>NC_091138.1:32754611-33395068 GCF_041381155.1 Argopecten irradians | reverse complement strand
GACACACTAACTACACATCTGTACTATTTGAAATCAGATTTCACTAGTTAGATTGACACCACCAACAAAAGGGTAGAGACTCATCAAAGAAATAATTGAATTAATCTGATATACTAACCATTATCAATTGCTATTTACAGTGAATTGTGTAGAATATAGAAGAATAACTTCACCAGGAAATCAGATAACCAAACTACGACATCTCTCCTATTTTAAAAGTGAATGGAGCACGGCGTATTTTTATTATCAGTTTGCTATACAAGAGAAGCTCTGAAGAAAGCCAAGCTTTAAAATGCATTAAAAGTTTAGTAAGATCAACAATATGAGATAGAAATATTTTGAAAATTCAAAAAAAAGAACTTCATTTTGTCTTGGAAATGGTAATTAGCTTCAAATGTTTTTTTCATTACCAATCCAAGATAAACAAAATTGAAGATATATTTAAAATAAACAAACACGTGATTGTCGTTGTTTCCCAGATTCTCTCTAATTATAGTCTGACGTGGCTGTCTCAGCAGTAATGAGTTTATCTGTGAGCGACAACCGGTTGGTCTCACCTCAGGCTAATAGATGTGTGTCCTACCGCTGGTGATATTTACACAACAACACAGCTTACTTATATCTAAGGTGCTGGGTGACACTTGTAACGGCTGAGTATGTGATCATGTTCTCTCCGACTGTGGTCGCCGTTGCAGTTACTTCATTTTTTTGTTGTTATTGAGATGGTTATTATTTCATTGGAATGTAAAATTTGATAAGACTAGTCTTACATTTTTCCTTTTCTCTCTCTCATTTCTTTTAGACTTTATAGTGTATTTTCTGATATTGGCCAGGTGTTTCTTTCAACTCATAATAAGATAGACAAAAAAAAAACAAAAAAACGCAAAACCGAACAATTTTTTGTTAAGTTTGACTTCCTATTAGCAGCCATGGTCATTTTAGGACATGCCAGATTTGACAATGGAAGAAAACCGGAGTACTCGATGACAAACTACCAACCACCGATCAATACTGATCCACATGGAATTCGAACTCTCGACCAAGATGTGGTAATATGTCGGAACATCTTAACCAAAAACCCATAAAAACCGAACAAAGAAACAAACCATCAAGCAAATGAGAGGGATAACAATGAGTATTAATTGAATGATCGAAATTGATTGAAAGAAATATTACATATTTGACTTTTACTTGGTTATTAACATTTTATTTCAGCTCCACTGATAGTGGTGTAAACATCAAGTGTCAGTTTGCCGACAACCACGAAAAACACTGGGGGTATAAATAGAGATACAGTGATTAATATCTTACTGCATTCTCAATTCTCTGTGGCTCCCACTCGTTATAGACTTGTGAAAACTACACAACCCCATTATTTAATTCTGGCGCCAAGCGTATGCCTGGCTTGCGGTAAGACGAAACCTCAACTATTGCCATACATACGATGCTTTACGATCTAATGTGTTTTCATCACTTACAAAGAAGCCAGAAAATGGGATAGAGCTGTAATATTTCAATTACGAAGCTGCTCCAGATGGAAACTATTTTTTATGGTTGTTGGAATTTTTTATTGGCAAATTTTACGAATTTGCCAGGTAAAAAAGCTGGTGACCTTAAACATAGAGCATTCCTTTAAAACAATATTTCGGTAGTAGTTAGTTTCATTTCTAAATTAATTTTCAAATATGAATAGATGTGCGTGACAATTCACTAGCCAGAATTTTCTTTTCATACAAAAGTTTGCTGTTGTAAAATTCTCATGGCGCTGTGAGTCAAAGGTCAGGGTCACATTAAAGAAAATGATTGATTTTTTTGTTTTAAATATGTGGTTATGTGATCTTAATCCATGGATGCAAATGTAATTGACATTGTGTTGAAGGTCAATGTCAAATAGAAGTCAAAGTTCAAATCGATTGAAGTTACAGAAAGTGTTTTGATGTAACTTTACTGAAGTGATAGTTTAACATATGTTTAAAATTATGTAACGCATTAAAATCAAAGAATGGCTGAGAAGAAACTACGCAGTGGAGTCTTCGTGTTTCATCCTAATTTAAAACACGAAAGTACACGAAATATAGCTTAATATTTAACATTTCCACTCACACAGGTCAGCGATCTAAGAACATCATCTATTCGAATGCTCAATATAGTCAACAATTACTTAAAATAGTTTCTATGGTGCCCCTTAATAATGAAAGTCAAGTTTGTGAAAGAAACGATGTAATAAAACTACAATATTTTAGGAAGATTGGCGTTAAAATAGTGATTATAATGTGTAGGTGAAGGTGCATAAGAAGTATTCTGAAATCTTTTGTTTCCTCGCCAGATGCTAAAATCTGTAGTATGAACCACTGCTAGTACCAGCTCCGCCTGTGGATTACGGTGTTGGGGAGTCAGTGTGTAGACACGGTGTCCAACTTATCCTTGTGATGTACGGAAGTACACACGAATCTGCTACAGCTCCACGCTAGCGCTGTCACCTGTTGCTGCAGCTACCACTGAGAGTTATATATACATACATAAAGTGTATTACTATCTTCAATGAAAATTGAGATCAAAATCTGTTAAAAGCAAAACTGTTTTAAATGGTTTTTTCCTTTGATGTTTTCAAGTATTACTTTTTCATGCGTTTTCTTTTATGCAGGAGTTGAAATAACAGAACGTGTTCGTTACATGTATTTTTTTCAAAAACATCTAAAAATAACAAGAATCTATTTTGAAAATGGTATCAAGTCATAAAAATATTTGCTTTAAGCCTATAATATATTGACGTGTGTTGCTTTTCACCTTGGTATTGACTTACACAACCTTGAGGTTACACATAGCTCACAACTTTACTAAAGCATAAGCGTGATCACATGGATAACAATACAAATGGTTATTTTACCATTTATAGATAGTAACATCTCTGTATGTATCTATGTTGTTCTTAATATATTTTCATTATTTTTTGCATCTTTTTTACAATCCATGACCTTACATTGCATTGACGTCAAATTGAAAGAAACTTTCACTTCCGAAAACACATCGTCTCTATATGTTTTCACATTTCAAATGCTCTCAGATATTACAAAAAAAAAATTGTAACCAAAGCCAAAGTGAAAAGATTACTCTTTCTGCTTAATTCTTTTCTTCTTTTTTATATTAGATTATTAGTGAACCCCTTGTTTCATTTTGTGTTATGATGTAAATCTTATTCAGTGCTTCTCTAGATGTTATTGGCACCCTTGTCCTCACTTGATTCTCATTTGAAAGTGTACCTTTGACAAAATCAAACATAGGTTACATGTTGGGTGCATTCGATGAAGCAGTGAACCATTGTCACTGGTTGCATTCTTCTTGTGATTTCTATGAAAATATATACCGGATAAATTTTTTAATGAATGTTCCAACTGTTTATAGAGTTTGATTTACGATTTTTGTATAATGTTTTTTCTTATTTAGTCTTAATATATAAAGGTTTTTTTTATATTTTCATATTTTATTTATGCTGTCATAGATTGTATAAGAATTACTTATGTTATGACGACTCAATTGCCCTGTCTGCCTGTGATATACTGTTATCAAATGCTTAATAAACATACCGAATCAATCACTGCATGAATTCATAATAAATGCATATATGAAGCTTTAAAACCTCAGCGTACAGATAATACAACAGAGATAAAAACATGATTTATTGTTTTAAAAAATCGAATCCTTCATAACATTCTAGATAAATGGGACACGGTTATAACATGCTGCTATTTACATAGGTATGCGAAGTTGTATAATCATTACGTATTATGTTTATTGAATAGGAGACATTGCGACGACATCTGACAGCGATGAAATTACATGTGCAGTACATCTCCCTGTCGTCCCATTCCTGTATCAGTTACAACATAAGACCACCTGTTGTAAGGGACTCAGTTATCTACAGAAAAAAATCCAGGAATTTAGAAATATTATAATTTGTCTTTCATCTATATGTTACTGTAAACTAACTTTATTTTCACGGCGACTTAATTCCGCGTTTAATGCCTATCGACTTACACGGTGTTTTATTTTTGCAATTTCAATTAATAATTTCAATTTCAAAATAAAAGCTCCATTCCACTTGAAATTGACTTTTTATCGCTGCGATTTATTTTGGCGAATTGTAATAGGAACACATGACATATAATCGCACGTGAAAAGAAGTTGGTAACAGTAACAATCATATTACAACAAGCATCTGTCGCCGCTGCACTTGTACTTGCACATATTGCTCTGGGTTTATCAATAATGATATTATCATTTTTACCTGGTACGATAAGATACATAATGCGTCTCCTTTCACGTTGGCGTCAGTATGTACACGTAGACCGAATGTAGATAATACATTATGAACAAGTTTATACAAACTTTACATGCAAGATAGGCGCAAATGTGTCGTTGTCAAACATCTTAGAACATCAAAATAAAAAAATAAAAAATACCAAAATCAACTCATGAATATTAATAAGAAGATAATCGGAGTAAAATTTGATAAAATGATTGTACGTTAAAATATCAAAGTAACAAAGGACATGTTTAGGAGCTTATCATTTCAAATAATTTATTAATTCAATGCGCATAACAAGTACACTTCAGTTATTCTGCAAGGTCGAGTTAATTATAGCTTTAAGCTATTTTTATCATGTTTAGTGTCTCCTCAATACCTTTTATGATCGTAAAGGATTAAGATCAGAATTCAAGAAATCTCAAAACAGTAAGCCTTTATTAAAGTACATCATTGATAGATATGAAAAAATTAAACTGAGAATATTGGTATGCCTTTCTCGCAGATGCGAAAAAAGTACGAAGGTTAAGCGTACCTTTATGCAATCTCAAAATACATTCATTGTAGGTACAATATTCAATATACTACATTGTACTTCATTAATTGACATGCGGTAATTACCTATCCTTTTCAGAGAACATTTAGCCTCATTTAATATTTTGTTTGATTAAACGTTTTGCAAGTTAATTTAATTGGCATTTTGATAACACGCACTTGGGGAGCGTGCCCTCAAATCACTTAATATAAGTACCTGTATAACAGGTTTGTAACAATATAATTTGATGAGAATACTTAAACAAAAGAACATATGAACCACGACGAATTAAATGGATCTAATGATATCTATATAATCAGTGATAGATTTAGAACCTGATCATTTTAGGTATTAATTTCAAGTGATAAAAAGAGTTCATATGACGGCGTATTGTTTGGTTTAGCTGTTGTTAAAGTGTGTAGATACCGTGTGAACTGTTCATCAAGCCGTTGAAGCTCGGCATCATTGTCTGACATATATTTATCGGGGTGCCAAACGTATAAATTGGTTTTAACGGTCTGTAGATTACAGGGCCTACTGGCAGATATCTGATGATCAGATACCGGTGTCTGTACCACCACCTATCCACCCCGTGGTAGACCAGTACAGGGAGATGTTAACAGGTGGCCGAACTCGTCCCTCCTCGTTCTGAGGTCATGGATCACCACGCTCCACTCCCTCCCAATATGGTTCTGGTAATTTGAGCGTACGTTTCCCGCAAGTAGTAAACATCTTCTCATTTTCTTGAAATAAAATACTTGGTTTCTAGGGTACCAGTGACTAGCGTGTTTCACACGCTGTCTTTTTTTTTTTTGCTTTTATTTCCTTCAATTAGACGTGGCGTTATCATTTACCTTCCAACTGCAAATTATTTTTCTCGAAATAAATGCTAATTTTATATAGACTATTTATTTATTTCATTTATTTATTTATTTATGTATATTTTTTTCTTTTTTACTATAATACTATAAAATCAATTAATATGACGTAGGTATATAACAAAACTGAGAAAATAAATAGATAAATAACGCAATATTTAATAGAGTCAATGGATCAACACGTTCTTTTACAGATTTAACGCCAACTGATAAGGTAACCACACCTGTGCTGTTGTACCATCGATACGCCCTCAATTAGGTCAGTAGAATGCACTGCTTCCCCCAATTCGATAGTAATGGAGAATTGTATACAAGGAGTGGAATTTTATATGTGGGTATTTTTTCTATCAGTTAACAAGTTTAAATCTCCTTCTTTATATTTTTCTTTCTACTCCATGGTTCCATGATGTCTGAGCGCTTTCCGTCTTTATGTTATCCCACACCTCATCTCTCCTTTGGCACTTGCTATTATAACATAATACCTTGCTATCATATTAACTCGACTCTGTGTTGGTGTGGATCACACCTGTTTCGCTGTGCAGTGTGAAACTCAATAGGTAAGATCTTGTCAAGATAGGCCGAATTTGCCTTTTCTGAATGGCGTTTAATTTCTCAAATGTAAACAGACCAACCTCACAGGTAAATGAGGCTACCAGAGGGATGTCTTGTAGTGAAAGGTATCGGTATCATTCCAGGACAGATAGTCAATGATCCTATCGAGAGTCTGGCTAGACGGTGCTGGTGCCTGATACTTTTTACTGTTCAGAGAATCCTCTGAAGGGGATACAGAAATGCAAACTATGTGGTGATCGGGCCTTCTAACTCATAATGACTTCTATTTATGTTTACGTAATGAGGAATATCTCTTACTTCAAATGCAACATGTAATTGAGAAGAACACAATTTCTGTACCTTGGCAAACGAATAACGATTGAATTATATTTAGACTCGTTCTGTTTCTAAATATCAGAGTTGAAAATACTAAATACGTTGATAATTTAGGCACTTTGTCGCTTGTTAAATTACACATTTGATTACTTTTTATGAATAATTGGAAACTTCAGCTGTTTGAGTAGGATAAGTGTAAATTGTAAAGACATAGGTAATGACATATGCAATTTGATATACGCATCAAAATCAATCTTGTAAGCATTATATGTGAGAAAGATTATGTCATTTGTTTCAAGAGGTTGATAAAACGGACATTGGCCTTACAAAGACGTGTTATATGTATCCGCATCAAATGAATAATAGTAGTATCACAAGACAAAAGTTGCAGAATTATCGTGATTTTGACTGACTGTACACGTTGGTAATTTTCAAGATGTGCAGAGTAGGTAAAAGTTATCTGAAACAACATACATAACCCTCTAAAACATAATTGATTTACAGCATTACCCTCCATAATTTTTCATAGTTGAATACTCAAGCGCCTCATTGGAAGCTAATAAAAGCACGAGTCGGAATGTGCCGGTATTGACAGGTCTTGCGATTATTATCAGCGAACTCCACCCCGGGTCGTTGTAATGGATCCCTTCATGCTATTACCCGCTGTTTATAGAGGCTAAACCTGACACAAACACACAATTACTAACCAGACCTATTGCCATCATACATGCTATACCCGATCAACTGAAGGGCTCCGAGTTCTTGCTTAATCGAGTGTAAACTTCACCAAAGCACATGTCCAGCTCCATATCCATTTGCGTATGTTTGCCATCCATTTATCCTTCCAGTCGAGGGATGCTTCAGTTCTCTGACAATGGCAATTTTGGATAGTCAATCAAACCAATTATTTCATGATATAAAAATATAGATTAATAATCAATTGTCTTGGGGTTTCACGCTGGTACCTGAACTGTGGCGTTAAATACAATCAATACTCTTGTACCAGCAGAATGTTTGATTCTTCGGTCATAAGTCGATACATCAATACAAATGTTATTGTGTCTCATTGATATGTCCATAGCATCAGGATTAATGTTTGATAGGGGATTAATTAAGTTTCCTGATATTAATAACAAATCATTGACGTGTTGTTTAAAAGTTTCTGATAAACAAACAAACTTCATTTTATTTAACGAGAAATAATTACCAGAGAACACCAGTCAAGCTCTTGTCTAAAGCACTGCTGATAAAAATGTTTCTGGCAGAGGTTTTGTTTTATCAAACCATTTACACCGATGTTCCCAATGTTTTTTGAGTAATTAACGATGTTAAAACAAGAATACATTTACAAATAAAAAAAAAAAAAAAAAAAACCATGACTGATATACGTTAAAAATGTCTAAAACCTATCAAGTACTGCGAATCACTTTGATTTTGTGGATATTTAATTTCACGGCTTACAAGAATTAAGACATGTAAATGTTTGTGCGATTTTGCATTAGAGTTGACGAAGGCAGAAGCAACGGAGACCCTGTATAAAATTCTGATTTTATTAGCAATAAATGAAATAAAATAAATAAATTAAAAAAAATAATTAAGGAAAACATCAAAAATCATATAAGAATACTGGAATTAGCGTGGTATGGATGCTTCTTTTCATGGATTATGCGAAAGTAAATTCTACTCGAAAATTAAATTTACTTAAAGATCGTTGTGTGAAGCATTGTGTTTTCCTAATATTTAAACTTACATAGCCACTGTGTTATGTAAACACTATTGATAATTTATCATTGTTAATGGCTTCCTGTGGTTGGGAGCATGGCGTATTTATTATTCATATAGATATAACCTGTTTTTGATAGATGTAATTACTTTCCTTCTGACCACATTAAATATTTATATTTTCTACTTTCCGCATTAAGATCCGCCGTTAAGGATAAAGAAATAAAAGATGATAACCATAGATAAATAACTCGGTTCTGCAAATAATGGTAAAACATATATATATATCTTGTCTTATCAAAGTAATCTTAAAACACATCGAAACCGAAATCACGAATATTGCTTTCATAATGCAGTAATAGTATTTTATCTTATAACGTTTATACATTATCATAGCGTGATTTTGGACCTGTCACCTCCATAAGTACGTAGCGGTGTGCGGTGAAAGCGCACTCATTATAATACGGGTTATTTTGCTGATGATTACTGCCTACTAAATGCCTGTGGCAATATATGCAACAGAACTCACAGTTAAAATAATTCATTACAAATGTGTTTATGGGCTCTTTAAGACCAAATGATACATAAGCTAAATATCTTTTTGACATGTAAATTGCTCTAATAATACTAAAAAATACCTATATATATATGGGTTCAGTTTGGTAAGAGACTTACTTCATGTCCATTTGTGGTGAAATTGGTCGAAAACCCCTTCATTTTTTAAACTGTAAGAATTTTACCTCAATCAAAGTGTATACTGGGTAAATCTTCTGTTGTAAATGTAATAGTTTATGACTTGTCGGAATAAGTACGAGAGCCAGGTGGTGTGAAAGAGTGAGCGTCTTTTGATTCAATGTTAGTCTTATTGGGAATCAAAGGAATCATAAAGCCGATTATATATACCGATCACATCCACAATCTTTTTAATTAATTTAAGTTCAATTAATATTACATTATAGATGATATACATGGGTCCAGTTGAATGAAACGTTTTAGCGACGGATACTTATATAGTCCTCATTTTTCCAGTATACAATACACCTACGTATTGTATACTTTGATATATTTTATACAAGTGAATTACGTGGTCACATAAGGCTAGCATTTTTTTAACTTTAGCCAAAACAACTGAATTGATAGAAATTATTTTTTGTTATGATTGCACCAGCAATATTTGACATCTGACAAATTACACATGATTTTTTTACTGCTAACGACGTATTGTAACCTTTTAAACTTCAAACTTCACTTCTGTCATTCTGTTATAAAGTATCAAAATGTCTGAAATATTTCTTTTACCTATATGATTAGTTTTATTTAAATGACTTACGAATCTCACATACTTAATTAGTACTGTAACAGATGACTTCAAGTGCACAACCCGGTTTGACCTTTTGGATGCTAATGCATTAGCGTTTCTCGGGAATGTAAATTGGTTGAAAAATGATAGGAAGATGTCCTTCAACATCAATGGAAGTATACATATTTTGTCATATCGATTTCAACATACATTCTACCTTATGGCGATCGTTATGTCATTCAAGAAGTCAAGGTAGTGAAAAAATCCATCATTTGTGAGATCTGAGTCAATCTTTCAAAAGAAAAAAAAATCGCAGATGTTTTGTATCAGTTCACATAATGCCTTGTACTACTAAAACGAGAAATCTGTCTACATGAAAGTCAAAGGTTGTTGGATTCATGCAGGGTATAGCTGACACCCTGAATGACAGTAAACAGACATGGAGTCCGTGTCTCTAACGACGTGTGTGACGTCACTTTTACAGGTGTTTATTGCGATGTGAGCGAGTCCGTTTGGAGACCCACCGTGACGTGGGTCATATATGTTTTGTTCTGATGTCACGTCTAGTCAGGTAAAAAACCGTATCAAATGATCAACCTGTCTGGCATATCACCTGGCAAGACATATTGAAGGTGTGCCTGACAACTCTCATTATCAGTATGAAAGTGTTCTAACTACCCTATTATGAATATACATTTTCAGATATAGAATCTCGGTTATTAGTACAATGACTGTTCAGACAGACGCCAAATGTACTTTGAAGTAATTACCTACACGCTTAATTACAGTACAAATGTCATTCAAAAAGGTATTACCTGTGATTTCAGAGACCTAGTTTTAATGCTTGTCGATTTATGACATGCGGTCGACTTCAATATTGTTATTGTGTAATACAATGTAGATGATATACAGTATTTCCCATTGACTCTTTGTAATGATGAATTGTAAGTCAGTTCAAAACCAATAATATTTACATTCACTTGTCACTTCTACAATATAAACTAACCAAGCCAAAGTGAAGTGCATGAGGGTATAACCGACAACCAAAACGTGACAATTATGACGTCATTAATGTTGAAATGGTAGCGTCAAATGATCACCGTCAAAATAACTGTTTCATCTTGTGGAGTATAAAGGGTTTCCTATTATATTATTAATTTTAATACATAGACCCCCAAAATGAGTTTAATAATGTAAATACAAATATATATATAAGAAGATTATCTGCAAAGCTCTGGCATTTATATAATCCATAGAATCCACAGGAAGGCAGTTTAAACCTTAAATGTAGAGTTGATTTTGAAGCAGCTAAAATATCAAAGTATGTTACGTTTTTGCAGAAACTGTTAGGAGTTAAAATATTGCTGAGGGGATTGTGAACATATTAATGCCGAACATTAAATTTTACTTCTTCTGTCTGGTAAGTGTTACAATGTCATCTCAAATTAATGAATTGGTAAGTCCCAACGTCAGTAAATTGGGCTAACACGCTATTCAAGCGAATATATCACAATTAAACCCAATCCCATCTAGAGCCAATTTAACATTTTATGTTAACAAAGTTTTACAATCGAACATAAGCTATACCATACAGATATAAAATTCTGAATACGGTCAGTTGTCATTGACGCAACAGCGTCAACATCTTTTCTGTGTCGGATTACATTAAGGATATTAGGGCGATACAGACAATTCAGTTCACTGGTCAAAGATCCGACTTTCTATTTTTCGCTTTCATCATTCGATTTCAATATTCAAAGATCATGACAAGATCAAAAGTGGGATATCAATGCTGAATGTCAATAAAATGTCGTTGATTTCTAATCACTTCAATAAAATAAAATAAATGTGTATACAAATAATAGCAACACCGGTAAAGTCTAAATCTAATACTTACATTCTTTACATTTAATGCAATATATTATGGAAAAAGAAATACGTTACAAGAGGAAATGTTTTGACTAATACTTTTAAATGAAACTGTATCATAGTATTCCGTCTGTGCATATTACAGAGTTAGCTCCCTTGCGGGTAGGTATCGATTGTTCCGTCATTATTTTGTGAGCGCAATTAACGTCGTTTTCACCGAAACGTATGACGTTACGCTCACAAACATATGACGTCCCAATCAATACCTACCCACAAGGGCAGATAACTCTGTAATTTGCAAATGCGGAATAAGACAAGGAAGAAAGGATGGATACACATGTGGATTTCACTCAGAGAGGTCATAACATCAATAACGTTTAATATCAATAAGACATCTTAGGCTAAGTTACAGAATCCATTGTTTTCGTTTAAATCAATTTTCAAAACTAAAGATGTCTTATGATTAATAAATGTTACCTAAAACTGAAACACATTTCCAGTGTTTTTGAATACCATGTATCAAGGGACAAATATAGTGATATCTGGTTGAAGACAAAGTCAGTCTATGACGTGGATGGAATAGCATGGCGTCTTTGGAGTTCAGCCAGAAGACAAGACACCACCAGTATATCATCGAGCATCTGAACTTGGTGGGCGAATGTGTTGCGTGGGGACTCTTACCGAATGATTCTATCGAATTTATTGTGATTTGTGTGTGAAACAATCCTGTTCCTCATAAGCTCAAGTGTGATTATAACGCTATTAGTGTAAATGCCGTAACCCTGACTTGTCCAAGACACCTACAGTCATTGTCCGCTAAAACAACCATATTTTGCTGTTTTACGACGGTGCTGTAGCCGGCACAGATCGACTGACAGCCTCCACTGCCCGCCAGGGATACGCATCTCGTTCTTTAGTTAATTTACGCGGGGATAAAAAAAAATCCTGTTTGTTGAACACATCGAGATGGAAACATCTGGCCAGTATCGATTCAATCTCGCGACAAAAATCGATGGTTCTTTCCTTTCAGCGACAGCCAGAAACATCAGACAATTAGCGATAGTATACCAACCTCTCTACACCCATGTAGAAATATTCAACCATATACCGTATAACACCAGCCAACAATATATGGAAAATTGATCGAAAGTATGTCCGCCCGCCGGTGAGAGTTTGATGTACATTTTTTTAATACTGAAGAGAAGGCCCGTGCTAATCTGGTACTCTATGCACTCCGTTATACAAAGAATATGTAGGAGTTGAATAGGGCATTAACAACACGAGGATCTATTCATTACAGTCAATCAATATTGTTAATAAAAGTTGTAATTTTCACTTGTTCGATAAAAAATATGGTTATAATAGAAGAGTATAAACCATCTGTTGTGTTGGGATGAAGAGAGAAGTGTGTTAAAGGGGATGGCACCAGATACTAAGTGAGGCGCTATCGATTTAGACCAACACAGGACTAACCACCTAACCCCCCAGCTGTTAAAATCAAAAGACGTTCACAGCGCGTCGGCTTCCGTCAGGCTCCAAGTCTCTCATTATCCCATCATCATTCATTAAATCCGCGTATAAAAATATGTTTGGTGTGCTATGTGTCGACCTCAGTTGTCAGCGTTGGTTCTGTTCTATCATTTCATTGATTGGTCGTTCATTTACATATTAGATGGTATTTATTTTCCTATTACATCAATATATAACCAATGAAAATATGGTATCTTCTAGAATATGCTTTTGAATTAATCTGAACGTGATTTTATAGGCCCACAAAAAGTCTGCAGTTTAGGGTATATCATCGTGTCATGTTTCAAGTGTTAATATTTATTTTATTGGTCTACATCTGCGTCAGTAATAGTCAGTATGATATGGTAATGTGATGTAATTCGACGTTAAATCAATATGAAACATTTTCCATCGATATTTAATATCCCTGCAATTATTTCATTGTGTGGTTTTATCATAATTTCGGAATTTGGAGTGAAATGAAATTAACGTAGGTAAAACTTTATGGCATTAAATATATTTTACTCGTGCCAAAGGTCACACTACAAATTAACAGAAAGTTGCTTGATGAGGACGACCATAATATTGTGATGATGGAACACATTTTGTTCTTTATGATGATATGTATTGCTTGGTATTCAAGTTTATATGAATGTGCTGAAGCTCAGTTATGCAATGGAGGAATTAAGTTTCTTCGTGTATATGACCTGATTCTTTGCAAGTACAGTTAGTACATATTCAGAAGTCTGTAGCAATTGTTTTGTAAGTAAAGCATTGCTTGTTTGAGAATTTTTGGTATCTATTGCTTGTGCTAATTGGACAGGAGTCGACCATATCGCACATCGGTGGCAAAACCTCTGCAGCTGTCTCGACCGAACATCGATCTGCGCGCGCGCCTTTCTACCAGCGCGTTTGCGGAGAGGATCAATACATGCGCGTAGAGTACCCGCCGGCCACGTGCGTTATATGATCACTTGTTTCCCTGTCGACCGTCAATTATTTTTCCAGAAAACTCCTTCGTTTTTATTATGTTTTTGTGGATGTTCAAAACAGTTGTCTCAAAGTTAGGTACCATTTCCACTGTCGTTATTACGACACGCAAGTGTGTACTAAAATCAAGGTCGTCCGCTTTAACGAATAAAATACAATAACAGTGTTCTACAACAAACGTTTTGACAGTTTCTACATGACAAAAAGACCTTACAGGGATACATTAAAGACCAATTTCACCGTCTCGATGTGAAATTGTGTTCCCAACGCAATAACTAGATAACTCATGATTTATGCTTATATAACAAAATTTTAAAGATAGTTTTAAAGAAGATAAATAATACTTGCAAAAAACACAGAGTCGTGAAACAAAGATAATTGACAAATATTTTCCTCTAGAGGGATTTAATACTAGGTGTAGAGACAAAATATTTGTAGTAAGCAAAAGAAAAGGTTGCTGAAGTGAATGTTTGAAGATAAATTAAGGATATAGAAAACCAAATCGGTGTAAGTTTTGAAAAATATGTAGAAATTAAAGATGTAATATTGGAAGAAAATAATAATACTATCTTCTTTCGTTCAGAAAATTTCATCTGTCATGTAAAGGGTCCCTTTAGAGTTAACCCAAGTAAAAACTGTCTTATCACATGTGCGTTGACCATTACGTAGTTTTTAGTTTTAAAGCACCACAGCTGGTACTATTTTATCCTTTATGGTCAGTCGGATGTATCTTGATATGATCCCGTCAAACACAGGTTAAAATGTAATATAAAGTATTTATGAATAATAAGAGTGGGCATTGGAGATTAGAAGGAAAGGAACATAAATTGAAAAAAAAGAAAGAACTAGCATGATAATATTTTCGCTCGTGAATTGTGAACAGTGAGATCGATCGGGCTAATTAAGGCCAAGAGATCTATTCTATACGAATATACCGCAGCCTTTCACACACTAACGCATACATCGGAGGCCGTCCTTCAGTGACCCATACCAATCAAGATTTAAAAGAAATGCACTTCAGTTCATTGACATTTTGTAATTAAAGTATTCATTATTATTGTTATTTAAAGAATCAAAATGTGGTATTTGCAAGTACATCGAATGTAGTATCAAGTCTATGGAGCCATGCTTTGTAAGATACTTAATCCAAAGGTATTCTTATTGCTGCAACATGGAACATCGGGGTTTCCATTGGTGAAATACAAATTGTTGATTCAGTTTTTGACATTTCTGAGATACAAATAGTATTTCCCTTTTTGTCATTTGTGAGAAACAAATTGCAAGGTATGAGGTAGTTAAATCTATGAGCAATTCACACTTGGAAGCTCTCATTTTGCAGTCAAGCAAAAAGAATCCCTGGAAACATCTGCTATTGTACGTGAGCAATGTATTGCAAACAGCATGACAACACTAATTCGTTTTAATATATCATAGCTGATGACTGTTTATTATATTTACATACATCCGGAACACTTTGTCACAGCAATGTTTACTCTCTCCCTTTCTGTCTTCATCAGAAATCTATCTTTTACCAATATGGAGTTATCTATAGTATTTAATACACAATGTTTGCTTTGCCTTTTAAGGTTACGTCCCCTTCCATGGTGTTAAAGTATGAGTGCAAAGTTTTGTAAATGATAAAAATGAAATATTGAGGATATTTAGCCACGTAAATTTGTCCTGCAATAAAGGCGTAATTATTTTCACCATGTGCATGGCGTACATTTATTCTATTTTTATTTATGACATTATCCTTTCTGTTCTTACGCAACAAATAAATCCTTCCTAATAACTCCCTCGACACGGACTTGGCCTTTGACCTAAATGTTTGCTTCACTAAAAACATTATGGGTTCTGTCCCCTGATTGAGAGACACTAACCTACATTGAGAGTTTCTGCTTCTGATCCTCATATGTGGAGTAGAAAATTAGGTTTAACCGTTGTTTGTATGAAGTGACCGGTTGGGTGCACTGCTCGGTGCTTTGGCAGTATGTCCCAGTGAGATAACTGTAACGTAAGTATGCGACAAGCTTTCGTATGAGTACACAACACATACAACTGACTACTAAAACAAAACAAATTAATTAGCCAAAACTAGCCAATGAATATTGTTTCAGCCTGTTTTCGTGTTTTCATGCTTAGTAACTTTTTCATGGTGGTTTAATTTCACAGTTTTATCGTAAGGGTCTACTATACCCTATTCTGTGTTTGTATATATTGATTGATTGTGGCGTCATGTATTTGCGAGCGTAGTTGTTCGTCATACATTTCGGAGAAAATAACGGGAATTGCGCCCACAAAATAATGACGTCACAATGAATATCTACCCACAAGGGAGCTAACTCTGTAATATGCAAAAACGGAATGCTTTATTTTGCGATTTCATCTTGCCAGGAAGAGACGCGAAATTTAATTTGAGAAATGAGTTGATTTACCGTAGTCTAAGTTTCATTCATACAAATATATATCCTGTTCTATTGAAACTTCCCGACAGCCATCGCTTTTTATATGTAAACGGGCTGACTCAATAGGGAAGTGACCTTAACACAGTTATGATTTATGTTATTAGCGTATTCTTTATACTTCCTTTGCTGCACGAAACATGCAAGTTGTTTTTATTTGTATTCATTGATAATTCATATCACCACAGCTTATAATATGTATATACACGAATGTTGATATGGATGAGAGGCGAATGATATGCAATTCAGTTCATTCAAGGGGGTACTACCTTTGACCTCGAAGATGACGTCAAACTTGCCCGTTATGCCCGAGTAGTGAAATATCATCACGTATAGCTAATGGTCATGAACTGTAGGCTATGAAAAAATGTTTATCGTTTTAGAAAGATACATTGGCAAAGATATTAAAAAAGTAACATCTCTCGTTTCTCATAATCATTATATGCTTGGCTGTTCGAAAGTCTTTTCTTCGTAGTCTTTCCGTTGGCCACCTGTTTTTAAAGAAATGTCGTTACCGCTTTTACACATAACGTTCCACAGTTATCCATATAAGATTTTGTATCAAACTTCGTGTGCCTGGTTTAACACATTATAATTTGGAGTTAGGAGAACACCGCATCGGCTGGCAGAAATCCATCTTGGATTTTGAGAGCCAAAGTAGGTGGCGCTAATGTTCAAACAGTTCTCAAGAAATAAGATTTACATGTGTGCTCTAGCTCTAGCCTTTTATTAGAATACATGCATATAATACAGCGTAATTTCACTTCTCGGTCATTCTAAACGCTATCATGGCTGGCAATGTATGCTTCTGTTGAGTTGAATTCATTTATGAAAGAATTTTTGAAATGAATTTTCGTCTTATCCTTTCTTTAATAAAGTTGTATTAATAAAGACATCTTTATTTTAAATTGATGTATTTACAATAAAATATAGATGTATTTTGTTTCTCAAATGATATGAGATCATGCATGTTTTATGTTTGAATACTGTTCTCGCCACATAATTATATTGTTGTCTCTAACTCTTCCAGAGTGCCTGGTCCCACTAGCAAAACCTCTGTTTTAGAGTCAAATTAACCACTCATTTAAAACTTCTGTTTTTCAATGTTAATTTAATAATTTTCGGTCTAAGTTAAATTAGGTTTTGGATAAATATAATTTCGTCGGTATTTTTCGTTAACAGTTTTTGATACACATCTAACTCAAAATAAAAGTCAAACCTGCCATTTTGAACAGTCATGGTATATTTATAAAACGGGCGTATTATAGTTAAAAATATACTGTCTGGTTTTTAGTTTAACGGTACCGAGCGCCGCTTTCCAAATACAGTATCGTTCAGAAGAATATTCCCCAAAGCCTTTACTACACTTGGGCGTGACAACCTGCTATCTGTGCGTGATGACATACAGACTTCAGTCTCCCAGTTCAGCCAAAGGACTTAACATGGCCTCTTTTGTACCAATAGATTTTCGTGCTCCCGAGATCGTCGTGTGCAGACTAAAACTTCCATTTCTGTGATGATGCAGCCTACCGGTTTTGACAAACAGGCTCCGGAGATTTGGTTGCGCCAGAACACGGCATGTTGTTCAAAGCAATGGCGGCAAAGATTCAACAGGGAGGAACTCGGCATTTTTTTCTTCTATCTTCGATATCGATCATCTTGTTACGGCTGGTGTGATTGGGTGCAGTTTTATAACGTGATTTACAGCGGTAGTTTAGTCAGAACATACTGAAATTGAAATGTCGAACGTGTTTTATGTGCTTTAAAGACATCTTGGAACAATAACAATTGGTGGAAACTTTTAAGAACTATAATGTTCATACTGTATGTAATGTGTTAGCTTTGATAAGGGACCTCAAAGAGAGAGTCCTTCCTTACTTATATTTTGTAATGTAGTGGAGGTTGATCAAGAATCTCTTATATAATGTGATTACGTGAATTAACAAGAGGCCCAGAGGGCCTGTATCGCTCACCTGGTTTGTAATGCCAAATAATATTCGGAATACAGGTTCATTGATTCTTTTCTGAAGGAATTATAATATTAACCTCTAAATCCCCTATTGGGCCCCGCCCCTCCTGCCCCCGGGGGGTCAGAGCCAAAATTTATACAAGTTCTGTTCCCCTTCTCCCAAGGATGTTTGTGGCCAAATTTGGTTACATTCCATTCAGGACTCTATGACTAGTAGCGATTTAAAGGATTTACCTCTATTTCCCCTATTGGGCCCCGCCCCTCCTGCCCCCGGGGGACCAGAGCCAAAATTCATACAAGTTCTGTTCCCTTTCCCCCAAGGATTTTCGTGGCCAAATTTGGTTACATTCCATGCAGAACTCTATGACTAGTAGCGATTTAAAGGATTTACCTCTATTTCCACTATTGGGCCCCGCCCCTCCTGCCCCCGGGGGTTCAGAGCCAAAATATATACAAGTTCTGTTCCCCTTCCCCCAAGGATGTTTGTGGCCAAATTTGGTTACATTCCATTCAGAACTCTATGACTAGTAGCGATTTAAAGGATTTACCTCTATTTCCCCTATTGGGCCCCGCCCCTCCTGCCCCCGGGGGACCAGAGCCAAAATTCATACAAGTTCTGTTCCCTTCCCTCAAGGATTTTCATGGCCAAATTTGGTTACATTCCATGCAGAACTCTATGACTAGTAGCGATTTAAAGGATTTACCTCTAATTCCCCTATTGGGCCCCGCCCCTCCTGCCCCCGGGGGTTCAGAGCCAAAATTTATACAAGTTCTGTTCCCCTTCCCCCAAGGATGTTTGTGGCCAAATTTGGTTACATTCCATTCAGAACTCTATGACTAGTAGCGATTTAAAGGATTTACCTCTATTTCCCCTATTGGGCCCCGCCCCTCCTGCCCCCGGGGGTTCAGAGCCAAAATTCATACAAGTTCTGTTCCCCTTCCCCCAAGGATGTTTGTGGCCAAATTTGGTTACATTCCATTCAGAACTCTATGACTAGTAGCGATTTAAAGGATTTACCTCTATTTCCCCTATTGGGCCCCGCCCCTCCTGCCCCGGGGGTCCAGAGCCAAAATTCATACAAGTTCTGTTCCCTTTCCCCCAAGGATTTTCGTGGCCAAATTTGGTTACATTCCATTCAGAACTCTATGACTAGTAGCGATTTAAAGGATTTACCTCTATTTCCCCTATTGGGCCCCGCCCCTCCTGCCCCCGGGGGTTCAGAGCCAAAATTCATACAAGTTCTGTTCCCCTTCCCCCAAGGATGTTTGTGGCCAAATTTGGTTACATTCCATTCAGAACTCTATGACTAGTAGCGATTTAAAGGATTTACCTCTATTTCCCCTATTGGGCCCCGCCCCTCCTGCCCCCGGGGGACCAGAGCCAAAATTCATACAAGTTCTGTTCCCCTTCCCCCAAGGATTTTCGTGGCCAAATTTGGTTACATTCCATGCAGAACTCTATGACTAGTAGCGATTTAAAGGATTTACCTCTATTTCCCCTATTGGGCCCCGCCCCTCCTGCCCCCGGGGGATCAGAGCCAAAATATATACAAGTTCTGTTCCCCTTCCCCCAAGGATGTTTGTGGCCAAATTTGGTTACATTCCATTCAGAACTCTATGACTAGTAGCGATTTAAAGGATTTACCTCTATTTCCCCTATTGGGCCCCGCCCCTCCTGCCCCCGAGGGACCAGAGCCAAAATTTATACAAGTTCTGTTCCCCCTCCCCCAAGGATGTTTGTGGCCAAATTTGGTTACATTCCATGCAGAACTCTAGGACAAGTAGCGATTTATAGGATTTACCTCTATTTCCCCTATTGGGCCCCGCCCCTCCTGCCCCCGGGGGGTCAGAGCCAAAATTTATACAAGTTCTGTTCCCCTTCCCCCAAGGATGTTTGTGGCCAAATTTGGTTACAATCCATGCAGAACTCTAGGACAAGTAGCGATTTATCGGATTTACCTCTATTTTCCATATTGAGCCCCGCCTCTCCTTCCCCCGGGGTGTCAGAGCCAAAATTTATACAAGTTCTGTTCCCCTTCCCCTAAGGATGTTTGTGGCCAAATTTGGTTACAATCCATGCAGAACTCTAGGACAAGTAGCGATTTATAGGATTTACCTCTATTTCCCCTATTGGGCCCCGCCCCTCCTGCCCCCGGGGGGTCAGAGCCAAAATTTATACAAGTTCTGTTCCCCCTCCCCCAAGGATGTTTGTGGCCAAATTTGGTTACAATCCATGCAGAACTCTATGACTAGTAGCGATTAAAAGGAAATGTTGACGGACAGACAGACGGACGGACGGACGGACGACGGACGACGGACGCCGCGCCATGACATAAGCTCACCGGCCCTTCGGGCCAGGTGAGCTAAAAATAGAACAGTTCTTACTTCATGTATATGAAATAGAAATAGTGGAATAATGATGATTGGTCATCAATCTTCTCTATATGCATAGTAAAACGAATGATTTCACCTAACATATACAAACTTCGAGAAAATGTTTTCAATTCTGCAATCCACGATCTTAGGATTTTAAACCAAAAACCAAAAAAATACTTAAAGGTGATACAAAACAATACCATGCTTGGAAATGAGGGAATTCCACAAGGTTCTCTTCCTGGTCATTGCATTTCTGTAATATTTTGTAACAAAATTATTTCTTATTCATAGCATATTATAAATAGTCAATTTCCTATTGTTGTCAGAGCACCAGTTTGTGGAGCTATCATCAACTGTATGCATTGTTTTATATTTAAAACTTCCTGCATACGCTACACTATTCAAGACTTTCATGACTGTGCTAGGTATCGTCATGACGGAATCCAGGCCATACCATCTGTGTCATGATCTGGATAAGGTCACGACTATTCAACAAAAATAATTTAGGAACTGCTATCGTCTCATGAGGCTGGACGAATAACATGTTTGTGGGAAAGATGCTAAACGCTTGGTCACCTTATTAGCGGTAGAACCATAAATACGGGATCTTTGCTGACCCAAACGGACATTTTTGCAGTCAATCGTCCAGAACTACCTCTTTCCACTAGAAGCTGACGTTTTCAGCACAAAAGCTTCTGTTCTTGACATGAAATTACAAAAATCCATTTAGATTGCAAAAATTGAAATTCAAATAATTGTAGCTGCATAATTCGTACCTTTCCCCCCCAAGAAGTACCACAAACATATGAATCCCCTATTACTAGAGCTTAAGTTCGGGCTCTACCTTGCCTCCCACCTTTGTCATTGCGTCGTTGCTTACTAAATTGCTTGATATTATCCCCCGTTTTAATCAATGATATCGAGCATACCAATATATCACTTTACAAAATACAAGCTACATAGCAAATTACGAGTCAACAGTTATACCTACTGTTGGCTATGATGTACACGCAATTTTGATCAACATGGTTGGTTCTGTTCAACTGGTTCTGTTCAACTTCGCCGAAGAGGTGATTAAAGCGTGCACAGAAATATCATAATACCTTAACCCCCTGTTCAGTTATTTTTATGACTCTTAATAGGAATGTTTCCCGGTTCTTGCACACTTTATAGGAATTAATGTAAACATATTTTAGCGGTTGTCTTGTTTCAGCGGTTCTATTCTGCAATGTACATATCCACTAAAAGTGATGCACAAAAATGCTAGTACGCAAAAATTAGTCCATTTGCAGTACATCCATCGTCCTAACTAGATGTCTGGTTCCGTGGTATCTATTAAGCTTCAATTAACGGCTCGAGTCGTACAAATGAAAACTAACTCGTTTTTGTGCATTTTGTTTCTTATGTAAATTCGCGGAGAGGTTTATGAATTTGACACGGATTGACCTTCTCTTTCGACATTTTACACGTAAGCGACGCTATATGCACATAAGACTTTATTTTGACGTAGCTGCAAGATAAATAACGAGATTTTAGTATCATAAGAATACCCGAATAGTTTGCTCTCTAGTAACTTCAAGTTTTAAATGGCGTCAACAGGTAATGTTTATCGCACCTGAGAGTGGACAGGTGTGTATATACTATGTCGTTATCGCCGTGGAGTTGATAAGTAGTCAGACAGGTGACCAGGTATTCTAGCCTCAGGTGAGAATTCTACTAATACAAATCTGTAGGAAAAAGAGGTTCCCCTGACCTTCCGACACCAAACTTCCAATGACACAAAAACGTTTGGCAGCATGGTGTGAAATCCAATGGTGTTTCACATTTGAAAACACGTCTCAAGGCCGTTGATCGGCCACAGCATGGTGAAAGGATTACACTCATCCTACTCTGAGGATCTCGTGAGATTTACCATATTTAACTTAATGCTAAACCAAAATAGCGATTATTTACAGTGCATCGCGTCTGCACAAAAAACTAAGTGCTATTTTTCTCGCCTTTGCAAAAGGACTTGTTATTGCGCCTGAAGCGGGATTTGAGAAGAAATTATTGTACTAGAGCTATTATACTTCTCTCTCGAACTTAATAAATACTACACCATGGCCAGCTATAACCCTTGAGAGAGTGCTATCTTGAACTAGCCCGCCCAGGTGGTAGAAACGCTGGGCTATCTTTAGATTACGGTATCTCAGTCACCTGGACATTTTTATCTCGAGAGAGAAGATAACAGCACTATACTGTGGAGACATCTGGGATTTATGTAAACACTATATCTTACGCCAGGAAAGGCACCTTTACAAGCATACATGAAAATTAACTCCGAGGTTGTCAAATTTAAATCTATCCCATTTAAATCTTTTCCTTAGACAATTCAAATAAACTTTTCGCCTTTTTCAAGCTCATTTTTGTCCACGCTCGATATCCGAGGAAATCTCTGGATATTGAGGATTAGTTTGGTGTTGTTACACTACTCCACACCACTATATTTTCGTGAAATACTCATTTTTGCGTAATTTTATGGTGGAGATCGGACGCGAATTCAAATTTTACCCAGTAAAAGCCCTTGTAAGCGATTTTGTCAACAAATACTGAGAAATTTTGTATATGCGAAAGTAAAATGATTTACAGTATTACTATAACGAGAATCTAGACCATTGCGATAGCACAATAAAACCTTCAATCTGCTGACTTCTTAATTATGAGCAATTTACTGGGCAATGAATTTTGATTAATTCACAATAAGAAACTCGAGATATCAACTTCGACAAAATTAAAATACTCATTAAACATTCACCGTTCATGTTTTATTACTATTTTTAACTTTAACATATTTTATTTTACAAAGTAACGATGAAGATTAGGCAAAAGTTGTCACACCTTAGAAAACGTCATTTCCCAAATAAATAGTAGGACTTATTTATATATTTACAACATAATGTAGTGTTGTGAATGTTTAAAACGTAGAGAGGGGAATAGAAGGACAGAATGGAATTAATTGCAAGCATTCCTATTAGTTTTTATATGGATAAAAAGTCACTTTAGAAATAACGATGATGAAGGTTACACCCTGAAACTTTTCTAAGCCCCCCTCTTGTAACAAATGCTCATCAATTTATTTATATGACATCCGAGTAGTTTTTGAGAGTATCCGTGAAGTATATTGTAACATGGTGATTAATGGGTCCCCATGGAGTCGTGCCTATCTGTTCAACCATCAAGCCTTAACGGGTCATTATCGTTGCTGTAATCAAAGAGTTGTGAGAAACTATCCGCCCGTATCCATGGGCGAGTGGGATAAGGGACGTAAATCGTACTTCGTCTCGACCTTCTAGTAAAGAAACTGGTAATTATTTCGTTCAATAATCTAGCAATGATAGAATTTGAATGAAAAAAAACTCAACCCAAAACACAATAGTCTCTCCTAAACATAAATTGTTTTATTTTGAATACATCGACTGCTGACTATTACTTGAATACATCGACTGCTGATTATTACTTTCTCCAATACGAGATTCTTTAGATATTTGTTTCAAAATACAGAACAACACAATTAAAACAACGCTTTTATATTAATTGAAATCAACACTTCAATACCACTTGATTTTACTTATCTATTTTTCTAATTATTCAGTACTGAAATTATATATTCATAAATGATCAAAATAAATGATATGATCAAGAAATCTTTATAAATCTTGAAACAAATAGCCTGTGTAGTAAATCCAATCTTTTAAAATCAAATTATCGTAACCAACGAAAAAGACAGTACATAAATACATTTACTAATGAAATGAAAATTAACAAAAATGAAACAAAGACTTACATAAAATAAATTAAAAACATAAAGTCATGATTGGCTTATCGAGTTGCTTCTATAAGGTAAAGGGACGAAACTCGTGTACATTTGTAAGCATAGTTACTTCAAAATGTAATTGAATGGAATCATACTATAAACCAATTGATTGAACTTATTATCTCTTAGCTTCTACTGGCTGTTCGGTAACTATAGTTTAATTGTCTAAACTTATTTTAGGACTCTTTAATTATACATTTGTAAATATGTCAATATTGTTGGTTTTTAAATATCATAGATCCTTTGATTTCACTACCCCTGGATGTTAATTGGTTATCGCTAATAACACACTTAGCTTTATAAACAAGTAACAAGTTGATGCTTAGCCAATAAAAAGTAAATGGAGTAACTTTTTAAAACATCATCTGTGATTGGTTTAGTCAAAACTGAAAATAATCTTATATTTAAAACTGTTAAAAGATTTTGTAGTTGAACACATTTCTGATATGACAGATTGGAACATGTTTTCATCATCAGAACTGAAGATATTAAAAGATAATTCGTATTGTTGAAAATTTTCTACATAAGCCGACAGCGTATGTATATCTATATTTGTTTTAAGATGCAATACCACTTTGTAACATTACCTAGATCTTGTCCATATAAATACTCCGTGAGTTATTCAATTGGTCTGCAAACATAAAGTTAGAGAATCACAACATTGGCAAGAATGGTTATCCATACAGTATTGTGTTATTGGGGTTAATTTACAATAAAAGATCCAACAAAACAAACCTTCGGGAATATATATTTCTTGAGGGAAAAAAACATGAATACAAATCTTAATTAGAGTTCCCACTTATAAAAAAGGCAATAAGAATGAAGAATAGATAATGAATAAAGAATAAATAAATGAATGTTTATAATTTAGACAAAATAGTCAGAGCGAAAGAAAAGTAATTGCTCGAGTTATAAATTTTACTCTGTTTCTCAAATAATTCCTTGTCAACAGTCTAATTGATATAAAGCAGCGAATAACTACTAAATTAATTAAGTTTTCTTAATGAACATGTTTGCAATAACAAATTTGTATAAAGATATCACGAGTGTTGGTGTGATACTTGCCCTGCCCACATCGTTAACGCTTTTATTTCTATGTGGCAGAATCGTGCTTAAATGTTGACCAGGAGACAAAATTGCACTTGATTAAGTCATCCCATTTTCATGGATAGACTGCACCAAGTACAAACCTGGTCATTGTCTTCTATCAAGAATCCGTATCTGTAATAAAATAAAAAGGATCGGTGTAAAAAAGCTAAACCAACATTTGACAATATTTTTGACAAATCACATAAAGTAATGACTGACTCGAGTATTGACTTGAATTGGCGATTTTTTGTTTCTAGAATCGGTGTTGGAATTAAAACAATCGACTCGTTGTATTCCTACGCATGGATTCTAGTTGTAAATGCGGGTTTTTATTAGCGTATTCCCAATTTGACAAAACAAATAAAAATGAGTTTTCACTAACTTGTTTATTGGAACCTTTTAAGCTTCATCGACATCAGTTTATAAGTTTAATGTAGGTATTGTTTTGTGATACTAGTGGCTTGGTGTGCTAGAAACGATAAAACATCATCTAAATATGGAATTAGATGGCAAATATTTTTTCTTCTTGTTGGGATCTAACAAAAACTATTTCTTCAATTTAATTATTATCGTACATCAATGATTGCAATATTATAGTTGATTACCATAGCGTGTTGTAACAGGACATCGTATCAACGTCGGCACGACATAGAAAAAAGGTTGACTTTATGACAATAGTTGTAACAACAATTCAGACTGCTCAGAAATGTTAAAGTGACGTTAATAACAAACATGGCGATTCCAAATTACCACCGTGTTTTGTAGCAGGAAAGTGAAAAAAGACCTGTTTAGATCTAATCTACGTAAATATAACAGTAAAACGAACATTAATAGGATACTATACGAATCATCTGAATACTTTATTCAAATCGATCCAGGAAGCATATAATAAGCATTATATTATACTATACTTTTTTCATTTCTAAATTTTTCATTATAGGACACAGTCTGGTCACGGCGAAATGATTAAATATGATTGGTTTCATAATCGTAGTATCTTGAAATAAAGAATATGACGTTTTGGAAATGGAAGTCAATTTGAGATGTGCATTTTTTATGTATTTGTGTAAAATCAGTTTGGTTTGGCTTATAAGGTTTAACGGCCTTTTTAACAGTCAGGGTCATTAAGAACATCCTCTCACATGTTCAATGTTTTGGGAGGCTGCTAGTGCTATATTACTGACGTATGCCACCGAATACACCTTACCAGCACATCCCATCCGGTTACATTATATTGACCACGATCAAACCCAACTTCGCTAGCCAAGGATATACTGAACATCCTTGGCTAGCGAAGTTGGGACAAACCAGTCGTCCCACTCCTTGTTGGCTGAGCGCAAAGTAGGAGAAGAAACTACCACGGTTTGTCTCGGCCAGGGACAGAATCCAGAGCCCTCTTCATAGGGGCGAGCGTTAAACTTGCATGTATGTCTGATCCAAGCTAATCCAGAGAGGAGTTAGACAGTTGTTACATATTAACGCGTTTGCCACCCAAATGCGTCCTTATGTCAACTGTGCAAAATCAAAACTAATACTCCATAATCCTATTTAGTATTGATTCATCCATATCTTCTTGAATATAGTTAATAAAAAGTTCAAGATGTTTATCTTAACATGTCTGAAGTGCCTTGATTTTTGATGTTGTGAACTGGCATAATTCTCGCTTATTTTATCAGATACTTCAACACTAATTGTTCAAAATGATACTTAAATTTTCAATTTCATAGATATTGATCTAGGTGTAGTGAATATAGCTATTAAAATATACAATCATTAAAAACAGGTCGGATATGTTGTAAAGGAAAAAGGGTCATCCTCAATGAATCACCATGTTGTCCTTTAAACTTTCCATTAGTGAGCATTATGTTAAAATTAGTATTAAATCAAACACAACTATACATGTAGCATGTAACTTTGGTAATAAAACAAGAAATAAAATACTTGTTCAGTTCTCTTTTAATTTTCTAATACAAATACATCCCAATGACATTTAAAACGGTTGATACAATACAAACAATAGGTTAATAAACATAACATATATTTAAATAAAAGACACAAAGGATTTTAAATAATGATTTTTGTTCAGATCGAGGGCAATTATATATTGTACATCAAATTAATTAAGAAAATAGAATAAAACGTAATTGACAGTCAAAATGCATTAATATTTCACATCACAAAACATCAGACATAACAATAGATTTTTATGCTTTTCATGCACAGAATTTACAGCCTTATTGTCATCTTAATAACATTCAAATGATTAACACATCGTATGTCTTCTCTACAATGCGTTAATATCTAACTTTGGATTGATGATATTTATTGTAACGAGGCAATGATTGAGGCTTCCCAATATATTTCATCAAATAAGCCTTCCCAATATATTTCATTGAATTAACCAGCGCCATTTCTGGATATGTCTAAACTAACTTAACAATAGGAAACCAAAGACAGTCCAAATAAAATTTAAATGTAATTGGAAAGACCATTCAGAAAATGAAACTTTTGAAATGTAAAATACCGTTAAGATAAGATAGTACTTTATGCAGGACTTAGGACCTCTTTATATGTTCATCAAGGCACCAACACTTTCTAAAAGCTATGTTAATTTATATATATATAAATGAAATCAATAAAATTATAAAAGATTCTATTACAACCTGCACATATATTAATTATACATACAAACTCAACACACTACTTTGTGTATAACGATATATTGCTCAATGATGGTTGATTGATTGAAATAAACATTCTATTAGCAGATAAGGTCATTTAAGGACGGCCTCCCCTGTATGCAATATCTCGCTGGTGTGAATTTCTGTATGTTTTGGGAGGCTGTGGTATATTCGTGTTGCATCTCCATAGTGAAGCTCTTGTCCTTTTTATAGTGCTATCTCAATGAAGCATGACGCCACACACACAAATGTCATTAAGATTTTACTTGCTAGATGACATAAACTTTGTCCAAAACCTTAGTAAATTCATTAAAAAAACATGCTCACGATTTTGCAGATAAAAGAATTATACCTTCAGCGATGTATGCATTTTTACGTTTGAGATTTAGAATCTTTCACGTCATATAAATGCGAGTATTTGTATTATCGTCGCCCAAAATAAATCAAATCAAAGATATACATGTATATGTGCTATTATACTTAAATGTGTGCAAAAGTTTATGAAATTAAAAGATTGATTTTGAAAAGTACAGATTGTAAAGATTACGAGTATAATAATAAACATGTTTAATTTGTTATTTGTATTGCTAATGTTACTATGTGTAAATAGTTATTTATTTATACTGGGAGAAGGAGTTGATAAGATGTAACAACTTGTGTCTAATCCATTATTGCCTGTATTTACAGCTATAAAATATTTATAGTACTGTTACAGATACAAAATAAATAAATTCATCAACATTTATCAAGTTCATTGATAATAATAATATAATTTAAAGATGCTCCACCGCCAATAGAGCATAAGCGTTACTCATCATGGGAACGATAATTGGTATGTAAATATATGTCTAATTGGTATTAACTCATGTAAATGTATGTCTTATTAAGACAAAAATAACATAAAATAACTCGTTTTGCTTTCGGTGGATGGGCAATCAGTACTCATTCCAAATAGGGCATTGTGCCATGGATGTAATTATTCATTTATATATCTATCTTGAAGATATATAAATATATGTCTTATATCTTGAAGATATATAAATATATATATCAAGAAGGTGTAGAGTAGGTAACTTTTGTAACTGGGAGAAAATACTAATTCGTCTGCTCTTGCTTTTATAAAGGTAAAATATCATTTGTCAGCGGTGTAGCATCTTTAAAATATGGCACTTCTAAGATATATATAGAACATAATAGATATATGGATACATTTTCATATAATTATGTACATATAGCCCGTATAAAATATCACAGATATTAAACAAATCCAAAGTTAAATAAAAATAAAAAACACTTGGGATTTCGTATTTGAAATAAACGTTGACATTGAATAGTCGTGTCGATATATTATATTGTATCCATCAACATTAGTATGTGCTCGTAGCATATACCAGAACAGTTACTAACTATGTAACTTACCCGCCATAACTATATAAATTACTAATAAGGTGGGCAGAAAAAATGCACGAGTTGGAAACTTTCGGGGAAAAATCACGATAAATCATTTTTTTTTAATTTTATCTATTTTTTTTATATTTTTTTTATTGATATATTTATTTTTATTTATTTATCGCGATAATAGTGATTTACATTAAAAGAAATATGAGAATTATCATCCTGATATTTTTTTCTCAAAAACTGTCAATTTCAGAAAAAAAATATCAAAGTTATCTTAAACCTTATAAAAGATAGCAGTGAATTACATTTCAAGATACAAATGGTACAAACAAACAACCTATAATACCTCAGCGGTTGTTTTTATATCTCCCAGTGCAGAAATAAAAGAGATCAATGTTAGATAGTCTTTGAAATAATAGAGACATACACTGCATCAATGAAAATCCATTTCATTTGTAACTATTTAGTATATAGTTTCAACTTTAAACATGAACGCTTATATTCATAACTACAAAATTCCCTATTTTCAGTTACATTTTCTACAACTGCTATTAGAATGTGTAGTAATGGTGTCAAGACAATGTTACAATGGGGGTTCAGACAAAAATGGAGATCGCAATAAACGACTGCAGGTATTCTGACTTTGCATATTGCAGACTTGCCTCCATTGCGGGTTGGTATTAAATGTGACTTCATTATCATGTGAGCGAAATTCACTTCGTTTTCACTTAAAAGCGTGACGTTACGTTCGCAAACACATGACCTCACAATCAAAACCTACCCGCAAGGGTAGACAACTCTGCAATATGCAAATACAGAATATATGTATAAAATTTTGAAATCCGGGTATTATTAATGCTCTTCACTCATTATTTGACAACAAGCTACTATAGTATTATCTTGACTAAATGACATTGTGAATCGAAGAAGGTGTTGTGATAAATTAAGACGATGAACGAACAACAAAGGTAAAATATTTAGCAATATCTTGTCTGAGCATTAAGGATGATAAAATCGTAAATTTAACCAATCATCAGACTGTTATCCAAATTAACTATTTTTTATATTTAATAATTCAGTGAATTGTTTATTTAATGGGGGAAAAACACAAATATTTAGTCAAGATGATCAATCAAAAAATATTTTTCAATAACGATTTCACAACAACAAGCTATTCACGTACAAGTGCATTACATGTACAGGTGCATAAAAACTATTATATATTATAACAATAAATTATTCAAAAGATTTGGCGTATTTCAAAGGCGATTGGTACTACTGAAATTTTATTGCTGGGATTTTTTTTTCATTAACAAATATAAAAGATGTTTCATAAAATTATATCACCATTAAGCAGTCTTAGGACAAAAAATACGAAATAAAGTCTCGGTGCAATGTTCTTGAGAAAATCTGTTTTCCATTTCATAGCCAGGTAAAATATTAAATAATGACGACCACGCGACACGTCTAGGTTTGTAGATAAAGGTATTTCATACATCTGTAATAGGTATATATAAACACCTACACACTCATAGAACTTTAAAAAAGATAATCCAACCAACCACATGACTGTCGTGAATATACACATATCAGTCCTGTTTGAAAAATTGATATAGGTTTATAAATAATTAAAAAGGTGCCTTAATATGGTGCATAGAATTGGCTTTCGAGAAAGTTTCTTAGGAATCTGTTTTAAGAATAAAAGTATTCGCCAGACTGAATACAAAACAAACCCGTCTTTGCATGTTAAATATAAGTATTTTCTATGACAAGCAGTATAATAAAGACGTATGCAGGTCCGGGTGTTTCTGATCGGTTAGTTTTCTCATACTGACTGTAAGCCATTTTATTGTCGTGTTTACGATATTTCGCTTCTTCATTATTTTCAACACGTTCTCAAGTACTAAGAACTAATTCATGGTATCTCAATTTATCAGATGAAGACATTAGAGTTACGCCCCCTGGCCTGCTGTGGAACTCGCAAGTTGGAGGTGGATTAAATCCTTTTTAATCTAGAGTACGTCCAGTGAAGTCGCACAGTATTTTGATCCCAAATTTTTGTTTGAAAAAAAAATTTGGTGTTGTCTTGTATTGGATAAACGAATTCGTTATCGAGAGCTCTTACCAACAATAGCACGAAATTTCGCGAAAATCTGTATCTCACGAAAATCAAATGGTTGATAGTATCACCAAGTGTATTCAGGTGAAAGCATCAAAGATAAGTGCGTGTAGATATATGAGTAAGAAACATGACTACAACACATATTAGACTCAATGATGTACGCACACCCATGCCTATTCCTGAAGCATAGATGTTCACCATCAAACCTCCTTTGCTCAGTTCACTGTCGCCGGTCTGAGTATACCCAGAATTCACCGTCTCCGTGACAACCATTGATGTGAGACGAGTAACAAAGCTGAACTTCAGACTTAATGTCAGTGCTTTCTGCTCGTATCTCTTTTTGTCCTCCTCGTTTGATATCAACGCAAGATCAAGGTACTCCTTTATTTTCTTATAAGCCCAAAGTTTTTGTGCAAACTGTTCAGTTTCTCCTGTCTCGGGCTCTGCGATTGAAGTAAAGGTCACATCGTTGTCCATGCCGACAGCAACCACTGAAGCAGTCAATGGAGTTGTAGTGATGTCAGCATCCGGTTCAATATTTCCAGCTACGATCAGTTCGGTACCATCGAAATAGTTGGCGAATGAAGTCTGTGTCAGGTCGTCTACAACTACAAGATCAGTCGGATATTGGAACTTGATATCTCTTAGCTTCACCGATTCAACTCCTCTATAAAAATCGTCAAGTTGTTCACTTGCATCCTCACCCTCGTATATTCTATAAGCAGTTCCATAATTTTGAAGCGAGATTTTTCGTAGAAATTCAAAATTAACTCCTATTCCGAACCCAAGACAGAAAATTGATACTAGTCCGTCCTCATTTAACCTTTTAACATTGCTCAGTATGCGGTCTTCGTTCTGTTCTCCTGCTGTTTGAACACCGTCCGTGAGGAACACAACTATATTTCCACGATTTCTCAGTGCATTGCGAAGATCACCAACTCCAGTCAACAAAGCGTCATTGATATTAGTACCACCCCCTGCACCAAGCCAATCAATATACGATCTGGCAGAAGAAATGTGCCCGTTTGTCACCGGCACGGGACCCGATTTCCAGCGGCTTACATCATTGCTAAAGATGATGATGTTAAACGAGTCAGTTTCTCGAAGTCGCGATAATATTGAATGCATAGCTACCTTTACTTGACGTAGTTTTTCTCCGCCCATGGAACCACTTACATCAATGACGAAAATTACTGTTTTATCCATTGTCGACAAACCGACTGGTGCGAAGTAGTGGACAAATGCTCCGTCGTTAATAATAAGGGTCCCTCCGTTGTCTACCTGTGGTGTCAATGTATACTTTAGTACCAGATCACCTTTCAAACCAACTGATCCTCCTAAAGAGCTGAATTGGGCATCCACCGGAGGGATATATACAAGTTCTCGTTTGGTTTCCGAAGCGTGTAAAATGGTATTTTTCGAAGCAACAGAAGTTGTCGACAAAACCGTTGAACCAGGCAGAGAATACGAAAACATGTCGATTCCTTGAGGCTCTTGAAATGAAGCTATCACCGTTAGATTCTCCACAACCTGGTTAGGTTCTATATGTATGTATTGGGTGTATTGTCCCAAAACCTTTTTGACGATCTCTTGATAAGAAAGTCTGAAAATTGCTTCAGAGTTTGCTGCCACATTCATATAAACGACAAAGATTTTCATGGCACGACCGGGGGGTGGGGCGGATTCTGTTACTTGCCCCGCTGTCTGCCCCGCCTCACGGGCCACTTCGTACGCTATATCAGCCTCCTTCTTCTCTTTAACTACACCACGGATAATACGATCTCCGTTTTGCATCGAGAAACTTGAAATGAATGCTTCTGTAGGGACCTGGATGGAAAACATGGCTGCTCTACTTTCGTTTACGTTATTTTCCACCTTGCTTGTGATGTACACATTGGCAAATCGTGAAAATACGTTCGATTCTACAAGCAGTGTCTTTATGGCGGGATGTGTCCCGGCATCGTTAGCAACACACGTACCGGTCAGTACCGATACGACAACACACCAAAACAGAAACATTGTATACGTATTCAGTCCAACGGGAAAACCAGGAAATACACACACACTTGTCCTATTTATAGTTTATCAACCGACGCTATCGACTGGATGTCTCTGCTAGCTGAAAAGCCTTACATGTTTTAATGCACACTGTCATGCTGTCAATATAGATAAGCCTGTGTGTCCATATCCATTTAAAGAGTTTAGCGAGGTTGTTTACTTCCCACAAGCATGCCACTTAGATTCGCCATTGTTTTGATCATTCGAATAGCCTCTAGAACAGCCCATTCACTTAAACATTAAGCGAGAGATATTCCAAATAGAAGTTGGGGTACTTTAGGGGTATTCAAACTGTACATTACGGTAATACGACACGTTAAATGGGATATATAGAAATTGCTACATACATGTATGTAACTAGATGAGTTTAACAAATTTAGTAAGCACAATATATATGAATTAATGAACGGGAATAAGTTAATTTGTTTAATATAAATGTTAATTAATAATCAAGTAATTTAATTAATTGATTAAGCAATTGAATTTAGTACTTATCAATAACTTAATTTTAAATTGACAACGACAACGCTGATATATCTTACATTAATAGCGTATCAACATTTTGTTTATTAATTTTTATGTAAATGTATGTCACTAAAATGGTGATTAAATATGTTTTAACTAAATAATTAACAGTGATTTTCCAATCTTTCAAAAATAGTAGATTCATGTCATTTCGTAGCATAGTATCTTGGCATTTTAACACCTGTTCGATAGTTCTCGCTTGACTTTTCGTACACTTTGTTTTAAGTTTAAGTAAAGGATAGAAAGGTTTCAAGATAAATGTTACTTCGAAATATATTGAGGCAGATTGAACTATTTTTTCTATTATTATATAATTGATTCTTTATGTAAATGGATAACATGGTTATTAGGATCCCGTTGGGTGATTTTAGGAATAAGAAAAAAACTTCTTTAAAAACATCAGCAGATTTTTTTTATTATTCATTTATTAACTGATAGTTTAGGTCAAACAATTATTAATTATTGATATATATATGTATTGATTTGTTTCTTTAAAACATATTCGTTAATTATAATCGAGGGATCCAGTAAAGGGCCAACCTAACTTTTGACCAATGATGTACTTTACATATATACTCATAATATTGATAATATTCCCACTAAAATTGTGTATTTATATTGATAGATATAAATGTGCATCGATTTGTTCATTTGGTACAGTATTGCAAATAGTTATTAGATCATCTGACCCGAAGGGTCAGGATGACCTTCAGTCGTCATGTTTCGTCCGTCGTCGTCCGCCGTGCGCCGTCCGCCATGCGCTCCGCCGTGCGCCGTGCGTTAACTTTTCACATTTTGAACTTCTTCTCAAGTTCTACCAGTGTGATTTGGTTGAAACTTGCATGAAATCATCCTGACACGGTTCTGACGAAACGTTGTTATTTTTCGGGTCGATGCGAAATCAAAGATGGCCGCCACAGCCGCCATCTTGAAAACACAGTTTGAACTTCTTCTCAAGTTCTACCGGTGCAATTTGGCTGAAACTTGCATGAAATGATCCTGACATGGTCCCGACAAAGTGTTATTATTTTTGGGTCGATCTGAAATCCAAGATTGTCGCCACAGGCGCCATCTTAAAAAAACACATTTTGAACTTCTTCTCAAGTTCTACCGGTGCGATTTGGCTGAAAATTGCATGAAATGATCCTGACATGGTCCCGATAAAGTGTTGTTACATCTCTGGTTAATACCAAATCGAAGATGGCTACCATGACACTATTTCTAATTAATTTCATATATGATTTTTGCTAAGGTAGTCAGATGACCGTTAAGGCCCTTGGGCCTCATGTTTTCTTTTTCGATCTCTGAAGGGATGTTACAATTAAATATTAGTATGAAAACAAACTCCTATTTCCAAATACGCTTTTCGTATTCCGAGTGCGAAGCTAAATGGTCGGACTCGTATTCCCGAACAGGTTTCCAGTCGGTAGCTGACTGGTCGGCTAATTTTATTAACTTATTGTGTTAACGATTTTTTTTCTTCAATGGCGTCAGAACAGTCTTCGGATAGGTCACTTTTCTAAGGTTTTTCTCTTAAACTCTTAGTTAAGCTTTTGTGTCCTTATTGAAATGATACTGCAGCCTGTTACCAAAACGCCTAAAGTTTTGAGTCAGTGCTTCTTTTTTCGAAATTCGGTGTCGGAATGAAAGCATTTACTCTTTTTAGTTCCCAAAATACAGTTTTCTTACTGTGGGATTTTCATAAGCATAGTTCTTTTTTTTTTGTCATAAAAAGTGTTTTTTTAGAATAAGAGACAATAAGATCTGAAGAAAATCAAAACACGGGAATGGAAACAAGTATTGGTATCATTAGATGACAATTTGTCTTCTTGCTGGGTCCACATAAGAATTGTTTCTTCAGTTTTGATAGCACAATACATCAATGATTGCAGAAATTTATATTTGTGTAACGAGTAGAAAAAGGTTAAAGGATAAAACAAACAGTAAATCCAATATTCAAATCGTTTTACTCATTAAGATACAATGATCCGTTATGTTGATGCATTAAGGGGTCCAACAATACTCAATAGCTTACGAGCACCCAATAACCGGAAAAAGTACAAGCAGTGCAGTTCAGTACGAACAGATGCTTGTTTGCAATAAGACGACATGGCATTCTTTCCAGAAAGTATAACCAACACTTTATTTTAACTCATTTGGAATATACCACTAACTGGAATAAATCATCTATAGATATTTATAATAGATCAAGAGTGATAATGCAACGGATTTAAAATGAAGTTGATGACCATAGCATGTTGTAATAGCGCATAAATACAGACAAAATCATCTGATTGATTACCTATTATTTGCATTACGATCTTAAAATACAACTTGTACAAGCCAATAACAAATTCCCTGGTTATATCTCTACTAGGCCTACTAGCAAAGATTTGTCATATATTACAAAACATTGAAATAAATCAAACGTAAACTGCATCATATCAATTCATTTTATTCGTAGCTCAATCAGATATTTTAATATAGAGATTCAACCCTAATGTTGTATTTTATGACTACATCAACCTACATTTCGAAGAATTTCAAAATAAAAATCCAAAAGTTTCCATTATTTTGTTTTCAAAGATAACGATAAATAAAATTCATGATTTTACCATGATTAGTTGCAAAAACTGTAAAATTAACATATCGGGTACATCTTATATAATAGGCCTAATAATAACATAGTGTTACAGTCATAGAAGACCAACAACATTGTTCGTTTGATTCATTTATTTATTCAGCTAGATTCTATCTACAGTGTGACGGCAATTATTACTTTCCCTTTTATTTAAAACCATTTGCTTTCCGATCTCTGAAAGAATTTACCAATTCTCGGTTATTCGGTCCTTTTTGTACTAGGACTAGCCTATAGTTTTGAAAATATCAAATCCAGGTCTAAGTAGCCGATAATCGTCTTTCAATTTTACAAATTAGGAATGGTTAATAAATAAATAACAAACGCCATAATTACGATACTGATCCATACTTAACTCACAAATATAAAAGTTTTACAACAATTAAAACAATTTAAAGAGTAAAATTCCAAGTATAGATATAAACATTACTATCCGGAATATATTTACCGGTAATTGGATCAGGAATTGTCTTTGCTATATGGGAACATCTACATTGAATTTGGAAGAACGGAAATGTCAGCGTTAGGACCGTCTGTGCCCTTATACATAGTGGATGCATTCACAGACAAACCGTTTCACGGTTATCCTGCTGCAATATGTCTCCTCAAACAGGTCAGTGTCTAAAGTAAACCATGTCAAGTACTCAACGCTGTTACCTTTACAAGGTATACACTAAGCGTTGTATCAAATACCGGGACGGAATTACGGAATTCGTTTTTAAAAGATATGTTTTGTAAGTATTGAATTCATACCAAGACGAGAATGTACACCATTTGAATTTATCACGGTCCCACAGTATTATTGACAGAGGATTATAAAATTTAAATTAATATGTTACGTTTTTCTCAAATTGAGGTATTTTTGGTAAATGAAATGCATCATGCTTAGCATTTCGTACACTTCTGTACTCTGTAAAAATGTTTTAATGATTAATTGCAATGATAGCTTCTAATATAATTATATTTAGTATTTTCTGGAATTAATCCTTCACATGGTCTGATATATATAGGCTATATGTAGTGGTGTTCCTAACTTATTACCAGTACGGTATCACAGGATCCTATATATAAGGCAAAAAAACTTTCTTTTCTCACTTTTCTATGAAATAGAATTAAAAAGTCGGGATTTCGACGCCGATTCCGGCCATCATTTTAGAGTGAAAGACACTAAAAAAAGAGGATAAAACAAAAATTCCTCCCGACCGACATATTTGTTTTGGCCAAAGATATAAAACTTGTTAATGGTTATGACAAGATTGCTGCTAGTACAATCCCGAATATGAAACAAATCTGCTATATATAATTTATAAAACAATCTTGATGTGCCCAGTGTCTATTCTGTTATTAAATGAATTTACCGTAGGCGCAGATATCACATCTTCTGGAAGATTGTTCCAGAGCTTGACCTCTCGCAATGCGAATCAAAAATAATATTTTTGTTGGCATCTACGTTAAGTTATATCTTTATCAAAAGGTCTATAACAACTCCTTTATCTTTTCTTTCTCCGGTGTCTGTTTTTCTTCACCTGTCCATTTTGATTGTATTTAAATTCGTCATATTGTCTCCTAATCTGCATATAATTACCTTTCTGTGAATGAAATTGCAGTCCCAGGTAGCTATTTATCAGTCCAATTTGACAGTTTATTCAAATCAGCCTGAAGTATGTCAAGTACATATATACCTATTATAAATAGTCACAGGCCCCCACCCTGGTCCCTGCGTTACTCCTGTTGGAACTTCACTCCAGATAGAATGTTGATCCTCCAGTATGACTCTTTGATTCCTATTAAAATGAAACTGGTCATTCATTTGATTACTTCTTCTATATATAATTTGCAGATGTTAAGACAAAGTTTACGATAAATGTTTTACGTTGTACCGAATTATCTCCAACTATGATTTGATACAGATATCATGGTTGTATTGTTTTATGTGCAGTGTAGTTATTGTTTGGGGTTTTGTGTTCGGAAACTTATATTATAAAAATGTTGTTATGCTTAATTTATTGTAAACTTCATATGAAATAATGGGAATTTTCGTTGACTTTTATCAGGAGATGTCGGACGCCGATATGCAAAAGATAGCGGCCGAGATGAACTTATCAGAAACAGCTTACATACAGGGGGTTGATGGTAACGATTGTGATTACAAAAATGGTGAGAAAAATACACTTTAATTCAGTCTTTATTACCAATGTTGTAATTCATTTCTTCACATTACCGGTCCTTTCTATTATTTCATATGACCATGTCATAAATATCGTAAGTCACACGTGTAATAACACTATTGTGATGTCACATGCAATAATAACGCCATAATAAAATATATTTACATTTTCACTGCATTCCAACTATGTAACCTTACAAAACGCAGTTGGCAGTCATATAGACAATGAATGTCAAGCGCTTATTATGACGTCATTATCATCGTGACGTTACATTTGTCGTGCCAGCAATCACGGATGACGGCTGTTCAAATGGCTGTTCCATCCATGACGATAACGAATGATTATTTAATTTTAGATGCAAAATTCCTCGGGATTTCATCATAAAATTGTAACCAAATGTAAATATAAGCATTGAACGTCTTTCAGTTAGCATTCATAGCCAATATGAATGCCAACTGAACAGAGGCAAATTCAGAGGCATAACGCGCTGGTTAGCGCTTCATTGAATTTGCCTCTGTCCAGTTTGCATTCACATTGTCTCAGTCGGTAGTGTTACAACCGGGCCTGCTTTCTCATAGAGACACCTTTTCTGTTACTCTCCTTGATCACCAAGGAGACAGGTTTAGTTTGAGGTGGTTCACACCGACCAATGAGGTACCTCTGTGTGGTCACGCGACAATGGCGTCTGCAGCTGTCATCTTCTTCGTGTGTGGTAAGTCTATCTGGACAGTTATCTCACTTTTCTTCTACATTTTGCTTATTCAACTTTCAAGAAAAAAGTGTTTAAATTGGTTTGTTTATTATATATCGAATAATTTCATTTCTACATTTATTATTATATAATTTAATTTGGCTTGTTACGAGCATTTTCATTGGCTTAAAAATGGACTTTATCAGCCTTTAAAGGGAAAATGGGGTCGCCGTTTGCAACGTTGCTTCTGATTGACTGAGATGACGGTGTAATGATTTCATAGACAAGAGTCCCAAAATGAATTTTGAATATTGAAGAGACTATCTTTAGTAAATTGAATTACAGGGATTAATTTGAATAGATTTTTTTATGTTATGGAGATATAACACAAAATCTGAGTGTACTCTCATCTTCGCGGTTTATTTAGAGTACACTCAGATTTTTGTGTTATATCTCCATAACATAAAAAATCTATTCAAGTTAATCCTTAAATATTTTTCAAGGTTTAATTATGTTTTTACTTTTAAGGTCTATTGTTATATGCATAAGATATTTTTCATCTGCAATATTTAATTCCACCATGGAACAGTCGCACACACAATACAAAATCGGATATTGAAGACATCAAAGCTGTATAGTTAATAATGTAGCTTTATATAGGGATTGGATTTCGCTTTGTGTTAACCATGCTTGTATATTTACACTTGCTAGGTATGTTCACTATACGCAAATACTAGCCGATTTTGTTTACCATAAATGCATGGTAACATTTAACTTTGAACTTGCTTATGAAAATGTTCTATGCAACGTATGTAAAGGGGCTACTACTTTTTTTTTAAAGAAACACATGGCTTTGTTTACATTTTGACACAACATTACGTGTATATCGTTGTTTTTCATAGTATTTTGGAAAGATGTAAACAATATATACATGTTTTATATTTATATATGATGCAAACATTTTTAAATTAACAATTGTAAAAAGAGACGGGGAAAATATCCCGACCGGGTTAACGTGCCATGCTTTCATTTTTGTTAAAACTGATGGATGCCAAATGTAAACATTACCTCTGGACTATCTCATAGTGAAATTGAAGGCAGCTCAGCAGAAAAAAAATTAACCAATCACAGACTAGCAAAGATTTCCTTTGAAGACTACAGAGAGAGCGACGCCCAATATCAAAGCCACACAGTCAACCACAGTGTACCGTTATACGGCTCTTTTGATGTGCATCAAATGACTAAATTACCTGTTCTATTCGGTTGCCTCCAGTTTTACTATGAGATAGTCCAGGGGTGTGGAGATCGTAAGTGATGGAGTATCGAGGATGCTTTGGGGTGGACTGACAGAGGTAAGTTATAAACATATCCTCTTTTCTTGTATGGAGCAATTCTTCTAAGGATATATTCAAATATGGGGCGCGCCCCAAAGAATATATTCTTAGAGGAATTGCTCCATACAAGCATGGCTAACATAAAAGCGAAATCCAATCCCTATTTGGAGCAATTCTTCTAAGAATATATTCTATGGGGCGCTTTAGCGCCCAAAGCGCCCCTATTGACTATATTTTTAGAGAAAAAAAGACAGACACAGAAGTAATGTTTACATTTGACATCATGTTGAATAAAAATGAAAGCACTGCACATTGGCATATTTTCCCCGTTTCTTTACTGCAATATATCGTTAATTTAAAAAATATTTGTATGGATATGGCGTATAATAATAGTCTTTATTTCCTCCAAACTGAAGAAAACAATCATTATATAATAATATTTATATAAATTAAGACATAATATGCAAAATTTAATTCTATAAAAAACAACACTATGCATGTGATGTGCGTCAAAATGTTTGTTTTTGTTAGTTTGATTAATTAACGTCCTATCAACAGTTATGGTCATGTAAGGACGGCCTCCCATGTATGCGGTGTGTTGCGTGTATGTTGTGCGAGGTGCGTGTTTTGGGAGACTGCGGTATATTCATGTTGTGTCTTCTTGTATAGTGGAACTGTTGCCCTTTTTATAGTGCTCTATCACTGAAGCATGCCGCCGAAGACACCAAGCAACACACCCCATCCGGTCACATTATACTGACAACGGGCGAATCAGTCGTCCTACTCCCTGTATGCTGAGCGCTAAGCAGGAGCGGAAACTACCAGTTTTATAGACTTTGGTGTGTCTCGACCAGGGGACAGAACCCAGAGCCTTTCTCACAGGGGCGAACGCTCAACTCAAGGCCAAAAGTGAGGCGGTGCCAAGGGAGGCATTGGGAAAGATAGATAAAGTCAGTTAGGAAGAAGAGAAAAGATAAGATCCTAAATTTAGTCGCCTTTTACGATCATGCAATAGGGGCAACAGGTACAATTCTAACACCCTACCTGCAGGACCAGCGTCAAAATGTAAACAAAGCCATGTGTTTCTTAAACAAGTAGCCCCTAAACGTTGCATAGCACATTTTCATACGCATGTTCAAAGTTCAATGTAACCCAGTTATGGTAAACAAACTCGGTTAGTATTTGCGTATAGTGAACAAGCCTAGCAAGTGTAGATATATTGTTTTAAATATTACGTAACGTCGTTATTTGTAGACAACCCTTCGCCAAGTGTAACATTCCAGACATTGAGTGGAGATTTGATAGTACAAAGACAAGGGACAGGGATCACCATGAACTTCCCACTCAACACTCCACAACCAGAGGTAGGTTATAAATAGTCTATAGACCGGACGGGGATCACCATGAACTTTCCACTCAACACTCCACAGCCAGAGGTAGGTTATAAATAGTCTATAGACCGGACGGGGATCACCATGAACTTTCCCCTCAACACTCCACAACCAGAAGTAGGTTATAAATAGTCTATAAACCGGACGGGGATCACCATGAACTTTCCACTCAACACTCCACAACCAGAGGTAGGTTATAAATAGTCTATAGACCGGAAGGGGATCACCATGAACTTTCCACTCAACACTCCACAACCAGAGGTAGGTTATAAATAGTCTATAGACCGGAAGGGGATCACCATGAACTTTCCCCTCAACACTCCACAACCAGAGATAGGTTATAAATAGTGAACAGACAAGACGGGGATCGCCATGAACTTTCCCCTCAACACTCCACAACTAGAGGTAGGTTATAAATAGTCTATAGACCGGACGGGGATCACCATGAACTTTCCCCTCAACCCTCCAAAACCAGAGGTAGGTTATAAATAGTCTATAGACCGGACGATATCACCATGAACTTCCCACTCAACACTCCACGACCAGAAGTAGGTTATAAATAATTAATAGACAATATGGGTCGTTTAATGACCATTTCTGACAGTTTTAACATCGTGGCCTAATTTATTTTTGGAAACAATTGTTTACATTTCACTACAAAGAAGATATTGCGCCAGAGTGCAAACATCTGCACCAGATCATTTGTTTAACACCATCTGCTCCTAACTATAAAGCTCTTGGCTAGGAGCAGCTCATCCTGGCAAGGATAATCGGTCCCAGATGAGTCTACTTTCACGAAATGGCCATGTACATTATTACATAATTAAAACATTTATGTTTTAAACACGTGTGATGGTTTTAACAGTAAGCATGATTTTGTTGTCTTGGTTTTGTTGTATAATTGTGTAATACTGTGTACAAACATCAATACACTGATGATTGAAAACGAAAATGCAGAATATGTTTGATTTTTTTTTCAGAATTTCGAAAATGTTGAAAAATTATTAAATGTGAGTATTAATCTTTTAATCCTTTCCCTATATGCATGTGTATTTAATAACAAAGTAAATGAATAAATCATAGTCATTGTTTTATTCATTCTAGAACATATAAGGTCAATCGGAATATGTCAGAGTAACCAGAGAAAACAGCCAATACCTGATAACTGTTTCAAGTTGACTTTGGTACGGCTACTATATGTGCAGTATTGGTGATAACATGTCACACACACTAGAGTGACATTTCGCCAACACAAACCTCACGACTTTTCTCCCCCAAAGTCTGCTGGGAGAAAATCACTTGTTCGAGCTTTTACTGTTTGATATTCTCATATAAAATCAAGATATTGTGATTGAAATGAAGACAGAAGAAAAAGTTAAAAGATAGTACTTACTTCGATAAAGATTAGTGACGCCGAAACTACACGCTCAAGACGACTGTAATTGAAAGAAATTTTGTTGTTGCAGTTAGTTATCAAGAAAGATTTGATTGACAGTGTCCACTATTCTAGTACTACAAAGAAACTGTTAGTAAGACTCAAAGACACATGTACAAGGTATGTCAAACATTTATCAAACTCTCTTCTGCTGTTGTAGTCGATTCAATAAAGAGTCATATAATTGGCTTCTATAATGTTTTGGTTTCCACAATATATTAGGGCCCTTCTACTGTTTTCTTTGATATTAGCCAGACTTTAGCCTCAATTATGTTTATTTATTTTTTGCAATGTTAAACAAATTGCAAAAATATGTTATGATTTCAAATGCTGGCTAATTATCTGCTTTTTTCATGACCGTTTCTCGATGAAACAAATCGACTTTTGACATATTTTCGCCCTGAAACAATCAGTGAACAAACGAAATATGAACATAATCCGATGTCGGTTCCATTATTTTTATACGAGGCAGTTAAGGCTGTTCAGTGGCCATCTTGGATTTCAAAAAAAATTGTATCGAAGAACACAGTGAAATGATGATTCCCCATGTCTGTACCTGGTGTGTAGTTTTTGAGCTAACCAGTTTCAAAATGATCTTTCAACAGCTATCTTGGATTTGAAAAATAAGGACAAAATGACTAGTTTACTCAATGATACATAATGTATGTTAATAGAACATTTCTTTCTGTAGAGTCTGATACCACCGTGGTGGCTCATTCATTAAGCGGGACCCTTCCTGACTTGTCAGTATTTTGTTTCATTTTGTGTTTACGAAGGGATGACTTGGAGAGAATCAAGCCAGATATAACGAATTTCCAGAGTGTTGAATCTTCCGGACGAATCCGAGGTGTGATAGTGACTGTAAAAGGTGATGACCCACAGGGAGACAAGGCGCAGAAGACTTACGACTTCCTGTCCAGATACTTCGCTCCTTGGAATGGAATACCAGAAGATCCGGTTACAGGTAATGATCTGAATCAATTATATAGCAGTTTAGTATTGTGTACCATAATTCATTAATCAGATTAAGTCTCAATACTTTTTTTAATCTGCATATAGATGGACAAATGAAAGTGAACATCTTTCTGTAACTTCTAAGTAATACATTTTGTATGAGTATGCAAAATTAAATAGTAATTGGACGATTTGTTCCTTCTCGTGCCAACAGTTTGTACACGGAATGATTCATCAAAAACGTATACTACTGATAAGTTTTAAAAAGAAGACATGCAGTATACAATTTCTACTTATGTCAGTTTTTCCAATTTAAGGATCAGCTCACACAGTGCTGGCTGGATACTGGTCAGGAATTTTAGGGAAGAAAACGATGAATGGTAAGCCATTTTTTAAATCAATTTCATCTTATTAGAATCCTTATCACTTGGCTTAGGTTTGTGTTTTTAACATGTTTACCTATTGTGCCATATTTACTTCAGCTCGGCAATGTTCAGCGCGAGGGGGTGACGTCACAGTACATATTCGTGATGACGGGAGGGTGGACCTAACTGGAGAGGCTACGGTCGTCCTCAGGGGGTCTCTGACTATATAGGGATATATCACGTCACTCGTTATTTTCAGGACAGCTGGAGGGTAGGACTTTACGGCGGAGGCGACCACTCTCCCCAGTGGGGGCGAGGGTAGGAAGCGTTCTTTCGTTATCCTCCTGTGAACTGGTGATATGAAGATGATTATATCTTTGATGATCACTGATGAGGTCTTCTAAATAGGTCGAATCGTCAAATAAATAATGTTGCCGAAAGTACTTCCTGCAGATAACATCTCCTCTAACCTCCATATTAATGTCGATCTATCTTACCTGTATTCCTTAATTATCCCATGGAAAGGATGGATATCTTATCACCCTGAAGGATTTTAGAGGGAACATGTCATACGATTAATATCGGCTATTTTAATGGTGTGAAAACATTTGATTTGAATTAATCAAATAATCGAAATACCGTTTCCAAAATACAAGTTTCGACATATTCTACGATTGTGCAATAGATGAACATCTTAAGGATTTAAGGAGAAAAATAAGGCCATTGATGGATAAGTGACTAAGGATGGCGGTCGGGTCATGTTTCTCTGAGATCTTCCACAATGAATTGAATTGCAGATGGATATCCATGTATCTTGTCAAAAATATTTGTCGTTATCATGAATCTCTTGTCATAAAATACAAAACAAAACTCAAGGTATTATTGATGTATGTTGTTTAACAAAGAAACTAAGATCAGGTTGTGTAAAGTATTAAAGATTGTTTTTTTTTCATAAAAAATGTGATTACATGTTTAAATGGTCGATATTTTTATAACAATTGTAATTATTATATGATATTCATATTTTAATGTACCTTATCAGCATTCCAAATAAGTTGTAAGATAAGATAAATATATTCTATCGTCTTGCCTGATGTATCATATATTATGTATGCATAATAATCAAGATACTGCATTTTCTATTATTGTTATTATTATTTCAGCTAATTTTGATATAAAAGAAATACATTGAGTTAATTATTTTATGTTGGTTTCATATTCAAAAAATACAAAATTTATATACGGTATTACTACCAACAAACAACGAAATAAATAAAATATTGTTTGTGGTTCGATTAGCTAGAGTTATCATTCTTAGAATGCGTGAGGTGCAGGGCAACAAGAGGGGACATAATATCGGTAGCGCTTGATAAATTTTATGTATTATGATATTGGCTGCGTTATCCTTACCAATTCCGCGCCTTTACTTCAACTCTTGTTTCATATTCTTATTTAATATATTTCGTAAGAGATAACAAAGAAAATAAATAATAGTAACGACAGTATTCTTAGCAGTATACAGGATAGATGATCACCAGAAACGAACTCTGAAATACTAAGCAAGTCTACATGTAATCATTGCTAGAATCTAACGTATTCTGTATATCAATTGAAAACAAAAGACGATTTTTTTTAATTTTTTACTTCTTCATAATGACAACCTTCAACAGAATGAAGATTGTGTCATATGGTTGTGTGCTAAATACCACCGATTGAGTATAAACAGATTTAAAAGTATAAACGGATTTTTAAAAAAGTAGTTTTGTGAGGGGTTGTTTTGAAAGCTTCGAGTTTGATGATTTAACAAATATCTGGAGGTAAAATGTTCCAATCTGCTAGTGAGAGTGGAATGCCTGGTGAGACGTGTATATTCTACAAGTGCGTCCTTGGATAGGGCGATTTGATCATATCTTTACGTCGCTTTTCCAAATTTGGCCAACCCAGACTGCTCAGCATTGAGCTGACACTGGACATGTTCCGGTGTCTGTTAGTGACAAAGCGGACTGCCCTATATTGGACTATCTCTATTCGATGTATGTCAGTCTTTGTGTAAGGGTCCCAGGTACTAAAGGCATATTCTAAAGATGGTCTTACTTGTGCTTACTAGTGTAGGCATTTTCTTTCACAGATGTTGACCCTATTTTAAATTTCTTCTAAGTAAGCCCAGAGTGGAATTGGTTTTATTACAGATTTCTCGAATTTGAGTGTCCCATTTTAAATTTGCTTGGATATTTAGGCCCAGATATTTGGCCTCATCCACATTGTTGAGTGGTTGACCATGTAGAGTATATATGTACTTAATGGGAGATATACTTTTTGTAAGTGACATGGCATCACCCTTATCGGCTTTAAAGCACATTTTACTGTTTGATTCCCACTCAGCTGAACAATCAAGAACTCTCTGTAGCTTAGCAGTGTCACTTTGAGATGTAACGGCCAGATAGGCGATAGTGTCATCCGTAAATAGTCGAACTGTGGCATATAAGCCTATTGGTATGTCATTTGTATAGAATAAGAACAGCGTGGGGCCGATGACCGAGCCCTGGTGGACCCCAGACAAAATATTCACATATTCGGACTTCTCCCCTTCTACAAGAAATCTTCAATCCAGGTCGTGACAGAGTCATTAATACCATAGTGCCCCAACTTGTAAATAAGGAGGGGTTGACTAACTTTATCAAATGCTTTGGAGAAGTCCATAATGAGAATGTCTGTCTGAGTGCCCTCATCCATGTTGTTCGAGATGTCATCCTTGAACTCGATCAGCTGGCTTTCGTATGATCTTAGTTTGCGGAAGCCATGCTGGAGAGGATACGAGATGTTATTTGTATCTGCACATGTCATGATCTGACTGACAATGATATGCTCCGTGATCTTGCTGCATATACATGTTAATGAAATAGGGTGATACTTTTCAGGTGTATACTTGGGACCTTTCTTATATACGGACATGACATGAGCTGTTTTCAAGTCAGATGGTACTTTGCCCCGGAGAAGAGACTACTGGTAGATAATGGTTAAGATAGGTGCTTTATTTTCTGCTAATTATTTAAGGATTTTAGGTTTAAGGTTGTCCGGACCAGCTGTTTTAGTTGGATTGAGTTTTTTTAGGAGTTTGAATATGTTTTCTTCTGTTACATTGAAATCAGGCAAAACAGGATACTGAGGTTTAGCGGAAATTTTTTAACTCTGCTTGACTGGGTTAGAAAATGCTGACTGGAATTGGCTAGTCAAAGCCTGGGCTTTTAGGAATGGGTCATGTTTGAGTTTCCCTTTATGTTTAAGGAAGATATACCAACAAAATCAGTCCTCTTGTATTTGATAAATGACCAGAATCTCTTCATGGTACTGTATCTGAGTCAGACTTTGGGGGCGATACTATTTCCTCAATATACTGCCAATATGCCTGGCGAAGTGATTGTTGGATAGTATATTTCATTTCCTTATACTTGGATTTAAGATAAATAGTGCAGAATTTTTAAGTTTCTTATAGAGGCGGTGTCTTTTCTTTAACAGTTTTTTATGTGTGATGATAATCAGGGATGGCTTTGCTTTGATTTCATAGGTCTGTGGGGGATATGTGTTTTAATGGAAATTGTAAGTCCAGAACTTAAAAGTTCCCACATGTCATTTACATTTGTGATGCTGTTTGAGGAAATGGTGTTTTAGATTTCAGACTGATCTGCTCTGATACTATTCCAGTATGCATTTTTGCAAGTGAGATGTTCCTGGGGTTTACATATGCTTTTATGCGGAGCAACGTCAAACTCGACCAATGAAATGTCGTGATCGGAGATGCCTGGAATGATTTCAGTTCGGGAGATTTGGTTGGGATAGTCGGTGATAATAAGGTCTAAGATGTTATCATACCTAGTGGGCTGTTCATTTTACCTGTATCAGGACTAGACCACTATCGTCTAGAAGGTGCGCTTGGATGTTACTATATTTGGGTTTAATTATCTTACGTGCCCAGTCCCATCCGGGTAGGTTGAAGTCACCTCCAATAAATATGGCTGTGTTGTTATGAACTGATGTTCTTCTAAAGGATGTATCTAATCCCATATAACCTGCTTCGTTATATGCTTTGAGATTATAGTAAGAACAAACATATTGAGTTTTTTTACCTACAATTTTGATCTTGACCCATATTATGATGATGATAATGATAATTATTTGTTTTAAAACATCGACGCGTGGAGTACATGTAGGCTTCACTGAACTGCGAGAGCAACCATCACTGAATCGCTTAAGGCACGTTTGGATCCATCAATATGCCATGGCGCCTCATTTAAAAACTTTTGTCACGAAATATTGCTCATTATAGACATCGCTTTCATTAAATGATGCCATATATTTACATTTTATGATTAACGAAGACAATAATTACTTGCATAAAATAATGGCTAAGGAAGTTAAAAACTTTCATGTTGAGATTTTCAATTTTTGCGAATTCCTAAACTACTTGACAGATTTTGATAAAACATGGAAGAGGAGTTGAGTAAACTATACAGGGTTCTGCAATATCCCATGTTAATGGAGTTGTTACTAAAAATAGGTGCAGCGAGTAGGGGTGGTATTAGTTTCGTATACCCTGGCGACAGTTCTAGTTTTTCTTAGAACCAAATAATCGTGAAACATACTACATACTACAGTGGATGAGTTATCAGTGATATTGTTATAGGGACATCATTTCAAATACGAATATACTGTTAGGCATAAAGTCGTTCTTTCTTTCCAATTTATGCAAAATTGATCAGCGATGTATGTATAATTTCAGCCTAACATTTTTGTCAGACCAATCGTATAAATGTTTTTGATTTATTATAACTGCATAGTATGGCTGTTATTTTCATTTTAATGTCAATCCTTACGATATTTTTGTAGTTTTCCCATTTTTTCTCTTTTATACTTACTCGCGGGAAGAAAGTTTTGCACATTATCAGTTTTTAACAATGATACGTTATAAATGTCATCATTCTTGTCAATCTTTTCATTTTATTCGCGGGTATTTAACTTCGCGGAAATGAACTTCATTACAAATATAGCGAAGTTTAATCCCCACGAATACACACAAATATACACTAGTTCCTGAGCATCTAACCAACTTGGTTTTCATCATGTTGTTGTCAAGATGGTTTATATATATATAAAGTTAATTTGGTCAATATTGGTATAAAATAATACCATACCCTCCAGTTGAAACAATATTTTCTATCATACCATTTCATTTTACCAGCTTTCGCTAACAGCTGGCGGTACATAAGCAGCTTTTTATTAGTATTTTAATTACTATTTTATTAGTAGTAGAACAATAATTACTTTAAGAGAGAAATACATTTCTTGATTGATTTGGGGTTTAAAAGACAGCACATCGTATAATGAAGCTGAAGCTTAGAAAAGATGGAAATAAAATACATTTAGGATGACACCTGCATCAAGAAATGTAAAAACATATTCGTATTAAGTGGCTCAAGTATCCATATAACTCGATACCTGCAAATTCATTAATACGCGAATTTCGGCCTTTGAAGCGTCCCCTACAGTAATTATTATATTGAAGTTACAACCTCAATGATAACTTCTTGTCATAAACGTGTCCCTGGTAGATAATTTTTCATTAAAGTACAAATGTCAAAGCATTTTAGAGGGAAGCGAAATTGCTAATGATTGCATGGACTCAATAATAGCACTATACCCGGAGACATTGTATAGACTGGAAAAGTTAAATATTTATAATTGTCCCCTTGAAGTTTTTTGTTTCCGGATGATAGTGGCTGGCGAGTTCGTGTGTGAAGTCCTCTGGGTTTGTGGCCGGCGTTGAAACGCAAAAACTTCACTACGTTAACTCACCGTTGTGTAAGACATACGGAAACGCTAGCTGCGGGGCTTCTCTTTGATGCTTATGCTAGAAAGGGGTACTCTAGCTAATGGGAAAGGTTGGTTAGTACCGAACCCTTATTTTGTTCACGACATACAATTGTTTCAACGCCAAAATTCCCATGGGGATAAGTAATTAAAGATGCGCTGTGTAAAAACAGTAGGTATCAACCCGTACATCAAACGCTGCCAACCCTCATTTACCTTATCGCCCAGGTTAATCAGAGCGGCCTTTCCTAATTTACAATTCACGGAAACTTTTTTGCTGGATTCGTAACACCAATCAACATTTTTTGCATAAAAGGAAAAGTGAAGGACCGGTGCTATTCTCATGCGTTTGTAAGCGTGATTACATGAAATGTCTGAAGATCAAATTGATTATTGAAATGGCGAGTAAGTGTTAAATGAATTTGTCTACATGAGTGTAAGGAACATATATCTCATTGGCATAAATGCTACAAATTTATCACAAACCGATTTGACCTACTGTAAATGTAACAAAGAAACAGTAGTGTGAATTTTTCATGAACGCTGGGTTATTACATCTGCGTCGTCATAAGCCCATTGGTTGTATTGTCAGTTGTCACAACTAGATGCCATTGTAGATTTTAACTTGACTCGGCTTTGATGTAGATTTGTATGGATGCTGTTGTTGATGTGACAGAGAAAGCTTATTCTTCGGGAACACCTGGTTCTATTGCTGTATTTTTTATGAAAGTGTTCGTACATATATATTTATTGTTTATAGGATTTATTTCGGACCCCCCCGGGGCAGAGGGCGGGCCCAATAGGGAAATAAGGTAAATCCTATAATCGCGACTTGTCCTAGAGTTCTGACATGGATTGTGACCAATTTGGCCACAAACATCCTTAGGAGAAGGGACAGAAACTTGTTTAAATTTTGGCTCGACCCCCTGGGGGCAGAGGGGGCGGGCCCATTTTAGTTTAGACCCCCCGGGGGCAGGAGGGCGGGCCCAATAAAATGAATTTAATATGTCAGAGTTCTAGACATTCGCCATATATTGTATCAGATGAAATAAAGGTATATAAATGTGAGAGTTAACAATTTGCCACAAACATATTTTGTATTGTCATTTTGTACGGTAAACTTACGATAAATTGATTATTTCTTTACAAAGCACTATTGCTATAAGCCAAATAAGTAGACACAACACAAACATACTGCCGATAATACTGCAGCTTCGCAAATCATACAGATATTCACACATAAAAACAACAAATTGAAAAAGTGGATCCTGTTCTTATATGATTGATATAACGTTTAGCCCAATTAACCAACCAACCAACCGTTTGCCGGAATACAATATATCAAAACTTTGAAAAAAAAAATATATATATATAACGCATGGCTATTACAATTGTTTTTGGATCAACTTATTGGTAAACTATCCTTTAAATTATGGAGATTAAATTTGTCGAACATTGCTTGAATTCACCTACTTGCAAATGTCATTATTATTAAATTTTGGCCTTATATTGACCTAGACAGGTATGGCAAGTGTCATACAGATAACAGGGAACGCTTGCTATCTCGAGACGCCTGGTTCTAATTTTTGTACTTTTATCACGAAAAACGATACGCATCTACAATCAATTATATCATTATTAATTCTCTTTAAATTTGACAATCGATTTTGAGTTGAAAGCATGGTGGTTTCATGGCAACAAGTTGGAATTATTTTATAGCTGTCTACATGCATATCTGTAATGATTTAGAAGAGCGACAAAGCAAGGGATCAAAGGAAATGTGTTACATGTATTGGATAGAAGCATCACGGTCATGGAAATGTTTGAAAATACTTTGTTACGTAATTGTTAAAACGTCGACCAAACACCATCATTCCCAAGCGTTGTCTTCTGATGTGATTTTCAAGGTTTTTGTATATCGAGTCGCTATTTCATTAAACTCACCCACAGAGATTTAATTTGTGTGCAATAAAATTCCTATCTTTGTCATCTTTTCCATCGTTTTTGTGTCGCCTGCAACGCATGTGCGACACCTATATAGCTAGGTATCACTATGTCGGCGTCGTCGTCGGTGTCGGAGTCGGTGTCGGCGACGGCGTCCGGAAAACGGTTTCCATGCAATAACTTAAGTATTTATTATCCGATTTCAACCAAACTTTTTACCTTTCTTTATATCAATGTAATATTGGATGAGTTCGATACTGGTTAAAATCCGTTATTATTTGTAAAAGTAACGGGACTTTAAAATCGTCAAAAACAGATAAATCCATGGTTTCTGCTTAATAATATATGTATTTTTTGTTCGAATTCAACCAAATTATGTGTTTTGCTTTGTGTTAATGAAATCTCGAATTGGTTTGATTGGTCAAAATTCATCAATATTTGAAATAGTTACAGGAGTTTAAAATCATCAAAACAGACAATGTCTTGGTAACCGCTCAATAAATTTTGTATTTATTATTTTATTTCAACCAAATTATGTATATTGCTTTAAATCAATGAGATCCCAGATAGGTTTGATACTGGTAAAAATCCGTCAATATTTGCAAGAATTACGGGACTTGATAACTTCACTTAGTTAATAACATTATTTTCAACTGTAAATAACTATTGTTTGTTATGCGAAAGTGCTGTGCAGGCGACACATCCACTTTCGCGGAATTCTTGTTTTTGCGAAGTTTGCTTAGATGTGAAAAAAGAAAACCTTTACATTGGTTGATTGAATTCGCTTAATACGATACCTGTACATGACACAGTCACAAAACTAATTTGAAAAAGGTAAATTAAAAACTGCATCTCTCCACCAGGAGATAGACGGTATGTCCATTATAATATAAAATTCAGTAATATATTATATTAGTATAGTAAGATTTATCACATGTCACCTCAAAACATCTTTTAATATATAAATGAATTTAGATATTAGAAAAAACGATGAAATCAAAATAACATTCTGTAATGCTTAATACAAAGGATTATAAGTTTCCTTTTTGAAAAAAGGGATCCATGCTATTCAAAAAAGATAACAAAACCATTAATGTATAAAGACATGTCATAAATTAGAATATAAATTCATGATCTATGATCACTTTCCCATAATAACGTGCTAATGATGTTCCCTTTACGACATTGTTGTTTTTTGGCATCAAAGAGCTGTTGATTGCGCCTATTCCATTTCCGTTTTGACCCCTGTGGGTTTTTGATCGCTCCAGTCGTCTTCTGTAGTAGCACTGCTAGCGGGAACTCTGTCATGGCGTTACGTAACACACTGATTGATGAAGGAACTCGGTTATCCTTTTTAATCCAGACGTGATCAAACACATGTGGTGCCTGGCAATGAGAGATCTCGGCACGAGGGGATGTAACCGTTCACGTTACAGCTGCAACAGATGGAAATTATTTGCGTGATATTTTTTGTAATGTTTTGACCCATTTCCGCAAAGCCCTCCCCCACACCAAACATCCATTATCACTAGTAGCATACTAACCCACCAAAACATTAGTTTTCAGAGCGGTGTAGAAAATCGTTAGATTGGAACTCCTCTTGTTGCATGTACACAGTGTTATTCTGTTCAGTTTATTTCTCGCAGCAGGATAATCACCGGTTTTATATTGGAACATCGCATTGATTTGTAATTGCCATGAACACAATAATTTGAAATATAGTTTGAAAATAAAATTTATTACGTGTTATTTTCATGTTCACCATCAATTATTGGGAATTGTTACCCGACTCTATATAAATGTACTACAGCATACACCATATTGTTTGAATGTATGGACAAGTGGTGAAAATCGTGATGATAAGAAAGCTTGATATTCAAAAATATTTCTATTTAAAGGTATAAAAGGGTTAATAGGGGTATTCCGTCGTTTGATAAAGTTTTAATGGTGTCGAATTAAAACTTATCGAGAAATATTTTTTCCAGCAGTATACATTATTTTCTCGGTATCTTGGTTTTCGGATTGCGGCTCAAAAAATCGCAATTTCAATTAAACGAGAAAGTTAATTTCAGCAAATTGTGTCACGAAATTCCAAAAACAATATTTATGTGAAAATATGGGGCACTACAGTAACAAATGTTCCATTACATGCTATTGTTTCATATAATAATTTCCACATAGTCTAGTCTGGTGTCTACTGACTACAATATGCCACACACTAATGTATTTGTCTATCGCCTGTGATTTTCACGAGCATGGCTCGTCATTTACAGGTTAAAGTAATCTTTTAGGCTAAATGTGGAATATTTCTTCGCTCTAGGAACGTTTGTCGCTCGACTTTTTCGCCACTCTGTTTTATTTAGACATGCAAGCAGCTCTTTAGTCCCGTCTACATTAGAGGAACCCATGAGATGATGTTGACACTCCAGACGTAATCTCTTGGTGTCTGGAATGAATACATACATCTTCATTGCCTGGAATGATGACAATAAAAATGACATAGATTGAGTGATCTGAGATATTTAAGTTGTCTTACGGATAACAGGTTTTAACGGTCAGAACTATCAGGCATGATTGTGTCTGAGGCCGGGGAATCTGAGATCAGAGTGCATGTGATTGATCAAATAGCACCCCCGATATGTAAACTTGTGTGGTACCACATCCAAACAAACCAATCCCTTACTGTGAACAAACTCTATTCTCCGATGAATTTTCGTTTGTTTACTCCTTTGTGTCATTTCCAATTTTGTACCACGTGACCAACATTGGCAATACCCGTACAGATCGGAATAAATCGGAAAATTTCGGAGACTTCTGAGCTATTTTAAACGTGTACATGTGAAAAATCAATAAATTCGGTTAAGTTTGCGAATACAAATTTTACAAAAGTCGGTAAATTTGGAAAGTATGGATGCAGAGAAAAATATGCAGAACACTTTAAATGATGTTTTTGTTTTCTATGACTAAATGACAGCCAGTCATAGACTATATAACTTTAACAGTAAGCGAAAGATTAGCATACAGCAGTACTTAGATCCCGAATCTATACAAAAGGCCTACTGTACCTGTTATTGGTACCATTTTTTTTTTTTTTTTTTTTTTTTTGCAAAAATCTAATTTTTTAGTTAAATAAAGTTGATTGACAGTATTTCCAATCTACTATTGATCATTGCTTAGGTCTATTTTATTGCCCAAATCAATCATACATGGCTTAAAAGACGAAACATCTAAATGTTTCAATTGTATGTGACATAAACATTGAGGTAGTTTCCATTCACGTATACATTCATCAATATGGAAGAAGTCCCCATTCAACAGGCGATTACTTATTTACGTAATGTTTGATGATGACTACTCGGTTTCATAGATAAAGACTATTCAATACAAGAGACTCAAATATAGAACCTGAAATGCCATACATAATTACAGATTTGGTGTTGTCTGTGAGAGATAACAGATTTTAAACAAAACATTTCTAAAGAACGTCTTGCAGAATTAAGGAAATTATTAAGAAAAAATATATTTGTTGATGTTTCAGACAGGATATTTACAACAATATGTTGATTTCAATTTGATTTTTTATATCTTTTGCAGTATATTTTATTTAAAGCAATTAACGTCGGTTTGATCGCCTTCGAGATTTTTTGTTTTTTTTCTTTTGCTTTTTTTTGCTTTTCTCATTTAAGACGTTTATTAGTTTTTCTAGCTTTCATTTGACGTTTTTGCTTACTAGTAAAAACATTCGCGTTACCACTAGCTAAATATAGAGTTGATGACACCTATACCTAATATGTTGGGACAATGCTCGTGAAACGTCGACGAAAACCGAGTAATTTCGCACCATCTCCACTCCCAGAACGTTTCGTCCGAGTAACCTTGAAAGCTAAGCGTAATCACGTTACATATAAACGTTTTTGCCACAACCACAGGAGAGGTTCGTGCTGACTCTAATGTAAACTAGATTGCGTGTCTTAAAGCCTTATTGCAAGTTGTCCCGGCATAGCCTCGTTCAACTGATAATAAGACAAGTTAGGCCGATCATCTCAAAGCTTTATCCAATACCATTGTATTAGGTTATTCGATTACATCAACATACAAAAGAATGAGTTTCTTTCTATCCCCACTCTAGTTAACGATATAACACGTAACAATGCAAACACAGTAAATGGAAATAGGCATTTCTAATGATATCCATAACTATACAGTTGTATGCTTAATAAGCGTGACAATAGGTCGACGATTTCGTACACAATGCACTTATATATAAAGTTGGTTTTTACCTTCACGCTAGATGCACTTTAATTGAATAATTTCCATTTTAACAAATTTTATTGACAGATTGATGGTACACAGGAACAATTGCAATTATAATTCAAAACCTATGGTAACAGAACGATTTGCCTTAGCGTTAATAAATTGGTCACAAAGCTTAAAATAGATTGGAACTATTTTGATTTACAGCTATTTCGAGACACTAGTTATATCAACTTATATCAATTGAATTATGTTTTATTGTCCGATTGGAAACAAGCGAAAGGAAACGGGAGTACCCTGGGGAAAAATACCAACACACGTCTACTCCGGTGATAAAATATAGACTATATGAAAGGTAATTTCGCTTCCACTGCTATTCGAAAAGCAGATTTCACGATGAAGGTTCCAGCCTTTTCCTGTTTGTATTGCCCAAGCGATGCCCAATATACAGTAAAACCTGCTTTAGTGACCCTCTCTATATAAAGACCACCTTATTAAGGCGACTCTTTAGGGTCCCAAATGGTCATTTATAACACAATTTGATCTATGTAAGAGCACCTGGATATAGAAACAACTTTTCCCTTGTCTCTTGGGTGGTCTTTATAAACAGGTCTGACTGTATACGAATAGTCTCTCCGTTACAAATGCGTCATTTAGATAAATATTTTAATAGGTCCGCGTTCCGTTTGTTTTTGTCATTACGAGTAAACAACACTCCTGAGTAACTGAGCTGGCTTTCATTTTCTCCGTTTGTTCTATGTTGTAACGATAATACAGTGTGTGTCTAAGATTCCATTTTATTGTCAGAAGTGTGGGCGTGCCATTTGAGCCCTTGATTGAACAAAAAGATATAAATTAATATTTCAGTTTTAGTGATCTCTGTACAATGTCAATACAATTACAATGCATTATAGAAAACAGACAGCGAATAGTTAAAAAATCATTTGTTAATTGCCTCCCCGGTTTGGTATTAAAACTCCGCATGCACTGTTGCTGGCATGCTTCTGCTAATAATTTAGAAATGTGCTCTAATGTGAGGTACCTCAAATTGAAATCTTCAATAGAATATTGCTATTTTAACACAGCAGAAAACGTCCATATCCAATATCCTTCAGTGGAATCTGACACACATCAAGCTGAATCAATTCAAGGAGACATTTTGATTTAGATAATGGCGATGTGAGAGTGACATTTTCAATTTCTTTAAATTAATTTACCAAGAAATCATGGAACGAACGTTTCCCAGCGAAGACCTATGATGATGAAGAAATCACAACGTTATACCACTCGAGCGTCTATTTTGCTCGAAGGTTTCGTCGTTTTTTTCGTTAAATTAAAAAATCCTACTGATGTTTTACATGTTTCCATACGTTTTAAAGCTTAAAACATTTTGTCTTAAGTTTCCTAATTTTCATGTGTCATAGTGACCGAGTGGGTCAGGTGTTCCGACATATCAACACTAGTCATCACTCATTGGCTTCCAGTCCACGTGGGAGAGTTATATAATATCAGCTGTAGATAACTATTTTACCGGATCTTAAACCTGAAAGGCAACATCATTGAAACAATGTTGTTAATAGACTATGTCTCAAAAAGTAAAAATAAAATGTAAAAAAAAAAAAAAAAAAACAATTAGAAAGAAAAATATAATTTTGTACGAGTAACGTTCAATACACAGCGACACTGATATGTAGTTCCATGCCCCAAATCAACAAGAATCATAATACAATTGACAATTGAATGGCTTTTCAAAATACGTATTGGCGTAACCGTATAGCCAGTTATTTTCGGGGGTAAAGAAAATTCTCGATTTTATTTAAACGACGAAATTAAATTTAATTTTAAAATTTTCGCGATCTGGATTGAAGGGTATCATAAGTAATAATAATATTTATATGACTCTACCATTTCTCTATATTTCACGAATATTATTTTCGTAGCCATAGCAGTTACCAGCGAAAACGCGAAAATATCATCCCCGCGAATATAGCCGGCTATACGGTATATTGAACATTAATAGCAACAGTGAACTTATTATGGGATAATTAAAAAAAGAAGACAACTGTTTTCTGTTATGAGGAAAAAGGAATAAAGTCTGGAAAAAACTAAATGCATTATTAAGCAATTGCTACTTGGAATGATGTTGTTAAGTTCTTTGAGCATCGACCTTTACTAAAGAAAAACAATGTAATACATTTCCGTGCTACCTATCTGAGGATTTCCTAATAAGATTAGTCAGAAATGTCAAATTGACACTTTGTTCTTGATGCCGCCTTTATGTACTGAATTAAACTTTATGAAAACCGCGCATTACGCAAGTTAAAAACCGAGATGTTGTTTTTAATGACTCCATGCCTCTACCCATGTGTTACTGAGCATTGAACCTTATCACTATTAACTATACACAGAGCAAAAAAAACCATCCACGTTATACTCTCTAGTTTCCATTCAAACTTTTGATCAAAAACATCCATGAATGTATTTTTTACATTATTATTGGAATTCTTTTACTGAGTAATGAATCTTTTACTTGGTCATGAATCAAAAGTAAAATTATTTTTTTTCTGAGTGATATATCATGTATCGCTTTTTATGTATCAACTTTAATCCCCCAATAGTTTTGAATGATAACAGTCCTATGCCAATCTTAATACCAACACATGATGACCTTGGGAAAATTTGACATTCGTTTGTTTCGTGACCTCGCGACATGATTCTATAATTTAATTACATTATTCGTAATACAGACGAACGACACGTAACGCATAGATGACTCGGAATAACCTCAAAATTATCCAAGTTTCGCACAAAAATAAACCTTGCTGTATGTTATACTGTTCTTTATTCTGTGTATTTAGTTGACATGATAGTTACGACTCTTCGAAAATTTAAAGATTATTTGGGAGATAACGTGTATTTTTCATATGCCATCATAAAACCTCCTCCTCATTCATTTTCCTTCATTTGCCGCCGTCCTTCTTCTCCTTGATTTGGTATTTGAGCTGATTTTATACTACTTTCATCCCTCTCGTCCATTTTCTCTATTCATCTTCTCTCTTGTCCTCTACTCGCCTTCCCCTCCTCCATACCTTCTCTCAGTCCTTTTTTGTCCCAGTAAATGTCATTTTCGTCCTCCTCCTCTCGTGTTAAAGTGGAATGTTCATTACTAAGATTGAAAACAAAGGACATCCATGTTGATCGATTTAGAAGCAGTAACATTACTTTGGTGAGAATTGTCTACACGTAATACTGTTAGAACGGTTAACGAACGAACGCGCGGTAAATACCCTGGCTTGGCAGTCGTTTACAAATTATCACATATACATCGACTGTTATATACACACTGGAAAATTCTCCGGTGTATTCTTCCGCATGTCTGAAGTATGTGATCCAAGACTGAACAATGTGGGAATGGTCCTGGGGAAGGCGTAGAATAGTAGGATAGGTGGTTGGAATGACATTACTATCACCTAATGGTAATGACCCTAGGTGGAAGTATTCAAGAGATGAGTAAAATAAATCAACGCAAAAATTCACAATGCGTTATACACATAGTGTGAATCCTAAAGCCTGGAAATAATGTAATGAGTTATCAGGGTCCTGTTGTACTATGTACTCAAGTGAGTTCATTATTAAAATGAAAACCGCTTTGATAAGACTATGCTAACTACTATACCCACCACTACCAATACTAGTATCTAGATGCCCTAAAATAAAAATGGTTGCACAGTTTCCTTATGAACGATGACCGATATGTGGGTGTCATCTGTAAACCATTTGGAAATGTTTATGTTCTTCACTGCACAAATGTGACTTGAATCAAGATAAAAATGCCCGATTTCATATGTAAATAAAAGCAATGTATATACAGGTATTATCGATTCTGGTGTCTCACCTTGCGCACATCGTATATCCACCAACGGTTTTGGTTTTACAACTTTGTATAAACAAGATTAAGAGTTCTAATTCCATGTAGGTACCTAATACAAAATAAAATTCATAAAAAATAATGTTATTTTCAAAGTCAGGTTGGTGTAAAAGTCATAAACATATTCTTTATTCTTTCTTTATTGGTACTTGACCGAAATAATGATAAAGATAATAATTATTACGCATATTCATGTGTTCGCATACCGTCGGATCTTTGAGGAAATTAGGTCTAGAAATTAGGCAGGTGTACTAATAGGTTTGGCATCGTGAAACATCAGTCTTTTTTAGCGGGGCAAAATGAGATTACAAAAATATGTCGGCGATATAGAATGGATAATAGAAAAGATATTTCATAAATGCAGAGCTTTTATATCAAAAGAGATCTTGTAATTGAATTAGTCTATCTATTATTATGATAGACAAGTAACAGTAGTTTATTCTGTTTACTATAGGTTATTACTAATGTGTAACCCGCGTGCATAAACTACACCTGAAGTGGGTTATTTAGTATGGTATTAACTACATTATCTAGGTTAGGAGGAGGAAGAGGAAATATGATTGGGAAGAAAAGATGAGGATAATTACAGGGATAAATGTTGGCACAGCCAGCTATATAGGTCATTTGTATTTGTGCCAACCGTCTTATCTTTACATAGTACGCATGTATTACATTTCGATATGGTAAGTGCATGTTTATTAATTTTAAGTGTCCTTTATTATGTACATGCACTTTATTCCAAAATGACACATATGGCCTTCTATCATTTCATAAATTTACATTACAATTGTACCTAAAGCTGACTCATTTAAATATTTTTATTGTATAGACTAAGCCTGTTGTCTATTCAATTGTATTATTTGTTCAATATTTGTTGAAATGAAATTTATCTTATTTAGTACTATTTTGATTTTTAAGTAATGACTTTTAGTTGATTTTTGGCAAGAAAACGACCATCTTGTAGTTTATGTACAACTGGGAAAGGAGTACCATCATTCCATTTATATATTAGCATACACCTTAATAAATACTCAATACATTGTTTTTCCATTTCCCCGTTGACAAATAAACCACGTGACTTTGAATATATTTCCTCCGTGACCTTGACCTTGTTTACGATAGTCAGGATAGGGATCTAAAACTGCTGGCGACTGGTCGGAAATAATTATGAAGACTATCAACCAGTTTGCGTGTGATCCTCCGTTTTTTTACACCCTGTCTTGACAATTTCATTCCAGTCATCTAAGACATGGCCCGTCATCATCAGACTGTTAGCGCGCGTTCGTTTCTATGCCATTCCGGTCACTCCCACGCAAATGTACTGCGCAGACTCGCATTGCTAGCGACACCTACACTGGCAAACTGTTCGCGGAAAATTTATCGTCCCGAAACATACCGTGAAATCTAGCTAAGTCAACGATATGCAAGCTACAGGACGGGAGATTTCGAATTACATTGCTGGTGAAGCAATTGTGTTAAACTTAAAGATCAGCTCTCTATCCTATTTTAACAGTATTACTGTGATATAAGATGCAAAGTGCCAAAGTGTTGAACCAGTTCATGCTATTTATTTCAGCTTAAATGATTTCCAAAAATAAATTTAATTTGTATACTAGTAATTATGATATGCAAACACGGCATCCATTTTTATCCCAATAAAATCATGTTATACTGTCTCGTGCAATGGAAAGCATATTGGTTTTAGAGTCTAATTTTATTTTGTTTTACAATAGTACTTTTAATTTCCCGACAAGGTCTTCACTATGTATATAACGAACTATGCTTAGAACGAAGTTATTTTGTTGGTCCCAAGAGGTTCGTTAAAATCGTGTTTTACTGTTTTGAGAATATATTTGCGCAGAACACAATACTCATTCACATTCCATACCATTGAGCTACTGCTTTTAGCCCTGTGCTGGTTTTGGTTTTCTTCCAAACTGTATCTCCTTAAAATCAAAAGAAAAGTATTTTACGATGCTGACAACACATGTCTGCAACAGCAAGCCTAAATCCCTCTGACACCCTGAAAGTGTTCCCGTGGGGCGTCATGACTTCATTCCTTTCCGTGTACTTGTCAGCAGTACGGTAAAAATGTTGAAGAACAATGGCAATTGAGACAAATCTTCAGCATTAAGGTGTGTATAGCGTTGTGTGGAATGTTCTTCTTCTTTGTCTGCAGCGTTGGGTTTTTTCTGAGGCAAACCTGTCTTTCTATTTCTGTATGTTGGTCAACGTCCCGTCTATGATTACGCATCGTCATGAAGAAAGAGAATATACGCAGTATGCATTGAGAATGAATGAGTTACTTCATATTACATTGGTATCGTGTATCGTTTATCTGAAGGATTGCTTTGCTTCTTTAAATATTCAACAACGGAAGTATGGCCATTAAAAGAAGCTTCGGGAATATTAGTGGCGGGGAAATTCCCGAGTTCATTGGTATTAAACCATCGACATTCTGTCAGTACCCGCCAATTGCCCCACACTGGCCTTGCACTTGCCATCCGGAGGTGAATAATTGAGTTGGATACGGTATCCTACTTGGTACCATGGCTTTTTAATTTAAGCTTAACCTTATGATTTAGTTTAACAATAAATTCTAACTTCTACTGAATGGTGACAGTTAAACTGCTCATCCATCTATGTTTGCTCGTTGAAATACGAATGAAAATTGATCAATAAATGAAAATTGAAAATGCTTTTTTTAGTGTTTGTCCTCTGAATTTCTCCAATCTAAGTATAAATGTAGAACAGTTTAACATTTATATTATTAATTGAACATCATATTCTACTCTTTAGATGGATATAGCATCCGACCTTATATGCCAGTCCCCTAATGATTACACATATCTGGCATTTGTCAGGATTGGTGGAATATATACCCTCTATATATACAACGCCAACGTCGCAATTCCCATAAGCATTATGATGTTGCACGTTTGTGTCAAGTTAGTGTATACTGGCTGGACTTTAAAAGCTTTTGACACGCGTGGTGAAAATCGATGGACTCTTACATGGAAATGCAAACAGATGGGGATATGTTGCATGAAATGTTAATGAAAGTGATGCACTGGTAGTCCGTCCACCTAGAGTTGTATGGCTCAGATCAACACCACGGCAGTATGTGGTACATCAGTACTGAGACGGAATACGACGAACTTAGAAGTAGCTATATCAAGTGATCATAGATACACATACAATTATAATTCACGTCTCTACGACCTCCACGTCTAATGACAATGTCATGGAATGAAATTCTATGACTGCTTGCAAAGATGATACAAACTTACGCTGTAGTATTTTGGACGTTTTATTCATGATCCGTGGTTCTGTAGTCTGAGCTTTGGTTCTGATTTGGAGGGTGTAATATTGACTCAAATGATATACATGTACAATTGTATATTAAAACAAGTTTTCTTTGAAGAAGCATCATTATGCTTACCTTTTTCCAAATAGCTAAATTGATCTTGTTGCGATTTCCAACACACTGTACAAATGTAAACTGATTATAATTTACTATGATTTTGTCTGTTTCTAAATGGCCACACCTGGCTTAAAGTCAGATGTTGATCAATGGGTCTTCTTCTACAGAGTGATTATTGTTTTGATCAAGTTCTTTTAAAATTTTATACCTTGGTTTTCACAATTCGTTGTAACTTTTCAAACGCAAAATTTGAGTTCCCCTCCCCCGACCTTTTGTTTTACTTCACAATCAAACAAACTTAAAAAAAACTTAATTCGCATTCATTGTGTTCATATTCATTTTCCTTTGTTTCGTATGGTTTTTTATCTTTTTATTGATTTGCGTTATTAAAAGGAAATTAATAGCATTGCGAATGAAAGCAAAAAAAAAAAAAAAAAAAAAAAAAAAATCGGAAAGAAGCGTTATCGAACACAATTATTTTAAATTAATCCTGAAATTGAATTTCTTCCTTCTATCATTTAAACAGTACAAATATATATATATGTGTATTAAATTGACTAGGATACTGCAGAGTGGGGCTGTTTTATGAAGGCACCTGATTTTCTCATTAAACAAGCAGTTTCTCAAGGTTGTTTTTTATTAGACTTGCACTGCGGAGTCGCGATTTTCGTAATTAAAGGAGAATTGGTTCGAACGGCAGTACAGACACCACAGCTCGATAGTAGCAATATCACGTTATTGAACTGCTTCCTAAATAAATGAACCATTATCAATCTATGTTTCGCGTAAGATAATAAGATATTGTTCTTATGAAGCAATTCACAAAGCGATAGATAACTCTTTCTGTTCTCATTCTTTGATTAAATTGATATTCTGATTAAATTTATATAAAAACTAGTTGGAAACTTGGATAGTTTTGCACACAGAAAGGGATGTATACTTTTGGTCTTGTGTATTTGCATGTCATGTATGTCTTCGGCTTCGTGTAACTCTTTTTTAGGTTATCTTCTAAATAATTTTTGAATACAATTACGGATTAAATTGAATAGATTTTTTATGTTATGGAGATATAACACAAAAATCTGAGTGTACTCTAAATAAACCGCGAAGCGGTTTATGATAAGTGTACACTCAGAATTTTGTGGTTTATCTCCATAACATAAAAAATATATTCAAATTAATCCTTCTAATTCAATTTATTACAGATAATCTCTTAAATATTTAAAATTCATTTTGGGACTCTTTTATCTATGAAATCATTACGCCGTCATCTCAGCCAATCAGAAGCAACGTTACAAATGGCGACGCCATTTTTTCCTTTATGGGCTGATAAAGTAAATTTTTAAACCAATGAAAATGCTCGTTACAAGCAAAATTGTATTATTCTAAATTATAGCCTAAAATATTACCTGGTGTGGTAATAACAGTTAACATCTTTATAATTGTCTTTAAATTTAATCAAAACTGCAGAGAATTTTTGATTAGTTGCTTCAAGTCTCAATTAGGAAAAAACACGTAGAATAGAATTATTTAAAATCAATTTCAGTATCGTGATCACTTTGAATCTTCTAGTACTCGTACCCAAAACATATCTGTCAAGTACAGAAACGTGAAAATTGCAAATGTTAAGTGGTATAGAGGAATTAGACCGACCCAACATTACAGAATCAACAAAAAAAAAATTTAAAAAAAAAATGATAAAAATATTAAATCAAGATAAAGAGATTTCTATCAACGTCATTGATATTGATTGTACTGTCGACGGGAAATAACTGCTAAAGCACTGCTTTTCAGATAAAACACTTTACTAAATGTCATGTTCATCGTTTTTTAATCTCCTAATATGCCTTAATAATTAAAATATTCCTACTGTGTAAAATAGAAGTTTCAAAATATGTTTTTGGTTCAGTGCAATATTCTTGATTTAAAACCTACAAATTTCAAGTCGTGAAGTCGAAGTGAAATACATAATTATTTTTTAATCTGTGTTACTTATGCTGTTAGAGAATTATATTTAGAGAATTGGTCCAATATATAAATCGTAATGAGTAGTGTAGTATTTCATTTGCATTGTAGTTTGTAATAAATCTGTTTTGTAACATATTCAATACATTTTTATTTTTGTATCTGTATTATGTGTCCAGTAAGTTATATGGATAGAATTAATTCAATACATCAATCTTAATGACTAGTTTAGTATTTCATTTGCAGTGCAGTTTGTGATAAATCCGTTTTGTGACATATTCAATATATTTTTTTATCTGTGTTATATATTCTATTAGAGAATAATATTCAAAGAATTGATCCAATACATAAATCGTAATGACTAGTGTAGTATTTCATTTGCATTTTAGTTTGTGATAAATATGTTTTGTGACATACTCAATACAACACTGAATAAATTTTACTGGTAACCCTACAGTGGTGTTGTATCGTTGACATATTCAATACAACACTGAATGAATTTTCTTTTAACCCTACAGCAGTGTTGTATCATTGACATATTCAATACAACACTGAATGAATTTACTGGTAACCCTACAGCGGTGTTGTATCATTGACATATTCAATACAACACTGAATGAATTTACCAGTAACCCTACAGCGGTGTTGTATCATTGACATATTCAATACAACACTGAATGAATTTACTTTTAACCCTACAGCAGTGTTGTATCATTGACATATTCAATACAACACTGAATGAATTTACCAGTAACCCTACAGCGGTGTTGTATCATTGACATATTCAATACAACACTGAATGAATTTACCAGTAACCCTACAGCGGTGTTGTATCATTGACATATTCAATACAACACTGAATGAATTTACTGGTAACCCTACAGTGGGTGTTGTATCATTGACATATTCAATACAACACTGTATGAATTTGCTGGTAACCCTACAGCGGTGTTGTATCATTGACATATTCAATACAACACTGAATGAATTTACTGGTAACCCTACAGCGGTGTTGTATCATTGACATATTCAATACAACACTGAATGAATTTAATGGTAACCCTACAGCATTGTTGTAACATTGACATATTCAATACAACACTGAATGAATTTACTTGTAACCCTACAGCAGTGTTGTAACATTGACATATTAAATGTAACAATGACTTTACTGGTAACAATTTATGTATATAACCTCACTCGCTGTATTTCCATAACAACGAAAATTTCTACAGTATACCTGTAACTTGTGTTTAAAATCCCTTTCTTGGTGAGTGTCTGTTCTTTTTTCATTTATGTAATTTGAGATTTTATAGTATTGAAACCAATATTTGTGATGTTTTCTAACGTATTTTCGATCGATCCAAGTATAGATATGTAAGCGTGCATGATGCGTCGATAATGAGAGTTGAACGTTGATTGAACATTTTTTTTCCTTTGAAATTCAAAATGTTCGTTTAAAATCGATTTAAAGTTATTGCTGCTTGTGTTTGCTAATTACACATATCATATGTCATCGGATTCTTTATCCAGTTTCTCTCATTTTGTGACTCGACATGACTACGAAGCATTTTTCCCCAAGCCATTTGTTTCCAATGGAGATCAACCATTCATCCCCGATACCATATTTGCCGTTAAATGTGTCATCTTCTATTGATGAATATTAATCTTAAAAACAAAAAAAATCTATACCATATATACCTTAAAAGCTAACATCTTCTAAACCATTTACACCTTAAAAACTACTATCTTCCATACAATATTTACCTAAAAATATATATGTAATCAATTTTCTACATATATATCAATTTTAAAAGCTACAATTTCATATTATATTTACCTTAAAAGATATCTAACATACCACTTTTACCTTAAAAACTTTTAACTATTTATACATATTTAAGGAATGATTTTTATTGTTTGTTGTTTACTGGTGTGTAAACTGCATTTTTTGTACAGATATTTTAAATGACGCGCGTCAGCGCGTCATGTTAAAATATATGTACAAAAAAATGCAGTTTACACACCAGTAAACAACAAACAATAAAAATTATTTCTTATATTTACATTTCGATTGACCATTTCATTCAAATCAAGTGTTTAAATAAAATAAAACTCTGTTTTTTCCAATGTTATACGATCGTTGGAACAGCCGGTCAATTGATGGAATCCCGGAACAGCTGGCTTCAATTTGGCGGGAAATGTTGTCAAATTTAGAGAGTACACAAAATATAGTTCCACATTGACTTTATCTTTTTTCATCCCATTTACACAATATTTGTTATTTTTTTATTTGCTGACATATAATTTAAGATTTACATAACATTCATACATGCAATCTATTGAAGATGTTTCATACAGAAACAATAGGCCTAACCGGATGCGCATTCACACTACTTGCGGAAGTCAGTGTTCCGGTGTGTGTACATTTGTATTCTTGCGCGGCAACCACTGCGTTTACGCAAGTGTAAACGATTTCGCAGTTGGTAAGGTTATATAGCAAAGAGAAAACGGAAATGTAAATATTTGTCATTAAATCCGCCGTTCCATACCATAATTACCTTAAACGCTACCATCTTTCCATTCATATTTAATCCTATTCCATATCACAAACCGGCCGTTAGTACTTTAAAAGTTACCACACCTTTACTATAGTTATTTTAAAAGCTACCATCTTCAGCCATATAGTTTACTTTTAAATAAAATCTGCCATTTTAGCCAAGTACTAATCATACTGATGACATCACCAAATAACCCTGTTACGTACAAAACATAACACTCATCCTTCATATTTCTCCGAAAACTATGACGTTACGACCGTAAACATATGACGCCACTAATCAATACCTACCTGCAAGGGCAGATAACTCTGTAATATGCAAATACAGAATATTAGTGTGATTTTGAGGCTCATCTGAGGTAGTGACCAGGTTGACTGGAGGTCGATTATCTTAGTCTTTGGATTCTAATTCTTCCCTCCACTTGGCACTTACTCAAGCAATAAAACCACTGATCAATGGTGGAGTGGCGAAAAATATGTGCTATGTTTTTTAAAGCCTTTGCATACAGTTGTAATAAAAAAAAAGAATTTTTTATATTATTATCAAATTACCAGAAGAACAAGTATGTCTAAAGGTAAATAAAAACAATTCAATAAGCATGTTGTAAAAGACATTATCTTTGTATATCTCGGATAAATTACTATCTGAATGCATTGTATTTGAACTTGTCATAATAAAAATAGAAAAAAATAATGTAAAACTTGGAGTTATCTCTCTTTATAGTATAAAATGTCCCATGGGAAATAATCTTAAGGGATATGAGAAGAGTATAGGAATATTCTGCAATGGGCAGTAAAGTGTACAAAGATCCACATAGCACAGAAAAAGGTGAGCTTAAGTGAGCTGCACAAGTATTTATCGACTTATCCTCACTCACAGTATAAAATATAGATACCAATCAGTCAGGTATAGGCCATAACAGGATAAAATAATAAGACCTTAATATAAGCATATATGTATGATAAACATATCTGATTTATGTAGCGAAAAATAATGAAGACAACATTTACATCAAATGCATTATAAGAAAATGTCTTCAAAAAAGTTACTTTCCATGTATAGTTCTTATTTTTGTCATTTGATATTTATCTACATCCTAGTATGCGTAAAAAAATCATTGGCAACTACTAAGTTTACGTGGTGCTTCTTCTTGTTTGTTCTGTAAGGATGTACGTATATCCAACCGTTTTCATGACAGATGCAATATATACTATACTAACACAACTCCTCTTAGCTATAAATATACTGACTTTATGATGAATACTATACCTTGGATATTACTATACCTTGGATGATATTGTTTAAGCTAAGTCAGAATTCAAAATGTTCGAGGTGAGATAATATTCGCGTTGTAGACCCTAGGCCTGTCAGTAAAATAGCTGAGTGAATTTGAGACCCAAATTTTGGTCCAATTTCTTGCTGTATTTTTTAGCTGAAAATGTTTTCATTATGCATAATGAGAAGATATTAAGGACAATGTGCAGTGAGAATATGACCAAAATTCGGGTCGGAAATTCACTCAGCAATTTTAATTTGACAGGAAAATTTACTTTGAAAAAAAAAGTGTTATATATAGTCTTATTATTTGCATGTCACGATTTAAACTTTATGGTATGTTCGCGCGTGGATTTATTCGCGAAGATTTAATGAGAGTGATAATGAACACACTTCAAATAAGTCCAGTTTTACATCAAGCTAAAGTTTGTGATCGTAAATAAATATCATATCATTAAACATTAGTTCCCTTCGATAAAAAAACACGTCTAGGATCCAGTTTCACGAACACAACTATATTAATGACTCACTATTTGGATAATGGCTTGTCATTGTATCACCTGCGTATCTGGATATATACATAGTCATGGTGATGTAAATTCTGCATTATATTGGTTTTTATTAATGATATCATTTATAATCTTTGATGAAATATAGTAATTGACGCACCTGCATAGCGGGAAGACAGCTGTGCAAAATCAAATTATTTTATGACGTCTGGGTATATACTGGGTCTAATTCACATATGATTTATGCATTGGGTTAATGTTCATAGTAATTTACGGGTGGTGAACGATTGTGTCATTATAGAAATAACACATTAATTATACAAATATAGATATAAAAAAATATTAATTAATGCTGACCTATATTTTTTGTGCATTGCTGTATAATTAATATTGGCTATGAAATAACATACAGAGTGGGAATCCTGGTCTTTGGGATAAGTCGCATGACTAGGCAGGTTAACTATGTTGATTGTTGGTTTTTAAGCACAATTGCCTTATCATTTTGGCCCAAAATCACTGAACCAAAAGTATACAGAACACCCCACCCATGAGACTGCTAGACGAATTGGCGCTGCGAGACAGAGATTTTATCCAAATATCATATACTAGTTTTTGTCTATCTGATATTTCAAAAGTACAATGTGTTCAATTGGTAGAAATATTTTGTGTCAGGGGCATGCGCAATGTCAAGTTATGCGTGCTGATTTGGCTGGTTGTATTGTGTTTTACCTGTCGGCCACTGTCAGTCTGTCAATCCCGTTAAACCGTCTGATAGTACACCTATCAGATCAGACCTCGGGTAGGTTCAACATTCTGGCAGACGATACAATTAACCTTTGTCTAACGAACGCTGTATTGTTCATTTAACGTTTTAGGGACATTATTTTGTCGCAAAAGATATCATTGCCAAAGCCAATGGTAGATTTAAAGGCAAGCTTTTTGTTCACAATTTGATTACAGGACATATATTCTCTGACAATACAATTCGATTTTAAGTGTTTTTGGATTGGATATTGAGCATTTATCCTTCATAAAGCCTTTTTAGGACGCGAGTTTAATAACAAGGGCGCTTGTTATCAATGTAATTTGTACGGTTGGATTCGAATGTCATATCTCTTTCTAAATCGTATTATGTTTAAATACCTATTGTTCTGTAACAAAACAGTTCGATTTTAAATATTTTGTATGCATATTGAATATTTACCCTTCATAATCTTCGCATGAGTTGACGTTAATCACCGAAATGCCAATCCCATCACCTCTAATTAACCATCACCATTGCAGTGAGCTATTACTCCTGTTCCATTCAAAGTGTAATATCGAAACCCGTCGGTCTGCTTGGGATCAGTTTTCAGTACGCAAATACTTGGTGTTGAGTTTACTAAAGCTCATTAAATGTCCAGCTGTACGATTATTGATTGATAATTACGTCTGGTTACATTCCTGTTGTTGTGATGAATATCAGTACTGTTTATGTTTGTATAGAATATTATCTATCATGCCTTCGTCTGATGCTTTATTTTGATTACAGATCTTGCTCCTTTGTTTTGGGTCAGTGAACTCACGTTTGTATAAAATAACATAAAGAATCTTTATTGGGTTCTACTTTACTGGAATCCATCTGTTAACTGCTTTGATAACAGGACCCTGTATTTAAGTATAGTGTAAACGAATGGTCCATTGCAATTTTATATAAAAAATAAATTGTTTGATAATGTATGTCTATATTTCGTAATATGATTGACTACGTATCATATGACAATGTTTCCTTCAGCATTTAATGATGATAACGACCACAAAATTGATTATATTAAATTCAGTTACGTCTTAAATAGTTTGATTACCACTTGGCATATATGGATATATTGTGTTACATAGCGGCCCTGGCCTTTGAAGGCCATGCGATATGTATATGTGATGCAACCATGGTGTTTACAGTCTATAAATATCTCAATGAAGGGTCTACATTATGTTGTTATCCAAATACCAGACAGCCTAAGACAATCACATTTCAGCCTTTGCCTTCATAACTAGATACCACTTGAGACAATGCGTGCTGGACACAATGTGCTTAGAATTGATTTTGTTAGAATCGAATCGCTTCTTCACACTCGAAAGCAGACCGGTATAGATAAAATCTGTTATATGTTATTTGCCAAAACCAACACGTCAAAGATTGAAAACAAGGTAATGCAATTTCAAAATGACATCCGTTGTGATGTTTCAAGTAGCATCTCCCCGGAGTGCCTTTGTGATGTCTTTAAGTTGTTTATGCCGGTTTTGTTTTAAATTTAAACTCCTATTAATATCAATGGTCATTCAAAGACTTACCTGATTTTGGGATAGAGAAAAGTCGGAATCGTTTAAAAAAAGTGATAGAAAAAGTCGGAATCGTTTAAAAAAAGCGCCGACTTACGGTCAGTTAATCACAATTTTCCCATGCTTGTTTCAAAATTGCAACCAATTGCCTAGTGATAGAAGGTTGGGGCATCCCCCCCTTCTGTAATAGGTATCCCGGTTGTTTATGCAATCTTAATAATGTATAATGTATTTATCGAGGTGTGGTCAGAATAAGATTTTTTCAGTATCCTTAATGATATCAAAAGACATTGTCATACTATTTCCTTATGGCTTATCAGACATTCGGCATGACATGATGTAGTTACTATTTCCTTATGGCTTATCAGACATTCGGCATGATGTAGTTCTGATATCTAGTCGTTATGGATATGTCTAAAAAATTTATTAAATATCAAAATCAAATGTATAATACCAAATTGGAGAAGGATAAAATAATTTACATCGAATAATTAGATACATTATTCGCTACATTCAAACATTATTCCCAATATCTTTTGGGGTTATGAATTCACAGACAAGAAACGGAAGGACATTCTTTACAGACGCGAAGCGTCTATGAAAAAGAATGAAAATAACTCAGTCAGCTACTAATAAGGCCTACATTTCCGTGACTTTACTTACTTTAACAATGAAACAAATTGAGTTGCCGCGCAGCGATATCTGTGCCGCTTTTAAAATACCCCCGAAACGGTTTTGTATATATGACGTCACAATACAATATGTTCGGTCTATGGAAAAATAACCTCAAAGTTCTAACCAATAGAACTGAGTGTAACATATGAAATTAAATTATTTAATTGTACAATGAACATTGTTTTTATAGATAAAAAATACTATTTCTAGGAAACAATTTGATATGCAAACACTTCAAAAAGTGAACGATACGTTGGCGGTTTGGAAGGATCCACGATTAGTGCCCAAAGCTTCTTGGAGGTGTCGGACAGACGATAACGGCCGACCAAGGTTATTATTTATCTGAGTTATTAGTTTTATTATTTAATACCACAAATGTTGCCGGCTACATTGTCTATTGCGGATTTCATTGATTGGAGTGTTCTATCTTCATCACTTTCTGATATCGGTGATTACTTTTCAAGGACTTTATCATGTCACGCTGCAATTCGCTTGCGCGATTTGAGTACCACTTGACAAGATTGGACTGCAGTCGCAATCAATTTTCATTACGGACAGATGAAACCTCTTCCTGTTTCCTTTTTAACGTAATCCTTGTGTAATATTATTGATATCTCCGTGATTAAATTATCATTATTTATAAGATACCGTCATGAGATGATATAACGAATGACATCGATATCTTGCATAACTAGGACGGTCGTATATTATTTGTAATGATTAGAAGATATTTGATTAGCTAATGCAAAGGTAATATACCCATAACCTCCTATCGGCCATCGTAGTTGACGGAGAGCATAATGAATATCAGGTCACAATTGAATGTTAAAATGGTTAAAAGTAAGGTAGACATTTGATTATATGACCTTGATCTACTGGTTCTTCAAAATGATCAGTTGACGATAGCCAAAAAAAAAAAAAACTGTCGCATATAGCCAAAAAAAAAAAAAAAAACTGTCGCATATAGGAACATTATACATTGTAAAGTCCTGGGTATGAATTAAATCTTTATATCATTAAGCATTTATTACATTATATTGAAACAGTTATTGCATTATATTTCAAGCCTTGTGCTGATTCTAAACTCATAGGGTTTGACTGGTATGACTATAATATTATCATCGATATTCTTAAGCGGATGCAGACATGCCCATCAAAGTTTTATTAATGGTAATACGTATTATATTTCAATCATATTAACGTATTGCAGGTTTTGTACCTCTAGAGGTCCAGTGACATACGAATATAACTTTATTATTCTAGTAATGACTGTTAAGCCCCGTTGTCTGTACATTTGATTACCACAAAAGGACAATGTCATCTGTACTCGGATTGAGTCATGAAGGTTATGAAAAATAATAGTCAACATAATGAATTGATTGGAATAGACACTGGTCCCTTTTTGCTATAAGTTTTCGTTCAGTGGGGTGCGGGGTGGTGGATGTCGTCAATAAAACAGAGAACGGTTTCTCATCCGAAACTCCTGGTATTTATTAATCTACATACAAATCTGTATCTTCGTTATATTTTTTAGTCCGAACAACCATCTTACTTTTAATGCGGTATTCGATTTTTATTTTTCAAATGTGCATAATATCTCTCTTTTGTTAAATATTTGAAAACTGTTTTTCTTCTTCGTGTAGATACAGGCGATTTATTCAAGATTCAAGATGTTTGTACTATCTTTGGTTGTAGTGGAATTGATCGTTAAATCAAAACAATTAGATATCTCATTTCATTGAACTAATTTTGAAATTGGTTTCAGAATGATCGTGAAAACTTGCGAGGCCTCCTGCAGGACGTAAGGTTTCTTCTCTGAGGCAATTAATCATGAATAATATGCCTTTTAAATAGCTGTCTTGTTTATTCGGAGAACATGATTTCTCCACAACTTACTTAAGTACAACTGTTTCCTTAAAATTAGTTTACTTCGGTGTAGTAGGTTTAACGTCCTATTAACAGCCAGTGTCATTTAGGGACAGCCTCCCGTGTGTACAATGGGTGAATGTATGTAATATTTTGGGAGACTATGGTATGTTTGCGTTCTTGTAAAAGTAACATTCTTTACAGTACTATCTCACTGAAGCATGCCGATGACGACACCGAACAGACACATGTCACATCATACTGTCAACGTGCAAACCAGTTGTCCCACTCCCTTTATCCTGAGCACCAGAGATTTAGATCTCTTTGAGCACTAAGCTCAAATTACTACCATTTTATATACTATTGTGTCTCGGCCAGTGGACAGAATCCAGAGTCTTCTTCACAGGGGCGAGGGCTCAACTGGCATTGGGAAGAAGAAAGTCAGTTAGGACGATGAAAAAGATACAAAACTCGCCTTCTACGGTCATGCAATAGGAGCAGCAGGTACAATTGTAACGTCCTAACGGTATGGTCGTAGTGTTACGTTGCAACTAATACGTGAAGTGAATAAACGGATCGTTTTACAGTGCAATCCTTTTTAAATACTAGTATGTATCTTCAATATTCAAGACTTTTAACTTCCTTTAACTTCAATGGTTAATTTGAAACATATGGCCATTGTCAAAACAAACAATCAGCGAGTAAATGCAAATTGAAAAGAAAACATGTTTTCAAAAGTTAGTGTCAGTGTATGCATAGTTTACCAAAAATAAATTAAAAAAAAAAATTATAAAATGTCAGATACACCTTTACACATATCGATGGCACGTGTCATTTTCTTTCAGCATGTCTGATATTGTTATAAGATGTATCTTACTTCAATGTTGAATTTGCTAAGGTCAAAACCAAAGAGCTATCGAGTAAGGATAGTAAGCTGAAAATAGAATGTTAAAAGAATACTACTGTGTACTCTCAGATCAGTCTTAAACACGTGCGTGATGGCGAATAATGTCATAATGACCTTGTAACGTACTGTGACTGTCGGATGAAGAGGTCCCCGTAGGTAGATTTCAGGGAGTGGTGTAATGTCTCCATGAATTGTATTGTACTGGCCTACGTATGCATGCTCCTGTGATCAAACTCAGAGGCTGGCCACATTTAACGACACTGACAAGTTCACCGCCTACAAATTGCCTTTTACTACTTAGGGAAATTCGGGGCAGTGATATTTCTAATTCCACACCTCTCCTGTCGAAAGGTCTACTGATCACCAGACGGATTGTGTTGTCCCTCTGTCCGAACAGAGCACCTGACACTGTGATTTCACTGTTTAGTTGTTTTACGGTCACTGCATAAGTGTATTGTCCTGTTAATGTAGTATTGGTCACAACCAGTTTACGTCTTGTACCATTGTCAAGCTTAGGAAATGGAAACGAAACAATGCCATGTAGAATTAGAAGTAATATATCGTCTTAGAAAGAATATAAAGCAGACACAATATTCTTACGTATCTGAAAAAGCGGCAAAAACGAGCAAATTACGTAGGTGTAAGGTTTGGAAGTAAGGCTAAACATTCAAACAGTTGAAGGCGGCTAAAAAAGAAAAACAAAAGAACAAATTTAATCAAACTCATTGTCTGAAGCCTCACGAGAACGTGAAAAAACGACAATGTATTAATTCCGTAAGTATTAAAAAACAGCCAGGAGCGTTCATCCCATATTTCACAAACAATTCTCTTTCTATATATGAAGGTAACAAAACCAATTTCAGAGGGAAGATTACTATTTGATGTGCCCAGTGGTGAAACCATTGCCCTGCAGGTAGGGCGTTAGAATTGTACATGCTGCCTCAAGTGCATGATCGTTAAAGGTGAATAAATTTAGAGTCCTATCATATCTCTTTTTCCTAACTGACTTTATTCCTCCTAACGTCGCCCTTGATACCGCCTCACTTTTGGCCTTTTGTTGAGCTAGGCTCTGGGTTCTGGTCCCTGGCCGAGACTCACCAAAGTCTATAAAAGTGGTAGTTTTTGCTGCTGCTTAGCGCTAAACATTAGGGGAAAGGGACGACTGGTTCATCCGTTGTCATTATAACGTAACCGGGTATGGTGTGTTACCTTGGTGTCTTCTTCAGTGATATAGCACTTTGAAAAGGGCAATAGTTCCTCTATTACGATGGCCCATATTAGCCGATATGGCAACTGCATGCTTTACTAAACTGTAGTTGTACACTCATTTGTGGTGATTGTCATGGCAACTGCTTTAGTAAAAAGCACTTGCCAACATGTTTTGTCATTTTACTCGTTTGGCAACTGCTTTACTAAAGTAACTGTTTTGTCATTCTTACGCGTGGCCCATATCAGCCGTATTGGCGAATGTCTGGCTTTTGAGACAATTAACATTCCACGCCGATATCTATCCGAGTTTGACGCTGTACACGTGTACTGATTAAATGACCTTTGAAACCAAAACGATATTTTACGACACTTTTCTTGGTAGAATCATCGGTAGGTGACACAATCTGTGGCAAATGTTGACGTTTGAATGAAAATAGGCTTTCAGTGAAGTAACTCACATACTTTAAATAAAATTAAATACTTATGTTTATTGATCTTTAATAATATCAGGTAGGGGCATGTAATGAGATATTTAGGTGAGTTGAATGCCTGCATTGAATTGGCTTCCCTCCTAGACTGAGTACCAGTCCCAAGTATATTGGGAAAACACTTATATGTGGCTCAATTCTTTTTGTCTCTACTACATGTCTTATTTAAGTTTCAAACTAGGAAGAGATAATCTAGCTATCATTTGGTTGTCCCCCTCCTAGGGCTGTAACCTCTCCCCATCCGGCTCTCAAAATTATTTACCATTACTTACCGTACAATAACTTTTTACCACCTATGGCTATTCTATGTTATTTGTATATAACTGTAATCGCCTATGTCTTGGTAAAGTGTCGTAAAATATCATTTTGGTTCCAAAGGTCATTTAATCAGCACACCTGTACGGCGTCAAACTCGGCTTGATATCGGTGTGGAATGTTAATTGTCTCAAAAGCCAGACACTCGCCAATACGGCTGATATGGGCCACGCGTACGGATGACAAAACAGTTTCTTTAGTAAAGCAGTTGCCAAACGAGTAAAATGACAAAACACATTTGCAAGTGCTTTTTACTAAAGCAGTTGCCATGAGAATCACCACAAATATGTGTACAACTACAGTTTAGTAAAGCAGTTGCCATGTCGGCTGATATGAGCCATCGTACCTCTATACAAGAAAAAACAACACGAGCGTACCTCAGTCTCCCGAAACACGTACCACACACTACATCTTGGTTAAAACTATGGACGATTAGATATCATGAAAACATGGCAGTATAGAAAATAGAAAGCATAAATGAATATCGCAGAATATCATTAATAAAACAACCAACCCTATAACTATACGATGCCCGTTAAATATTCCTATGAAAACACTGTTATTAATCTCCAACTACTACCTCAATAACACAATACAAACATATTATCAAGGACTATAATATCTGTTTATGGAATGTTGATGTGATGAACATGGGGAAATTAAAAAGGAAGCAAACAGTTGATTGCTTGGTTTAGTATATTTATTTCCTATAGCTTAACGACGGCCTTCCTACTCGGTCACGTTATAATGACAATGAGCGAACTCGTTCTCCCACTTGCTAATTGCAGTGCGTTAAGCAGGAGCAAAAACTACTACTTTTATAGACAATGGTGTGTCTCAGCCATGCGATAGAACCCAAAGCCTACCTAACAGAGGCAAGCGGTCAACCGAAGGTCAAAAGTTAGTTAGGTGAAAAGAGAAGAGATAAGATTCTAAATCTAGTCGCCTTTTAGAATCATGCAATAGGGGCAGCAGCTACAATTCTAAAACCCTACCAGCATAGTCTAAGTTAAAGAAAACATCTATGTACATCCATTTTTTTGTATTTTTATTTCATATGAATAAATAATACGATTTCACTATAGAAAATAGTTCACAATTAAAATCCTGTTACAGTTTCTGACACTAGTCATTTCGCATTACATAGACAATACTTACACGAAAAGAAATTTGTGCGTTGATACACTTCCAAATTAACCTGATGAACACCCCTGGTCAGTGCGCTAAAACTGGTGATCATTACAATGGAATCTAGGTCGTTCCTGACAATGGGATTACATTGGGGTTACGATGGACTTGGTTAACCAATGATAACAAAGTACATATGTATGTAGTAAAGCTAATAGGATATGAGATAGTGTCTATATCGATCTGGACACTTCAATCATATTGCTAGAAAACAAATCATATATGTTTAGTCCTCAGGTTAATAAAGTTACACCGTTTATTAGTATGGAGTGAGTAATTTCACCGTAAATGCATTTTTCATTACATTGCATTTGAAGACAAATTTGAGAGTAGTCTGTTCCAAATGGAGCTGTGTAATCAAATGTGATCTGTTTCAGATCCAATCCTTTGATCTGGCGTGGTAATATCGCGAAATCTCGCGATACTGAGAATTAGTCGTGACATCCTAGTCTACGAGGGAGTGCCATGTCTTAATGACCTAGACGCTTTGTTCTCCTCGCGTATTAACTCATTAAGTGCCGCCGTGCTGGTACGCTTGAGATTACTTAGATGAGATTTTTTTCCATATTGCATGAAATATTTGTTTTCGTTTCCAAGGACATGGCATCATTTTGTTCGTGTATTACTGAAAGAATGTTGACCAGATTCGAGGAAATAGAAGTGAAACGTATACTATAAGCTTTATAGTTTTGACACGCTTCGTTTGGTTTATCCTGTTTAACGTCACAGTAACAGTCAAGGTCATTCAAAGACGACCTCCCGTGTGTGCAATCTATTGCGATGTGTGAATATCTGTATGGTTTGGGAGGCTGTGGTATATTCGTATTGTCTCTTTGCCATATTACACTGACAACGTTGCTGAAATATGAATTCATTTTAACACCTATGCTAAATTCAGAATACCACCCATGTGCATCGAGTTCCACATTCGAAATACATTTCGGTAAACACTATGAAGTTGATAACAATTTCGCGTAATTGGGATAAATATAACGAAAATCATGGTCTCCCAAAATTTAAGTCGTTAAGGTCTTTTTTTCTAAATGGCGATCACATTTTATGTGATATGAAGCAAAGTAAACTAAATCGATATAACTTGGCCAATGATGACAGTAATGACTGTTTTATAAGCCTGACTTTCGGATGCCATCCGTTTGATGAGTTGGCTATTTAGTAGACGTCATCAACTCTTTGGCCATAGCATTCAGGCTTTGTAAAGGTGAATATAGTCAACTGCTTAATCAGTTACTGCAGATAATGCGAAATCTGTATTACATTTTTATATTCATTCATTATTTATATCAATATATATTTTGTTTCTTTGGAATTTTTTAAAGTATATTTTTTGCATTCTCTTTTACTTTTTATCTACATTTTTATTGATTTTGTTATTTATTTATCATTTCTTTATTACATGAATAATTCATCTATCAATTAAAATTAATTTCTATTTGTTTACATCAACAAGCAGAATGAACTTTTTTTTTCTCTCAAAAAGTCAGTGTGGCGCCATTAGAGCACGTGTCTGTAGTGCAATATAAGAATAAACGTGTATTGATTTAAGGGGATAGACTACCTAGAGGTATATCACTGTGCAAGCCCATCCGATGGCACGTGATTTGCTATATAATATATCGTGACAACTTAAAAACCAATAAAACCGTCTCCAAGCAATGAATGCTACGGGAATATAATGTTGTTTTTTATATCGTACGAAATATGTTTGGGCAACTCTCAAACCCCAAATATCTGCCAATTTTCACGGAAATCAGACAATATCTAAATCTTGACTAATCAGAAGCCATTGAATGACGGCTATGTTGATTGATGCACAATCTTAATTTAAATTTCGTTTCTTACAGTAATATCAGCGTGAATACGCCTGGTTAAAGTTCATATAACGTGTTTGACCTAATGAAAAAGAAATTTAGAAAGACAAAAGAAACACTTAATATCGGATTATGTTTGATTTAAGCCAAGATCACAGTTCGGGCGAAATTTGAATTTAATGTACGATACAATGTTATGGACTCTATTTCAATGACAGAGATACTTACACTCCATCTTTTATTGACGAGTGTATTAAAATACGCATACTAATCCATAATTGTAATACTAACTATATTCCATAAAATTCGATGAAGAGGAGTCTGAAATACAATAAAGCACACAAGATGATTTTCAAAGGAAGTTATACATTTGAAGTGTAATGATAAATAATACTGTCCTAATGTTTATAGTATATTACTGTTTATAATCACAAGGGTCAAAGCAGTAACATCAACAGGATTTTCCAGATGACATGGGGTCCCATCAAACGTAAGAGCTACAACCAAAACATAGCGTGTATTTCGCATAGATTGCACTCTGACTTCCGTAGTATGTCTTTACATCATTGAGATTTATTCAAGTTAACCCTTAATAACCCGTCAGCGATAGGAGTTTGTTTGAACTAGATATTGACGATGAACCTTTTTGCACTTGAAGTGAATTTCAAAAGTATGTTGCCGACTAAAGAGATCTATGTTCATTATCGCCTAAACATAAGCGAGTGTTAGTCACTACAAAAGTAAAGGAACCAACATTTCCCCGTAGGGGAACTTGTACATTTCCAAATTAAGCTACATGTGCATTACCAAACTGAGGATAAGCAGAAATAACTGACTTACAGAACTCTCCCTAATAATGCGAATATAGAGGCGACGAAGATGTAGGGTTGTATCAGTTAATTACTGTCGAGCCAGAAGAAAATTGAAGTGACTAATCGTCCCACTGGAGCGGTCGGAACAGTGTCACCGCTGGAGGAGAGAATATGAAATATTGAGGTAATTGAATAATAATAAATGGGTCGGTGGAATGATGGGCTGCCGTTTTGGTTGTTCGTCACGAAAACATGTTTTCACAAGCCTTGTAACAACAACTGCCACATATCATTGGGCTTTAGAGATGTTTTGAACAAGTAACAACAATACAAAAAAAATCGATAAATCGAATTATCACTTCATAAGTACAGATACCTCTGTGAATGATCCTGGTCTGACAGAACACGCACGTTCTCGTTCGTCTGTCGAGTCCAATTCATATTGCCTGACATTGAATATATACATATCTGGTAGCCTTTTCTATGATGATGATGTAATGGATTCATGTGAAATAATTGACGCTCTCCGAATTACATATGACATTGACAAAGGTATATGAATTGACAATAAGTTACCCTTTTCAAGTATCCACGGCTTTCCTAACATACCTTGGATATAACACATTCAAGTAGATAAAATGAAAAGAAGTAGGACCATTATTTTTTTCCATTGGTGTTTAGTGTTGATATGCCTGAGATGTGACATAAGAACATGAAATATTCATAGGATTGGCCCACAGATGTAGGCTTTGAAGTGCTTTCAAAAGAATTGCGATTATACGCCAATGGTGTATGTATGGAATTAGACACCGTGTCGTTTCTACTAATCTTCAAGTTTCTTTCGTGGGTATCATAAACAGTCAACTTTTTTTTGAAATCTATCTCATCATTATGAATAAATACATTGTAAAAATATTTCATTTTTTTAAAAATACAGCTTCAACTAATGCGTTTCTTGTATCGCCTTAACTGTTAGACACTATGTTGTTTTGTGCCAATAGTCAGATGACCTTTAAGGCCTATGGGCCTGTTGTTTATATGATTAGCATACCAATACCATTCCCCGTAAGTTCCTATTATAGGTTTATAACTTACAATTACTGGACAACTTTTAAACATTAACATAGTATGAGAACAACTAGTTACATGTTCTTTTAAAAAATCGCAAATTAGTTGCTTGTAGAATAAACTGATACATCAGAGTCCCTTCGCTTCGAACTCTTTTAATCTCGATTCCTATTTAATTCAAAATATCATGCTGTGTAATACTAAAATTTGAAGTTTCTTAATATATTCAAATAAACTTGATTACTCTGATGACTCGAATTATGACTTGGTTGTCAATCTCGAGCTAACGAAATTTTGCTGTATATAATGTTAATTGATTTCATTCTTTGATTATTATGCATTTTCTCTTCTTCCATGGAAACAGTGATTTGTCTGTCTTGTCAAATCAGCTCACAGAATTTGCTTTCGTTTGATTCACCTGCATAGGAGTTTGCGAAGGAAGGGTTATATAGGCAGGCCGTATCATAAGAACTATGACCAACCTTAAGGAGAAAAACAGTGAATCTAGAAACCATAGACTTAAGCTTGTAGCAACCACAATAATTTATGGAGTGAATCTAGAAACCATAGACTTAAGCTTGTAGCAACCACAATAATTTATGGAGAAATTTGTCGATATTAGGATGATTGTCTTTTTAATTTCCATACTCCGTAAAAACTCCTGTTTAGATCGATACAATATAAACAGAGGCATACATGATGCACAAAAAACCATTTCAATCTGGTTTGCATTCATTCCATCGATTATCTACAGTTTTCTACACCCAGCATGGGCAAGGACTTTAACAGTCGGTCTTTAAATCCAATAAGAATGCATTTTAATGCAGTTATACTTAAACTTATTTCGCGTGCTATAAATAGACAACAGTGCACATGCAAAAGACACGCAAGCGCGTGTAGACATAAATCCTGATTATGTATGTACCTTAGGAGCTTGTTACCTCCTTATCAAAGGTTTGACGCCATGTATTTTATATCCGCTTTCAGTTGAAACACGGTTGACGATTCTAAATGCGGGAGTACAGCACTTAAATAGAAACGGAATTACATTACGCCATGTAAAAATAGCAGTGAGAATGAGATTGCTATCTGGCGTGAGCTGTTGTGCTGTGACAGACTAACAGTATTAAGCGTACTGAAGAAGCAGAAGCTGAGAGCTTACATGTCCTATAACTAAACACTGTAAGCGTTTGTGTGAAGTTAATTTTAAAACTTTTAATTGAATATGGGTTTTATCTACTTCATTACCGCTTAGATGATTGAAAATCACTTGTGCAAAAAAAATACGACACATCGAAATAATTATTTGCAGTTATGTTTTACTTTCCTTTCATCATTTTCTCATAACTCAAAGATGCTACGCAGTGCACGAATTCTAAAAATAAATCTAAGTGTTTGTTTCATTATCACAAAAGCAATATGGCGTACTGTCTGGTGTATAAAGGTATTATCGCTTTATCGCTATCAGTCGTAGCTTATATTAGGATATGTTTATATTTATTGCGTGCTATCATCATCAACTGATCGGCTTACGTGAGCAACTCGTCTAATAGAATATACCTGGATGATTTCCGGTGTTTCTCGCTAGAAATACTGCTCGTATTGTCACGGATCCGGTTAATCCCTGTGACATGACTTCAACACTTTAATAACAGTATGGATCTATTTACTTAAGCAATGACGTCAATTGACGCAAATTGACGTCATACATACTCCGTTACCTGACAAAGTCATCATTAATGTTGATATCGAAATAATAACGGGGACTTAGCGATTGTACAATGCCCTTTTGTTGGATGGGTGTCTCGTAAACAATTTTAGCATTTTTATTGTTTAAAACAAACATTGTAAACATAACAAAACAGTCAATGGATTAGTTACTTTGTTAATTAGCTTAAAATTAGAATAAGCGCCATGATTCATAATGAAATAATATCAAAGTAAGATATATATAATCAAATGGTCATATTGTTCTATCTGTATAGGATTTCAACCAATATTACGGTAAATTTAATAATGAAATAATTATTTCTATCCATGTGGCCATTATTGAATTATATTACAAGGAATTATTATTAATTTTAATGGACTACATAATGCAGAAATCTATCGTGTGCAGGGTAAGGAACGCAGTAAATAATCCAAAAGCCAACTATGTACAGGATATTTAATCTTGACAATTAGATTAACGATGGCTATTTCGGATAATATAGGATGAGTGTCTTCTCGTCTGTATTAGGTACGAGAAGGTGAAACGTGCTTGGCTTTGTCAACAAGCTGTGAATATTGTACGTTATATAAGTGACACATGCTAAGTAAGGTTCTGTGATATTTACAATATGTATATAAATAACATAAAAATAGCACGATATAATATTGTTAGGTACAAATGTAGTTAAATTATCGCCCTATCCCGGCGATTAGGTCAATTTTCAAATCAAAGGCGACTTGGAACGGACGATCGTGCATTAGGTTTAATCTATAAAAATGTCAGCTTTCTAAGTCTTGCCGATGTGACAATTTTAGCAAATGAATACATAATGAAACTATTACCAATCAAGATTTGCACTTGTTTACAGGTTCCAGCAAGAAAATATTTACATAGAAGCGATTTAAAGAAAGCGAAATAAATAAATACTTTTTTTTTCTATATCTAAACATGAAATTTTATTTGATAGCCGATATTATTTGATACCATTTCAGCATCTGCTACAAAACGCAAATGATTCTTATAGCTTTATAAACTCTACGGTGCTTCAACAAACACCAAACTACAAAACGCAAATGATTCTTATAGCTTTATAAACTCTACGGTGCTTCAACAAACACCAAACTGGATCTACAGCGGAAAACTGCTATCGATTACAGAAAAACCATGTGTTTAAACCACGTGTTCAACGGAGGCACCTCGTATGTCACCTAACCGTTGTTTATATCTACTTTTGTGTTCGACAAGATATTCCTAATGCAATTTGTCGATGTAGTCTATCCCGGTTGAGTCGACCTCTCGGATTGGTGACGTAATTTACAGGCACTTCGGTATCCATGAGTAAAATCGCTACAATCGGCCTAATTGAATTGTGCTAGCATGCTGTTGCTTGTGAAGACCTTGCTGAGGCAGTTCTGTTTACCGTTTGTTGAATAAAACATGCATTCTCAATAGGATCTCACTTGATGCGTATTATACAACAATCCCAGGAAATGCCGTCCGCCTACAACCCACAATTAAGCCACACTCGCATAGCATGTAGCACTCATGCTTGTGGGAGAAGTACAGTTCACGCAATCATGTGCAGGCAAACGGTCGCTGAGTAACTCTTTTGATAATGCGGAAATCTTGAGCAATAGATCCGTATTATCGAATTTTGGGTCAAAGGGCTAGCGAAGTTTTACTTTAAAGCTGACAATGCAAGTTAAAAACATTCAGTTGAAATTAAAAAAATATATATATTAACGAAATATTTTTTTTCAAAAATTGTTTCTGAGACATCCCCTAGTTATGACAGTGTGGTATCTAAGGAAGTGGCAGCCATTTTTCTTTTGCTCTGCTTAGTAACCTTCACTGGCCAACCCCCTATATAAAGCACGGGACACTTGACACACGTGTATCATTCCAAACATGTCTTGTCTCAGATACACATGGCCCGATACTGCAAATAACAATGTCAAATTGAAAATAAACACTGCACTCACCTGACAATATTTCATTGAAGTAATAGATGAATGTGTTGTTAGCTAAATCCCAACATATGTCCAATACGAACTAATAAAACACTTCAATATACACTAAGTTTTACACGTACATGTACAACGACACGTGTGTGTCCTTGATAGTTATCGCTCGTTCGGGTGAGGTACGTAGTCACGTGTATATGGTCAGTTGAGTGCATCGGGTACGATGATATACGTGGAGATATGTGAACGGATTATTGTTCGGATTTCTATTCACTTGCGTTGGAATTTTATTTTGAGAAGTATCTGAATGACAACTTAGAGGAGTTGACATGTTTTCATGCTAAAAAAAGTCCCATATAGTTTTACAGGTGAGGGTTTTGTTTACCTATTTGTAGGTGATATAACCTGTGGACTGCTAGGTTTATAGGTACATGAATGAGCGCACGTGTGTCGATTCACGCGCTTTATATAGGGGTCGGCGAGTCGTCGGAATGTAAAACAAAAATGGCTGTCCTCAACCGGGGAATGTCTCATAAACGATTCTTGAAAAAACGAGTATACTTATTTAAAAAAAAATGATTTAATATTTTTAACTAGCGAAGTTTTACTTTAATGATGTTTCATCACATTCCTCATTTTAATGACATGATGACTGAACGAAAATGTCAAAATAAGGATGTCCTTCGTGGTTCGGATATGAACAATTAACATATATTTCTTTGTATACATAGGAATGTGTATTGGTATGCATTTGTAATAAAATAAACAATTCAAAAACTATAATATTTGATATAGAGTCAGATAAAATACCAGACCGTGATAATATGTAGGCCTACTTGTTTTATAGAACTATTAACCATTAACCGATATACGCAATTCCTTGTCAAGGTCGTCCTGGTGGTAAACCGTTCAATATTAGTCTGGAACACTGGGCCATGGTGTCGGGTCGAACACGCAATGCTCGTAAATCTAATACCGTGCATTAAAACAATAACATAGTACCGCCGTCCAAGGGTGCCGATCTCTTGTAAATTAAGCTCATCTAACGTACACTATCAAAACTTAATAATAGATATCCCCGTGCACTTTTATCTGAGATTATTATGGAAATTATAAGTGATTTGTGTATGGAGATAAACGTATTCATGTTATATACTAATACAAGACGATTCATTATTCCGAGATAAACGGACTTAGTCGAAGGATTGGTTGGTTCGTTGATTGATTAGATTTACGTCTTACTAACAGCTAGGGTCATTAAAGAACATGTATGAGGAGTGTTGCGTGTGTGTTTTAGGAGGCTGCGGTACCTATGTGTTGGATCTCTTTGTAATAGTTGACCTTTTTATAGGCTATCTCAAGGAAACATGCTGTCAGAGACACAGACCAAGCCGAATGATAAGCCAAAGGACTAAAGTTTTTTTTTATAAAACAAAAACCTCAAGCTGACTCTGGCAAAGTTTATTGTAACAACTTTGTAACATCCTTAAAATGAAATCGAAGATAGATGGACATTCAGAATGTTTCAACCGAAAATAATGAAATCTTCGAGAGCTTGAAACTTCATCGCATCCAAAAATATCAATTTTAACCGGTACAAACCAAAGAGTGATTGATTTGTGACGATTGACAATTCGTTTAAACCTTTACAAATAATACACTATGTTATTAAAGTAAGAGATGTAGCTTGAGTCCTTCTAGTATCAAGTTGAACAGTCTTAACTATTGTATTATGCAAAACTCTATTGTCACTGTCATGCTTCAGGTAAGCATGACGGTAACGGCGTTGTTTAGTTTTGACAGTGCATATTAGTTCCGCTTATGACGAGACTTGTGGGACACCAGTATGATGCATACGCCACCCACCAACATTAATATTAGATGTCAATGATTTCACCTAGTCCCGTTTCTAACAAAGCCGCTCGCTGCCCTAACGATTTAACTATGCTTGGGCAGTAAATACGCATTATTTTGTCATTTATATTATTTGTTGATACCGAGAAACATAAAACGAGGGGATTTTAATCAAATTATGGTGATATATACAAATAACGAAAGAACACCATGATAAAATTGGTAATTCCCTTTGGCATTCTATTCCATTAAACCTGTACCACATGACTACCTTCGCGGCACTTTGAAGTCTGCTGCCCCGCGTTCTGAACCAGGTTCTGTGACACAAGCCCTAAAACTATCACCGCTCCCTATCGATCTCGCACAGAAAACACACTGCAACCATAGCCAATAGTGAATATATAATCATATCATATGATATGAATTATTTAAAACACATTTCCTCTGGGAATGACACGTTTTTCATCTGCTCTGTGAATCCTCGTCTGACTGGATGACGATTGGCGTTGGCAACTGTATAGCTACAGGTTTTATAGACACTGCTAGTCTCCCAGAACTTTTTTTCACAGACAACACACTTAGTCCTGTCAGTGCTGTTAGGAACATACTAATGTTTACCTCTTGAAATATTCATACCTATGTAATACCACACGAGAGGTATCGATAACTGCAGAAACTATATTGTCCCGTTAGAGTTTCCATTTCTATTTCAGCGAGAAAAATACGGCCTTATCAGAAAAGGATTTCCCCACCAGAAAATAATTATCTTCAAAATGACCCAGATATGTTCGCATTTCCATTGATGGAATGAGTTTAGGTACAAAATGACATTTTGATTACAGTTGCTTGTTATGTTTCAATCAATACAATAGCTTGATGCCAGATTTCAATGTCTACTGATATATCTTATTTTCATATCCGCCATCATAATTAGTTTCAGAAATCATTTCATATTATATGCATGACTATGGAAACTAAACGCTAAGAGATAATAACTGTAGATTGTTTTGCTACGTGTGACCCTACCGTCTTCCACATCCATAATACTTTCTGATAGTATTCTTGACAATCCAAGCTGTTGATAGGAAACAAAACGAAATAAACACAGACCCAATCTATCCGATCATGTGAAAAAGACCGGCATTTATTATAAAATATGTTTCCTTTGTGAAATGTTTCAACACAATTGGTGGAAATCGCTTAAATGCTTTATGACAAGTAGCGATTTTAGCGTTCTGACCTCTACTTGATCCTGCCCTTCCCAGCCTACGAGGTGAGTTAGGTGGTGGAGTTATAGGGTCAGACCCAACTACGAAGTTTTACATCTAATGTAGATCGAGCATTACATTGCGCGTAAATAACCCTTCATTACAGTTATATCTAATAAACAGATATCAATTATCAAGTATTTATTTAATTACCGACTTTTCTCCGTCATCTGAACTTTTTAACCTTTCGTACAACATATGTCATCTGAACTCTTTAACCTTTACTACAACACCTTTACTGTTTGTCCGTGTATTGACTTAGTTGACCATGATGGAACCTCTATCTGCCTTTAATGATTTTCCCATTGTATGTCACTGTGCAACAAAAGAAACACTTAATTAGTAGATAGAACCAAGTCCATTGAAGGCCAGAACGTAATTTCTCTTGGGAGGCGACACGATCAAATCTGCAATGGCGTCGGCTTTCAGCAACAGGATCTAATCGCCTTGGTTCTATTTATATAAAAATGTTCGCAAAGTGTCATTCGCTGAGACTGAGCAAACTTTCACTGATTAAAGAAACCTACACCAATCCATAAAATTTATTTTCATGTCTAGAATCTTTAATTTTCGATCGTTGAAATGGAATGATCAACTGTATGCACTGAGTTAATATTTGCACTTTAAAATCATGAAGTTGGGTCTCTATTGTTTTAACCCCTATCATTACGGAGAAAGAATTTCTTTCAAAAACATTAAACACATAATCTAGAAATAAAAGTTTGCAGTTACTACTTCAATCAAATTTACACAAAACAGTCTTGCACGAAATTGGTTGCATCACGCCTTGATGTTAAGTTCAAAATGTTTAGCAAGCTACATAGAATAACCATTACTGACAACCATAAATGCGCCAGCAGTATTTGTTTTTAAATCACAATATTTAATTATGTATTGGTTTTCTCCTGGTATCTATTCATAATGCATTACTGCTGTTGTATGGTGTCATTTGTGCTAGTAAACATTTCATTGTCTACACTATATGTCTGGAGAAAAATGAATTGTGTAAGATGGATAGCGATTTCAGATTTCATGATAGGGCACGTATGGATTCATGACTGTGGAAGAAGTGCTTCTTTTATGCAGTTGAACAGATTAAGTTAATGAAAACATACAATGTAAAATCAAATTATATATATGAGCTTGTTAAATACTAATTGTAAACTGTATTGAAATTGTTCACATTTCATTGTATTGGCTGTTAGATTAGATAACGTCCTATTAACAGTCCTGGTCATTTAGGTTACATTATACTGACAACGGGCAAACCAGTCGTCCAACTTCAAGTTTAAGCATAGCACTAAACAGGAACAGACTTACTGCCACTTGTATATACTATGATGTTATGAAACCCAGTCTTCATCACAGAGGCGAACGCTTTTGGCCATGAGTTCATTCAATTAATCAAATGGCGAAACATGAGTTGCAAACATCATTAACTCATGAACAGTCAGTATATTTTCACTTGCAAATATACATAATGGGAAATCTCTTCAAAATCAAATGAAATATATCTATATAAAAAGGTTTATGAAAAAACAAACATCAACACAAATCTACCTTCCCTAGCGCTTTCGCAGCTACTGCTGTCCTTCAGGGGATGTTTAATGATAATGAAAAGGTCTATATATCTTGTTATTCATGCAAACCAGTTGGTGTTTGTGGACGATATACTTATGTTAAGCAGTTGCCATTTTGTAGATAGGCTGCCAAAATTAAATGAATAGCCTTCTTGGCGCGATTGACTGTTTCAATGGGACGTTTGTCTCCGAGTGATCATATTTGCGATTGTAGATGGTTCCATAAGCTACTAGGCCTTGAATGTGCCAATATGGTTTCCGAATGGCGATTCGTTAATAGATATTCGCTACATACACCACTAACTGGTCTTGCTGCTGAGCAAATAGTGATAAGAATTCACCACAGTTTCCTATGACAGGATGTCAACGCCAACAAATACCAGGATGTAATGTGATTGTATTTCCCATCCCGGTGATCACTAAAAAATCCAGTGATCAAATTCACCAAAGGCTTTTTTTTCCATCTCTATGCGCCAATATGGAGTCTATGTAGGCCTAACAGGAAACCGGAAACACGACCATGTAACTTACTGCTTCCGGTTTAGACAAGACATTGATTAACTGTCTGAACAAGATCCTAGTGTCATTGATGTTTTCATATCATTGCTAATTACAGCCTAAATCAAACATACATAGACAGACATTGATTCGGTTGGTTGGTTGATTGGTTGGGTTAGGAAGAACATAGACACCAACTTTAATCGTCTTTTACGATCATGCAATGGGGGCAGCAGGTACAGTTCTAACCCCGTGCCTGCCGGACAGCTTTTGAGAAGTCAGTGTCAATAAAACGAATATTTCCGCTAAATACTAATGATCAAATGAGTAATTTGGCTCACATTTTCCTGATTTCTGTCTTGAATTTTTTTTCTTCTTGATTCTTTTTTTCGGTTGTATTTCCTGTCGCAACCACATGAGAAATGCTTACTCAAGATAGGTAACTGACCACTCTCCTACACGGACATCGACAAGTAGGCACTGGGTTTTATTCTTAAAAGGACCAAACAGCAATTGATATAGTTGACCATGATTTGCTACGGAATCAACATGAACTACTCTCTGAGGTTTTCTGATATAACGGGTAAAATCAGTTTAATGAAGACATGAATCGCTGCATACACGTGTAATTACCGTTTTCCGCCATATCAACAATTGATAAGTCCTTAACCCCTTCTATACTTTGAATATTCTTTATATAAACATCATCATCAAGCTTTGGATTTATTGACCGGCAGACACCAATGCTTACGGAAGAAAACAAAGCAAGAGAAAAACAAATGGACTGAAATAGAATAAAAAATTGTACATTATGTATAGCTGTAATGTTTCCTCGTTGCCAGCACAGAAGAAGAAAAAATGTCCCTATTCAGCAAATTATTTGTACAGTTTATATCTTTTATTTACACTCAACATGAAGTGAAATGCATCATCAATTGTGTCATGAAAACAAAAAGGAAACATCGTCATAAGCATTAGCAACACACTCGGATACTACACGTATATAGACTCCAGTTGATTGTCATGACTTCTAAAAATTGAGTTTCAAGTCCAAGGTATGGAGATTTATATGTCATTTTTACACAGACCTCGGCGCCGTATAGTTCAGACATTACGTTGTAAAAGCATCATGCTGGCGACAGTGTAGCAGAAGAACAATAATATTTAGATGTTTTGGGCCTTGGTTTCGGTCATTGGCTACGTGACATTTAAAGACATGACAAGGTTTAACACTACCACCGCTACTTTCATGATATGTTTACCTGTTTTCTTTTGAAACAAAATTACATTGGAAAATTTAAGAGGAAGCAACGCCTGTCATAAAATTTATGAAACCAACATAACGTACGACTCGTTCCGGATGCACTTCCGCGCAACGTCAACGAATTTGATAGGACGTTATCTTTGACGAAATGTACTTTCCCTTAATCACATGGATGTCAGTATCACCCACATGCATGGGCAGATCAGACGCGTAAATATGCAGCATAATGACTGTACATTATACATTAATTGGTGCCATTACAAAGATATCGAGTTCCTGCCCGGTTTGTTTATGACCCGATATGCAAATCTGATCCTGAATAAACGGCACGGTATTACTGAAATTGGTCGTCAGGGTTGTTATCGTGTCTCTTTATCTCCATATACCGCCTATCACTATACAATTTCGCGATGTAACAGCACAGAAAGCTAGATCGTGGTGCCTGCAATTTATACAGTCTCGAACCAATATACCCCGGGCTATCGTTGATCCAAGACCTGATCGGTAATGCTACAGGTCAACAATGCTGATGGGTTAGGATATTCCAATATCTAGCGTAAATGTCTGCAATAATGATGTTGTATAGAAACATGTGATTTATAGAATGTTAAACAATCAATGTATAAATTAAAATACTATATAAACAGGTATAGAAAGTGACATGGAGATAAGCTTGATGAAAACACATGTAATTAGATTATTGGGACTATGAAGGACATTGACCCTAACATATAAATATATAATTAAGACTACATTATTGTTTATCAGTACTTATATAATAGAATATCCAGATACAGAAAAAAATGAAGTCGAACATTTGACAGAACCTTTACTGTGAAAAAACAACATAGAAACGTCACAGAATAATGCATGCTATGCTGCAGTTGCATAATGTTTGCTGACAGTGGTGTAGGCCTTGAAATTCGATCATCCCGTGGTGTCGACGGCCGGATTGTTATTCACCTATCACCTGCCTCATGTGTCGGATTATTACGTAAATTACAGCCGTAGTGATAACTCCTCAGTGCCATGCTGGAGATACACAACGATAGCCTTGATTAATGTATTTTCAATATTCCGACCTGAAAACTGCTGTGAGCTAATTGGCTTCGAATGATTGAAATGTTTGTTGACACAAAAATACTATAGTTGATGTTAGAAACTTGACAATTAATGGTAAGCCTCTGTGCTGAAAATCCTTTGAAATTATGTTTGATATGACACAACCTTTTCCCGGTAAACAAACACGGCTGATGGCGGCTTCTGTGAAAAGGAATATCAATATTCCAATGCTTTAAACACTACCGTAATTACATTTCGCTTACATGTGATATTTCAAATATAGTAGAAATGAGATCAGATTTCAACATAACTCTCTATATCATGTAAGCCCTTTTTCGGTTGAGAACAATATTGATTTTATTAATGAAATATTCTGAAACCCACACTATTCTTTATCGGCCCATTAACCATTCCAATTCCATATGCCAAAGATATACTCACATAGAGAAATTACGTCTGACTCCAATTCGAATGACTGTTGTGGCAGAAGACGGACATTGATCTGAATCATTAAAAGCAGAACATACTATAAAGCATTACTTTTCGTCGCCATTAAATTCTAATCTTTATTAACGAATTAATAAGTGAATAGTCGGGCAAAGAAAACCAGTCTAAATGCGTTCATTGGCCTTCCAAAAGTTCTCACATATTAATACGACGGTCAAGTTCTCCTTAGTTTCCCAGTTCTGACCATTAAAGTAAAGAAAAGTTGAAAGCATTGAAAGCGAGGCTGCGTTGAAATGTAACCACGGACATAGTGAGCCGGGAGGACGTTTTAGAATTTCCATACTTTAAATTAATTTCTTCGTACGCAGACAGATTTTGACGAGAGATTTTATTTTTCCATTTCATAAGAAATTATACTGGATACATTCACACCATTTTTACCGACTTTAGCCATCCTTGCCCGACTTAAATTCTAATCTTTATTAACGAATTAATAAGCATCGCAATGTTCGTAAAAGAAGGTATTCGATATACATAATTGATATCATTCAAAATATACACCAGATAATCTAAAAATTAATCAGCCCGATACATATTATCCAAAGATACTGACATCTTCTTTTCCCTTTCCACGATCATATAATTGGGGCGGCAGGTACAATAATAACGCACTACCTGTAGACAGTAAGGATCCTTTTTTCCTCGTCTTCATATCGGGCTTTCTTTTTCCTTACGTCTCTTTTGACACTGCCTCGCTTTTGGTATTGAGTTGAACGTTCACCCATGTAAGGAAGACTCTAGATTCTGTCCCATGGTCGAGACTAAAAGCGATAGTGTCCACTGCTGCTTAGCGGTCAGAATAAAGGAATTGGGAGTGGTATGCTTCGACGAGATAAAAATGAGCAAACGTTTCCACTAATGTAAAGGAACACAACAAGATTTGGTTTTATTAGTTTAACGTCCTATTAACAGCCAGGGTCATATAAGGACGTTCGAGGTTTGTTGGTGGAGGAAAGCCGGAGTAACCGGAGAAAAACCACCGACCAGCGGTAAGTACCTGGCAACTGCCCCACATGGGATTCGAACTCGCGACTCAGAGGTGGAGGACTTGTGGTAATATGCCGAGACATTTTAACCACTCGACAATACCACAGTCTCTCAAACCATACAGACAGTCACACACACAACAGATTGCATACAGGAGAGGCCGTTCTGAAATGACCTAAGGTGTTAATATGATGCTGAGCCAAATCAACTAACCAGTCATCAATCCAACCAATCAGCACTGATGCCGGGTATCTTAATACATAAGAGAACTATACATTGGAATCTCAATATATCTTTTTTCTACGTTGTTAGCAATTATAACCGATAACAAGCTGTTGTCTCTGCTAATCATTCAATGGTGACTTTTATTTTGAATTTTGATGGATTCAATTTTGATATCGTCAACCTTAAAAAGAGATTTAGGGTCTGTATTGACATTGCGTAATAAAATAAACAAAACTAATTAAAATAAAATTACTACCAACATCTTAAAGAATTATCATTTTCATATTTTGATTGATAACATTAGCTAAATGGGTTCAATGACTCAACCTACTTTAAAAGACACTTTATTTATTAGGAGGAATTCAATGACTAACTGTCATCATGAATCCAATTGGAACGGTTCAGGAAACGAACGACTTACACCGGTTCAGATAGTATGGCATGTTTCACTACCCATACAGCTGGCATAAATCCGTTAAAAGAATGTGCGGTCTGTAGGTAGCAGACCAGAGAAGAACAGCCTGGCCCCGGTCTATATTTTTATTAAGTGGGGAGCCCCTGTTTTGAGCCATGCATAAAAAATTAAAAAACAAATATATTCTGAAATTGGTACATTCAATATGGAGGGTTTGGTTTAAGTTTCATTTTTTTCAAAAATAAACATAACAAAAATGGGTAAGAGATTACAATTCTGGGCTCCTCCGGAAGTGCGTCTTGACCGGAAATGCTAGCTTTACTTGAAGGAAAATCCATGGCGCGGGTTTAGGCAAAAATATTGAAAAATCCACACAATCGACCTATGAAATAAATTAGCTTATTTTGCCATTGTGATAGAAGTGCTCAATTTAAGGCAGGTCTTAAGAAAAAAAATTGAGTACAATTTTCTGCAAGTTTAGGCAAAAAATCAGGTATTTTTTGTTGTTACCATGGTTTTCACATGCATGAATAAGCGAAGAATATGGCCAAATAGGTAGCAAAACATCAAATTGTAATTGCAAAAGTTGTGCTGATTAATTATAGATATACTATTTTTTACAGTTAAATGACTATATATATATTTCTAAGGCATGCGCCTTATTATCATAGATTGTCCAAATCTACTGTTTTCTGCTACCTTTAAGTCGCTTCAATAAACTGAAAACGGCAATATCAGTCGTCCAACACATTTATACTGAACATTAAAGAAACAAAAACTACTACTATTTAAGACCATAGTGTGTCCCTCCAAGCTGTACGTTATGCTATGTTGTTGCTACTGTTGTATGGCATATGATATATGTATGATATATATATATATGAGGTATGATACATTTAAACTGTTTTACATTTTCCCCGCGTCCCTAAGTTTTCAACTTTCCATATTTCCTAACATTAATTAAGTTCGTATTCGCGAAGTTATTAGATAATTCAGAATACATTTGTACATATACTTTTAATCATGTAACGTTACATGTTGAAAATAGCTCGGAAGGCATGAAGTTGGTTTATGGTGATTCTTTCAAAATGCATGGTATTTGATCCAATGTCCGCTCTCAAGAACTGATAACCCTATATAACATACAGGTTTACTGTAAGAGATCTAACAAACGAGATGCCATAGTTCTCGGTTACGTGCAAGAATTAAATATAGGATCTTACATAAGTGTTCATTTCATATGAGATTTTAAGAAACGAGCCTGAGAAGTTTTTATTTTTGCGAGCCTTGGCAAGCAAACATTAAAACTTCGAGACTAGTTTTATAAAATATCATATGAAATGAACACAACTATAAGATACTTTTTATCACATTACTACAAATACCTATATAACAAAGAATTTCACATCAAATTGTATTCTGAAAATCCAGCAAAGGCCGCCATTTTGTCCTGCAGTCCTTGTAATCCTGACTTCACGTCATTTTTCCTGACGTCATTTTATTGTTTCCGGGTCATATTACACTAGTGGCATATGCAAAAATATAACACGGGCGAAATCACTGGATATCAGGCGGATTATGTGATAAATCGAATTACCATATCGTAATGGTAACAGACATACACGACACAGATATACCCACAGGCTAAATGTTCCAAATGTCCAGAGAGAAAATGGTCAATTGTCACATGAATCGAATGAGCTATAAATATACCATGCCCATTCAATGTTTATTCCAAATATGGCTCTTTGACGTCACCAAACGATTTGCCACCTCCGACGGATGTAGCTGTTTTCAACAATGGCCATAATCACCTTATCATTACTGAATACCAGTTGGTTGACCCTGTGGTATATAGTGATCTGATTAACATTGTATCTCGTACATAAAACTGACAGACACGCGAAGACCTTTTAACACAATTCAATAACCACCGCTAGTTGGATTGAGTAAAGTGTAATAAAACTGAGAAGAAGAAAAAGAAAATAGTTTCGTCCTTGTCAAATTCGTTATTAGAGGCAAGAATGGTATGAAATAGTTTTTGTGTAAATTTTGAACCTTCGACGCTTTTTGCACTTAGTATCAGTGAAGACACGATAAGGGGCAAAAGTATACCTGATGAAATGCTGTTGAGTCAACTTGATTTATTACCGTAGAACACAAATCTTGTTTCACTAACGAATGAGTTCTCAATTCTGATATTAATGCTCGCAACGCACCACATCCCTAGTCCATTTTGAATTTGGGCACAATGACAACAGACAAGTTCCTCTGGAAATAAAACTAGGAAAATGTTGACATGTCAATTTAAAACCTTCCTTGTATAGTGCATTGACCGCAGATATTTAATAGCACGACATTTTCTATGACTGATATGTAGCCAGTGCTCTAGACGATGCCTTCGCATTATCTGGCTCATTAATTTGCATTTAACCGGCGACGCGTGTATTTGATAATTGCGTTGCAGAATTTTAGAGTCCCAACAAGTTATTTGTATTTCTTATACACCAAAAGAGTATAAGGTACTGTTGTAGCCTCGTGTACAATAAGAAAAACTTCGGCGGCTGGCAATGACAAGAAGATGTATAGGTTAATACTGAAAAGTTGCAAGCAACAGCTGGGGCCGTAGACGTTTATAACAAACCAAAATCTCCGCTGACTAATCACTACAGGAGATCACCAATTCACCAATAAATGATCAAAATGTTTAGTAGCATGTCTGCTAACACCAATTTTAGGAGCTACCAAGTAAAAGAAGAGGAACACTGGATAGGACTTAAACAAGTAAACATTGCAAATGCATTCAACGCTATTCATTAACATATGCAACTCTACTGTGCTGAAAAAATGAAGCAAACATTGCACAATCTACCTCGATACGCATTTACTTTAGTATACATGAAAAAAAACCACATATATGACCACGTTAGCATCCAAACCATTCCTTTTATTCGTCAATCTATAATCCTCTTGTAATTCGTGATGTGGTGTTACTATGTTATAGACTTCGGTATAGACAATGACATACACCGGATGTTGTCTCGGGGATACACCGAGTTACCGCCGTCACTGGATCAGCCATAGTAAGAGAAATAACATCGTAAACAAAGGGTTTACATACGGTAAATAATGCCTCTCTATTTCTTTGTTAAAAAGCGAATATTTCATATCGGATTTTATTGATAAAATACATGACATGGGTGATGGCTATAGGTATACCTTGCTGCGACATTAACTGACTCATCACAGCGATCCAATATTTGACAAATGTATAAAAGCATATCTCTACAAACAACAAGTGGGGAAAATACTACCACAAATGTACAATAAAACAAAAATCCTAGGTGATTAAAGATGAATGAATGGCACTGAGTACCATCACAGTCCTTCACACAAACTCTAATTTCCTTTTCAACGGTCATTGCGTTCATGTTTGATCATTTTTGTCTATGGCTATTTGATTGGTTAGAGAATTATATGATAATAGTCTCTCGAGCGGTATAACCTTATAATAGGCCCATGCTGTGCTATTAGATCTCACAACGAATATACAGAATATAGTTTATTTCAATTATTTGTAATCGTTTCATCAATGTAACTTAAAATTATTGTCATTATTGCGCCTGTTCTGATTTGCTATTTTTTTTTGATAATTAAAGTACCCAAGGTTAGTCATGTAACATCATTGAATATAGATGATCTTTTGAAGAATTTATGATATTTATTTCAAAACTAAGAGTCGCATTCCATAAAGTTAATAATAGTGAAATAGTGTAAATGTTTAAAAATACTTTCATAATTCTTTCAATTTTGGTCAATCCTATGAACATTACGTTTCGGTACTTGGTTTGCGTTCATTTTGTTTTGAAGCAAAGTCTCCAAACAGAAAATTGTCTTTTTGCCATAAAGCCTAGACGAATACGAATGATTCTCAGGATTTGAATCTATTAACACAGAAAATGATTTAAAACTCGTTACGGCATTTAACTGAATACACCCTTCGGGAATGGTTTAGCCAAATTAACATTTAAAATAATTTGGAACATTTACAGCTTTATAGTTCAAGTCATAAATCAAGTAAAATACTGTTGAAATTTCTATTAGTTTCAATCAATATATATCCCTCGTTACCGACACTTGCTACCTATTTCTACGTCAGAGGCTAAAAAACAAAAAGCATAAGCAGTAAGTCAACACCAGTGACATTCATTGCATGTGGAATTTATAAGTATGAAAGACATATTTCTCTTTCAGACAATTATTACATGTAGAACTTATTAGTGACAACTCCATTATGTAAAACTGAATAGCTACAGAAATAGTTACGTTTATCTTCTAGTCAAATTTTAGAACGTTAGCTTTCACAAAATAAAGCACCTCACTCATATTTAAAAAAAACTAATATTGACGTGCAAATAAATTAATATCTTATCAATAAGATATACCTATCAGTAACTAACAATTTACAAGTTTATGTTACAGAATTTTTTCCTCATTTTATCGTGGAATCCTTATTTTTATGTTATCATGCTACCTGATGCCAAGGGCATCCACATATTATGTACCCCACCTGTAAAGGAGGTGTTGCATACAGGGTGGAAATCCGCCCACGATATTTTTTTGATTTTTCAATTTAGATTAGTTAATTGCATTAATACACATATGTCTATGATACTTAAAACCCGATTGGACCATTATTAGGACTACAGCGCCCCCTACATTAACACTGGTAAATTTAATGTCCATTGGGCCTTTTACTTAGCATAAGTCATAGTAAAAATACTTAAATCACGTTTTTCTTGTGATTTAAAATACGACATAAAATTGCCTTTTTAACGACATATCACACTTGGCTGTATCCAATATCATTCGATCACATATCAAATTTGACAGAAAATACGACTTTTTGAAGTTTTCAATTTTTCGTTCGAGCACCAGAATAAGTAAGGCACTACTCGAGTACCCTAAAATTTTGATGTTTAAAATTATATTCAGGTTATCATCGATTTACCATAAACAGCTCAAGTTGATGAATCATTGGATATGCCACGTTTTTTTAGGTTAATTTCGTCTACCCCCTTTTTTTCATAATATCAAAGTACTGAGAGTACACTGTCTAATATTACCGACTTTACTGTTGGAGTAGAATGTGATGATGAGGTGCGTATTTCGACCAAACCTTGAAATAATCATGATAAACTCATGTTTAAATAATATTTTTCAGAAATTCTACTTATCCGTTTTGAAACAGTGGGACACATAAAACTGACAGTTATGATTTAACATATACACAATGCCATGTTGCATTCCAGAAACTGTATAAGCATTCAGGTAATAAATACGACAGTATGTGTCCTTTGCCCATTGGTATTTAAAGGGAACCATCAATGTTGCCATCGTCTCATGTAGGGCGTTAGAATTGCACCTGCTATACCCATTGCATGGTCGTAAAAGGCGACTAAATTTGGTACCTATTTTGCTTGCGTCAATCAGACATCAGACGAGGCGCTATGTCTCATTTTACCTTTAGTAACCTATAGGTATCGCGAAATAATACCACTAAAATGTTTACCAGGTACTGATTACAAGTTATAAGTTTGTTTCTCATCCAACAACCTTCATGAAAGTGCATGATTTCTAGCAGCTTCTTTTTGCTAGATATTTTCGTCTAACTTCTTAGAACAAAAGGAGACCGAAATACCTATATCAATGAGTTTATATTAGAATTGGTCGGTCAATGTTTATATCAGATTCACTATTTAAAAAAAAATATACTATCGTTACTAAATTAATTATGGGGAAAAACTTTGATGAAATATCTTGGTTCTGTCCTTTGATGGGGCAACACCATAGAATATATGAAAGGACATACACGGGATGCCGTCCTTAAATGACTATAGCTGTAGTAGTACGTCAATAAAAATCAGCGAATTAACCAGTTTACTTTTGCAGTAGACCAATTCCTGCATTCTTGACTCTATAAAATTGTTTTCATTGTTTGTTTGATTAAATCAAAGCCCTATTGATAGCCAGGATCATGTAAGGAAGGCATCTTATGTATGCAGTGTCCTGAGTGTATGAAGTGCGTAGTGTGCGATATGGGAGACTTCAGTATATTCATGTTGTGTCTTCTTCTATAGTGGAACTCTTGCCCTTTTCATAGTGCTGTGTCACTGAAACATGCCGCCGAAGACACCAAGCAACACATCCCCAAGTCACATCATACTGACAACAGGCGAACAAGTCGTCCTACTCCCTTAATGCTGAGCGCTAAACAGGGTGTGTCTAAGCCAGGTGACAGAACCCAGAGCCTACCTCACAGGGGCGAGCTCTCAACCGAAGGCCAAATGTGAGACAGTGTCAAGGAAGACGTTAAGAAGTATAAATTAAGTTAGGAAGAAGAGATGCTATGATACGATCCTAAATTTAGTCACCTTTTCTTATCATGCGATAAGGGCAGTAGGTACAATTCTAACGCCCTACCTGCAGGACCGCATTTTCATCGTTATTTCATTTTAATGTCGTAAGGTCATCTAACCCGAAGGGTCAGGATGACCTACTGTCACCATGCTTTGTCCATGGTCGTGCGCTGTTCGCATTTTGTCGTTCGTATAAACTTTTCATTTAAACAACTTCTTCTCAATATCCGAAAGGCCCAAGAAACTGATATTAGGCATGTAGAATGCTGAAATGATGGACCACCAAGTTTGTGGACCTTCATTCAAGGTCAAAGAATTCAAAAAGGCTAAATCTTTTAACGATTTCTTGTGAATAACTAAGATGCCTAGATACCTGATATAAGGCATTAAGTATGCTGGCATGAAAGACTACCAAGTTCATTTAAGGTTACAAGGGTCAAATAGGCTAAAAACTTTAAACGACTTATTGTGAATAACTAAGAGGCATTGGAATCTGATATAGGGACTGTAGAATGATAGCTTAAACGACTACCAAGTTTGTTTAAATGAATGACCTTGACCTACCTTCATGGTCACATGAGTCAAATAGACTAAAATCTTTAAACGACTTCTTGTGGATAACTAAGAGGACTAGACACCTGGTATTGTACATGTAGCATGTTGGGATGAAGGGCAAATGTTCCTAAATCATCTTGCCCGATAGGTCAGGGTGACCTTTAGTGATCGTACTTCGTGCGCCGTCGTTCATAAACTTTTCATTCAAACGACTTCTCAATAATTGGAAGGCATCAAATCATGATGTTAGACCTAACATATTCTTAAATAAAGGGCTACTAAGTTGTTGGTCAAATGAATGGCATTGACGTTAATTGAAGGTCACAGGGTTCAAATTGGCAAACATAAACGACTTTTTGACAATAACTTAGACGCCTTGCAGTATGCTGGAATAAAGGGCTTCAGACAAGTCAAATATATGAAATCTTCAAACAGATTTTCAATATGTGAAAGACCTAAAGAACTCAGATAATGGGTCTGTAATATTCCGCATGATTTGTTTACTTTACCTACTTTCATAGTAACAGTTTTTAAATGTATCAGACACCAGGAACGTCAATTGAAGAGTTCCTAGAGTGAAACATCTTATTTGGTGCCCCAAAAAGTTAAGCAATTTCAGTCCACTGTATTCTTTTTTCATTACTGTATAGTTTGACCATGTTTTATTGTGTTAATAATAGTCCGAGATGGGCTGAAGAATGAAATCCAAATTATCCATGACATGTTTATGACATCAAAACAACAGTATATTCTTTTGAGAAATATCTAAGATTAACATATAAGTTACACCGATATACCATAATACGTTTCGCTAAACGGAACATTTGCTTATTATTAAGTGAATAAACCCATGAAGACAGAAATACTTCTGACGATTGGTGTAGGAAATATTATAGGACCCTATTTAACATATTGTCTAGTTCAATATATGACCCTAAAATTAACATTTTGTGATATAGGCAAAAGAAGTTTTTATTTAGATGTAGGTCAAATGTCAATATATAAGTCAGTTTGACCGAACTTTGGTACACCAACTTACATAGGATACGTTTTACTCAAGTATGACGTCGCTAAAGCGGCTTTTGATACATGATAGAGCTGAGAGAAGGACAGATTTCGTTTAACATTTTTAACTCTCAGTACTCTCAGTACTTTGATATTGGGTAAGAAATAAAGGGGGTAGCCGTACAAAAGTGCAAAAAAGTCGGCATACCCAGTGATTCATCGACACAATATTTTTTTGAGTCAATAAATGATATATGAAGATATTTTTGATTGCTGAAATTTTAGGGTACTCTGGGTTTGCCATTGTTATCTAAGGAATTTAATAAAAACTAATAAAATGAGATTCCTCTATTTTCATGAAAAATTAAGCGCAAAACTGGAAATTGCAAGAAAACCCCAACAGATCTAATGACATATTGTATATCGTTAAAAAGATAATACGAAATGCTATGTTATTACACCAAAATAATTTATCTCTTGATTTTGTATGTCTTAATATGATGCATTAAAGGCGCACAAGTAGGAATCGGACGTAAAACTTACAAAAGGTGGCGCTGTAGTCGCATGATTAATCTATTCATGGAATACGTACTGGTCCGATACGTATTATGTGCCGATTGATGTATTTGCACCAAAAAATTAAAAATCGATCGTGGGCGGCCATGCAACACCTCCTTTATAGTGAAAACAGACAACCGGTTGTTCAACTAGCTTTGTGTAAATCAGGAGTAGGAACTACCATTTTGACTTACTATGGTATGTTTCGGCCATGGTACAGACTCAAAACCGGTCACGCATGAGTCATCACGAGAGACGTTAAGAAGAGAGTCAGTTATGAGGAAAAAAAGATAAAATTCCAAATTTAGTCGCCTTTTTCGAGTATGTAATGTGGCACCAGCTAATGATATGATCAATATATATATATCTTATACTTAATCTTCACAAATATTAGTTTTACAGCATCTTCATGTTCAAGTGAGTTCAACTTAATTTCACGTCACTACAATGTATTTGCAATTTACACCTATAAATCAAATTTTGAAATTGCATGCTGTCAAATTATTTGCATGGTGACCCATTTTCTATGGTGACTCTTACACTTGTATCTTTTTCATCACGAGTTTTTTGTTTGTCTCTCTGAGACTGCAAACAGTTTCAAATGCCTCATAAACGTCAAAGTGGGAAATGTGATTTGTAAAAGGAATGTTGTTCCATAATGCAGATAGCATGTCAGAAACGGTCTATCAAATTCAAGCTGCAGGATAGCCAACGACGACCTTTGTCATAAAACTCATAATGTCTGCAGAATAATGCACATCGTGCCAAGAAAGATATGCTAATAGTGTCCCTAAGGTCAATGATTCACACATATCTATTCCGGCAGGCAAGACCGAGTTGGCTTTTATAGGCTTTCGGGCACTTCCGGTTTTAATATTGAACTTTTGCATTAAAAGCATTGAACAGAAAACGGTATGGTGTAATGATATTGAGTTTCTTATCAATGCTTATTCAAGCCTTCAAATACAGATCATTTACACGTTGGTTTAATATAAGTCAAATAATACATTACCCTACTCAGAGACTGGAGGCAGAACGGGAACATGTTCACTTGGTGTAGCGACCATTTGTTGCTTTGCAGTGACAATTCATTCCAATGCTACCGAATTTAGTGGTATGAAACACGACTTCAATAACATGTAACAGTCATCCATAAAAAGTCAGTATTCGAATAAAATCTAATTATTAGAAAAAATCTATTACATCTGGTTGAGTTATGAGTAGGGCTAGTGGCAATTCAGCAGTTTTCTCTCGAATATTCATTTCCTATACATTATATAGTTATGTTAAGGATACTCCCCCGCGTGGTCTTATCGAACAATTTCGCGTGATTTATTAGTACTGGGCCTTTGGGCGGCCGGACCGAGACGTGTCTGATACACTAGACTACGTGCAATGATGTCGCTATTGGTCTAGGGCCAGACGGACAGTGATCGGCAAAGAACGTTCCTAGATTGCCCTGATCTTATTTCTAGTGCGGGTCAAGATTAATCCAGCTCAATGGGTTTGCGTTTAAAACGAGGAAAGCACGAGATTGAAGAATTTTGTCTCGTTGATAAGCATCACTGGCCACTTTTGCGTTTTCGATCACTGGGTTTAAGAGTGGATATTGTACGACTGTTTATCGATTCAAAGCAAGTGTACCCAAAACTTAATTGTACGCGTCTCATTAGTGTGAGAGTATACTTATTGGATTGTCCCCTGTGAAAATTATAAAAACAAATCGAAAGGTTATAGGTCCTCCGTGTTGTCGGTCAGACAGATGGTAAATGCCAGTCAATAGTTGTCAGTAAACCTAATGGATTGTGTGTTAGATAGTGTTTACCTCCGCGCTAATCCCCTGATTGGCTTCACTTCTCGTGGAAAGCATTAGGATTCCGAACACATAGCACTATTGTAGAAACGCAATGTATCTTGTCAATGACCAAATGTATAGAATGGGTTTCAAATGCTCTTTTGGGAAATATAGCATGCCCGTATATGTTTTCCATTTATGGTGTTTGCTCTTGATGACTGAAACACAGGAATTCCACTCATATCGCCAAAACTACTTTCATCACACCTCCTGAATTGTCTATGTTTATGATATTTATTTTGTCGTTTTACTCTTATTATAATTTTCAAAACGATTAGCATGATTAATACTAGAAAGATTTAAAATCATTGATGGGGACTTCGATAAAATAATCATTATTCCGTTGCTTTCTCTAATCATTTGACATTCGTTTGCCCAGTTAAACTCATTATTACGTTCAAGTAGTCGATAAACATGGTTTATTTTGAGTTCTGAAAACGAAAGTGCCTGCCCTGCAGGTACGGGGTTAGAATTGTACCTGCTGCCCTATTGTATAATAGTAAAAGCCGACTAAAATTTAGATATTTTTTCTCCTCTTCCTAGCTGAATGTATTCCCCCTGGTCCTGCCTAGCGCTTAGCATAAAAGGAGTGTCAGTATAATGTGACCGGGAGAGGTGTGTTGCTTGGGGAGTCTTTGGCAGCATGCTTCAGCGATATAGCACTATAAGAAGGACATGAGTTCTACTATACAAGAAGATACAACACGAACTACCTGCTTAGTACTCAGTATAACGAAAATAGGATGACTGGATTGCCCGTTTTCAGTATACCATGCGTGCGTTTGTTTGTTTGTTTGATTATTTAAACGTCCTATTTACAGCCTGTAAGGACGGTTTCCCATGTATGCAGTGTCAGTGTGTAGCGTGTGTGAAGTTCGAGGTGCGTGTTTTGGGAGACTGCGGTATGTTCGTGTTGTGTCTTCTTGTATAGTGGAACTGTTGCCCTTTTTATAGTGCTATATTACTGAAGTATGCCACCGAGGAAACGATATACTGACAACGGGCAAACCAATCGTCCCACTCCCTGTATGCTGAGCGCTAAGCAGCAGCAGAAACTACCACTTTTTGCATGCGACCTGGTGGGATGTGCTTGTTTTCATTGGCGGCATGCCTCAATGGGATATCATTATAAAAAAGGCAAGTGGTCTACTATCGCAAGAAGATATAACAACGACACATCACAGTCTTCACACTCTCAATACAGTGGATAAGGCTGTGGCCGTCCGTAAATGACCCTTGGTGGTAATGGGACGTGAAGTCTTATCACACAAACTAACGAGGAATGAAACCTGCAATAAATACCAACGGAGAGAGGCCACGCGCTTGTTCATATGAATATAAAATATTCATTGTAATAATACATTTCTCAAGAGAAATGTTTGTTTGTTTAATTAACGTCATATTAACAGCTATGGTCATGTAAGGACGGCCTCCCATGTATGCGGTGTGTTGCGTGTATGTTGTGCAAGAGATATGTTGCGTGTATGTTGTGCAAGAGATATGAAATAACGAGAATGTTTTCTGTATATGATACATTTTGGGATGGACAGGGTCCTGAATAGGAAAGAGATTGGATGTAATCTTATTGTCTCTTTTTCAGCAATAGCTGCTTTGCCAATGGTCCCCAAGGCCTCTCCAGCGTTACATGACAACGAGACAGAAATCGTGACGTAGTTTCAGCTTGAGACCCTATCGACAGCAAGTGAATAAGTTCCGTACAAGATCCATTAAAAAAATCAACATAAACTACAGTGCCTTCTATCTTTAGATAGGAAGCTCTGGTTTTGTGGTTATCAACAGTGGGGTATAAATAGTCAAAATTATATTTCTGACGAATAAGACGTACATAATTGTCGTTTCAAAGCTTACTAGTGTAATAACTGATTATAACAATTTCTCTCTTTTAGCAATTAACACATCGATAGGCTCAATTTAGCACTTAAGGGTTAGGGAGTCGCGGTGGCCGAGTGGACAAGATGTTCAATCATATTACCACTAACCATTCACCCCTGGATCGCGAGTTCGAATCCCATTTGCCAGATACTGACGGTAGGGGGCGGTGGTCTCTGGCTTCAATCCGCCTCCTAAACCTGGCACGTCTTAAACCATGATTGTTAAGTTAATATGACGTTTATCACTTTCGCTCTTTTTGTCATAGTAAAAACTGTTTAAGTGTTATACACATTTTTCCCCGTCTGTCCGAGGTTTAAACTTTCTACTTTTACCACTTTTTATAAAGTTGCAGCACTGGAAGTATTTTTAATTATAGAAGTAAAAAATCTTTTTAACGTGTACACGTCACGCGGTACGATTTGGAATGCCGACAAAAGCCGAAGGTACTGAACATGGCGGTGATTGAAGGCGCTGTATTCAAAACCAGGAATATATGATCCCTAGATTTCGGCGCTCTTATAGGCCGACATATTCTTTTGGGGAGCTTAATCAATAAGTTACATGTGCATGTTCAAATATCAAATGTTTAAGCAATATATCGTCACAGTGAAATTTACCAGAAATACAACTTAAACCATGATTGTTAAGTTAATATGACGTTTAACAGATGACACAATAGAGTTATGAAACAGTTTTACTTTGGCATGACAATACCTTATGAATTTGTCAACAAAAAAACTCTGAAATATCAACTTCAAGATTTTTCTCAATAACGTTGTGTAAATATGAACGTAGACATTGCTTTGGTGATATATTCGTCAGCAGGTGTTATTCAACACGTAGAGGAACGGGCATTTTGATTTAATATACAGACTTAACTTGGGAACGCATGTTAAACTGTTTGACAAAAAAGCATAAACGGTCTATCAATTCCTTTATTTTCTCTTTGCTCTTTTATTTCTGCATTTACGTCGTTCGATGTTTCGCTGATTGATGTGCTATTGACGAATCGTCTTATGCACTGAATACTTGACTCGCATAGATATGAAGAAGAGATCGCGTTTAAGGATAGGACAATTGTATCTACTATCACCTTTCTACTATTGTAAAAGCGACGTAATTTGGAATCTTATTCTTTTCTCTTCCGAACTGCTTTTTTTCTACTTTCTTTGTCCCCCTCGATACCGCCTCACTTGTAGCTTTGAGTTGATCAGGGGAATGTGTTGCCTGGTGTCTCTAGAGGCATCTTTCAATGAGATAGCACTATAAAAAGTGCAACAGTTCCACTATTGCAAAGAGGCATCGCACAGAACAAATATACCGCAGCTTCCCAAGACATTTACACACTCATCACATTGCAAACATGAGAGACCGTCCTTATAAATAACCTTGGTTGTTAATAGGACGTTATGCCCAATCAACTAATCAAATTCTCAACATTCTTTGTCTAAATTCTGGATCTGTTGGCATGTTATATGTAATCCTTCCCAAAACAACTGGCATCAGTCGAGAGCCTTCAGTTCACCCATGGATCATCCCATATGGACGCTGGCTACTTACTTATCATAACTCGTCTAGTCATCCTTTCATGCCCGAGATACTTATGGATCAGACGCCGTTATTGATGCCACTTTCAAATTGATTCCGAATGCGAAATGACCATTGTCATGTAGGTTAAACAATTGAGCGAGAGAGCGTCAATGCAAATATTGTCATGGTAGGCTTTGAACGAGTTCGACGCCATTCAATATCCATTGGGCTGCTGTATCCCAACACAATGGATAATGTCGCGTGGCTCCTAGCTGGAGTAGTTGGGATGGTGTGTTGGCAGCTCCCGAAGGATTTCTGCGCTTTGCGACAAACTGTTCGATAATGTATACTCTCTAAACCAGATACGCATCACTACCATTCTAGAGGAGGGGCGAATTGATAAAAACACAAAAAATATCAATAGATGGCGCTTCGGGCTTCATTTCAAATATGGCGAATGCCATTATGTTCTGAAGGTTTCTGGCGTTTTTTCATATACTGCATAAAAAATCGAGCGTTTTTTCGTTGAGATAGTGACCATCTTTATTAGAAACCCTACACTGGATCAACCATCCAATATCGGTTGATCTTCTTTAATATGTCTGTTGTTGTTATAAGTCTGACGAATATCACCTAGTCTACACCGTCACCTCGCACCGTTCTCAACTCTCGCTGATGCAATTAAGCTTGTTCAGACCGGCAGACGCGGGGACCAATATCGCCATGGGCAATAGACAGATTTTTGGGCTGCGCGAGATCAATAAACATATTAGTGTATTCAACCTATACTTTGAATGTCGCGGTATTATTGAAGACCAGGGAACAGGTGACTGAGTTACGAAGACATTCATTAGGAAATTTCTTCTAAATAATGTTTCCGTTTTACAAATGCTTTCCTTGTTCAGTCATATCGTTATCCAATCCTTAGGGTTCTATAGAAACATATTTTGAAATGTAACGGAGAGTAAATGTGTAACTTGTGCTTAAAAATCATTCTATCTCTGACTCCCAAGTTCGAGTGCATTGTTGAAAAGTTGCCAGACCAGACATAAGCTTGATTATCAACGGGTATTCCGGCTTTTCACGTCTGTAAACTCGTGGCACGATCTTAAGGACCTGTTAATTGTCAAAATTAGAGCTCGCCAAATGCATTGTTGTCAAAATTAGCTGATGAACTGCGACAGAATGCAGAAAATCTATATGTTACCATGAAAATATGATGAATGAGAAAGTGCAAAAAGAAGATGTTTTGCTTGAATAGTTGTGAATTTTCCGGAAATTCGTTATTCTGTTTAACATTATTTTTTTCTACAGTCCTGCCATATAACGTGTCCCTGTCAATGAAGTTTGTCTCTGTCACTTTGTTTGTAATACAGCCCAGTATTCTGTGTTCCATAACGTTAACAATACATTTATAAATGGGAAATATGTCCACGATATTCTAAATTGCAGCACACATCATTGCATATATACACATTAAAGAGACAATTCGCTCAAGTTAATTATTTTACATAATCAAGAAGCAAACTATGGCATAAATGTATTGTTCTACATTTCTTATGAAACATATAACATAAAATATTGACAAATTCCACGTCAATGTTTAGTATTTTAATTGATACCGTCGTAAATACAAATCGTTGATCAATACGATTTAGCAGGTACAAATGTACGATGTACTCATACCCGAGCCAAAGTCACGCACGTTAAACAAATGAACTACATAACCACTGAGGAGGTGATAAAATGATTTTGAGGCAAGATAATTCGTCTAATAAGGTAAACACACTACTGTCAGAGCGATTTGAGCAGTTCTAGACAAAAGTTGCATTACTCTACGAGCAAGGGACAGGGTTCAGCATACAAGATGTTCGACCACAATGTGTAATGGCGGACAGCGAGCGAGTTTGAACATTTCACACGCATTTCACCACCATGGGCTGTTCTGGCATATCACAGTAGAACCGACTGATCTAATTTCCATTGGAACTGGATTTTTTCCGATATATGTACAAATTTTAATGTACTCTTAGACTGAATTGTCCCTTTAAGACGGAATTTATGTCCGTCGTAAAGTAAACATTACATGTATCAGGAAAGTTGAGCATTGCTTATAAGATATTTGATTATATAATATAACCTTTTTAACCATTGAAGCGTAAAAGATTTCTAACAAATGGAACAATCGATGTATTAAGCTTTTAGTAAATGCATTTCTTTGATATCAGTGGCACGTTTGTACATTAATATGCTTCATAATGTATCATAAATAAGTCCTTAAAACATTCCGATATATATTATTTTTAGCTATTTCAGCCAAATGAAAGTTTTTGTTCCAATTGGCCTTGTTTTGCTTTAAAGACAGAATTTCTTCCGAAAACAATCAATTGTGTCACCAAAAATAGATTGTACTTTTACAACAGCCAAGCTTCATCTTGTTGGAGTATGCTGAGAAATCTTGATCATGCGCTCCCAACTCTGCTTGTGCCGGTGTAACGTTGAAATTGGAAATCCGTTGAAAATTGACCCAAGATCAGTTTTCAACGTTGAATATGGACCATGCATACCGTTGAACATGGGTCATACATATTCAACATGTCTGTTTGATGACTGCGCTCAAATTCATATTTCAACTGCATTCAGAGTTCATTTTCGAGTTCATTTTCAACGGGGTACATTTTCAACGTTACACCGGAATAGTGTTGTGGAGTATAAAGAGCTGTTAGGTTACCGAGAGAGTACCCTCATACAGACATATAGAATCACTGATTAGGCCAAAATGCGCATTAAGACAGAATAAAACGGGAACAAGTTGTACAAAATGCCTTCAATCTTTAACATACAGTAAATACGCTGCATGTGTTAGAAGCCATATTTTAATTATTTCAAACTAACCATTAAATAGTTGAAATAAACTGAGTTTGTTTTGCTCGCTCCTAAATTTGATTATTGATCCCTAACTTCCTTGGAAAGAGATGATTCCTTAGAAACTTACATATATATCCCCTATTACCGTAAGCACACACTGAGAAAGTGTCGGTTTTGAAATTGAGCTTTAATACAACCTTTGTAGCAATTTTAAACGACACAAATAGCTACACTGACTGTATTTCTATTATACGTACTTTTCATGTGTAGGAAATTCAACGGGAATTGTTTATCATCGGTCTAGTTTGAATGGCCTGAAGTAAATCTTTGGGGTTTTTTCCATGACCCAAGGCCGGAGGATTTTTTCCTAGATTTGTGTTACCTGAACCGCAATCTTAAACTTATCACTGAGCTTATGGTTAGAAAGACTTTCGCCGAAAGAATACCGGTATTTGGGTCGATCCAGCGCGCCAGTGTTAATGACGTCAAAATTAAATATGACGCCAACAATAAAGCGCATGCAAACGTTCCTCCCCGGTCAACAGTCAAACTATTGACCGGACAATAGGAGAAATTACTTCATTTACATTTATATGAATAGTCAGATAACAACAGAAAATAGTTGTTATTGCATAAAAATGTTGACGTACGTTTGATTAAGTGACATTTGCTAAGTACTGTACATGAATTTTTAACATTGGGTGTTTGGAAAATTGCAAGTCGCGTGTCGATATCTAAATGATATATAAACAATGCATATCACATCCATTATCAAACATTTTTGTACATTTACTATTTTAAATTATGCATATGAGGTATATTTCTGTATATAAATTAGTTCAGTTTGGTTAAGCATTGTGCATAAACACAAAAAAACAACATCACAAAAATATCACTATTATCGCTACCGTTTTGTTATAATTGATATTTACAAACATTGTTGACCTTTTTGTTTAAACAAAAAACGTATACTTTTGTAAAACAAATTTCTATTCCGCAGCTGCTGCTCCAATAATCATGTACATGCTTCTTTATATACATATTTAATTGTCCCATTTATTTGCCGCCAGATGGCACTACTTCGCATCACTGAATGTTACCATGTCCTTAATGTGGATCACGACGATATCTATTGAATGAAAAGATTTTGTTTTGTTTCAGGTCAATACTTTTATGTATATGGATAAGTGTTTTCCCCCATAAAATATACACTACGCCAAGGGGATTTGGCTTTCAATATGCCATTAAACCAGGGCAGCATTTACTCTGAACCATCCCACGTGTTACATGGTTGTATTGGGGATAAATCTGGTTTCACGTAAAAGTGTCCATCAGTTCATGACCTTTTTCAGTTTCTTAATAACACAATGGTATACACGTGGTTTGTATGATCCATGCTTGTGAAAATTGATTTTACCAAAAGAATTTCGCCAAGAATACTTTGTGCATCAATCTGTATACCTTTTAGCATCAAAACGCCTACAAACTTTTACTAGGTCTTCTATGTCGTATCGGGCAATCAATAAAAACGTTTAGATATTTACGTTATGTAATTTCACTGTCTCGCATGAAGCGACCTTTCCTTTTTCTTTTTTAACAGATTTTCTCTCCCCTAGATCTCTTTTGACATCATCACACTTCTGATTTTCGAGAAGAGCATTTGCACCTGCTTGGAAAACGTTCGATTATGTAACATGTTCTGGTTCTTTTCATCGCTCACCATTTATGGAGTTGGACGACTTATTTTGCATGTATGTGGATCAGGTGAATGTTCTATATATTTGATAGCTATCATTTAGGTACTACCAAAATGTAGGTGAAAGATTACACTATCTCAAAATGATTAAACACATTAAAAAGATATTGTAGTCAGTCGTTCTTGCATGACCTAAGCTGATGGGATGTTTATTGAACACAACCTATTCAAACCAAACAAGTTGATAAACTTATACTTATTCATATTCTTCCTTTGTATGAGGCCTAAATAATATTATTATTTTCCGTTCATAGCGTTATTTTGTACTTGTTGTCACGCATTGTCTGAAGCGCAAGACCCTTTCCTCTCTGACGCCTCATCAGATGGACTTCGTTCGATAGAATATGGTTTCTGAGGATGAGCACGCACGTGTTCTTATCTATTATTTAAAATAAAACACCATCACCTTTCGCTGTGAATACACAACGACACAAATGCAAAACATGTACGCTTAGCAGGCGCGTAACGCAACAGTAGCTCGTTGGAGCTGCCGCACAGAACAAAACGATAATTGAAGTATTTAATTAAATCCATGGCGATATGCGTTACGTGAAGTATCAGAAGTAATTACATAATACGGGCTGCGGTAGCGGTATATTATCTTAGTTACCACTGTCGTCGGTTGGACTGTAGGAAATGTAACGTAATGCTAATCGACAATTATTTATACGATAAGCTTTGGGGCATATTGGCTCGTATCGACAAGGATGATGTGAAACGTAGACTGATATTCAGTTTCAGTCATGGTCATTAGAGGGGACAGCCTATATTGCTGTGTGTTTTTGGAGACTGCGGTACATTTCTGTTGTGTATCATTCTAATGGTGACACTCTAGCCAATGTTATAATGCTGTCTTATTATATAGCACTATAGAAAGGGCAACAGTTCCACTATACAAGAAGACACAACACGAACATACCGCAGTCTCCCAAAACACGCACCTCGCACTTCACACACGCTACACACTGCATACATGGGAGGCCGTCCTAACATAACCCTGGCTGTTAATAGGACGTTAAAATAATTAATCAAACAAACAAACAAAGCCCTTTATCATGCTTTGCTTCATTCCTGAAAAATCAGCAATAGTCTTAATGATGTAAATAATATATATGACTTTGTTTCGAGCAATCGAACTTCATAGGGAAGATTGAGATTTTATGTATCCAAAAGTAAGACGGACTCTCGTTTTGTCGGGAAACAGCTGAGTCTACTGGATACTTGTGATGCCTGACTGTATGTCCATATCCAGGCTACCCTCCGAAGCAACAGGGGGACGATGCAATTAAGAAGAAATGAGTATCAAGTGACAATATCAAATCAGCATTGTCCCAGAGCCCCGATTATAGTAGATTAGATGTATCCACTAGTATTGGTATCGCCGCGTTTATACCGGTGTAAAGGAAGTTTAATCCCTTAACGCCACAGGATCTGTGTGACGGGACTGTGTAAATAACGGTGAAACGGCAATTTTATGCCTAATCACTATAGTGGAGTGAAGGCAACGCAGTGGCTATGGTGACTGACGTTCGCTGAAGCCAGTAGTGTTGCTTTATTAATAGTGGAGTTTTATATCATATGGAAATTATCTCATTATTGGTTATATATTTTGTTATTAGAGACAATTACTTGACAGGGCGATAAAAACGACGTAAATTGACATTAGATAGAGTTATCAAAGATTTCAGGAAACATACTTGAAAGATAACCATACTTTGTGCGAGTAGCGCCAGCTACACTCGCGATCAATAAACACGGGCATTTATCCTCCGCCTACAACTTGACGTAGATACTTATTGAACTCCCCTCAATGTAACACAGTCAGGTTGAGCTGCTAGCCTTGCGCTTAACCAACCAAATCAAAAAGACGATGTATGATTGTCCCAGATTGAACGCGAGCTAGTCTCGATATGAATGAGACGAAGATAGGGAGACAAAACAGTCTCGCAAATCAAATTTACGCACAAATCAATTGCGATTTGAAGTTCGATAATCATGGGAATGTGTATATATAGGTAAAACAGTCTAAATCTAAATATAGCCCAGAGGTGGGTCGGTTTTATCAAATATACACGCAGTTGCAACGAAAAGGGAAACTTGCTGCCACAAAACCGCCCACTATACACACCGGCGTTATTTACGGATAAAATTCATGTTCACCGATTTTTCTACATTTGGTTCAAAATACCCACGACTGTCACGTGACCGACAGCATGCCCTGTCACATAGATAGTTAAAATAGTTATTTGTGTTAAATATTTCCAAATATTTAGGAAGTGCTTTCCTTCAACTACAGTGGATAGAACCCTGACTTATGAAAATGATATATTCACTTCCAAATTCATCTTGGAATGTTTTTATTTTATAGTTTTCAGTTTAATTAGGTTATGGGATATTGATCTCGTTACAAAGAAAGGAAAAGGACAATATAAACAAGCCCTGAAGCAGATTCATTACGTGTGAGAAAGCTTCAATATACAATTGATTCAATCTACCGTTGAATGTTGTTTTTATTGATCCGGTATGAATTGTACGGGTCGTGAGGGAAGTGACCTTGTGGAATCTCTAATGAAGTTATTACAGACTTTTTGTACAGTGTCATGACATTGTAGAACCAGATCCATTTGTCACGCTAAAGGGCGCTGTCATACAAAGAGCAACGTCACACGATATCTACAACATGTTTTATAATAAATATATGTTGGATATATAAATGTAGTATTTGCAATAGTACAACGATATACAATTATTAACATCTTTGTATACTAATGCGAAGAATTGTTAACCTGAGAAAGGTGGTATTCCCCAAGACCAGAGGGCTTAGAGAAATTCTTCTTTCAAATGTTAACAATCTATTATATTGAATCAATAAAGCTTTGCTTTACCTTCATGTCATGATAGTGAGACAAAAATGTTATATTGAAGGTATATTGTTGTGTATAGGTTTTCAAGGTTTGTTTTATTGTATTGTTTTGTTACGGATGTGAAGAAGCATATATAAGATTAAATAAGCGCTGCCAACGACCATATAATTATGTAGGAGCAACGAACGGTTTTTAATAAATTCAATTCATTTCAAATGTATAAGATACAAACAATACGAAAGCTTTAAAGTCTACTTGCCCACCACTATATAAATCTGCATTATACTTATAATACTCTTATATTCCCCTTAATAAAATTGAAATCACTAAATCTTTCAGCTCGTGTGCCTGAGTAAAAATACTTATGGAAATCTTTGTTATTAGAATAACAACATTGATACACTTCCAATGGAGAGATCATACAAAATTTATGCCTAGAGCATGCAAAGATGGTTTGGCGTTCCATACCGACAAGTCACCTATTTCCAAGAAATTGAACATGTGTCAAAATACTGTGATAACAATCTCCCTTTCTGCACCTGGACTTACTTTTACATCCTTACCATTTCACTTGCAATCAATACGGTTCTGCGGAATTTTTTGAAGGAAGTAGATTTTGTTTCAAAACACAAAGAAGAATTTTATTATTTTCCATTGACCATTGATTACAAACTCAAGATTTGTTATTTTCCACATATTTGTCAAAATCTTGCTATTTTAACTTTAACACAACTTGCTATTTTATAATGTTTGCGATTGCTTTTCGAACGCGTTTTCTAGTTTTTCTTCCTCCCGTTCAACTTAACCCTTAATTAAAAAGAGTACATTAAAATGAGACAAAAATCACATGTGTACTATTACAGTTTTGACCGCAATGCATTATGGGAGATATTACTTTTCACAGCACTTTGTTAGTGTTATTTAACCCAAATGGACCAACCACAATATAACCAATAATCACGGAACAAATCAATCGCTACAACCAATCTTCACAGGTGAGCAGTCGATTTTATGAAGAGGAGCTTTTATTACATGCACTTTTTTCATTTCTTCTTTGACTCGATTTCTTCCTCTGATCACATACTTGGAGACGAACTGTTTATTCTATTTAAATAAACAATGCAGTATTGTTCAATTGCGTTTTTATGAATGCATGTATTCTTCATGAGTCTAAATGTATGACACGTGAGTCTTTAACCCTACCTGCACAGCAGTACATTTGTAAACTGTCACCATATGAGTATACGTTGTTATTTGCTCATCCAGCCAATCGAATTGAGATATGTGATATTACAATGGGGACGAGTGCGTCCCAGAACGTAAGCAATGGCTTGTGTATCGGGTTTCCTGGCGGACAAACATTGGTCAGAACCCCATTCAATAAGACGGTTTTTGTTCTAGTTGAAATCTAAGTCAACACATCGATTGGTTTACATAAAAATTGATGAAAAATCCCACACGACGAAGGTCGTTTTGATATTGAAATACTTGTAATATTATTTCTGCTAGAAAGCCAATATACATTGTGTTTCGATTCGTTTATATTATTGCTTAATTGATAAAAATGTTGTTGTTTTTTCATAGAATTTCGAACGCTGTTATCGAAATCTAGACAATTTGAATCATTGTTTGTGCAATACTGCTAGAACATGTGCCGACAAATGAAACCTACTCGAGAAACAAATAATGAGTCAGTCGAGCTTTAGCATATAGAACCTACAGAGACAGAAAATGATTTGCCTGTTAAATAAAAAATGTACATGTAACATGAAAACAAACATCTAACGTGAGCCATATCTAAAAGGATCCAAATATATCTGTCGTAAATACTCACCAATCGATAAAATATTCTATACATCACATTGCATATAGGGGATGCCATTTTGAAATAAACTAGCTATTAACAGGACGTTTAACTCAATAAACTAACCATTTCGCGCATCTGCGACAAGCTTAAAAATAAACAGAAAACGCGTTCTAGGATTGATTGGTTGGTTTTATTAGATCCTATTAATTTACAGCTAATGTGATTTAAGGATGGCCTTCACCCTGCAGGTAGAGCATATGTATTGTACCTGATGTCCACAATGTAAATTGGTTGTAAAAGGCGACTAAATCTGGGATCTTATCGTTTCTATTCTTCTTACATGATCTCTTCTTGACCTCTATCTTGACACCGCCTCACTTTCAGTTATAAGTTGAGCTCTCGTACCTGTGAGGAAAGTGATGAGTTCTGACCCCTGGTCGAGACACTCTAAAGTCTTTAAAAGAGGTAATTCCTGCTTCTGGTTAGCGCTCCGCAGTAAGTGAGTGGGGCGACTGTTTTTTTCCGTTTTCAGTGAGATAACACTATAAACAGAGTTCACTGTTACTAAATGAGTCACAACATGAACTTACTGCAGTCTCCCAAAACACACAAGCATTTCACAAAAATATATCTCACGGAGGCCGTCCTTGGCTGTCAATAGTGTGTGAGTATAATCAAACCACCAGTCCCTGTATGTGATGTGTTGAGTGTGATTTTTTTAAGATACTGTTGTTTCTCTCTGTGTTCTATCTCTTTATCATAATGGAATCTGTTGCCTCTTTATAGTGCTACCTGACTGAAGCGTACTGTCAAAGACACAAAGTAGACCAACCCATCAAGTCGCATGATAACCTCTACTACTATGCATTAGCGGGAATAGAAATCGCCTGATTAACCGGCAAGGTTTTTTGCAAACTGCCTACCTGCAATGTTAATTCTTGACCTAGTTTCTTTCTCCACCCATATATGTCCTGTTTATTGGGTTTTCCCTTTTCGCCACCTTCTAAAAGTTATCTTAATCTTCTTTATGTTTATCGTTCAACACAAATGAAGTTTGACGACTGGTTTGAACCTACGGGGCGCCAAATGGGACACTTGTGATTTTGTACACGAAATCCAATTTTGTGTAGACAAAAATGAATTTTGTTCAACAAAAATTTGTCCAGATTAACAAAATTTAATTATAACATATTACAAAAATAAGTATTGTTATACAAACAATCTTTCAGTGGACAAAAGTCATGACGAAATTCAATTTCGTCTCGACAGAATTCATTTTCGTCAGTTAAGTATGCAAATGAGTCCATGTTTGACCTTTACTTGTAAGCTGCTAACCGATAGGTTGAAACGCTTACAGGTCTTTCAATCTTTGGCGAAGGATAACCGGACTTGAAAGTTGTGATAGTAAACGAATTTTTGTTGAACAGGTACGTAATCTTTACGCATATGACAATTCATGTGCATTTCCTTGAAAGACTATTTTCCATAGAGTATCCATTTTTTTATGTACGTAATCGGCCTGTACATGATATCGTAACCCCCTCTCCTTTTACAAGGCCTTATAAATGATATTCCAGAGCATGCGCCTTTCACAAGAAGTCGTGACATAATCTGCTGTTTAAAGAAAGTTTATTAAACATTCACATGAATGACACGGATGATATAAACACATGTGCTTTCTTCAAAAGCTCTTTCGGCCTATCCATTATGGAATGACACATTGGTTTAACACTCTGTGTGCGTGCCATACCAATGGTCACTATATCCAATGAGAGGCCACGTCACAAAATCATAATGAGACAGTTCGTTTGCATATATCCATATCTGCATTCGGTGACAAAATTGTCTTTTGTGACACAAAATTAAACTTTGCGTTCAATTTTCACTTTTGTCCACAAAACTCAATTTCGTCCACAAAAATGAATTTAGTCATAACAGAAATGAATTTTGTGTAGACAAGATTGAATTTTATGTTCAATTTTCACTTTTGTCTAACAAAACTCAATTCGTCCACAAAAATGAATTTTGTCATGACAGAAATGAATTTTGTGGAGACAAAAATGAATTTCGTGTGCTGAAAGATAATTTTGTAAGACGAAAATGATTCACAAAATTGATTTTGATTACAAAAAGATGAAGTCCTAATCGGCGCCCCGTAGTACCCTGCAAGTAGGACAATATAATCGTAAAAGGCAACTAATTTAGGATATTATCTTTTCTGTTTCCTAACTAAGTTCATTCTTCCTAATGTCTCCATTGACACCGTCGCAATTTTGGCCCTTTGTTAAGCGTTCGCCCCGTGACGTAGCTCTGTGTTATGCCCCCTTGCCGTCCCCGAGACAAACCAAATTCTATAAAAGTGGTAGTTTCTGCCCCTGCTTAGCGCTTATAAAAGTGGTAGTTTCTGCCCCTGCTTAGCGCTCAGCCTACAGGGAGTAGAACAGCTGGTTCGCCCGTTGTCAGTATAATGTGACCGGATGGGTAGTGTTACTTTGTGTTTTCGGCAGCATACTTCAGTGGTATAACACTATAAAAAGAGCAACAGTTCTACTAGACAAGAAGACACAACACGGATACACCACTACACTACATAAACACTGCATACCGCATAAATGGGAAGTCGCCCTACACATGATCGTAGCTGTTAATAGGACGTTGATTAATCAAACAAACAATTGCCCTTTGTTGATGGACCGGGTGGACATGCTGTTCGGTTTCTTTGCAATTTGGCGGCATGTTTAAGTGAGACAGCAATATGAAATAGGCAAGTGTTTCACTATCACAAAAGGACACAAAACACATACGCGTCAGTCACATACAATACACCGCACTCAGGGGAGACTGTCCTTAAATAACCCTAGCTGTTAATAGGACGTAAATGTAATCACCCAAACCAAATTAATCCTACAATGGAGGTCATCCTTAAATGACCTTCGTTTTTTACATGAGGTTTTGTATAACCAACCAACCAACTGAGTTATAACAGAAAGGTTAAATTTTCCCATAGAAGATATTTTCTCTACACTTCATTTTTGTTCTGAAATCTGAAGAACAGTTGATTTTTTACAGTCATCCACGTATAATCCACTTGGTCATTGGCATCAGTGTAAAGGGGATAAGCTGCTTATATATATATACCGAGATTGGAACTATGTCTCTATCAACAAGATTAAACTAAGGTCTTTATATGTTTACATAAAAGCTTAACAGTAAGTTATATGATTGAGGAGCCGTTAGTTTTCTTCCCATATCAAAAACATATTTTAATGTGATAAGATGTTGTCTTATGAATAGGTTTAAATAACGCTTCATGTAGAAGTATTAAATGATGTTCTCATTTGGTTAATCAATTGTTCAAAAGATAATTAGTTGATATAAAAAAATAAATTGATATTTGCTGCAAAATCTGCAGTACTATCTGCTTATCAACAGATAAAAAGTGGGAAGGGTGCTTCTGGAATTTTTTTTTTTATTATTGTATTTTTAAATTTAGGTTGACTAAAATTGTTTCATCAGGATTTGAAAATTGTTCTGAAAATGTAATTACCCTAATCACACACTCTGAAAAACCTGGTCGCAGCTGTTCATTATGTTGGTGACGTTGGGGAAAATACCATAAAGTCAATGGACTGCCTTGGTTTCTAAAGAAACGACGTTTCACCATAGTATGATTGCAATACCCGCGAGTATGATAAAAGTATAAAAAAAATTATGAGACGTGGTTTGTGAGTAGCATTGTCTCATTTTAAAATCTCACATTTGTTGTGTTAAACATTTGCTTCCTTGTAAAATTGAAAGATGTGCTAAACAAAATGACAGTTTTTCTTATGAAATCGTCGGATGTATGGAGTAAGTAGACTAGTAAGGTAAAGTCTGCTTTTTCCTTCTGAAATCGATGGGTGAGGTTAATATTTTATTTCATGTTAAATTGTTAGATATATTATGCGACTTTACTTGCTTTCTGGTGAAATCGTGGGATTTGTTAAAGTAAATGTACTTTGTTTCTTGTGAATTTCTTGAATACACTATTATTACATACGATTAACTTGTGAATTCGTTGGATATACTATTAATGCATAACTTTACCTTGTGAATTCGTTGGATTATATTATGCCAAAATATTTTTACCTTGTGATTTTGTCGGATATTTTAGGCTTATGTATATTGCTTCCCGAGGTTGTGAACTCTTGGGATGGTTTAAGTAAATATGCTTTGAATGCGTTATATAGATATACTTACTATTAATATATTAAATTCCTGTGCTAACGACTATTTAAAAACATAATAATATTTTGCGTTACGATCATTGTAATATCTTCCGTGTCTTGCTACTATAAGGTGTCATTTAACATCGCTTCTTTTAAGTATACTGCCTTTGGTGGCATCCATGTCAAAATAGACACCATCAAGTCAAGTCAGGTAAAACACTAAACAGACATATACATTTAACAAAATACCATTCTTTACCTGTCGACTTGTAACAAAATAAAATACCTGCCTTCTCAGAATGACAAGATAATGATTTTTCCTTTACAGGGCCACCGAGGAACCTTATCATTCACACAATAGCCACACATGCAGTTTGTGTCTTACCAGTCACGAAATGTTTCATCGGCCTGTCAAAAAATAACGACTCAAGGTATGGATTTCCGGAATCAATGGCTTTTAACGCCGCTTGAAAACGTACATATGTTGATCTTATGTACTGTGCACTTTAAAACATGCTGGCGAACAGCGAACGAAGTAACAGATGATGAGTTTCCAGTGTTAAAGCACTGCAAAACAATAAACAAACAAAACAGCTATACAGTGAATTACTATACGTTTTGCACATGTATGCTCGTAAATCTTTAAGTGGAGGATAAAAGATAATGATAGTTTAATAACGGTTTGACTATGTGGGTTCACTAAATAGATTGAGAACTTAGAAAGCATTTAGCGAATACTCAAATGACCTTGGGAAACTTCGCACTACTAAAGTATATAGATACTGCACTTCACTATTTGACATTCACCTTGGTGCCTAGCATTGGAGTAGAACTCTACATGTCCCGACCCAGGAAAATGGAGCAAGTATTTTAAAACACATGAATATATCGGATACGGAGTTTACAAAGTCTAATGTAATAGATTATTATTCACCGGGAAATATTTGGGATAAATAGTGAAATTGTTTATGTTTTTAAACGAGTGTTGTGCTGGCATGTACACCCAGTGTTTGGGTTATTAAAAGCATCGCTCGTGCGTTCTCAAGTGTGAAACGTCAGCGTCCACTGTAACAACAACAACAGGAATGAGCGGGGAAGCCGGGGATCCCGGAATTTGTGTGAAAGGTACGTATACCGCTGGAAATTTACAGAAACAGTTATTTGCATATACCTTTATTACTTTTATGATGGTATGAATAAACATTCACTTCAACCGGTTTCGTTTTACAGAACACCCTCTGTGTACTTTATGGGTCCTATGGAGATAACGCGCATCGTACCGTAAACATAGATGATATATCATGGGTTAGGAAAATTAGGATGACTTAGTCCTTCAGACTGTGAACTGAAGCATTCAGAATATGTATTAATATTGTATGTAAGTCCAGAATTCAACAAATTTATATACATATCATATACCCTAGTCTGTAGTAGAATTGAATTCTGACTGTAAAATAAAGCTCTCTCTCTCTCGCGCGATCAATTACAATGAGTATGCATACACTGGTGCATCATGTAGTAGTGTCTCTTCCATACCGACCGACAGTTTATAAAATCTCTCCCCCTCTCACTGCGATATCGTGGTTAATTGTACCTCAGATCCCTGCGATAAGGTACGCAGGGCTGTACAGGTGTATTATAGTCAGTCGGTAGCGGAACCTTCAGTATCATACTATTTGGTAAAAGACTCCTTCTACAATGAAAACTTGTCTAATACGACATATTTACAGCCATGGTAAACTGTAATTACCGGGACCTGACGAGCTACGTTTGAAATAAAACTTTGAAAAGTTGAAATGCTAATTGCAGACAAATTTCATGTCATGCGACTTTTCAAATAGCTAAGCATCTTTATTTATACGTGATCGCATTTATTTGTAGTATTGGGATGTTATGTGGGTACATGTACAATTGTTCAATGTTTCACACCTAGTTTATGTTTGACATCTTCATCTAACCACACAAAAAAATGTCAAAGTTGGTCTTCTAAACTCAACACTTTTACCTCTCCTCTCCACTCTATATTGCGCCATTCATCCCGAGGTACCATCGGTTTCACATTGAGCTTGATGTCATATGAATCGAGTGATCTGCTAGACTTCGATGAAATGCTTCCGTATTGTGATCTTGTAGATATAGGAAGATGAACAAAAAAACTTGGGTATGAAATACAATTATGATATTTTGACCACAATGTGTATTCCATAAAATCTGCCACGAGGGCTTGAAATCTACCGCAATGCGATTCTGAATTCCCATGGTAACCTTGGTCAGGATATAAAACATAAAGGTTCTACTTAAATAAAATCATCGCATTTAAGTCAAAACAAAGTAATAAAGCTGACAAGGTTGATTTTATATAGTTCCAAGTGTCTAAACAATGGAATTAAAGCTAACAATGATGATGCAATTGATATCGGATAAACAATCAATAGAACTGTATTGTGTCTAGGCCACTGCGGTGTGTATGGCGGTGAGCCGTCGAGGTGTTCGCACCAATAGATACATGTATAGACGGATGCTGAACTCTGGGGCATAAATTGTCGCGCTAAATCAACGATCTCAATATTTAATCGTATGTATGGATAAATGACCTCTTTGTTAGGCTCCAATATACGAGTTCCCGTTATCCAGAGGTGAACATGGTACGATCTTGACCTCTTATTTGCGAGTCGTCATTCGCTGCATCTAGCCTAATCTGTCAATGTGATATATTTCACATTTTGTCAGAAAATTAATTCGTTAGCATATTTTATTTCATTACAAAAATGTCGCTGTATTTCTATCCACCCGATATTTATATAAACTTTTATTTACAAAGACATGATCAGGAATGTCATAATCATCCTCGCCCATAGTTGATTTAAATACAGGTAAAAAACTGAAAAAATGGCAGATAAGCACATCTTTCAGGAGTAGTCAATTGTTATGCACATTAGTAGTTCCAATTATTCGCGGAAGGATGCTTCTTCAGTCGCGTAGGATGAAAATATAATAGGTAAAGGGAAGCATGAAACGTAATCCCGGGTTGTGAATGATTGCAATCAGTTTCTGTAAAATATCAGAAGAAAGGAATCTGATCAAGTCTTGCTCAAGAAAACTAGTCATTTGAATATATATTTTCATTTCACAATTAGTAGTAAGCACCTAAGGCTGACTGCTATTAATCTTATTTAACATTCTTTCGACAGTTAGTGTTATTTCAGGGCAATATCATTGTAATAAAACGCTTGGAGTATCTCATAAAATAACATTTGGACTTTGACATTATGAACATATATTACATCCCCTGTGACGACGATATTAAAATCTCACAAATACCACTACAACCGTATTATGGTATATAAGATATGACAAACATGAAACATGAAATTTCAACGATATGAAAGAAAATGTCATTAAGGTCTATCATATTTCATTTTATGTTTTCATGGGTGACAGAATTTGGTCGAGGTAACTGCATATTCTGGATATTCTGTTTTAAGAAACCATTTTCTAACCATGATTGAATTCGGCATGACATGTTGCGCTACACAGTGTTGACATATAAAAATATACACTGTACAAAATTTGTTATGGGACAACTGTGTACAATGTATACGGTTTGTTGTTGACCATTACATATATTGTATAAGGTTTGGTGTGGGACTACTGTATACATTGTACAAGATTTGGTGTGGGACCACTGTATACATTGTACAAGGTTTGGTGTGGGACCACTATATACATTGTACAAGGTTTGGTGTGGGACCACTGTATACCTTGTACAAGATTTGGTGTGGGACCACTGTATACATTGTCCAAGATTTGGTGTGGGACCACTGTATACATTGTACAAGGTTTGGTGTGGGACCACTATATACATTGTATAGGATTGGTGTGGGACCACTGTATACATTGTCCAAGATTTGGTGTGGGACCACTGTATACATTGTACAAGATTTGGTGTGGGACCACTGTATACATTGTACAAGATTTGGTGTGGGACCACTGTATACATTGTACAAGATTTGGTGTGGGACCACTGTATACATTGTACAATATTTGGTGTGGGACCACTGTATACATTGTGCAAGATTTGGTGTGGGACCACTGCATGCATTGTACAATATTTGGTGTGGGACCACTGTATACATTGTTCAAGATTTGGTGTGGGACCACTGTATACATTGTACAGGATTGGTGTGGGACCACTGTATACATTGTACAAGATTTGGTGTGGGACCACTGTATACATTGTGCAAGATTTGGTGTGGGACTACTGCATGCATTGTACAGGATCGGTGTGGGACCACTGTATATATTGTACAAGATTTGGTGTGGGACTACTGTATACATTGTACAAGCTTTGGTGTGGGAACACTATATACATTGTACAAGATTTGGTGTGGGACCACTGTATACATTGTACAATATTTGGTGTTGAACCACTGTATACATTGTACAAGATTTAGAATGGGACCACTGTATACATTGTACAATATTTGGTGTGGAACCACTGTATACATTGTACAATATTTGGTGTGGAACCACTGTATACATTGTACAAGATTTGGTGTGGGACCACTGTATACATTGTACAAGATTTGGTGTGGGACCACTGTATACATTGTACAAGATTTGGTGTGGGACCACTGTATACATTGTGCAAGATTTGGTGTGGGACCACTGCATGCATTGTACAATATTTGGTGTGGGACCACTGTATACATTGTTCAAGATTTGGTGTGGGACCACTGTATACATTGTACAGGATTGGTGTGGGACCACTGTATACATTGTACAAGATTTGGTGTGGGACCACTGTATACATTGTGTAAAACCATTGTACAAAATTTGGTGTGGGACCACTGTATACATTGTACAGGATCGGTGTGGGACCACTGTATATATTGTACAAGATTTGGTGTAGGACTACTGTATACATTGTACAAGCTTTGGTGTGGGACCACTGTATACATTGTACAAGGTTTGGTGTGGGACTACTGTATACATTGTACAAGATTTAGTGTGGGACCACTGTATACATTGTACAATATTTGGTGTGGAACCACTGTATACATTGTACAATATTTGGTGTGGAACCACTGTATACATTGTACAAAGTTTGGTGTGGAACCACTGTATACATTGTATAGGATTGGTGTGGGACCACTGTATACATAGTACAAGATTTGGTGTGGAACCACTGTATACATTGTACAAGATTTAGTGTGGGACCACTGTATACATTGTACAATATTTGATGTGGAACCACTGTATACATTGTACAATATTTGGTGTGGGACCACTGTATACATTGTACAAAGTTTGGTGTGGAACCACTGTATACATTGTATAGGATTGGTGTGGGACTACTGTATACATTGTATAGGATTGGTGTGGGACCACTGTATACATTGTACAAGATTTGGTGTGGAACCACTGTATACATTGCATAGGATTGGTGTGGGACCACTGTATACATTGTGCAAGATTTGGTGTGGGACCACTGTATACATTGTATAGGATTGATGTGGGACCACTGTATACATTGTATATGATTGGTGTGGGACCACTGTATACATTGTACAAGGTTTGGTGTGTGACCACTGTATACATTGTGCAAGAGTTAGTATGGGACCACTGTATGCCTTGTTCAAGATTTGGTGTGGGACTTCTGTATACATTGTACAAGATTTGGTGTGGGACCACTGTATACATTGTACAATATTTGGTGTGGGACCACTGTATACATTGTACAAGATTTGGTGTGGGACCACTGTATACATTGTACAAGATTTGGTGTGGGACCACTGTATACATTGTGCAAGATTTGGTGTGGGACCACTGCATGCATTGTACAATATTTGGTGTGGGACCACTGTATACATTGTTCAAGATTTGGTGTGGGACCACTGTATACATTGTACAGGATTGGTGTGGGACCACTGTATACATTGAACAAGACCAAGGCCTTGTTCAAGATTTGGTGTGGGACTTCTGTATACATTGTACAAGATTTGGTGTGGGACCACTGTATACATTGTACAATATTTGGTGTGGGACCACTGTATACATTGTACAAGATTTGGTGTGGGACCACTGTATACATTGTACAAGATTTGGTGTGGGACCACTGTATACATTGTGCAAGATTTGGTGTGGGACCACTGCATGCATTGTACAATATTTGGTGTGGGACCACTGTATACATTGTTCAAGATTTGGTGTGGGACCACTGTATACATTGTACAGGATTGGTGTGGGACCACTGTATACATTGTACAAGATTTGGTGTGGGACCACTGTATACATTGTACAAAATTTGGTGTGGGACCACTGTATACATTGTACAGGATCGGTGTGGGACCACTGTATATATTGTACAAGATTTGGTGTAGGACTACTGTATACATTGTACAAGCTTTGGTGTGGGACCACTGTATACATTGTACAAGGTTTGGTGTGGGACTACTGTATACATTGTACAAGATTTAGTGTGGGACCACTGTATACATTGTACAATATTTGGTGTGGAACCACTGTATACATTGTACAATATTTGGTGTGGAACCACTGTATACATTGTACAAAGTTTGGTGTGGAACCACTGTATACATTGTATAGGATTGGTGTGGGACCACTGTATACATAGTACAAGATTTGGTGTGGAACCACTGTATACATTGTACAAGATTTAGTGTGGGACCACTGTATACATTGTACAATATTTGGTGTGGAACCACTGTATACATTGTACAATATTTGGTGTGGAACCACTGTATACATTGTACAAAGTTTGGTGTGGAACCACTGTATACATTGTATAGGATTGGTGTGGGACTACTGTATACATTGTATAGGATTGGTGTGGGACCACTGTATACATTGTACAAGATTTGGTGTGGAACCACTGTATACATTGCATAGGATTGGTGTGGGACCACTGTATACATTGTGCAAGATTTGGTGTGGGACCACTGTATACATTGTATATGATTGGTGTGGGACCACTGTATACATTGTACAAGGTTTGGTGTGTGACCACTGTATACATTGTGCAAGAGTTAGTATGGGACCACTGTATGCCTTGTTCAAGATTTGGTGTGGGACTTCTGTATACATTGTACAAGATTTGGTGTGGGACCACTGTATACATTGTACAATATTTGGTGTGGAACCACTGTATACATTGTACAAGATTTGGTGTGGGACCACTGTATACATTGTACAAGATTTGGTGTGGGACCACTGTATACATTGTACAAGATTTGGTGTGGGACCACTGTATACATTGTACAAGATTTGGTGTGGGACCACTGTATACATTGTACAAGATTTGGTGTGGGACCACTGTATACATTGTACAGGATTGGTGTGGGACCACTGTATACATTGTACAAGATTTGGTGTGGGACCACTGTATACATTGTACAAAATTTGGTGTGGGACCACTGTATACATTGTACAGGATCGGAGTGGGACCACTGTATATATTGTACAAGATTTGGTGTAGGACTACTGTATACATTGTACAAGCTTTGGTGTGGGACCACTGTATACATTGTACAAGGTTTGGTGTGGGACTACTGTATACATTGTACAAGCTTTGGTGTGGGACTACTGTATGCATTATACAAGCTTTGGTGTGGGAACACTGTATACATTGTACAAGATTTGGTGTGGGACCACTGTATACATTGTACAATATTTGGTGTGGAACCACTGTATACATTGTACAAGGTTCGGTGTGGGACCACTGTATACATTGTACAAGATTTGGTGTGAAACCACTGTATACATTGTATAGGATTGGTGTGGGACCACTGTATACATTGTACAAGATTTGGTGTGGGACTACTGTATACATTGTATAGGATTGGTGTGGGACCACTCTATACATTGTACAAGATTTGGTGTGGAACCACTGTATACATTGCATAGGATTGGTGTGGGACCACTGTATACATTGTGCAAGATTTGGTGTGGGACCACTGTATACATTGTATAGGATTGATGTGGGACCACTGTATACATTGTATATGATTGGTGTGGGACCACTGTATACATTGTACAAGGTTTGGTGTGTGACCACTGTATACATTGTGCAAGAGTTAGTATGGGACCACTGTATGCCTTGTTCAAGATTTGGTGTGGGACTTCTGTATACATTGTACAAGATTTGGTGTGGGACCACTGTATACATTGTACAATATTTGGTGTGGGACCACTGTATACATTGTACAAGATTTGGTGTGGGACCACTGTATACATTGTACAAGATTTGGTGTGGGACCACTGTATACATTGTGCAAGATTTGGTGTGGGACCACTGCATGCATTGTACAATATTTGGTGTGGGACCACTGTATACATTGTTCAAGATTTGGTGTGGGACCACTGTATACATTGTACAGGATTGGTGTGGGACCACTGTATACATTGTACAAGATTTGGTGTGGGACCACTGTATACATTGTACAAAATTTGGTGTGGGACCACTGTATACATTGTACAGGATCGGTGTGGGACCACTGTATATATTGTACAAGATTTGGTGTAGGACTACTGTATACATTGTACAAGCTTTGGTGTGGGACCACTGTATACATTGTACAAGGTTTGGTGTGGGACTACTGTATACATTGTACAAGCTTTGGTGTGGGACTACTGTATGCATTATACAAGCTTTGGTGTGGGAACACTGTATACATTGTACAAGATTTGGTGTGGGACCACTGTATACATTGTACAATATTTGGTGTGGAACCACTGTATACATTGTACAAGGTTCGGTGTGGGACCACTGTATACATTGTACAACATTTGGTGTGAAACCACTGTATACATTGTATAGGATTGGTGTGGGACCACTGTATACATTGTACAAGATTTGGTGTGGGACTACTGTATACATTGTATAGGATTGGTGTGGGACCACTCTATACATTGTACAAGATTTGGTGTGGAACCACTGTATACATTGCATAGGATTGGTGTGGGACCACTGTATACATTGTGCAAGATTTGGTGTGGGTCCACTGTATACATTGTACAAGATTTGGTGTGGGACCACTGTATACATTGTACAATATTTGGTGTGGAACCACTGTATACATTGTACAATATTTGGTGTGTGACCACTGTATAGATTGTGCAAGATTTAGTATGGGACCACTGTATGCCTTGTTCAAGATTTGGTGTGGGACTTCTGTATACATTGTACAAGATTTGGTGTGGGACTACTGTATACATTGTACAAGGTTTGGTGTGGGGCCATTGTACAGGGTTGGTGTGTTACCACTGTATACATTGTACAAGATTTGGCGTTGACCATTGTATATATTGTACAATATTTGGTGTAGGACCACTGTATACATTGTGCGGCCCACTGTATGCATTGTATCGGATTGGTGTGGGACCATGGTATACATTGTACAATATTTGGTGTGGAACCATTGTACAGGGTTGGTGTAGGACCACTGTATACATTGTACAAGATTTGGTGTGGGACCACTGTATACATTGTACAAGGTTTTGTGTGGGGCCATTGTACAGGGTTGGTGTGTGACCACTGTATACATTGTACAAATTTTGGCGTTGACCATTGTATATATTGTACAATATTTGGTGTAGGACCACGGTATACATTGTGCGGCCCACTGTATGCATTGTATCGGATTGGTGTTGGACCATGCTGCAATATTTGGTGTGGGACCATTGTACAGGGTTGGTGTAGGACCACTGTATACATTGTACAAGATTTGGTGTGGGACCACTGTATACATTGTACAAGATTTGGTGTGGGACTACTATATACATTGTACAATATTTGGTGTGGGACCACTGTATACATTGTACAAGATTTGGTGTGGGACCACTGTATACATTGTACAAGATTTGGTTTGGGACCACTGTATACATTGTACAAGATTTGGTGTGGGACCACTGTATACATTGTACAAGATTTGGTGTGGGACCACTGTATACATTGTACAAGATTTGGTGTGGGACCACTGTATACATTGTACAAGATTTGGTGTGGGACCACTGTATACATTGTACAAGATTTGGTGTGGGACCACTGTATACATTGTACAAGATTTGGTGTGGGACCACTGTATACATTGTACAAGATTTGGTGTGGGACCACTGTATACATTGTACAGGATCGGTGTGGGACCACTGTATATATTGTACAAGATTTGGTGTAGGACTACTGTATACATTGTACAAGCTTTGGTGTGGGACCACTGTATACATTGTACAAGGTTTGGTGTGGGACTACTGTATACATTGTACAAGCTTTGGTGTGGGACTACTGTATGCATTATACAAGCTTTGGTGTGGGAACACTGTATACATTGTACAAGATTTGGTGTGGGACCACTGTATACATTGTACAATATTTGGTGTGGAACCACTGTATACATTGTACAAGGTTTGGTGTGGGACCACTGTATACATTGTACAAGATTTGGTGTGAAACCACTGTATACATTGTATAGGATTGGTGTGGGACCACTGTATACATTGTACAAGATTTGGTGTGGGACTACTGTATACATTGTATAGGATTGGTGTGGGACCACTGTATACATTGTACAAGATTTGGTGTGGAACCACTGTATACATTGCATAGGATTGGTGTGGGACCACTGTATACATTGTGCAAGATTTGGTGTGGGTCCACTGTATACATTGTATAGGATTGGTGTGGGACCACTGTATACATTGTACAATATTTGGTGTGGAACCACTGTATACATTGTACAAGGTTTGGTGTGTGACCACTGTATAGATTGTGCAAGATTTAGTATGGGACCACTGTATGCCTTGTTCAAGATTTGGTGTGGGACTTCTGTATACATTGTACAAGATTTGGTGTGGGACTACTGTATACATTGTACAAGGTTTGGTGTGGGGCCATTGTACAGGGTTGGTGTGTGACCACTGTATACATTGTACAAGATTTGGCGTTGACCATTGTATATATTGTACAATATTTGGTGTAGGACCACTGTATACATTGTGCGGCCCACTGTATGCATTGTATCGGATTGGTGTGGGACCACTGTATACATTGTACAATATTTGGTGTGGGACCATTGTACAGGGTTGGTGTAGGACCACTGTATACATTGTACAAGATTTGGTGTGGGACCACTGTATACATTGTACAAGGTTTTGTGTGGGGCCATTGTACAGGGTTGGTGTGTGACCACTGTATACATTGTACAAATTTTGGCGTTGACCATTGTATATATTGTACAATATTTGGTGTAGGACCACGGTATACATTGTGCGGCCCACTGTATGCATTGTATCGGATTGGTGTTGGACCATGCTGCAATATTTGGTGTGGGACCATTGTACAGGGTTGGTGTAGGACCACTGTATACATTGTACAAGATTTGGTGTGGGACCACTGTATACATTGTACAAGATTTGGTGTGGGACTACTATATACATTGTACAAGGTTTGGTGTGGGACCACTGTATACATTGTAGAAGATTTGGTGTGGGACCACTGTATACATTGTACAAGATTTGGTGTGGGACCACTGTATACATTGTACAAGATTTGGTGTGGGACCACTGTATACATTGTACAAGATTTGGTGTGGGACCACTGTATACATTGTACAAGAATTGGTGTGGGACCACTGTATACATTGTACAATATTTGGTGTGGGACCACTGTATACATTGTACAAGATTTGGTGTGGGACCACTGTATACATTGTACAAGATTTGGTGTGGAACCACTGTATATATTGTACAAGATTTGGTGTGGGACCACTGTATACATTGTATAAGGTTTGGTGTGGGACCACTGTATACATTGTACAATGTTTGGTGTGGCCACACTGTATACATATACATTGTACAAGGTTTGGTGTGGAACCACTGTATACATTGTACAAGGTTTGGTGTGGCAACATTGTATACATTGTACAAGATTTGGTGTGGCAACATTGTATACATTGTACAAGATTTAGTGTGGAACCACTGTATACATTGTACAAGGTTTGATGTGGAGCCATTGTACAGGGTTGGTGTGTGACCACTGTATACATTGTACAAGATTTGGCGTTGACCATTGTATATATTGTACAAGGTTTGGTGTAGGACCACTGTATACATTCTGCGGCCCACTGTATGCATTGTATCGGATTGGTGTGGGACCACTGTATACATTGTACAAGATTTAGTGTTGGACCATTGTGTACATTGTACAAGATTCGATGTTGACCATTGTACAGGGTTGTTGTGTGACTTCTGTATACATTGTAAAAGGTTTGATGTGGGACCACTGTATACATCGTACAAGGTTTGATGTGGGGCCATTGTACAGGGGGCCGCGGTGGCCGAGTGGTTAAGATGTCCCGACATATTACCACAAGCCCTCCACCTCTGGGATGCGGGTTCGAATCCCATGTGGGGCAGTTGCCAGGTACTGACCGCTGACCGGTGGTTTTTCTCCGGGTACTCCGGCTTTCCTCCACCAACAAACCTGGCACGTCCTTACATGACCCTGGCTGTTAATAGGACGTAAAACTAAACAAACCATTGTACAGGGTTGGTGTGTGACCACTGTATACATTGTACAAGGTTTGATGTGGGGCCATTGTATGTATTGTACAAGATTTAGTGTAGGACCACTGTATACATTGTACAAGGTTTGGTTTGGGACAACTGTAAACATTGAATAAGACTTGGTGTGGACCGTTGTATACAAGGTTTGGTTTGGGACCACTGTATACATAGTACAAGTTTTGGTGTGGGACCACCGTATACATTATCATATGTAGTTATCCCACAGCAAAGCTTGTATAATGTCATTGTCATATGCAGTTGTCCCACACCAAAGCTTGTACAATGTATACAGTAGTCCCACACAAAACATGTATGTATATCGATGATAGGGTTGAGCAATTTAATACATTTTAAGAGCTTAGGTGTTGGTTTATACAATATTTCACATAAACTCCAGTAAAGCTATACTGCTCCACTGAATACCTGGTATCTGTGTATAACAGACTATACCAGACAGATCTACAAGTAATTTGACAGCACACATACAGACAGATATGTACGAGATAATGTTTATATACAAACAGTTCCACTACAGTGCTCGTTCCTGTTGTAATTGATTGTTATCCCGATTACCGTGGCGCTGCACGTGTGGAATATATGCACGTGATGAGGCATGTACATATTAATTATCCGCCATACTGTCATCGGTATTATGTTCTGCTAATTCATATACATTCCGACCATCATCGTAAAATGACCAATATGCCCGCACGCGGCGGTGGCTAGCTAATGAGCGCTTTAATGTTTCAGTACAGGCATATATATTGATGTTACGAAACATCAATTAAAGCGGACTGGCAGGGCGGTTATAATTTAAATGCTAAGGATATACCTACCGGGACACCCTGACATTATAACAATATCTACAGGCGAGTTAGAATATTGATTTCTGTCGGAATTGAGTCGTTCTCTCTCTAACAATACGATCGAGTACGGTGTGTGTCTATGCAGGTTCGAGTAATGCAATATAGTTACATTCCCTGTATAGTAATTAATGTCCAATATTTACAATTTACCATGATTAATTGATTGATATGAGCAATACGTGTGTGTGTTTGTTTACTTTTGTAAATAGCACCGCGCTATTTTGATTGTATAATAACCAAACTGAAGATAATCTCCCATCTAGCTAGAATCCATATGATATCCTATTGAGCATCTAACACTTGCAATGAAGCTTTTCCATATTTAAGGTGTTTTTTTTTATCTTGTTGAATAATTGCGGTATAGACTATTCGAATATTTCCTTTTCTATAAGACATGGCATTCTACAAATCCGGATCCCAAGCGATGCCAAGAAATCAAACCCATTTAAATCTAGGCCAATATTCATGCAAAAGATTTGAATGCCATGTCCAAAGTTCCCATCCATACAAAAGACTTAAACGTTTCTATCCTGAGTTATCATCAACCTGATAAAATCTAACCAAGATGCTAGGTCATCCAAAAGACATAAATAAAGACATGTATTTAATTACGGTAAACTGTCCACGCAAAAGATTTGAATGACTCTAACTACTGTACTCGATTATACAAAAGATTTCGACGTTCTTAAGTGAGGCACCCGTTCATGCAAAAGGCATTCATCCCGGGTTCCCTTCCATGCAATAGAATTGACCGAATCTAACCAAGGTTCTCAAGCATGCAAACACCTTATACGCATCTAACCAAGATTCCCATCCAAGCAAAAGTCTTGAATGCCTCCATCCAGGTTTTCCATCCATGCAGATTGTGACATTTCATGAAGCCTGCATTCGAGATAAGAAAATGCCTTAAAGACGCATGTTATGAAGAAAGAAATGCATTCATTATTGGGTGTATAATTCTGTCATCAATGACCACTTTATCATAAAATACATACAACTCTGTATTTTGTATTTTAAGACATTGTTAAAGCGTTGCCAAAATGTACCCGAATCTTGACAGTGACAGACACTATGTTTATCAGATCGAGGTTCCTGGTACAATGTCAAGGTCGCATAAGTTAGGAACGTCGAAGAAAGCCAAGACGTGACTATATAGACCCAAGATTGCATATTATGTAGCCGAGAATAGGAGTCTTCGTAGAATCTGTGGTTTTATTTCCCACCAGCACGAGTGCTGAAGAATAACTCTCGAATATTCCGATACTTTTGCTTGTACCCTCCCCAAATTACGCCCGCCTCTTAGATAGAATCCAGATTAAACACATTTCTCATATACAGAACCACTGTATGCAAATTCCAATGCCGGGTGTAGCACATACTGGACGCAAGCATTTTATGCCTATATATCCAGATCAAGAAAAAATTACTACAGTTTATATGCTGACAGCTCGGGTATGAACTAGTGCACTCTCATCTATCTTGTAGTTGGAAATATATATATAGCCATATGAACGTGTTTTAAAGTTCAAGAATATCCCGTTAATAATCAAACATTAAGCACGATTTTAATACATAAGAAAATCCCTTCTAATAGTTGATATAGAATATGTCATTATGACCTACTGAAATAATAGGTTCATAAGCTGGAACACCGATAGTTCATTGTTCACAGTGTCTAGGACATTGAATATGAAAAGAATCCCGTGGTATATATCTACAATGTGTGTTGTATTAGGAACGTAATTCCCGATGAAGACTAGACAATTTCTTTCTGTATTGTCTACAAAGTACAATTATACCGACTGTACAAAGAGCGCTCGGGACAATATTGTATCCATCAAGTTTGGTCGGAAGCTTGTATTGCAATAATTAAAATGAAATCATTAAAGTCGATAGATGAATGGATGATTATGTTTCATAAAGTAATATTCAAACTGAAAGTTTACCAGGTAAATAAAGTCATTTATCTCCAGTAAAATGTTGTAAATGATGAATAATATTTTCATTGCAAGTTACAAAATTTTCAGGCTTAAATCTGCCTCCAATCAATTTTGCACTTGAGCCAAAAATGAGGAGAAAGACGACAAGAGGATAAAAGTGTCAGTTTTCAACTACCGATAAGAATATCCATGGTAATATTTCATTACTAATTTCATTTTCCTTTGTGTAGGGTTCATGTAAATATAACCGGAAGTTCGAATAAGTCATGATATTCGTTAACCGGAAGTGAAAGGTCTAAGTAGAGACATCCTCGATCATTTTCAGCATACCAACTAAACAGGAAGCGTGTGTTTATAGACTACTCTAGCTCATATTTTAGATGATACATGCTTTTTTTAGTTTATATCAAAACAAGTTTTGACAATTTGTGTCAAATAAATATCATCCACAGACGCCTACGTTTGTCTGAAGCACACAAATCATACCCTGTGTATGATCAAGTAAGATACTACATTGGAAACAAGCGTTTTATCGCTGCTTTTTATTGTCTACAACCTAGTTTAGAACCCAAACACCCGAGAGAGTTAATTTGATAAGGATATATTGAAGGTGTGTGTGTAAAAGTTTTTACATAGAATTACTAGATTTCCATAGGTACCGTAATGGAATCCCATGCAGGTCTTCTTAATGTATGTTTATGTTTTATTAATACCCAGGGTCATATAAGGACTACCAGGTTTAATGGCCGGGTGGGGGGGGGGAGGGGGGGCGGAGCACCCGGCGGTGGGGGGGGGGAGGGGGGGCGGAGCACCCGGCGGTTATCGCCTGGCAACTTTACCACATTACATTGGATTCGAGGTGGATATCGTGTGGTTATTTGTCGGGACATCTTAAACCACTCGGTCACCGTGGCCCCATATTTTTCTTTTCTTTTACGTCCTATCAACAATTATGTCATGTAAGATACCGGAGTACTCAAGAGAAAATCACTGATATAAGATTTGTACCGGGCAACTGCAGTTTGCGAACTCCCTACCGAAATAAGTGGAGTTTTCGGTGGAGGTTACTGGTAATGTGTCGGAACACTTCAACATCCCGACCGCGACTCACGGTAGAGCTGAGAGATTTCTTGAATTATCACAAAGAACTTTCAGGGGATTGACACGAATCAGAATATCAAATTCACAACCTAATTAAATACAAAATCTGCATGTTTTAAGGGCTATGCACTAGTGTGAAAACTTTCACTGAGCCTTGTATGTTCAAATACTTATATTTAAGAAGATAGTTTAGATTATTTTTAAGATGAGTCACACGGCTGCAAATAGAGCATGAACTTGCATTTATATATGTATATCTTTTTCTCGCACGGTACATTGACCTTGTATTACAGTACCTATACAGTGTGTGCATTAGAATAAATACCGCACGCCTGACTAGATTACTGTCTATCACTGATTCCGGTGTAGAATTAGGTTACAGGGACATGATACTATCCTAAAACTTGGCTCCAGACTCTAACAACCAACGTTACATGGACTTATGATTAACTGCTACCTTTTCTCTGGCATAACTATAGAGTTAAGGGTGCATGTTTGCTAGGACAGTGACTTTGTCCGTAGTTTCGTACTTTCGTATAGTACTGTGTAATTTGAGCAATGATGTTGACCACAGTTTCATAATGTAAAGACTTTTCACTTGTAATTTCTAATAATGTTAGATATGGCCAAATACTGGCTTAATAGTAATTTCGAACACATTACAATATACAATGTATTTGAGAAAATAATTGTCTTATATTGTTTTTAGTTTTAATTGCATAGAAATTATGTGTTATACTTTACATTAAATTAAATATAACAGCTTAGTTACTTTTTCAGTAATAACATAAGTAGAATGTAAGATTTGTGCTGTAACGAGGTGTTAGCGGGGTTCACATCCTTCCGAAATTCTCCGCTGGCTGTTTGACACGTGGGGAGGACTTGTAAACTTGTTTGTATATGAAGCCCCCTAGTATATCCACCATGCTTCCGCTCCATGCCGCTTGTAATGACCAGACTAAATGATGTACATGTTGTAAGATCCCGACAGTTACTACTGTAGATGGAGTGTAAGATATTGTTAACCTTTACCTAAACGCACACGTGCTTTGTGTGGCGAAACGAATTGGTACAAAGGGGAAGATTCGCTGTCGGCATTCTAAATGCTATATGTTTACAAAGGTTGTCTCTATAGTTGGAATTCCTCTACGATTTCCGGGAACATCGTATTGGTCTTGTTAACACTTCCTGTCCGTACTGAAACAAACATGTCTATTATCATGTCCTTTCAAATTATATATGTTAAATTTATGTTAACTTCCATTTCCTTTCAAATGATATTTGTGATACTGATATTAAAGGATTGGGACGTAAAAAGTTACATACATGGCTCAGTAAACCACAGATCAAGGTCATAAAAAGATGCATCCTCACCTCGCGCGACATTGGAATTAAGGATTTGAGTACTTGTACTTCCGTTTCTACACTTCCTGTTTGGCGCATAACTGCATACTACTTATTAGTGACTTGTTCTGTGCCACGACAACTTTCTGTAGATATCAGTCTAATATATTTATTCTCCTTTACTCAAACATTTAACTGCATCTAGTTAGCATCTCTATAGGAATTGTTGAATGGCAAATAGATGAATGCTAAGTCCAACAGCCCTTTTAATGGTCTTTTTTTCATAATCAGTGCACTGACAATTATGACGTCATAGTTATGATGACGCCATGTTTGGCAGGCTATTTTTAAGCATTGATCTGAAATCAGTTGACAATTATGAGTGTATCAATGCCATCTGGACAGCGGCAATTTAGTGTTGAATTTTCCGTTGTCCAATTGACATTCATACTCGTTTTGCCAACTGATGCTGTGCAGTTGGCATTCATACTCCTATAATGCTAACTGAATCCAGTGCAATGCTTATAATTATATTTGATAACAATTCTATTATGCAATGCAATCCCAAGAAATTTGGCATATGAAATTAACGAACATCTCATTATCGTCAAGAGCGAAACAGCAGTCATTCCCCGTGATCGCTGGCACGACAATTGTGACATCACAATGATAATGACGTCAAAATAAGCGGAAGGAATTTTATGCTCTTGTACATGCCAACTGTCTCTGTATATCCTAAGTTTTTTTTCCTTCTTAGTGCTCATCATAAAGGGCATCTATAGGGCGATCGCTTTTCCAGTTATCAGTATAAATGTGGCCGGGTGAGGCGTGCCTGCTCGGTGTCTTCGGCGGCATGCCTGGTGATATGGAACTACAAGGAATATCCCGAATATAGCGCAGCCTCCCAAAACATAAAGGCATTCACACACCGCAACATGATACTCACAGAGAGTTCGTCCTTAAATGATCCTGGTTGATAGGACGTTAAACTTAATAAACCAAACCAAACAGGCGTAAATCCGACACTTTCATTGGCATTCTAATTACATCGCTTTAATATTATAGGACATGGCAGCAGCAACTCGTGTAAATATTATATCTGTACAAGGTTCAGTGACTCCCCGTAACAAACGCAATGTGATATAGTAACCGCTGGTGTAAAGGAAATCTCGACGAAAGAAGGTCAACAGCATACTGGAAATAATGGAGCTAGGAACAAGATACCAATGTATATAATGATCTCGACTCACCATTACTTGGTAAAATGTCGCGAAATGTAAAAGAAACTGCAAGGCATTACTTACTGTTCGTGGCCGCTCAATAAAGAATATATTGGAAATTGTATACATAAAATGTATCCCCAATCCAATGATCGGTGCAATAGGTGATTTCACTTATTTCAGGTCGCCGTGACCTACATTTTCTATGGATGTAGATTGTATTAACAAATCATATCGAATTAAACAGTGTATTTGGGGTTAAAGGAGTTCGGGTTAATGAAGTTTGGCCTTGTACATGTACCGGTATATAGTGGATTTATAAGGAGGTAACAAGAGACGGTATCGAAAAAACGCTAAGATATTAAACTTACTCAGGTGATCTTGCCCTGGATCAGAAGCTTCATTTCCTAATGTCCGGCGTGGGCGCAAGTCTTGTTTGCTCAAACTTCCTCTCGCGGCAATATTGAGCTTGGTAATAAATTCGCAAAACATAAGTCAATGTTTTGAGGCGCTTTTATGTAAAGTATTTTTCGTTAATACTGTATTAATGCGCTACTACTCGTTAGATATATATAGTCACACAATGTATGAATGTGATGCATGTACAAGCATTCATGTACGTACAATTTCCGTTTTTTGAATTTTTGTAAGTATTTTTTTAAATGAGTCGACATGAATTTCTTACACTGATAGCCAATAAATGTGTAATTGATTTTATCAGGCCATAATTATTTTTTTCGTAATTAAGTATATCGTGAATGGAATTGATACTTTGTTTTAATAACCTCCAAATGATATAAACCGAAGTAGGCGTTAACGATGCATAATAAACAAAAAATTCGGATTTAAAACAAAGAATGATGGTAATATTGATAAGTTATATGAGAAACATCCTGAATAGCCATCAATTCACGCCATTATCTTAAACAGATAATAATTTTGGCCGAGTACAGGTGTTAGTTAGGGACCCCTGATAGGACAAGCTAAGAATCGTGCATCAATCCGATTGATACAGTCGTTAGGAAAGTTAAGCTGCTAAATATCACAGCCGGTGTATCAAAGGCTAAGACCGTGCTTAAAATGCTCTTTGGGTGAAACAGTCATAGTGACCGAAAAAACAGACTTGTGTACAACAAGAATTGAAGTCAAATATCGCAGACATATTCATTTCACAGTTTGTCAAACAGTATGATGTAATGACAACCAAGCAAAGGCTACTTACGTCTCAGACATAGATGAATTCTAAACGTGCCAATACGAACAATTCTGCTTCTACTTTTTTAGTCTAGACATTATGCTACAAAATAATAATCATGATTATGGCGGTGGGTGGATGTTTATAAAGTTAAATGATGATTATGGCAGAGGAAGAGGGTGGATGTTTATATAATGGGAGGTTTGTGATAAATGATTATGGAGGTGGGGAGCAGGGTAGATAGATATTTGTAGAGTTGAAGGGAAGTGATGATTATGGAGGTGAGGTTGAATGTTTATAAAAATAAAGGGAAGTGGTGATTATTAAAGTAGGGGATGATGGATGTTTATGGGATTGAAAGGGAGTGATGATTGTGGAGGTGAGGGAGGATGTTTATAAAAATAAAGGGAAGAGGTGATTATTGAGGTAGTGGAGGGTGGATGTTTATGAGATTGAAGGGGAGTGATGATTGTGGAGGTGAGGTTGAATGTTTATAAAAATAAAGGGAAGTGGTGATTATTGAGGTAGGGGATGATGGATGTTTATGAGATTGAAGGGGAGTGATGATTGTGGAGGTGAGGGAGGATGTTTATAAAAATAAAGGGAAGTGGTGATTATTGAGGTGGGGAGGGTGAATGTTTATGGGATTGTAGGGTAGTGATGATTATGGAAGTTGGGGAGGGTGAATGTTTATGGAGTTGAAGGGCACTGATGATTATGGAGGTTGGGTGAGTGGATGTTTATGGAGTTGAAGGGAAGTGGTGATTATGGAGGGTGGGTGGGTGGATGTTTATGGAGTTGAAGGAGAGTGATAATTACGGAGGTTGGGTGAGTGGATGTTTATGGAGTTGAAGGGAAGTAGTGATTATGGAGGTTGGGTGGGTGGATGTTTATGGAGATGAAGGGAAGTGGTGATTATGGAGGTTGGGTGAGTTGATGTTTATGGAGTTGAAGGGAAGTGGTGATTATGGAGGTCGGGTGGGTGGATGTTTATGGAGATGAAGGGAAGTGGTGATTATGGAGGTTGGGTGAGTGGATGTTTATGGAGTTGAAGGGAAGTGGTGATTATGGAGGTCGGGTGGGTGGATGTTTATGGAGATGAAGGGAAGTGGTGATTATGGAGGTTGGGTGAGTGGATGTTTATGGAGTTGAAGTAGTGATTATGGAGGTTGGGTGAGTGGATGTTTATGGAGTTGAAGGGCAGTGGTGATTATGGAGGTCGGGTGGGTGGATGTTTATGGAGATGAAGGGAAGTGGTGATTATGGAGGTTGGGTGAGTGGATGTTTATGGAGTTGAAGGGAAGTGGTGATTATGGAGGTTGGTTGGATGTTTATAAAAATAAAAGGAAGTGGTGATTATTGAGGTAGGGTATGATGGATGTTTATGGGATTGAAGGGAAGTCGTGATTATGGAGGTTGGTTGGATGCTTATAAAAATAAAAGGAAGTTGTGATTATTGATGTAGCGTATGATGGATGTTTATGGGAAGGAAGGAAATGGATGATTATTGAGGTTGAGAAGGGTGAATGTTTATGGAGTTGAAGGGAAGTGGTGATTATGGAGGTTGGGTGGGTGGATGTTTATGGAGTTGAAGGGAAGTGGTGATTATGGAGGGTGGGTGGGTGGATGTTTATGGAGCTCAGTGAAGGAGAGTGATGATTATGGAGGTTGGGTGAGTGGATGTTTATGGAGTTGAAGGGAAGTGGTGATTATGGAGGTTGGGTGGGTGGATGTTTATGGAGTTGAAGGGAAGTGGTGATTATGGAGGTTGGGTGGGTGGATGTTTATGGAGTTGAAGGGAAGTGGTGATTATGGAGGTTGGGTGGGTGGATGTTTATGGAGTTGAAGGGAAGTGATTATGGAGGTTGGGTGGGTGGATGTTTATGGAGTTGAAGGGAAGTGGTGATTATGGAGGTTGGGTGAGTGGATGTTTATGGAGTTGAAGTGGTGATTATGGAGGTTGGGTGAGTGGATGTTTATGGAGTTGAAGGGAAGTGGTGATTATGGAGGTCGGGTGGGTGGATGTTTATGAAGTTGAAGGGAAGTGATGATTATGGAGGTTGGGTGGGTGGATGTTTATGGAGTAGAAGGGAACTGATGATTATGGAGGTTGGGTGGGTGGAAGTTAATGGAGTTGAAGGGAAGTGGTAATTACAAAGGTTGGTTGGGTGGATGTTTATGGAGTTGAAGGGAAGTGATGATTATAGAGGTGAGGTTGGATGTTTATTGAAGTAGGGTATGATGGATGTTTATGGGATTGAAGGGAAGTCGTTATTATGGAGGTTGGTTGGATGCTTGTAAAAATAAAGGAAGTGGTGATTATTGAGGTAGCGGATGATGGATGTTTATGGGATTGAAGGGAAGTCGTTATTATGGAGGTTGGTTGGATGCTTATAAAAATAAAAGGAAGTGGTGATTATTGAGGTAGCGGATGATGGATGTTTATGGGAAGGAAGGAAATGGATGATTATTGAGGTTGAGAAGGGTGAATGTTTATGGAGTTGAAGGGAAGTGGTGATTATGGAGGTTGGTTGGCTGGATGTTTATGGAGTTGAAGGGAAGTGAGGATTATGGAGGTGAGGTTGAATGTTTATAAAAATAAAAGGAAGTGGTGATTATTGAGGTAGGGGATGATGGATGTTTATGAGATTGAAGGGGAGTAATGTTTATGGAGGTGAGGTTGAATGTTTATAAAAATAAAGGGAAGTGGTGATTATTGAGGTAGGGGATGATGGATGTTTATGAGATTGAAGGGGAGTGATGATTGTGGAGGTGAGGGTGGATGTTTATGGAGTTGAAGGGCAGTGATGAATTATAGAGGTTGGATGTTTATATGTTTATAGAGTTGAAAGGAAGTGATGATTATGGAGGTGTGGGAGGGTGAATGTTTATGGAGTTTAAGGGAACTGATGATTATGGAGGTTGGGTGAGTGGATGTTTATGGAGTTGAAGGGAAGTGGTGATTATGGAGGGTGGGTGGGTGGATGTTTATGGAGTTGAAGTGATGATTATGGAGGTTGGGTGGGTGGATGTTTATGGAGTTGAAGGGAACTGGTGATTATGGAGGTTGGGTGAGTGAATGTTTATGGAGTTGAAGTGATGATTATGGAGGTTGGGTGGGTGGAAGTTTATGGAGTTGAAGGGAAGTGGTGATTATGGAGGTTGGGTGGTTGGATGTTTATGGAGTTGAACGGAAGTGATGATTATGGAGGTGAGGTTGAATGTTTATAAAAATAAAAGGAAGTGGTGATTATTGAGGTAGGGAAGGGTGGATCTTTATGGGGAGGAAGGAAATTGATGATTATGGAGGTAGGAGAGGGTGATGTTAATGGAGTTTAAGAAGAGTGATGATTATGGGATTGAAGAAAAGTGATGGTTATGGAGGTTGAGTGGGTGAATGTTTATAAAAATGAAGGGAAGCGATGATTTTTGAGGTAGGGGAGGGTTGATATTTATAGAGTTATAGGTAAGTGATGATTATGGATGTTGGGTGGGTGGATGTTTAATGGGATTAAAGAGAAATGATAATTATATAGTTGAGGGTGGATGATAATATAGAAATGAAGGGGCGATGATTATGGAGGTTGGGGAGGGTGGATGTTTATGGGATTGAAGGGAATTGATGATTGTGTAAATAGGGGAGGGTGGATATTTATAGAATTGAAGGGAAGTGATGATTATTGAGGTCGGGAGGATGTTTATAGGTAGTTATTGGATGGCGGAATTGGCGGTTATGGGTCGGAAGGATGGATAGTTATGGAGTCGGAGGGATGGATAGTTATGGGGTCGGAAGAATGGATAGTTATGACTTTGGAGTAATGGATATTTATGGGATTGGAGGGATGGGTGATTATACGTAAGGTCGTACTATGGATAATGGCAGGATGGACGGGTAGTTCCGGAGTTTGAGAAATGGATACATCTGAAGTTGTGGTCGGGAGGGTGGGAAGTTATGAGGACGGAGAGAAGGATAGCTATGGTGTCGGATAGGGGAGAGGGTGTTATGGCGTTAACTATGTTAATTCATGTAGGCGACAATTTATTTTTTCTTTTTTTTTTATTTATTTTTTGTGACATTGGTAATATAGAATAATAGCGCTAGAATTAATGTTGTCATAATGCTTTTAAGACATTGTATTTAGTTATAATCGATTATGTTTTCCAACTATAGAGCTTCTAGCTTCATAACTGTTATGTGCAATACTTATATATGTTTATTGTACTACTACATCATTAGTGAACTATTACACATATAAATGAATAAAAACTTATTAACACGTTGTGTTAAGTAATTGATAATTGTGTGTGTGTTTAAATTTTAAAACTCTAATTGAATGTATAATTTACATACATACTGAACTTTACCTTTGCTATATAACAAGCTAGTAGCATTATCGGTTAGTTCGGCCTGGTAGCGTCGCACCGGGCGTTGGCAAGGTTGCGCAAATTTCTGCGCACACTGATAGTTTCGTATGCAAATGTAGTATTATTTTTTTTTTTTTTTTATTTTTTTGTGTGACATTGTAATTAGAATAATAGCGCTAGAATTAATGTTGTCATAATGCTTTTAAGACATTGTATTTAGTTATAATCGATTATGTTTTCAACTATAGAGCTTCTAGCTTCATAACTGTTATGTGCAACACTTATATATGTTTATTGTACTACTACATCATTAGTGAACTATTACACATATATAAATGAATAAAAACTTATTAACACGTTGTGTTAAGTAATTGATAATTGTGTGTGTGTTTAAATTTCAAAACTCTAATTGAATGTATAATTTACATACATACTGAACTTTACCTTTGCTATATAACAAGCTAGTAGCATTATCGGTTAGTTCGGCCTGGTAGCGTCGCACCGGGCGTTGGCAAGGTTGCGCAAATTTCTGCGCACACTGATAGTTTCGTATGCAAATAAGATGTTGTTAACGCCATCTTGAAGGAATTGTTTACCATCGGGAAAATCGGAGCAAATCACAAAAATTGTGTGCCATCGAAGGCACATCTTTATGATTATTTCCCATTTAAAGCCACAGGATGTCTACAGATTCCAAATTATCGACGACGGAAAGAGTCGTCAAGAGTAAGTATCCAGGTACTTTGCGACAAAAATAGCAAGATCCGCCATATTGGCTGTCAGCCATGACTGGGGTATCTGATACCCTTTTATGTCAGGTTGAAAAATTATTGATGCGCTTTTGCATAGTCATAAAAGTTGTCCACTGATAGCTGCTGTATGAAAATAATGTATGTATCATGCTATATAGATGCAATATGTGTTGATACTGCAACCAGCAGTACGTTTTACCCCATCTTCATCCTACTACTGCTGTTCAGGTGATTGACAGTTCTGTTGTTTACATTCCTAAGCAATTTTTTCAAGTCCATACTGTTCCGCCCAAATAGGTGATATAATCCTGAGATGTTATCGGCTCTATTTAGAACATAAATGTTAAGAAATCAAAGCTGTAATTTCAACTAGCGTATTATAAACAACTGTATTCAATATTAGTTTTTAATGTCGGTGCCCATTTTGGTATGTTCGATTCCTGACGGCTGCCGAGACTGAAAGTCGTGGTCAAATTATTCTTGGAATATGTTGAAACATATTGCTAGGCCTAAGTAGTTAATCATAAACATGGTTAATTCAAGCCACGATTATGCTGCCACTTGTTTTCTGTTTTTTTTCGTGGTAATGTAGGTTTGCTAATGGAGTCGTGCATACATTGTTGTTATGCTAAATAATAATCAGCTGATAATAATGGCGATGGCATACTAGCAATGTTGTCAGTCTTGGTGCCTTTGGGTTTCTTAAGTTTTCTTGCATTACTTTAAGTTTGAGATTATTAATGTGCAGTATTGTTGACCTGTAATATGAACTGGTGGTTAATATTATACACTGCTGGCTGAGCTAGGTCAATATTACATTGTATGTTAGTTATATGTTCATTGTAAAGTGCATGGTTGTGTAGCTGTCAGACTATAAAGCCAGCACACTGTCTAATGGGACCCTACCAGTAGTCATGATTTAGGAAAAAAATAATTGTTTACATCTCTCAAAACATTACTGTATTCCCACTAAAACAAAAACACCATCATGAAGTATTTGTCAACAGCTACAGAAATACGGAAATCTGGACGCACAGTAGAATATGCACCCGATCACAACTACTGGTTGGGTCCCAGTAATGTTTCCAGACATCATACTCTGTGTAATGATAAAAAATTAATTAATTTTATTGATCCCATGAAAAATAATACTAGTAATGTCTGGTGATTCTGCATGATGAAACATTCTAGTTTCCAGAGTGTAGAGGAGTTAAAATATTGACAGTTTTAGACTAAATTATATGACTTTGGAAAATATTATATGTAATCTACGTATACATAACCATTTTTTTTTTATTGTATCATACAATGCATGTCACTTGATTCTGCCATGTTGACCTAGCTGATTTTGGGGATAACAGGTTAATTCGAACCGCTGGATAGTTCGAACACGCAAATTTTTTTCCGGAAAAACAGTAATTTTTTTAGCTAGTGATAGTTCAAACACTGACTTTTTATAATCAATCCTATTTCTGATAGTTCGAACATGTCAAATCATGAACGTAAAAGTAAAATTTTTGTCTGTAAATCAGCGCAATTGGGTCCCCAAAAAATATTCAGCTCCAGCCAAAAGAATCCACTTGTTGGGTAATTATACAATAGATACGTAGCTTTTCATGAGGTTATAACTAGTAAAGTGCTGTTTGGGGCCTTATCCATGTGCACAAGTGCATGCTGCTTCTGTTATGCAATTATGCTAATTATAAATTTACAAATTAAATGTTTACGAGAAATTGATTGAATATTATCTTTCAGGAAATCATCAAACTAAATACTTTTCCTATCTGCCTTTAAATTGCTTATGCCAGATACGTTGGTACTCAAAACTGATTTTTACCGATTTCGACTTGGATAGTTTGGACTCACGATTTTTTCCTGAAGCTTAATTTCAGATAAATCGAACTGGTCCATCAATATTTATTTAATTTTGTTCGAACTAACCAAAGGTTTTATGAATGTGCATGATTGGTTTCAAAGTCCTGCTAACAGCCAGGGTCATTTAAGGATATGCCAGATTTCTAGGTGGAGGAATTGGAAAGCAGGATTATCCAGGGAAAAACCACCAACCAGCTGTCAGTACCTGGTAACTGCCCCATGGTCACATAGAATTGAAACTCGTGACCCAGAGGTGGAGGGAATGTGCTAATATGTCACAATGTCTTAACCTCTCGGTAACAAAGCTGCTCTGGGAAATATTATTTGCAAATGACATCTCATTTATTTACAGTTTTACACGAACATCGGGTCCCACAACAGTCAATTTAACAATTTTGAGAAATTCTATATGAGTTGTGGATTTAATTTGCAGTCTTAAACAACAGAAATCATGTGAAAAGGAGTACTTGAGTAGGTATAGGTCTACTTGCAAGTTGCAATACAGAGCCTATGTTTTGATATCTCAAATGAATGTGACTAAGGTACAATATACCATCGATGATATTGGTCCCACGTGCACCTTACTATGATTATGATGTCACAATCACCAGAAGGTGGGACAAGTTGACAGTAAATTGTTCTTTATTACAACATGTTGGGATCTCAAAACCCTGTATTACTATTGTATGACTATAAAACTCAGCTGCAGCATGCATTACTATAAAGATATTCCATGTATTTCATGCCCTTCTATATATAAAGTTGTATGTTTATTGTTATGTTTTTGATTTTACAGATGCACCTTTTCCACCAAGCCACAAGCTTATTATGAGTGAAGTCTTTGGTGCTAATGGAAAACCAAAGCCAGAAGTTTTAAAACAGCACTTTATTTTGGAAGGTCGTGTGACAGAAGATGTAGCATTACGAATAATAAATGATGGCGCTGCCATGCTACGCCAAGAGAAAACCATGATTGAGATAGAGGCTCCTGTTACAGGTACATATATATCTGTTTGTATGTCACTGATTATAATCAGAGAGGTACTTTTTATTTTTTCTTTGTTCATTAAGTTTCATATCTTGACTGTAGCTGAGAATGAAAGTCTTCTCATTACAATGATGTTAATTATGGTGACTTGACATTACTGTTTCAAACCAATCTAAAAGTAGATCATTCTGCTCCACTACAATGCTCTACGATACGCTAGGCAATATATTACCCTTTGATTAGAATTGGAACATCTCAGGATGTACTGGTATATGTAGCAGTCTATGCTTCAGAGAGATTCAACCAGTCTATGCTTCCGAGAGATTCAACCACACAGCAGATTTCAACGTATCTTAGAGTAACGTAGTGGAGTGGAATTGCAAGTCAAATTTCAATTGAAAAAATCATCACATTCATGCATGATCAAATATAGATTCAGAAAGTTATAGTTGAACTATTTCTTAGCATCTTTCAATTTTAAAATTAGTAACAGGTCATTTCAGATCCAATCTATTTTTCTTCGAAAATCTGCTGAATGTATGACATATATTTCATTTTGGAATTATTCTAAAATTAGTTATCTGTATTAATCATGTAATTTTATATTTGATAGATTAAGTTGAATGTCATTTTTGATATCTTAACATTTGAAATGGTGACTTCAATAATAGTAATGTAACCAATCAATGTGTTCTCCTTTTTCAGTATGTGGCGACATTCATGGACAATTTTATGACCTAATGAAACTTTTTGAAGTTGGTGGCACACCAGCAACAACTCGCTACCTCTTTTTAGGAGATTATGTAGACAGAGGATATTTCAGCATTGAAGTAAGTTGTGCATAGGAACCCCCGAATTTGGTTTCATACATCATTTTAATCATTAAAACACCACTCTGACACAATTGTAGAAATGAACTTGACATCTGCTGAAATTCCTGTCTAAGGGCATTGGATTAGATATATGTATTACATAGGCCTAGATATCTAGACAGAAATTATAATTGTTAAGCAAACTTTAATTTGCTTGTGGATGAATAAGTAACAATGGACAGATATTTTGACCTGGATATACAAGTACTCCAGTTAATTTTTGGAGAAGTGGATAATTGTACTGTACTTTTGAAAATGAAGAGGTACAACTTTTGACATCAGGTTGAACCCAAAAGTTAACATAGATATATGTCTAGAAATGTATGCTGTTACAGTATAAAGTAACTGATGGCAAGGCTGCAATTGTGCAAATATCTGAAATAAGAACACGTTAATGCAGACTATTGAGGATAACTTGAACTCTTATGATTTTACAAATTTCTTCTGATTTTATTTCTGGATGTAGGTGCTCATAACAATTAAGTTGTTTAATGCAAATATATTAGGAGTACTGTACCCATTCATACATTTTTTAGGGTTAATTGACAAATTGTAGTTGACAAATTTTAATGGGTATTTTACCTATGTTCTCGTCTTAACTGGAGCACTATAATTAATATATATATATTGTAAATAACACGTAATACTCATCCAGGCAAATTTAATACCCTGATTTCTTGAAAAAAATAAAAATGGGACATAAGTCAAAAATATTGATAAATTATTGACTGAAGTGATCAGTGTTTTTTGATTTAGAGATATCAGGGCCTGGTTTACCTGTGAGACTCACTAAAATTTTGAGAACCCTCTAATGGTTTCTTATTATTGGGTTTCATCAATATTTGTGTGAAAATCAGTGTTCTGAACCTATCTTAAAAACTATATAATTGTTAACGCATCTATTTTGTGTAGATTTGATACTGTACCCACTTCTATAGGTATTTGTTATTTCATTTGTTCTGGTGACTCTTGTATATGTTGAAAGAGTCTATGTAAGTTTGATATATGTGATTTGCTTTAAGAAAGAAGCTCTGATTGATGTATTTAAAATTGAAATTAAGGATCCATTGCCTGCTTAGTTTTTTACTGGAATTCCATGCAAAGAATTAAAGTGAATAATCGGGCAAAGAAAACCAGTCTAAATGCATACATTGGCCTTCCAAAAGTTCTCGCATATTAATACGGCGGCCAAGTTCTGCTTACGTTTCCCAGTTCTGACCATTAAAGTAAAGGAAAGTTGAAAGCATTGAAAGCGAGGCTGCGTGGAAATGTAAGCACGGACATAGTCAGCCGGGAGGACATTTTAGGATTCCTATACTTTAAATTACATTCACAACATTTTAACCGACTTTAGCCATCCTTGCCCGACTGTTCACTTTAAAGTTTATTGATTTGAACCAGATTTTGAACTTTGGCCTACATCCAAGAAAAGATTGTCTTGGTACACTTTTCTTTACAACACCACCAATTGGAAATTGGAACTTAGCTTGTGTTCATTTAAAGTGTGTGTACATCTAATTAAATATAATACTAAAAAGCTTTACACAAACTTTATCTTAAATCTGACTTGCATCTTGCTCCAAATCAAATGCAGAATTTTTTTTAGAAAAGTCTGCCTCTATTAGCCTATCAAGGAGGGAAAAGTCTGGATCTATTGGCTTATATAGAAGGGAACAGTGATTTTAATGATAATTAATAAAACACATGTAAATTCAAGTGGTCATAAATTCATATTTTCATTGGTACATCCTATATTAACAGATGTTTTGTTGTCTTTCAGTGTGTTCTATACCTTTGGTCCTTAAAGCTTCTACATCCAAACACATTTTTCATGTTAAGAGGCAATCATGAGTGCAGGCACCTTACAGAATATTTCACATTTAAACAAGAGTGTAAGTATAATTGCTGCAATGTATAGCCATGGACACTGATTGAAAATATAGTGGGTCTAGCTACATGTAGAAAAATAATGCTAACCATGATATGTATTTTATGTCGATCCTACTCGCTGACAAAGGTAACCATTCAACAACCAGGTCAATTGAGAACATGCCAAGATTTTGACAATACATCATTAAGCTATCCAGTTTCAATATAGGTTTGGACTGTTGATTAGTCATTGCTGCAACAATAATAAGTGAATTAATTTACAGATGCAAAAAAAAAAAGTTTTGTAACAAAAAATTATTTTATTGTTGCTAATTTTGCAATTATCTAGAGATATATGATCTCATGAACTCAGAGTTAATATATTTTGACAATTTATAAATAGGAAAATGGATGATATTATTACATATTTAATACATGTATGTACTGTAGAAGTATAGTTAAGGAGTGGCCATATTACATCTTATATTAATTTGATTGAATTACGATATTGACTTCTATTTTCTTTCTGTTTCAGGTAAAATAAAGTACACTGAGAGAGTATATGATGCTTGTATGGATGCATTTGACTGTCTGCCACTAGCAGCACTAATGAACCAGCAGTTCCTCTGTGTTCATGGAGGTCTTTCACCAGAAATCCACACATTAGAAGATATAAGAAAAGTATTCACTCTTTTGTTTAAATACTGTCTGTCTTATCAATATCTCAACCAATGTTTCTGGGGGCATTTTGGGGTCAATAATGGGGCTCATTCTACATGAGTATTATTTAAAATTTCAGTAAAAAAATTCCCCAATTCATTCATGGTAAAAAAACCTCTTGTTTTGAATAAACTAAGCAGATTGCGCTAAAAATAAAACAAACAAATGTCTGATGAAGTACTTTTGATCATAAATCTCAGTTTATTTCATGATTGAACTTGAAAAGTTTTTAGTTCCCGCATCCAATTTGTCTTTTCAATTGGTCTTGTTTTCAATACCAAATACATAAGGTCATAATCAAATAATTTTGAAAGACAAATTGACAAAATTTGGAAACAACAAATGTGATGAAAGCAAACTCAAAACACTAACAAATTCAAATTTTTTTTTTAGTTGGACAGGTTCAAGGAACCTCCTGCATTTGGACCCATGTGTGACCTCTTGTGGTCTGATCCATTGGAAGACTTCGGAACGGAGAAAACATCAGAACACTTTACTCATAATAGTGTTAGAGGTTGCTCATATTTCTACAGGTAAACAATAGATGATACAACACACAAAAGCAATCCAAATAGAGAGTCTTGTCTGATATTTCAAATTTTATTAAGATTTTCCCAAAACTGATTTACTTTTGGATATTCCCTTCCCAGTTGAAAATCCTTCTCAATACAATAAGAATAAGCTATGGAATTACTGACAACAGTGGCAATTTTATTGGTTGACAGACACTTGTGTTATCAAATTTATTATTGTCTATTACTCAAGTGTCTACATGCACTAAATGTATTTACTTCATGGTTATTTTAACCTAAATCTGTAGAGCCAAGTGCTTGATTAATTGATTTCATGCAGTTAATATTAGATAGGGACTGCTGTATTACAAGAGTTGTTGTTGTGAAATGTATCAAATCTTTATACTTTTAATTCATTGTTCTCACTTTGATAATCAAACTTGTTTTTTTTTTTCAGCTATGCAGCATGTTGTGATTTTTTGTCACAGAATAATTTATTATCAATTATTAGAGCACATGAGGCACAAGATGCTGGGTAGGTATTTCTATTTAAGGGAATTTTTTTTTTTAGTGAGGTTAGAGAGATCCAATGCTTTAATGTCTTGCTGGAGGTTATATCTCTCATTTAAGTGTCTTTCATGCAAAAACTCATAGTAAATATAATAAACTTTATATTCTTTGGGATATATTTTATAAGTTAAAACTCACTAAATAGGATTATAAATGTATTAATATAAAATAAAAAATGGGTCATACATATGCTGATGATACATATATGTGTGGAGTACATTATTTTGTTTTGTTCCCTTCAGATACCGCATGTACAGGAAAAGTCAGACAACAGGATTTCCATCACTAATAACAATATTTTCAGCCCCAAATTACCTAGATGTTTATAATAATAAAGGTAAGTAAATCAATAACTTTCTATGACTAAAAAAAAAATACTTTTTCAATTTCTGCAGCAGAACGTCTGCTCTAGTTAAGTCTGGTTGACACACATGCTATGTAAAAGTATTCTTCCAAATTTTTGCATGTGATTAAGTGATTTAACAATATCCATTTCATTTAATACATTTCTATTTCATAGACTTACGTATATTTGGATTTAATAGATTTGGAGAGGTAGATTATATAAATCCACTAATGAAAACACCTGTAATACTTGACATTTGCTTCCTCTTCATCTGTAAAGAAACTAAATGAACCACCAGAATTTTCTTATAGAGTAAGAAAATGCTAACCACTGGCTTGCGACTAATTTTTTTGGCAGTACCAATGCTAGCCATCACATCAATGTATTTGTATGATTACACATAAACTTTTAAACGTTTTGTGTGTGTGTTGAAATCTGCATTGTAGTGTCGTCTATCAGAAGCAGACCTTCATTCACTGAATAAGTGTGTTATACAGAGGATTCCACTTATTTAAATAAGTCATTTTCCAGAAGAAATTATTCGAATAACCGGAGTATTCGAATAGGCGGAGATAGCGTTTTGCACCTCCGTTTGACCCCCTACATACATACCTTCATTTGATCAATACAAAAATTATTCACACTTAAAACGAACAACAAGTAATTATTTTTGAAGTTATTAATCAGTTTTGATTGTTTAATGGCAAAACAATGTTCCAATTTTTTTTATTCTTGTTTACGTTAGATCGACACATGAATCTGTTTGAGAAAAAGCCTGACGATCGATACCAAATGCAAAAACTAAATATGATTTGTCTGAAAATATTTACGTATCATTTCTGAACCTAAACAAAGAACAAATTTACGTACATTTGTCCCGGCAAAATGACCATATGATCATGATTAAACTTCAAAGGGCCCATCAACTTCCAGTGTTGTTTTGACACATGTGTATGAATTTGAAAATGGCAGCTGGTGGTGAAGCCATGTGTTAACTGGGCCTAAATGTGTTTGAGAATTCTTCGGGAATTGTCGATCGATGCAGCGAACTAGCTTGATAATATTTCATAAAATGATGCATATTCAAGCAGCAATGAAACAATGTAACGAGTATTTCTTGTATCCAAATTACATTCGAAACTTGTGGTAGTCATTGCACACCGATTTTGCATGCTTCTATATCTCGTTCAACGAGACGCTTGATGCGCACATGTGTGGCATAGTCAAAAGAGTCTGGTTGAACGAGACTACCCATGAATGTGGGTTGTTGTAAGGAAGCATAATTTATCGAAACGATCGAGAACTAAGGTACGTTACGTTATTAAATAAACATATTTGAAAGTGCAAAAAAAATGAGATGTTTGAGTCATTGATGATACTAAAGAAATAATCTACCGCTGCTGATGTAAATTGTATCCAGCATCAAATACCTTTGCAGATTCGTGCATAAAATAACAAGCCTTATGATAACGTTAATCTGTCGCCATACTGATTTCCAGTAAAAACGGAGTATCTTAAAACATATATCGGCGAGTTTTGCTGAAAATACATTGCAGAATTGAAAAATATTCGTCTTTATTTTTAGAATTAAACAGTTATTTTATTCAAATAACGGGAGGCCATGTGTAAAGTTTATTCAAATACACAGAGTTAAAAAACAAAGATAAAGAAGGAAAAAATTGGGATCGCAGAATTTTGTACAAATAACCGAAATATTCGAATAACCGTTATTCGATTAAGTGGTATCCTCTGTAATACTAATGCGATGGCGAGAAGTATAGTAATATACATCAGGGGATCAAATGTTAATGTAGTTATAATCGCTCTGAATTTCTTACATTTTGTGTATTATAATGATGATATGTTACTTTGTAGCTGCCATATTAAAGTATGAAAACAATGTGATGAACATCAGGCAGTTCAACTGTTCTCCTCACCCATATTGGTTGCCCAACTTCATGGACGTGTTCACATGGTCACTACCATTTGTTGGTGAAAAAGGTATATCATACAATGAATATGGTAGTTCCCAGGGCAACTTATACATTATTTACCCTCAGTTTAGTTCTACCCAAAGTAATACATTGTTCAAATATCCAACACATTGAAAAGATATTCTTTTTTTGGCAAACTATGAAAGAGCATTATGACATGATTATTCTCAATTGTGTTGTTGTTAATTGAAATGATTACTTCAGTTGCAAACTCAAATATCTGTGAACAATAACTAAAAATTGTGAAGAATTTTAGTTATAAATTATTAAGTTATAAATGAACTTTATTGCCTAGAAACAGTAAATGAAATCCACAAGTTCTACCCCATGCTTGTGTACAATGGTATGTTGGTTTATGTGATTTCAGTGACAGAAATGCTTGTGAATGTATTGAGTATTTGCTCTGACAACGAGCTGACAACAGAAGATGATGAAGAGGAGGAGGAAGGCAGTGAAGGTATGCATTGTGTAACAACACTTTATACCTGTAGCATTTATATATCTACACAGTTGTTCATTCTTGTTCTTATGTTGGGACAGAGTTTACAAATGAACAAAACAAATTCAAAAGAAATTGGGTTTCTAATCTATTTAGATATTTTAGAAAATTTGGAACAAGGCCATTAAATTCTTACCTCACTTACACCTTTAGTTCAAAAGACATTCCTTTACATATTATATTTTATATTTTATCAGATATCCACTTAAGTCTGTTAACATGTAAAAATGGCATTTATTAATATAATCCAGGTATGAAAAAAATGTAGGATACAGATAGGTAGAAAATGTCTGAAATTAATATATGAATTTGAACCACTCCCCAATCTTTTAGGCCATGATTCAAAATCATGATTGAGCTAATCATGTGGTGTTTAGGACCCTTTAGTTTGCTTATGTTATGTCTATACTATATTATGACAGAATAGTACCCTTTAGTTTGCTTATGTTATGCCTGATAGAGGACAAGTGCATCTCCTTGGCTTGCTTTTATAATAGCCATACCATATTGATATATTGAATGTCAAATGTGTCAATACATAACTACTCTGTGTAAAAGAAAAGAAAGAAAAAAGTGTTACTACTCTGTGTAAAAGAAAAATATTAAAAAGGTTTTGTTCGTTGTGTAAAAGGAAGAAATTCTGACTTTCATTCTTCCAGGTATATGATCTTGTATTTTCTATATGCATGTTACTTCATTCAGACTTCATCTTTTATCTTGGCTTGTGTTATTCAAAATTGTGTATTGTAATTAAAGCCACTAGTTTTGTTGAATTAACTACACTTATTAATGGTATGGTTATTAGCAGACTTTATGTAAAGATGTAGTAACATGTAGAATGCAATTGACAGATACAACATTTTTTGTAGTTTGCAGATCATACAATGGATAAAAAGTTTAACCATATTATTCATAGTTACATTAACATTTGTTTTGTTACATTGAGATCAAGGCATCTATTTTTACCCAATTCAAGTTTTATCCTCTTTCCTTCTTCAGTTGTTTAAAACAGAAATTTTGAAACCAAATTTAAAAAATTCATGTTCTTAAAATAGAATAAAAGTGGTTTGATATAATTCCTTCATTTTGAGGTCTCTTATATCATTTTCTAGATGCATATGCAAGTTTAAAACTGGCTTCAACAATGAATATGTTAGCTAGTCATGCACTACTATTCCTTCTTTCTTATAATGGTATAGTGCTCTTTTGACCGTTTGTAGATGTCCCATCTCTTTTATGACATTTTCCTAAAGAAATCATTTGTTAGTTGATCAATTAAGTATTTACATGGCTTCATGTTGTCATCCTCAATATTCCAGGGGTTAATACCACCACTGTCATTATATACACCCCAGGGCTATGTCATAGTAAAACTGAAGATCAATCATCGTCTGAACATAGAGGAGCGACGCCCAACTTCCGAGCCAGTACAGTGTGCTAGATCAGCTGATTTCTTGAGGGAGATCAATGGAGCAAACTACCCTGTTTTGTCTTCTTCACAAGTTGTTTCATACAGAGCCTTCAGTTTTGCTATGACATAGTTCAGGGGTGGATATAGTGATAGTGATAGTAACCTCTGGATATCAGTATGACAATGATGCATGAATACCTACAAATTTTCCTCTGTATGTAAAATTATCATACCTTCTATGATTTTAAAACTTAATGCACATGTACTTTTACTATTGCACTTTAGAGTAATATTGGAAGTATACCTTCATTGTATATTATTTTTAAAAAAAGTCCTGTTAATGATTTTCCCGATTGAACTGCAAACAGAAATGTTTTATGTGTTCTGCATTTTACATTCTCTATATCTTTTTAAATAGTATTTATCCCGTATAAGATTATGCTTTTGTATATAGCGAATTATGTGCCAAGATGCTATATTTTAAGCATCTAACAGTCTGTGCACACTGATAAAACTTAAATTTAATAATTTGAAATTGGGTTTAGCTACATAATGTAAACAAAGATTTGGGAATTTCATCATTGTAAATCTGTTTTAATTTGGAATCAAAGTTAATGGGAGGAGGGGAGGGTCATGCACATAAAAAACACATAAGTATATATTTTTTTGCAAGTTTTGTTTCCTTTTTGTGATTAGTATTTTTGTTGCATTTTTATCGTTAAATTTTATATTTAATGCTTTTTTTGTTCATTTTCTTCATGGTTGGTCTCCTTGACTTGGTTACGTTGCATGTGCTAACCTAGGGCCCCGCATAGCTAATGGTAAGTGGAGCCTCTGGATTATTATCAGTCGGCGTTCATCCTTTAGCACCAAATTACCAACTTCATTTTGGATGAGTGATTGTAGTGCTCCTCACCTGCTAACATACTCTAAAACCTATCTTTTGGTGTTTAAAAAAAAACTGTGTTGCTTGTTCCACTTTCAATATTAAAACAAGAGCATTCCTTAACTTAGATAAAAACCTTTGTAACATGAATACTTAAATACTTAATATGAGGTATCTGATCCTCCGTAGACAACTCTTTAGATCCTGATTGTCGTATCAATCTGGCATGTATCTACAGTTTATTTGTACATATTCCAATCTATTTTAACACTTTCATAATTAGTGGTGTATGTGGTTCCATTCACAGTAGTTATGTATCAACTCATGATCAAAGTCAACTTTCAGTGACGTAGTTATCTAATTATCTGTATTTAACCTCTTCAGCTTTCCTCACAGGTGACTGGTCAGATAGCAGAAACTTAGTAACTCTGCAAAAAATTTAAGCTAGACCTTTGCAGCTTCACATATTCCTGATGGTATATCAATTAAGGCATGTTGCTGATATTGATTTGGACAGTGATGCTGAATATTATTTTCATGTGTAATAATTAAGATAATTTGTAAATTGCCAGTCCGTCACAAACATGCTGGAAGTCAAGTACTTGTAGTAGACAGAGAGGCAAGTAAGTCAACAATTTTGCATGTCAATCAGCCATTTGTCATCAAGGTGGATGAACCTTTGAACTATAATCAGGTTTTGTAACATATTTTACTACTTCAGAATGAAAATCATATTGTTTCTCTGATTTCATGTACAGGAGTGACTGAGATGTACAGTTTCATTGTGTGAACCAAGTTGAACAGTGTGTGGCTTATACCTACATTTCACTATGTCTGTTACAAAGGTGTTGTGTTGAATTTATGTTTTATATGTAAGATCAATTTCATAAAAATAATTTTAATTTTTGAAAACAAAGTATAATGTTAAGTTTTCAGTAAATGAAACAGAAATCTTGTACTGATAATTACTGTTAATATAGTTTGAAAAAAATCAACAAAATCCAACAATTAGGTTAATAACAAAGATAATGTAAAGATCATTTATACATTTAGATTGCATAATGTGTGTGTTTTTGTCAGGATGTTGTTGTCATGTGTACATGTTTATGTTTGTGACAAATGTGTACTAACATGTCGTAGCTTAGTGCTGCACTCCTGTAAGCTCAAAGAACAGCTTTCAACGGTGGAAAACAAGAGCTCAGTTAATTATGATTATTCAGGTTTCATCATATTTAGTTGAAACAGATAATTTGCATTATATATTTCAACCAAATGAAAACTGGATACTTGTGATCAAAGTTCTGAAGTAGTAAAGTATGAATTGGTTGGCTGCTTCATTATGACATGCAATATATATATATCTATATACACGTGTTATTATTTAGTATTAAGTCACGTAGTGTTGATATTTATACCCAGAAAGTGGTTACAGCGTTATAAGTTGAGCGCTATATTGTGAATTACACGTATATATGTATCTAGTTGGATGACTAACAATAACGTATTGTCACATGCTGCTTGACTCTCTGTCCGTACTACTAAACAATTATGTTGATAAGACCTCGCTAACATGCCATTTGTTATGAATTAACAGCGTTGTCAATAATCTCTGAAGGATTTCGAAAAATAAAAATTTCAAAAATGTTTACCTTTTTCAGACACATTCTAAGCATTAAGATCTATAAATTGAATACTTATTAGCTGAGGAAGCAAATGAAACTCCAGAAAACTAACAAATTAGGATTATGGAATACTTCTAGTATTTACTGACAACACTGTATTAGCCTATTGTTTTAATTTTCGCCTACAGTTTTTGCCATTTGTTTGAGTGGTGTGTGATTTTTGGTGTCAGAAGTACTAGAGAATTTGCTACAGTACCTTATATGCGAGTTTTTGCATGAGATGTGGCATAGAATAGATCTTTGTCAACAAATGATAGCAATAAAAGTGTTGTGATCCAAACTTGAGATATTGTACCAAGTGACGTTTAGTGTTGTTATATAGGTAGACATGGTGTCAGTGGTCTTGACATTATCAAGTGTTTCTGTAGACATACAAAAAACTGAGAGTTATTAGAAAGACCACGAGGTCAAATTTACTGTATCATGCAACATATAAAATTTTCATCTTTTAATGTTTTCTTTTAGAATCGATCAAGAAAGTACCTTCTGATTCCTTCTATTAGTACAATGAAATATTTTAGATCTGATACATACTTGTAAAGTTGTTTAGTTCACAATTATATTGTATTCAAACAATATACTATTTTCACAATAATTACTTTTTATTGAAATTTTTTGAATGCAGTAATTTCATGATCTCAAAATGATGTTGGTTTAGTAGGATTTACTGTGAATAAGTCGCATCTTCTGGTGATCGTGATGTTGTGAAAATCATGTCAACATATGTTGTACAATGCACAAAAGTTGGGAGTAATTGACAGTTAATTGAACTTTACCCATGTTGTTTTGGGATCACGAAACCCCTATATTGCCTTATCCAAGCGGAATGTAGATATTAAAGCATACTGTCTGCTGGATGTGAAGGGATCCTTTCAAGTTCTTCAAATGTTTTTCTTTTGGTTAAACAGACCTCAATGTCATAACTTCCACAATGAGGTATTTAATTAATCCTGGCATTCAACAGCTAACAAATCCTGTTAACACATTATCTCAATGATTTGCTAGTGTTGGGAGTGTTTTCTAATGAAGTGATATACTTTTGCTATATATATATACATATTACAAAATAAGACACAAAACATAGCATGTACCTGGAAGCTGAATGCATGTCATTGAGCTGTAGTTGGTATGATAAGGGCTTGATTTGCTGTTTTGCATATTAGTATTAGTTGATGTGCAGTGGATTTTAGATAAAGGCTCATTCTTATGTTTTTATACTGGTATATAAAACATTTTCACTTTCTGTATAGATATTTAGGATTGTGTAGTTTCATTTCATATAAATTAAAGCAGATATTGCATGTTTAACTGTAAAAGTTACTGATTGAAATACAAAATGATTTTATCAAGAGTTCATGATCAGTTTAAAGCTTTTGCACAAAAACGTCTATTTGATATCTAGATGCAGCTCATTTAGATTACTGTGAATTTACATGTATTGTGTGTTAGGTGAAATTAAGTGACATGTAGCATGCAGGTATTGTATTTTAGTCTTCATTAATTTTATGGGTAAAACAATTGCAATATGCCTGTGAAATTGTATCTGTTTATAACCTTGGTAAGTTAAGTTTTGTACATGTTTCAAATAAATTTAGTCAGTTGTCTCCAAGTGTCATAGTTTGTGAGTAGAATGTAAGAGAGAAATGTTGTGAGTCGGTGTTCTGTTCTTATTTTGTTGGATTTCAGGTGTTTGCATTAATGGCAAGGTGATGAATTAGATACAGAGGTCAGTCATTGCGTGAATGGCTAGGGTCTACACTTCGTTACATATCAAATAATGGGTTTGTTTGTTCCTCAGGATTTTGTATGATTTCATTCCAGATGGAGCTGCTTCTAGGAAGGAGGTGATCAAGAACAAAATCAGAGCCATTGGCAAAATGGCCAGAGTCTTCACTGTCCTCAGGTAGGCTATTTAACCTATAAGCTTTGGAATTAATTTATTGTGAGTTTAAGCATTTTGTTTTCTTTTTCAGGTCTGAATGTTTATATTTGAATTTGATAAAGAAGGATCTGTGTTTGAAATTCAGCAAACTGTGCCCATGTTATACAATATTGTCTGATTTTACAGAGAGGAAAGTGAGAGTGTATTACAACTGAAGGGTCTAACTCCAAATGGACTTCTTCCTTTGGGAGCACTGTCAGGAGGAAAGGATACATTGACAAGTGGTATGCATCAAATCATCAGTTTTAACAGTAATTCAACAAGAATGTTGCTTGTGGCTATATGTATAAACTTAAAGGTCAATTTTGTCTTTGCATATTACTGAGTTTTCTCTGTTGCGGATAGGTAGTGATTGTGACATTATTTCTATGTGAGCAAAAATTACATATTTTCTTTGAAAAATATGACGTAAGCAAAAATTAAGTCAACTACTCTAAAAAATATTACATTACTCTCGTGAAAACATGATGTAACATGCATTATATACCCGCAAGGGCAGATAACTATGTAATATGAAATTACTCAATTAATTATCCCCCGCCCAATGAAGTTGGCGGGGGATATACAAATGGGTTCCGTCCGTCCGTCTGTCCGTCCGTACGAATTGTTTCCGGAGCATAACTCTAAAACCAGTAGAGATGTTTCCACTAAACTTCATACACACATTGGTCTTATGGTCTAGTAGTGCCTTTTGCTATTTTTAGGTTTTCATTTTTTGCATTTTTTCCGTAACCATGGAAACATTGCTGAAAATATCATATTTTTGTACCAGGTTCGTTTCCGCAGCATAACTGGAAAACGGGTTGAGATATATGCACGGAACTCCATAGGCACATTAGTCTTATGGTCTAGTAGTGCCTTTTGCTATTTTAAGGTTTTCACCTTTTGTACTTTTTTCTGTTACCATGGAAACATTGCTGAAAATGGCAGATTTTTGTGTAAGAATCGTTTCCGGAGCACAACTCTAAAACCAGCAGAGATATTTCCATGAAACTTCATAGACACATTGTTCTTATGGTCTAGTAGTGCCTTTTGCTAATTTTAGGTTTTCATTTTTTGCACTTTTTCCGTAACCATGGAAACATTGCTGAAAATATCATATTTTTGTACCAGGTTCGTTTCCGCAGCATAACTGGAAAACCGGTTGAGATATATGCACGGAACTCCATAGGCACATTAGTCTTATGGTCTAGTAGTGCCTTTTGCTATTTTAAGGTTTTCACCTTATGTACTTTTTTCTGTTACCATGGAAACATTACTGAAAATGGCAGATTTTTGTGTAAGAATCGTTTCCGGAGCACAACTCTAAAACCAGCAGAGATATTTCCATGAAACTTCATAGACACATTGTTCTTATGGTCTAGTAGTACCTTTTGCTATTTTTAGGTTTTCATTTTTTGCACTTTTTCCATTACCATGGAAACTGCTGAAAATATCATGGTAAATGGTAAATGTTACTCTGCAAAACTCCACCCATCTTTGTGTATATAGTCTAATATAAATGTCAAGGCTGTATACCTGATTCAACAATTGCAGCCCTGCTCTACTTGAATTATACTCCATTTTTCTTTAGCTCAACTTCCTTTTTCCTGGGGTTTTTTCATACACATAAGTCTCCACAATCAAACTTACTTCAGCTTTGATATCTCCATTGGCGGGGGATCTGAATGACTATGTCCTTGTTATTTCTTAAATTCATGTGATGAATATAAGCTTTGTTTTAATGCTACTTTGATATAGTCCTTTACTGGTAAAAGAAGCATTGGGCATTAAACAACGAAAGTGGGCATTAGTTTATATCTAATATCTGATGACATAAACATGACCCAAGCAGTTCATAACTGATCGAAGCAAAGAATGGAGTCCTTAACATCACCAAATTTTCAATTCCTACATGAATAGAGTTATAATGTAAAATGGAGAAAGTTGTTTCTATTTTAATATTTGTTCCTCTTTTGTTTCAGCTCTTAGTGGTTTTTCACCTTCTCATAAGATCAGTGGATTTGATGAAGCTAAATGCTTAGACAAAATGAACGAGAGGATGCCACCACGTAAAGATGCAGTCAACAACTCTCATAAAAGCTAAAGCTCTGACAATGTGATACTCTGTTGAGCTGGTCTCCGTTCACACGTGACCCTGAAACAAACTTATTACAATTGTCAGACCATGCTGTGTATGTGGAAGCATATGCATCTCTGGCACAAAGCTGGCCCTCCTGACCTTGGCAGCAGATGGATTCTGTCAAGGTTCAACCAGAAGAAAGAGCATGTTCTGTTATTTTGATTATTTGTAGGAAGTGAACTGATGTCTGCTGCTAAATCAGCGGTTGGCACAAACCCTGACTTGTCATGTCATAAAAAAATCATCTAACACATTTGCATACACTCGTACACGTAATATATACATCAACCCTGCGCTTTCTGTCATTTCCTGACAAAGATATCTAGTCAAATGTGGAGAAGTGTCTCTTCTAAGTCGGATCTTGAAAACTTGTTTGCAGGAACAAAGATGGCCAGCTTTTTGCTAGAAGTGTATTGTGCATGTGCAGTCTGCTCAGAAAGAACTCAATATGGAAGGAAAGACGGCACATCACAAGTCATTTGAAGAGTTCATAATCCAAGCGGATTGCCAACATGGAGCTAACCAAGGCATTACCTTCTGTGTCGAACCGATTTTTCTCTACGGGACACCGGCCAGTATATGATGCTGGCACTGAAACGGAAGTAAAACAGAAAGGTTTTATGGACACATCTGTGTAGTAATGAACCGGGAAAGGATCGTGTGGCTGTCAGGCCCATACAAACGGAGGTTACCACAAGGCACAGATGGTGTTGCCTCAAGTTAGAGAAACATAGAGTTCACCTAGAGGAGATTTGTCATTCATTGTAATGCATCATTTTATGGTGGCAAATACTGCATTTGATGCTGGTGATTGGGGAAAATGGACCCGAAAGATATATGTACAATATATATCAAGATCATACAAGATCTGCATTGTTATTGAACAAATAATAGCTCTTTCTTGAGATATTTATTTAAAGTCACCTCCACTTGATATGGAGGGTAAATCTGCTTCATCAGGATTGTTGTTACTTCTGTTGTTGACTTTCTCATGTTGATCCATGATCAAGCTGGTGGTGTATATACCCCTTGCCAGTGATATACAGATTTTAAGTTTCCATATATGAAATTCTCCTCCCAATTTAATGTACTTATCCTAAATGTATAAAATATTGTTTTCTATTCCCAGTGAGTGCTTGAATTATTTTATAGTAAGAGGTATCCATCTTCTAGAATGTGATGTTGTCGTCATAATTTTCCATTGAAAGTTGACTTTTAGTTACTTTTCTTTTGTTGTTTATGTTATTAATTTAAAGATAATATATTTGTGTCTGGGTGTTTTTGCTTAGGCAAATTTTGAAGATAGTATCTCGCAAAATGTGTGTGTGAACTAATATATGGAATACTTGCAACTAGATAATGCATATTCAGCATATGGACATCTGGTTGGCTTTTTGTCCTAGCAATTTACCAGGTTATGATATTTGTAGTTTTGTTTGAAATAACCAGCAGTTCATGTTCCTTTAAAACAAAAAATCATCTGAAGAAATTTCAAATCAAGATTTCATGAAAATATTGGTGTTTGAAAAAGTTAAAAACTGAAACAAACCAGATGTCTTTCAAATTTGTGGTTGTATTTAGAATCTCTTCAATGACAGTATTGTCATATCACGAACAATTTTGGATTTATTTCTTTAGGAATGTCATTTAGTATGAACAATGCATACTTATGAAAAAATATGTGACATACCAAATTATAATAGACATGAATTAGAATTATACATATTCTATAATGTATAAATATTGATAACAACTTTTAAATTTAACTAGAGCAATAAGTAATCGATATAAATATCTAATTTATTGAGTGATTGTTTATATTATTGGAGGAATCCTATAATTTGGTTTCCAGTTGGTGATATACCTTGCTCAAATTTGGTAATACTGTAGTGCTTATATAACTTTTGAATACTGGGGTACAATGCCATTTAATCTTACCATTTACTTCATGTTAAAAAGCTTATCCATCTGTGACGTAGTGTGCTGTACAATTCAGTTGATAGAGCTGTACTTGAAATTCTTTTATAACTTCATTTATTTGAAACATCTAACTCGTTCAAATCATTCCCAGATACTTAGTAGATTTATTTGTCATCTTCTTGAAAGTTGTTGAACAAACCATTGAACAATTCTTCATTGTTTTTGAGAACACATCACTGTTTTTGATATTTTTGAAGAAGGACATGCATGAATTGACACTAGAACCAACCCCTGTATCCTCTTCAGATTTGGGACTAAGTATTATTGTAAAAAGAAGAGAGAGAAAAAATTGTTTCCAACATGTATGGTGCTAGATTTAAATTGCATGCACAGAAGCAAATGAATTTCTATCTGTTTTAATTGTCATGGAAATTTGTATTTAAAGAAAACGGTCAACTTGATTTGAAGATGAGATCATAATACAGAAATAATAATTTAGTGCTGAAATCTATTTCAGATTGAAATATCAACACTGTCTGATACACTAACAAAAATCATATCCAATTAATACCAACTTACTCAGACGCAATTACATATATGCAAGTTAGCATTTTGAAAATTGAAATGAAATGTACACAATAAGCTTTTGCTTTATAAACAATGAAACATATCTGATCCTGATTAGTATTTGCTAACATCCGATGTACAACTGTAATTTAAAATGCTAATATTGGCTTAAAGCATACCTGAGTTGTATGATGATAAAAATGTTGTGTGTGCAATACGTGTTGGTATTTATGCTGAGTATCCTTTTAAACGAGGAATATGGTTCAGGTTCGTGATCTTTATCTGTTTACACCGGTACCGATTTCATGATTTAGAGAATATAAGGAGTACACAACACTCCTATGTAAGTATGGTTATGTAGTGAAAGGAAGTTTTTTTTTTTTTTTTGAAGATTTGAGCAAATCCTACCATTGTTCTACTTTCAATTTGATATTTTTGTCCATAACATTCAAGTTCAAGAAAGACTTAATATTTGTTCCTCTTTTAATACTCATTCTATAATGATGTAATGCATGAATCATTCATATTATGAAAGTATAATGAGTATTTTTATTGGTTCCATCTGATCATCCATTGATGAAACTATTTATTGAATTTTGTTTTCAAAATATCCTTTGTTAATAGCTGTATGATAGATATTTTACTAGTCTTGGTATTCAAAATGTTGTATTTTCAAAATGTCAGCAAAGCTTCAAGGTTTTTGGCACCTTTTTGCTTCAGATTAATTTTTGTTTTTAAATTTCAACTAAAATTATTGTCAACATGTGAAGAGAGTGAATGCCATTGAACTCTAAGGAGATGTTTGCGTGTGCTTTACAGTAAATTTAGGCTTCAGTCTTTTGAAAACAAAATTGATATAATCAAAGTGTACTAGGCCTATAGAGATTTTGTAAATGTATAATAGAATGTTGATGGTTAATATGAAAACATTTCTTTTGTATATGTGTTGATGAGTTTTAACTGTTGATGAAAAAACTTTTTCCTGTGAACATGCATGTAGTATAAGATATGAAATCCTTTGTTGTACATGTAATCGTTTTTTCTACATTCTTTGTTTGCTGTCACTGTCTATAGGACAAGCTTGTGCACCCTTTAACTATAGTTGCTGGCATTCCATAACAGCAACTCTGAGCATGAGCTAAGAAAACTGATCTGTTGAAATATCTAAATTCATTTGTATCAATTTGTGATTAATTACGTGTTTATCATTTCTAGTGATATTTCTAACCTAAAAAATAGTCCCGTCATTGATAGTACATGTAAACAAAGATATATTATATAGGGGAGAAGTTTAGTTGGGTATTATATTAACATGGCAGTGGTTTGGTTGCTCATTAGTTGTTAGAATTCCAAAAGTTCATGTTTCGATTACCGTCTGTTAACGTTTTAATGAGCTGTTTAGTGATAACAAGCTGCTTCTGATGTCTGGTTTTTGTCGTGTCGTCCTGTGAAAGAACTTGTAAATGTCAGGGATATGCTGTTATGGCACATGTTGGTGATTACAAAAAATCTGTAAATCTTTGGAAATTTAAGAGGTTGTCTTTTGATAGCACAATAGATGCCATATCATTGTAAATTATTGGAAACTCCTATGTCTCACTTGTTCAGTATTTATGACTGCGACAGTTTTGTATGGTGATGAGCTATTGCTGTTTTATGGTAGCATCTGTTTTGAATGTGTACAAGATAAAAAAAAAATAAAAAATAAAAATTAATACCAACATATTTCGAAATTCTATCGGGTGTGTGATGTTGGCGAGATTCCAGGATTTTCCTGTCTTTATATATATCATCTGGAATTTTGACTTGCGCACAGATGATTTATTGTAAAATGTTGTGAAACCAAAAGTTGCTGTAGTTGCAACCAATAGATTTTTTTCTTATCAATTCATATACTACTAATTACAAAAAAACGTTGACATTGTACACTCAATTTATAGCTAGATTTAGTATTTAAACATTTCTTTATTTACTGGTTTGGACATAAACAACCAATCAGTGAATGATGAAATATTTTTCTGCATTCACAATTTTGGCAGTTTTAGGTGTTGTTCCAATTAAGGTCTTGTGCTTGAGTCGAGACTCTTATATTGCCCTTCACATAATTTTCTCTACCACCAAGATCTTTTTTATACTTAATAAATATTTACAGTGTTACCATTATTATCAGTTCTTTTGTTTGTATTTTATGTAATCGTTTTTTACATTCAATTGACACTGTCTAAACAACCATATTAATTCCATAACAGTAGGCAACTCTGAGCATGAGCTAAGAAAACTGATCTGTTGAAATATCTAAATTCATTTGTATCAATTTGTGATTAATTACGTGTTTATCATTTCTAGTGATATTTCTAACCTAAAAAATAGTCCCGTCATTGATAGTACATGTAAACAAAGATATATTATATAGGGGAGAAGTTTAGTTGGGTATTATATTAACATGGCAGTGGTTTGGTTGCTCATTAGTTGTTAGAATTCCAAAAGTTCATGTTTCGATTACCGTCTGTTAACGTTTGAATGAGCTGTTTAGTGATAACAAGCTGCTTCTGATGTCTGGTTTTTGTCGTGTCGTCCTGTGAAAGAACTTGTAAATGTCAGGGATATGCTGTTATGGCACATGTTGGTGATTACAAAAAATCTGTAAATCTTTGGAAATTTAAGAGGTTGTCTTTTGATAGCACAATAGATGCCATATCATTGTAAATTATTGGAAACTCCTATGTCTCACTTGTTCAGTATTTATGACTGCGACAGTTTTGTATGGTGATGAGCTATTGCTGTTTTATGGTAGCATCTGTTTTGAATGTGTACAAGATAAAAAAAAAATAAAAAATAAAAATTAATACCAACATATTTCGAAATTCTATCGGGTGTGTGATGTTGGCGAGATTCCAGGATTTTCCTGTCTTTATATATATCATCTGGAATTTTGACTTGCGCACAGATGATTTATTGTAAAATGTTGTGAAACCAAAAGTTGCTGTAGTTGCAACCAATAGATTTTTTTCTTATCAATTCATATACTACTAATTACAAAAAAACGTTGACATTGTACACTCAATTTATAGCTAGATTTAGTATTTAAACATTTCTTTATTTACTGGTTTGGACATAAACAACCAATCAGTGAATGATGAAATATTTTTCTGCATTCACAATTTTGGCAGTTTTAGGTGTTGTTCCAATTAAGGTCTTGTGCTTGAGTCGAGACTCTTATATTGCCCTTCACATAATTTTCTCTACCACCAAGATCTTTTTTATACTTAATAAATATTTACAGTGTTACCATTATTATCAGTCTTTTGTTTGTTTTTTACCATCAATGACAAAAACACCATATTAATGTACAGATCAGGTTACACTACTCAGAACACTGTATATTATCAGCAGGAAACGCTCAAGTTCTACATAAAAAAAAAGGAAAATATTTTGCTGTTGATCCACAATATGTGTATCATGGGAAAGTAATGATTAATATCGACGTATATTACTTTGTTTTTTATTGTTTTTTCCCCAAAATAAAGTTGAATGTCATTAACTTATTGCACCAAACTTCTGGGGAAAAAACTGCCTAAACGAGAGAGGTCAGAAAATAAGGTATTAAACGTCGTAACAAAATCCAGGGCCGTTTAAGGACATGCCAAGTTTTGGGATAGGGGAAGCTGGACAACCCAGACAAAACCTCGAATGACAACGCTCAGTACTGAACCATGTCGCATTATCACCTGGGTTTCGAATGACCAATATGTTGGACAGATAATTATAACAACACCACATACCTGGTACAAGGTAACTGATTTAACCTTATTTTCGTAACTACGCTTGTTGAAATATTGTGAATGTGGCAACTTAAATTCTTTCCATTTTTAAACGGCATGTGTATAACTAAGCCGTTTATTAGATTCTACATGACTTTTCTTAAAGGAAGCTCATTTGGCTATTATGCAACATGGTTGACAGATAAAATATTGTTGAATCCATTTCCTTGGAATATTACCCTACTTTCCAAATGTCATATGATGTCTAGTGCATCCAGTTAATAATTTAAAAACGACACTGCATCGCATATTGCTAGGTCTTATAGTGTACCTTACATGCGATATAATATAGGACAGCTTTGCATGATGCCAAATAGGAATTAGAAATAGTCATTTTCTTCAAATAATTTTGATTCCGGCCACGAAATATTCTTTTATTTTCTGAAATTAGAACGTTTATTACACAATATTTACAGTCAGTGGTGAATTGATAGTATAAACCCTGTTGATTTCAACCAAAGGCTACTCAACTTTATTTCTCGATAAATTGAGTATGTCACGCGCAATTTGGAGCCGCGCGGATGAATTTATGATGGTCCAAATCAGAAACTTTTGGTGTTTTCAGTAACCGGACGTACGTTCGATGAACATGTACATGTATCAAAATAGGTTTGAACACATATACATGTACTTGTGTAAATACAAATGTAGAAAAGTTACATTGTTTATGTTACTACCGTACCTCTTTGAGCAATGCTTCCGTGCGTATGATAAATAAACAATGTTGTACAATGTACAGTTTTGCACATTCCGATGACGTCGCAATGTTTACATGTTGTGTGTCTGTGAGTCTGTGTTGTTCTCTACAACATGTAGCCTAGATCTACATTATATTCGTATTTTTAACATCTTTGGTTGTACGCGAATGGATAAGATATGTCAGAACACGTCAGTATTTGAGTTGGATAAGTGTAACCAAAACGACCTAGCACGACAATGCATTTTTGTTCACCTCGGCGGACAGACAAGTCCTGTACGTTATCTAGAATCTACTGTGAATCGGCGAGAGTAGGACTTACATACACAATGTACGTTTGGGTGTTTCGAAATATCAATGAAACGGAATCCTTCAATTGTAGCTTTACAATACTTGTAATAGATACCTCTAATATTTATTGAAGTGTTTAAAACAACAATATAAATATAGGTAACATTTTGAGAGCGGTACAGTAAACGTTTACAGTAGTGGGCCTACCTGTGTTTGTACATGTTCCTCGAAACGACGTCCGATACATTTGAAAATCTCTAAAATCCGGAAAGAATGACATGGAACTATGTAAACATCCGTGTAATCAAGAAATTTCAAACGTGAACTGATTAAGTAGAACTCAAGTGATCACAAAATTGAAGAAACTCTCTGTTTGTCACACCTCCTTGACTCAGGCGGTTTGAATCGGACGCCGCGTCACAACTACGTTAAATATCCTGCCACGTTATGAATTGTGTAAGCGTGTGAAATCATACGAAGCAAAATATTAAAACCAAACTGCTTTGCACCATGGTGTTTTTAACAACAGATAAATAAAATGATTTATAGTTCCATACCGGGAAAACCTCAGATATATGCTTCATCAGACGGAACTCATTTTATTGGTATGTTCATTGATAAATTGGCGGGAATTTCCGCCACTTCAAGTGGCTGTTCGAAATGCCTGTCGGAACCAAACGATATAATTCAATTTTAGTCTTATAAATGCCATAAACACTATTAAGGGTAAATTTTGAGCTATGAAAATAATAGTTAAGACTGTAAATATAAGGATTAAAGTCTCTTTCTGGTGGTTCTATCGAAGGATAAAGGTGAGTAGGGTATCGATATTTGTTTCATGGACCGCTTCGCGGTCCATTCCAAATATCGATACCCTACTCAACTTTATCCTTCGATAGAACCACCAGAAAGAGACTTTAATCCTTAAATAACTGGAATTAAGGTATGAAAACTATGCTTAGACTATGCCTATTTTTCGGAAAACATTCGGAATTCTTGGACGCAAATTTTTAAAAGTTCGGTTATATTTACTCCGCAAAACCTGCCTATGTTATTAGGCTTTATTTTATTATTGTTATCATTTTCTTTGTTTTGTCTAATATATAGTTTATATTTGGGCAAAAATATTAAATAAAAAGCCTAATTATATAGGCAGGTTTAGCGGACTATGTAAATATTGAGATAGCATTCGGTGTTCTATCAAATTGATTTGAAGCTTAAAACTTGAAAGCCTCAATAATATTGATATTTTTGGTTAAAAAGGTCAATTCTCTTCTAAACATCCTACAAAATAGTACAAGTCGTCACCAAGGCGATATACACCGTACTCCAGTTCATCAAAACCGACACGCAATCATTCTGATACATGTTGCGTTCACACTAGTCGGCCCTAACGTGCCTGTGTTGAGAAAGGAGGAGAAACACCCGTTACTTTAAAGTCGCTAACAGAGGTAACCCGAACCTAATTCGTTATTTCATATAACCAAACCAACCAATCCCTTTAGGGAAAACTAGCTCCGATGGTTTTCACAAACAGAACTTTACAAAATTGCCTCTTTTTCTCTAAAGAATTATACCTAAAATTTGAGAAACTTTTTTTCTATAATAGGAATATAATTAAAACCGCGATTGGCGAAATGTTTAACCGGGCTAAAAGTTAATCATATTGAAGAAATGACAATATTGATATAATATTGTGCTATTCACCATCCTGGATATCAATGGGTAATTATTTAGGGGTTATGGTTACACACCTTTTTTATTTTATTTTTATTTTATTGAGAACAGTATATATCTAACAAGCTTTAGGAACGATTGTCACCCTCGTATCTACTCGAAGGTTACCCATTTAAGTCTATGATAAACTATGGATGATCAGAAATCATATCCGATACAAAATTGAAAAAGACCCCTCATTTTCCCCATTAAAGTTCAAAGGCTCTTCTGATATAGTCATAATTAAAGTGTTCACTTGACCATCTCACTCTACTGAATCTGAAAAATCTGTGTCAGTATAAAGATATACATTGTAGATCTATGTAGACTAATTTACTTGTAGAATCACTGATTTATGTTAACTGAATAAATTTGTAATATTTTGGCAGAAACATATATACATAGAGATTGGCAACTTCGCCATTTTTACGATAGGCAGATGTACCTCTGTATGTCCCTATGGGCTTTTAGATAAACTCTTAAATAGTTAAATACAGCAGAATAACTTTGATATGTTATAAAAGTTCAGTAATTTTCAGATGGTTTGAGTAAGATTTTGGAAAGAAAAAATAATAATTTACTTATATATTAATAAAACAAATTGCACTTCCGGTTTTGAATGCCTGACTTTTGAAAAATCAGGTAAAATTGCTCATTTTAATACTTTCAAAAATCATATTAAATAACATCAATTGGGAAAACTGATCACATCAAACCATGATATAATATTTAGACTTTGTGTTGATGCAAAAATATCATGTTTAAAGGAATACACTAAAAAGAAGTTAGCCAAGGGAAAATACCTATAAACTGGAGGTCCCTCTGCCTGTCAATATAGACAAAGAAGGAGTTTCCAATCTCTATGTATATATGTTTCTGATTTTGGGAAACTGAATAATACGCCTATATACCAAATTTCGTACAATCGATGGAAGGGAGATCACTCTTACAGTACAGTACGTGTACAATACTGACTTGAAGACGATGACTAGTCAATTATATTAAGTTTACACGCCATGATCTCAGATATCTTAGGCGTTTTACAATTTTTTTTTTTTTTATAGTACACACTTTGTAATGTGAACGTCTATATCATATTTTTGGAAAATGGACCAGGAATCAGTGTGCACGATGCTATTTATAAAATTCATCGGGGAAATCCCTTATACCAAACAACACCGACAGGGGGCACTGTTTAAAGGAGAAAAACAAATCTCGGCCAAACAGACGTTTGATATGAATACGATTTCAACAGTGAGCAAGGGCCTGGTTAACCGAGACCACAGGAAAATTGGCAAGGTGTCCACGGAAGCACGTGTTAAAAGTTTTCAATAATAATTAGGCTTAGACATGGGTAAACCAAAGAAAGTAAGTATGATCGATAGCGGTTAGGCTGCGATCTCCAGAGTCTACCGCACCAGTGTTATTTTATTTTTTCGTAGAGGCCCTGGAGTCGTGTAAACGTTATTGCATTTTGCAGTGGTAACGTATGTCTTAGTTTAGAAGATGATGGAAACTTCCTTAAAAAAAACTGGCATTTGATAAATTTGCTGTCAAAGCATCAAGTACCCATTTTCTAGAATTACAAACTTCAATAAATAATTCTGTATACATTTTTACTTTTTATTCAAATACACAGTATTAAAAAATACAGCCAGTATAGAATCACTTCCAATAATTATATAAGGTACAATTAGGTATTTATTATGTGCTCTTGCACTCATTCCAAGATGTTAAGAAAAAGTAAAATATGATTTATAGCTATATCAGAAGATTTCAAATGTGTTTACAGGGGCTAATGAGCTAAGGTTTCTTTACTCCAACAATGTTAGTGGTATAGTAAAACGAGACACTTTTGGAATATTGCGATGTGTCTAACCTTTACCTTCTGATAGGCCATTTACACGATGCTGAGGGTAATATTTTCAATGTTTGGATTGTGACAATATAAAAAGGTTTAAATCATATTTAAATAGTCATCAATGTCAAATACCTACCTCTTTTTCATAGATTAAGTATTTTGAAAAAAAATCAGCTGTAAAATCCATCTTAAACAAATATTTACATCTCCTAACGTAAACTTTCATGACCCAGACAAAACTTCATGTTGATAGCAATACGGCCGGTAAAAAGAAGAGAAAAAAAAAACGAATTGCAAAGTCCCCAAAACACTTGATCTGCCTTTAATTTACTTTCACTTGTATTCTGCCCGCTTGATTTCACCTTACGATTTTTGTAGTAACCAGCCGCCATATTTAAAACAAGGTCAAAATGTTACGGAAATGATTCATCATATCTAATCCGCTAAAATACTATTTTATGAGGCCTCAAGTTATGGTTTTACTAGATAAATGAGATAATTAATAACTAAACTGTAAGTACACATCAATGTTATCACTGATAGAGCTAAACATATTGATATTATTGCATTTTTCCTTCCGCCTTCATCTGACATCGGAAGCTGCATCAAAGAAATAAACCTTCGGAAATGAGAGTTGACAGCAAAATAACGTCCGATAAAAAACCGGCTGATCAGTCGACTCTCATGTAATGGGAGTAAGGTTTCTTGTGTTTTGGTGAGATGCACACATACCATGTACATGTTATGTGATAACATATCAATGTCCAAGGTAACTTGTTCTCAGAAATGCATTTTCTCACATTTTGTTTTACAGAGCAAACGTCAGAAGACTATGAAACAGAAGCAACTGCAGTATCAAGAAGACTGCTATTCCAAGGCTCCCCATTCTTTTGTGTTCAATAGGGGTCATGTTGGTAAAAATATCCTGCAACTTATCAAAGACTTGCGTCATGTGATGGAACCATTCACAGCAAGAAATCTCAAGGTACTGTGTTTCTTTTGGTAGATGTGTAACATCAGTTAATGGTCACATGTCCTGAGTCAACAATATGTTAGAGGATTTGATTTTATGCTTCTTTGAATCAGACAGCTTAATTTTGGTTAAATACATAATATTGCATTGCATTATTCTTGTTTGTGGCAGATTCCAAACTTAGTCTAGAGTTTATAAATTTTTATACAGCTTTATATGTATATGAAATATCATTTCTCTTCAATTCTTTTTCAACATTTATACATTTGATATGTATTTTCTTTATAGGCAAGAAAGAAGAATGCATTGAAGGATTTCGTGAATGTTGCCGGCGTTTTGAATGTCACACATTTTCTCATGCTCAGTAAAACAGAAATCGCTACCAATCTGCGTGTGGTGAGAATTCCGAGGGGGCCCACCATGACATTCAAGATTCACAACTACTGTCTATGTAAGGATGTGATTTCGTCGCTACGGAAACCAAACTTGGAACAGAAGCAATTCATGTACCATCCTCTTTTAGTGATGAACAACTTTGGTGGTGATGAAATGCACACTAAGCTTCTCTCCTCAATGTTTCAGAATATGTTTCCTTCAATCAATGTAAATAGGGTAAGTGCTCTTCCATGATCATCTTAGTAAATTGTGCACAAATACAGGGTAATGGTAATGTTTTAGCATATAACTGGCCTGGTATAAGCTAGGTCATACAGCCATATACAATGGAAATTGTTTTGACATTTCATGTATCTATGATGTCATAATCACTGTGTGACATCACATACAGGTAAATATCTTTCATGATGAAAATGTCACATTCAAGCCAATTTCACCTCATCCTCGATACTCCAGGGCTTCCGATCACTTATGATCTCTACATCGTAAGTGATCGGAAGCCCTGGAGTATCGAGGATGATTTCACCTGTGCTGTGTAGAAACTAACAGAAACTAAGTTTCTCCTATTTCCATAAATATTAGTGATGTGATGCAGAGAATATTACACTTGTGGCTATGCAAAATGAAATGTATAAACTTGTGGAAGGATTTTATATGCCACAATCTTTTCGTTTTCAATAGGCGCAGGAAATAATGAGTTATATAGAATTTTAATACTGACAGTATGGTATAGCAGTTTGATGATAGAGTGGAACCTTCCGAAACCGATCGTGGTCGATGCATATAATTTTGGTCGGTTTAGAGAGGGTTCGGTTTGGAGAAGTGAACCGAATACTGATCATTACGATCCAGATTTAATCGATCTGAAGTCGTTTTTTACACTAGTGTACCGCATGTATGCCTAGTGTTCGTTAATACCGACCGATAATGATTGTTGATGTGACTGTTATCACAAAAGAGAGAATCATACGTTTAAAAGGAATGAATCAAAACAATCTTGACTTTGTTACCGCTTATAAACGTAGTTTAGTTAGTTAGTTGCGTGAATGTTCTTGGGGATGTTCTATACGGCCGATCGCTTCCGGTTAGGTCAAGTATCAAATTATATGGTCTAATTACACGATGAACAGTCAATGCCGGTCATTATATGACATACCGGTAGTCATTTTCTAAAACAATACCTGGCTTCGGCTTCTTCATACAGAATACATGGCTTCGGCTTCTTCATACAGATAATTTATGTTATCCGACAACTTCATTTATGTAAATAAAAAACCCGTGTAATTTGAATACAAAACTTTCTCTTTATTACTAGCTCTGCTTGTTTTCCTACAGTAAACAAACCGCGTTCATGTGGTGGACTTTCGTTAAATATCTAAACAATAGACATGATTAAATAATTACACCACCATCTCGGGTATAACTATCTTGTACCTATAGCATTCACACCTGTATTCATGCCCCAGGACATGGCATGCGGCAACTATGGTACAGGTATGTGTGTATTTCACGGTTGGTTGATCAGACCTCAGTGCAATCTATCGGTGTAGCTCAGGTAAGGCCGGTTTTCAGAAGTGTATTTTAGTTACGTTCGACTATTCCGATCTCAAAATCGGTCCAGTATTCGGAATTTGGAGGGATCGGTTTTGGGAAGTTTTATATACAATTAATAAAGAGGAATTCATTCCGTACATGACATCCATGTTCAGTGTCTAGAGGTGATCGGTTTTGAGACGGTTCGGTTTTGGGAAGTTACACTGTATACCAAAGTATGGTAATCCTAAATGATGGACTCGAAACCTGAAGTATATTATGTGTAATACTAAAAGAGCTGGGATTACTATTTTATGTGTCTCATTTAATTTCAGGTAAACTTGAACACTATAAGGAGATGTGTACTACTGAGTTATGATGCAGAGACTAAGTTAATAGAATTCAGACATTAGTAAGTATTGATCCACAAAAGTTTCCTTTTGGCATATTTTGTACAGTAAGACATATTTGCGCTTGTTACTATGATACATGCTAATGATTGATCTTGTTAATTCTGACTTGTAGTCTATCAATATATTATCTGAATCTATAAGTAATCTAACTATAACAAAATATACAATATATCAGATTTTATCAATTAAATACCAGAAATTATTGAAGGAACCATTCTAATTCACGTATACATCCCACATTCCCGAATATGTCGGGGGGGGGGGGGGGGGGGGAGAAAAGATGAGTGATTGTCTTTCCCTTGTACTGATATCGACTCATGAATAGTGGTTCCAAGTTCCCTGTGTATTCTTAACTGAAATGATCTTTCCATTTATTGTACAGTAATATCAAAATTGTACCAGTTGGTATGACAAGGGGAGTTAAGAAGCTGATCAAGTCAACAGTTCCAGATATGAGCAAGTTTGACGACATCAGCGAGTATATAAAACAGTGAGTATTGAAAAGTGTTAAAATGGGCAGGGTTATCTCCCTTACAATATATCAACTTTGTAGTGTAAGGCTTGTCTAGCCACATGCATGTTAATCGGAATACACCACAGTGTCTGACCAGTTGAAATCAGTCAGTTTTCCGATGTTTCTGGATACCTTGTGATATTTATACGGCATGATGTATATTGTATCATATATCAAATTAATGATAAATTATCTGGCTGTCAATCGAGAGTATTCCTATTGTCACATCTTATATGGTTTGTTAATAATCATACTTTTTCTGAAATTGGGTAGTGTTATATGGCCGGCTGAGTTATAAACCTTGACACAGTATTATATATAAATATATATATATATGTTTATAGAGCCAAATGACTGTGGTCTGGCTTGATGTTAGCATTGATAGCCTTCATGCTGCGACTGTCCCCTATTGATCATCCTTCATGTATTTAACTTTCAAATTGCTATTGCTCATTTCGACAATGTCTGATTTCTAATTTCTATCAATATTTGTGTGAAAAATTCTTTAAGTAAGGACATTCATAAATTAGCTGAACAAGGCCCTGCATCTGTAATGAATAATCCCTGTAACAATCATCATGCCAGAGCCTGTCTTTCCAGTTGTTATATTAGATACAATATGTGCATTTATTTGGTGAAATTGTTTTTGTTTTTTTCTAATTCTTAATCGGTACTTCTTAGTACAAATATTTGATTAGGTTACACAAAAATGGAAAAAACTAAACAAACCAAATCTTGTTAAATGATAAAAATATTATACACTTTATGAAATATTATAAACCATAAATTATGGAACTGGAGTATATATGTCAATGCTTATTTTCAGGGGAGGTAATTTATCAGAAAGTGAAGCAGAACTGGATGGTCCAGAAAATGAGGTTGTGCTACCGCAAAGCATAAGTAGCCGAGGCAATATCAAGTCCACAAAGAGTGCTATCAGGTAGGAGCACAGGGCCATCCCACATTCATTGTAAAAAAACCCACCTTTGCTTCCACTTTGACACCTGGGACTCCTAGCACAAATCATATACCATATATATATATATATACCCAATAAATGCCTAGGGTGGTTAAAAAATTGAAAACTGAATGGACGGACATTTCATTAAATTATTGCACCAAGTATGCAAGTAATCAATTAAAAAAAAAATATCTTCACGGTTTTTCATAGTGTCAGTCTGTATTTAAGTCATTGTATGTAAACTTGAGGCCTCAAAAAGCATGTGGGGCACTTATATAGGGACGGGGACGCTTATTGCGTTGAACATGGTACTTGTATATTATTGGTAAAGGTTATATTGAGATTTTCTGCATTTTTGAGGAGTAAAGACAGACTAACAAACTATATATGCATGAGACAAAATGAAAGATCACTCAGTTTAAGTGGGCCAAGATTTTTCTGGTATTGTATCACCAATGTCATATTAGACTCTTAATATCATTGTGAGAGAAAATGACAGTTTGGTTGGTAGATGCTTGTCCTATTTCCTGATTTAAGAAGGGGGGGCCACAGAACCTGAGGAAGCAATGGATCTATAGTCAGTACCTGTTAACTTCCCCATGTGGGATTTGAGGTGGAGGGCTTGTGGAGATGTGTTGTAGCACTTTAACAACTCGGTAACAGCAGCTCCATGGATAAACAATTTGTACAAAATAAAAAAATGTACAATGTATGTGTTGATGAGGTCAAATTTTTAATGTCAATTTTAGCAGTGCAAATGTCGCTTCTTTTACAAATTTTTGACTGGCCTCTTGGCTGTTCTCAGGTACATGGAATCAAAAACCAGCTATGTAAAATCCATCTTGTACTTCTTGATATGATGCTGCCTAACAATGACCATTAACGCAGTTACGCTTATTGGGCCTTAATGTATGGTTCATGTTATTATCTGTACACAGGATGACAGAACTAGGGCCCAGACTTACGTTACAGTTGGTGAAGATAGAAGATGGCTTGTGTGATGGCAGCGTCATGTATCACGATTTTGTCAAAAAAACAGATGAAGAACTGAAAAAACAAAAGAAAATGAGAGACAATAAAAGGTAATTTAATAGCATATCTTATTGCTTCATATTTATTCAAATTTTAAACTTTATGTATTAAGAGAGCTTAACTTAGTTAAATAAGTATTGCGTGATCCAGTTCCTTTTTGTATACAAATACATATAATTTGCTCTATTTTTTATTGTTACATAAAAGTCTGTGTATGAAAATGTCTCTGGAAGTTATGATGCTATTCTAAAAATATTGCAACCAATACCTACTTACAAGGGCAGATAACTGACCAATGAGCAAACACAAAACTACATAGCAGATGTATGTGATTTATTCATTGCAATTATGTATCCAAAAACCGTTTAAGAAATAAACAGTGGCAGATTTCAAGTGGAGGCCATGTTGCAAAATCTGCCTGTTCACATCTGTTATTGTGTCTGGCAATACTGTGCCTGTATTTTTACTGATGATTACCCATGAAACTAAATTATTCCCTTATCAAATTTGATCAGTACAATAATTTGTAGATAATTAGCATAATTAAATCATATAATTTGTAGATGACCGATATTCCTTTACCAGAATCATGTATTACATAAAATGTAGGCCATTTCTTAACTGGAATTTGTACAATACATAATTTGTAGAGTATTTCCTTACTAGAATTGAATCTTTTTTAGACTTTCTAGTGAATTGAATCATTTGTTGATTTTCAGGAATCTCAAAGAGCTTAGAAAAAAGATACAGAATGAAAATGTGAGGAAAAAGGAGGCTGCGAAAGAAGAGCATCGACAAAAGAGTTTGGCTGGCATGAAAAAAGACCAGAATGCGAACGAAGGTTAGTGTTACATTTAAAGGTTCCGATATATTGATATTACAGTGGAACTTGGTTAATACGAACTCGGATAATTTGACAACCCGGCTTAATACGAAGTACTTTGCCGGTCCCGGCCGAATTCCCTCTTTATCTTTGTTTAAAGAACTCGGATAATTCGAATTTGGAAAACTTATAAAACAAATTATTGTTATAATTTTGCAACTACCATCAGCGATTTTGACATCTCTCTTGTTCACATCATTTTACGACATGGAACTAGTCTATATATACCAAGTAAAGAGATCGTTAGTAGACATGAGAACTCCCTTAATTCGAACACTCGGATAACTCAAAGTTTTATCTTGGTCCCTTCGAGTTCGTATTAACCGAGTTCCACTGTATATACAGTCTAACCCACTTATATTGAACTCGGATATATTGAAATCCCGCTTAATATGAACAAGTACACAATCCCACATAATCAATGAATTTTTTCCCGGTTAAGTTGAATCAGCTTCTATGAAATCTGGTGTTGTATGAATTCTTTTTTGTCCCCGTCACCACTTTTTCAACTAATTTTACCCGGATATTATGTAAACATTTGACTGATATGCATGGGTGGGCCAAGCCAGACATAGTGTACATAGTAAACAAAGGCGAGAATGGGCTGTGCCCTGTATGAATGGAAACTTAATTGACTGTAAAGATGAGTGTTCACAGGTGAGTTTTGATGTTGTGAGTAAATTTCGCAACCAAAATATAAACCATTCTATCAGCTGTGGAACAAGGACTAAAACTAAAACATAAATAGCGATGGAATGTGACATCAAACCCAGTAAATTAAGTGAGATTTTGAACAAATAAGTAGAATTATCGAGACATGTGAAAGTTGAAAGTTTACCCCGAAACGGAAACAGAAGCTGTGACAGGGTTGAGGTCGAGCCCGATGACCCAGATTACGTGATTCCATTGGTGGAACTTAGGAAAATATGGGTTCGGAATGTAGTTATTTTGGTAGAGAATTACATTTCTATGGAAAATAATGTCATCACAACCACAACATTATCAGATCACGACATTGTAAAATCTGTGTACTAACGTCGACATTGACTAGGATGACTACGATAATTAAAAACATGACTAATGCTGAGGCACGATACTGCTGCATCGCTAAGTTAAACTAACAACTTGAAGGTACATTCAGCAAAAACAAAACGTCAGTGATAATATTTTTGTCAGTCTTACTTGCAATAGTTTTATTTGTCAGCAACAAATTTGTTGACAAATAAGAGACAATCTTGCATAAGCGATTTCATTCAAAAATGACAATTAGGCTTACTGGAGAACAGACTGCTGTATCAAGGGTACAATATATTGTAAAAGTGTTTAATGAAATCAATTTTATTTTTAAAAAAATATGTAAATTAAAACAAATGATTACAAAATTTGTTTACTAAAATAGAATTTTGTTTTGATTTTCTTGTTGTCGTTGTTGATGGTCGGATCTACGTCTAACAAGGGAAGTAACTTGAGATGTCCTACAAAAATGCCAACCCGGTTATACTGAAACCCGCTTATTATGAACAAATTCATAGGGTCCCCTGGATTTCATTTTATCCGGGTCAGACTGTACAGTGTTTATGTAAAGATGAATGAGGTATCATTTTAAAGGTTCTTAGGAATGAGAGGGCACTATTGCCCCGCATCTTTTTCAGTCATTATCCCATAACAAGGCAATACTATTGGGCAATAGTATCATTTTAACTTGTCACAGCATGATAGCCACAGTATATCAAGCCGTCAAATTTTTGTGATTCTTCAAATGAGATCCATTTCATAGATATTAAAAGTAGAACAAGCTATAATTAGCAGAAAAGTGACTTGAGAGTTTTCACTCCATGTATCACAGTATGTCCACCATTTTGACATTTTGGTCCATTTAATGACATTATGCAGTAGTAACATCACAACAGATTTATATTCAATATCACACAACTTCAATAGCCCCTTAGGATGCGGGTACTATTGTGGCATATATAGTAGTGAATCAGAAGTCAGTATTCTGTCAAGTGATGTACTCATAGATTAATAGAATCTTACATGGGTCGGTCAAGTGGACAAGGATATCTCAACCCTTGTGAAAGTTTTTGGCTGGTCAATCCGAGGCTTGCCCAGGGTTGGCCAGCCAAATACTTTCACGAGAGTTGAGATATCCCTGTCCACTTGACAGACCATGCAAGATTATTTTTCTCCAATATATTTAAAAAAAAAAAATCAGATTAGGAAATATTTTTATACTGTTGATAATTAATGGCATCCTTGACAATAATCTCCGCATGTATCGATGACATCTGTGTCAAGCTTGTATGAGATGTCTTTGCCCTACCTAGGTTAAAGACAAAGTAAATTTTCCCTGGCAAACGCGAGTTAACCTTGTCAAGTAATAGAATCTTACATGGGTCTGTCAAGTGGACAGGGATATCTCAACCCGAGTGAAAGATTTTGGCTGGTCAGATATCCCTGTCCACTTGTTAAAACATAACTATTACATCATCCATTGTTGTTACAGTCCATTATATGTAATAATGGACTGCTGACTGTCTATTATTACGGTTAGCAGTCCATTATTAATACGAACTGTCCATTATTTTTAGATTTTTGGACAGTTTTTGTATAACTGAAAAAATAAACCAAACCGAAAATCTGGACACCCATATTTTAATAATCCAATGGCATTTGCAACAGTAACACATATGTAGTTAAATCCGACAATTTTGCTTTTATATTGAGCAAACACTTTATAGTATTTAACATGTATCTTGACAGCACCGGTCTCGATATTTATTTCAGTGTTCCCTCCATTTGCACTTTCCAATCTGGGAACTTTGACATTGTTAGAATTTCCACTAAGAATATTGCTAATGTCACACTGCTGCTGGTCACTAGTGCGCTTGTATGCACGAACTGCATTTGATTGGTGGCCAGTTTTTTCCGAAATCAATTGTTCATCGATTCCGGCACCATATAGTCGTGTTGCAGCCGTAGCGCAAAGAGAATGGTTTGTATAAAATCCTTGATACCCAGCTTGTTCACATAGACGTTTTAGGGTTTGCTGAAGGATGTGAACCCCAACTGGCGCATCCTGATACCATACATTTCCTTGAGTGTATTTCCTAGGTCTGAGGTAAAAGGCATCATTGTTACAGTTGTCAGGTCTGAAAACAAAAGGCAGATGTATTTCAACCATGTATTTAACTACAAATTTTTAGAATAGTTAATAATTACTTATCTAGGATAGTGACATATGTATGTGATAAGGATGGAGGAGTTAACATACCATTTTAACAAATATTTACAGCTATATAATTATGATATACTTTAAATCGTTTTAGAATTAAACTGAAAAACGAAATAAACTGCAGGTTTCAAGTGAGAGGTGGGAATGGTTTATAACTTACCTGGCGGCAATAAATTTTGTGTACAGTTTCACGATGCACTTCTCTGGTTGCTTTTGATTTTTCATATGCCCGTGTAACTTTTGGATCCAGTTTTCTATGCATGATACCGCCACGGTTTGTTTTAGATACATCTTCAGTATACTCTAAGTATTTGAGATTTGAGAATGTTCTCCATATCTCAAGTTCCTGTGTTCTTGACCTGCTCGCAGAGCAAAATTCAAGCCTATCATGAAAATCATGGTATCCAGTAGTTGACTATCTGAACCCAAAATATTTTTTGTCCACAGTTTTTCCTCCTGTTCTTGGGTGATTATATCTGCTTGACGTCGCTGGAGATTGATTCCTTTTTTTGATAATTCCTTCATTTTAGAATCTAAAACAGCTTTCAGTCCGGAGAATGTTTTGTCGTCTAAAAAGCTTACGAATCTCCCATTGGTGCGGAAATAGTGTTGAATCAATATTAACAGTTCATACATGGTGTTTGGTCTATAATCTGAGCCGGCTTCATTTCTTACTTCACCAATAAAGAAACTAAGGGCTTCATTCAGGAGGGAATCTTTCATTTCCAGAATTGGACTCGAATACTGTTTGCTCTTCGTAACACGTTTGCGCTCCTTCTGCCAATTTGCAAACAGGTTAATAGCCCAGCGAGTCTTGTTCTCAGTTTTTGCTGACTTGCCACTATCAACCATATTCTGTAGATCCACAGTGTTTAAGGGAATTCTAAAACGACTGTCCATTTTCTCCATTTCCATTGAGCATTGAACAATACTCTCATCGTCGGCTGAAGAAATATCGGAAAAAATGCTGTTTCTTAAATTAAAATTTGGTTGCGTATTTTCCTGCATGTCTAATATATCACTTAGAACAGCATCGGTATCAGGATCTGTAGATAATTTCTCCACAAATGTTGACTGGGTTTTGAAAATCGCATTAGAATCGAAATCAGACATGCTGTCCCTTCAAACTTCACCTCAGAAATGGGCAATTGAAAACTCTCAGTTGCAAGTCACAGAGCGACATTGCATGAAATACTCATGCAAATACTATATACAGTAAAACCCCTATAACTCGAACAGCAGGGGACCAGGTAAATAGTTCGAGGAATACGGGGTATTCGACTCATCCGAGGTTGGTCACAATCGACAGTCAAAACGTCCGGTTTCAAACTATGACAAACAATGCACGGCAATGACATTTTGATTACCCTATCTTTCAGCATTTTGGATTTCTTTATTTAAGTTTTTTATTGATAGCAATATCAAGTTGAAAAAATAACATAAATTTAGGGTTTGAAAAAGCTTACGAGAAAGCCCTAAATCAAATGTCATTCACATCAGAGTAAGCTATCGTCATCTAGGTCAATGTACGGACATAAGAAATGATATTTATAGATGTCTATTTAGTAAATTTACGAGTAAATTTAGTTAGAAAATACAATTTACGGGAAAAGACAGAACGCACTGATAAAATGTACTTTGCATATGTCGTTTGATATCGTTTACATCTTTCGGCAAATAACATTGTGTTAGCCTGTCGAATGAAACTAACAAAGAAATTAAAAAAAAACACCTTTATAATTAGGCGGACGTCAGCAATATCTTCCGCCTCTTTTGTCATTTCACAATGCGTACTTTTTATAAACACGGATCAACAACTTCCGTATTTTCGTACAGTATTTACAGTGAAGATTATTACGAGAGAAACATCAATAACTTAATGCCTTTTCTGAAATATTTAAATAAAGTTAGCATCAAACAACGACTTGCGATCGTGTAGGTAGGTAATAATGGCACCGTTAATCTCTTCATTACCTAAAGGCTTGACACGCCAAGTAGTGTATAAACACAAAATCGTGAGCAATTATCCATGTCGGTCGGTGCAGTCAGGTGTGACACAGGTAAAATAATCTCAAGGGCCGAACACTTGTTCGACGAATACATGGGTAAATACTATGTATTTGATGAAACGGGGACATATTTCTGTTCGAGGAATAAGGGGTATTCGACGAATAGCTGTTCAAGTTATCCGGGGTTTTGTTACATAGATTATATAGAGAGACGGTCGGGACCGTACGACCAATTCGACGAATAGGGGGTATTCGAGGAATCCGGGTTCGAGTTAGAGGGGTTTACTGTATAACATTTGTTACCTTTACCTGTCCAAAAATCGTCATGGTTGATTGAACACACTTTGATCCTAGTCTTACCTATACCAGTCCAATATCATTCCAGACTGGTTGCTCATGCATTGTTAGCTTTCAAAATCTATCGAGAGTATGCTATGTGTTGATGCAAGAGCGGGTTATGTTTTAAGTAGGAGAATGTCCTCAAGCTGTCTATTCTTTGAAATAATGGATTGGACTCGGCCTACGGCCTTGTCCAATCCATTATTTCAAAGAATAGACAGCTTTCGGACATTCTCCTTTACATAGACCCATGTATGATTCTTTTTCTCCCATACTTTCACGAAACATTATGAAAATGCAGTTTTTAGAAAATTTTCCAAAGCGCAGCAATCAAAGGAACGTCACAGTTTGTTAAAAGTAATGATGTCACCGACTATAAGCACTGCATGTATTGATGACGTCACATCATTGTCTAGTACTTGAGCTGTCTTTTCCCTACCCCAGTAAAAGACAGAGTTATCTTTTCCCTAACAACTGCGGTATAACACTGTCAAGTATGGGAGAAAAACTCTGTCAGGTATGGAGGAAATTAGATACCATTCCTGTATAAAGATGTTGTATTTTAAAGCCATAATTCATTCAACACCTGCATTGATATTTGGATTTATATCAAAGATGACTAGTTCTAATCAAAGATGGAATAGCTGTATCATTGTGACCTGTATGCAATGTCTACTGTGGTCAGTTAATACCAGTAGTTTGCTCTTGGCTATGCACAATCATGGTAGATATGTCTTGAAGTTTGAACCTGAACTTTACCAGTGGAATAAACTAAATTAGACAAATTGTCATATATGATATTGGGACATACGAGGATAAAGGTTAATGGTTTGGTTTTATTAGTTAATGTCCCATGACCACGTAAGGTCATTTAGGGACATGCCAGGTTTCTTGGTGGAGGAAAACTGGAGTACCCATAAAAAAAACCCCACTGACCAGCAGTCAGTACTGGAAACTGCTGCACATGGGATTCAAACTCAAATTCCAAAGATGTTGGGCTTGTGGTAATATGTCCAGTGTTTTTGCTGCCTATATATTTGGGGCCGAAATAAGGCCCCATTCCCAATAGTATTTCTTATTATTTTTTCCCAAATCTATGTCTAAATTTCCCAAATCAGTGAGTTGACGCGTATTTTGTGCAACAAAACTAAAAAATTCCGGAAATCCCAAGTCTGAACATCGTATTTTAGTATCCATTCTTACACTTGATTCTTAGAGAAGCATAATTGTCTATTTTTACCTTTTCCAAAATTTCCATAAACACCGTTTCAATTTTTCATTTCCTACGTATACTTTTATCGCACAAAATTTCCCAATTTTCACCAGGTGGCAATTTCCCAAATTACCCAGGAAAAACACTGATGTCATCTCAAATATTTCAAGGTCACATATTTCAAACATATCCGTACTAAAGCCTGTAAGTAAGACTTTTGGACAACCAAGATTTTTTTTATGAATATCTATATGATAAAATGACAGACAGCAAGGGTTTGTAAGTTAGTAAAAATATCATTTTGTCTTTAATGTTTTAGAACTTTAAATGCCCAATGGGCCTTTTTCTTTGTAAACTCTTTGCCTTAGTATGATAGACTTATCACAACCTCAGCACACATGGCCCTTTAGTTGAAGACCCCTATATGTATGCTGCCTACCAGATCCTGTGTTAATGAACCGTGTCTAACCTAAAGTGTCTGTGTACTGTATAGGCCGAGTGTGTTGGGTGAGAACAATTCCAGCAGCTTTTTATCAAACATGTCCAGATTTATCTAGTCCTCTTTGAAGTTTCAGTGCTATTCAGTATGTGTAACCTAATTGAAAAATTGAAACAAAAAATAACATTATATATGTATGTAATATATTTGTGTGTAGTGAATTGATATTTAATTAACTCGGCGAGAGGGCAGGGTGTATGTCATGTTACATCTTATTATGGACTATTTTTTATATGAAATATGTTTGTGTGTGTAGTGAATTGATATTTAATTACCTGGTAACTCGGAGAGAGGGTAGGGTGTATGTCGTGTTACATCTTATTATGGACTATTTTTTCCATTCCTTATAAAAGCGAAAAAAAAAAAAGAAAAAAAATTGAAGATATACAGACCATATTATCCTATAAAAGAAAAGGTGAATTGACTTAAATAGAAGAAAAAAAAATCAAAGCTCAGTGACATTGACTATTTTTTTTGCATTCCTTGTGAAAAAGACAAATTCTACTAAAGTGGATCGGCCACATTATCCTATGCATAAAAGGATGAATTTAAAAAAAAAACAACCTTAAAGATGCTCCACTGCTGACAAATGGTATTTTTTCACTATTAAAAACTCGAGCAGACGATTTAGTATTTTTCTTCAGTTACAAAAGTTACTTACTTTACACCATTACCACCATTGGAAAGTTTGAGCTTCTAATTTTACTTCAAGTTAAAAATATGAAAAATAATTAATTGCATCCCAAAAAAATCCGTACCACTATATCCTATATGAAATGAACTACTGAATGCGCATGTACCAAAGGCAAAATAAATTATTTTATATTATTTTTTTGTGTTAATTAGACTATTATATACACGATTAAACACCAATTATTGTTCAAATGATGAATATCATTTTTGGTCTGTCGGCGATGGAGCATCTTTAAAAGTCATTGTTATTCACCATTCCATTTGAAAAAGGGAAAAATGGAAGGGATTTATTATCCTATACAGAAAGGGTGTATTGACTAAAATTAAGAATTCTTTATTACAATTTTGAATTTCATAACCTTATGGTCACCATATGGGGTATCAATATGATATTTTGAGTAATATACATGAGAGATGGTATACAGAACTTAAATTCACTTACCGATAATTTTTATTTTGCAGATAAAGAGGACATGGATGATGCTGATTATTACAGACAGGAAGTGGGAGAGGACCCAGAACCAGGTCAGCATTACCAAGTGTTACTCTATAACATGGACTTTTCATTGTGTAGATAATGGAACCAAAAAGATGAAAACTTTTTATATACAAATTTATTGTGTAGTAGAATAAAAAGAAACACAAACACAATGTTTACAGTATCTGCCCATTTATATATTGGCGATCATTTTTTTGGGATACTTTAAATTTTCGTAATCATATTGGCCACCATACTGCTAGGTATCTTATATCTGTCCATATACATGTAGGCCATTATTTCAATCTAATTAAAGTTAGACTTGTAATTCTGCTTCACTACGACACTAGAATCATAACAATGCCCTCGTCACCTCAGGGCCTAGAATCATAACATCTCCGGATATACTATGTAGATAGTTGCTGTATATACGAGAGAATCAAACACACTGAAGATTTCGTAAAAGACATGCTGATTGGATAACCATAGGGGTCATGCTGAGGTGACCACGAACGGAGCAATGTTAGATCTTGTATTAGGGCGTATTATAGAGTATCATAGTTGAGCAGAATTATAAGTCTAATTTGCATTGGAGCGTAGGGTAGGGTATCGTAGTGGAGGGGAAGTATGATTTTAATTAGATTGGCAATTACTTTAATATGAAAGGAAACCAGTCAAACATGGTATACTAAGATACATTTAATTCTGAATTCTGAGAAATGTTTTAATGTTTCAACTCATATTCTGAGTCATCACAACAAAAATAAATAAATAGGAAGCCATCTTGAAATTTGAGAGTTTGTAACTACTATTTCTTCGAAATTAGTCCAGGGATCTTTCTCAAATTATATATGTAGGTTAAATAGCCGTAGTATAATATTTTATTTCGGGACCAATAAGAAATCAGTGTAGGTAGAAGTGGCAAACTTTGAATTTGACAATTAAATTTGATTATTCTACTCCTCTAAAATTACTGAAAGGATACCCTCTCGGTAATGTCAATTTTTAGCTCAGCTGGCTGAATGACCATTGAAGTTGTATTATAGTGCAGCTTTGCTATCTGCCTGACTGCCATCATTTCCTTTAAATCATTACATAAAATTGGCTTTACTTATGTTACCTCTATAATATTTCAGACCTGTTCTCTAGAACAAGTTCCAAACGAAGGGCTTCAGAATCATCTGGACCTCCAGAGAAGAAAAAGAAAATAGATTCATCGGGACCTCCACAAAAGAAAAAGAAAGTAGATCAGAAAACTACAGGAAAAACAAAAACAAACAAAGTGACAAAGAGTGACAAAGTGACAAAGTCAGGTGACAAAATGGAGAAAGTCAAAGGAAAACGTGGATTTAACAGGAAACCAAAGGGCAAAGGCAAAAAATTGAAATAACAGAATGTTTGATAGATGCAAAAACAGTGTTGAAGTAAGGTGACAAAAAAGAAGAGATACAAAGTAAAGCACAGATTTAATAGGAAACCAAGGGCAAAGACCAAAAAAAATGAAATAGTGGAATGTTTGACAGAAAAACAACTACCAACAGACAGAATAAAAAACAAAGTTCAGGATGCCATAAGGAAATCCAGCTTTAAAATGAAATGAAAATTCACATTTAAAGAATTGAAGTAAAAAGATCGGGGTAAATTTGTTGAAGTTTTCATTGTAAGTAGTGATTTATATAATTACCATATTTGACCCAATAAACGCCCAGGGTGCTTAAAAATGATAAAAATTTCAGGTGCTAATAATTCAGAATTATTGCAAATCTACACTGTTTTATGTAGTTTTGGTCTTTATTTATGCCTGGGCAATTGAAATTGAGGCCTCAAAAAGGGGGAGGGGCGCTTATAGGGACATGGGCGCTTATTGGGTCGAATATGGTACTTTATATTTGTCATTATCTAATCATGATGTGGAAAATTATAAATGTCAATAAATTATTATAATTGAATCATGGTTACTTGATATATTAAAGACTTTGCTGCTCAGAAAGTTCTACAGCCACCATCTATTGTTGTCACCTTCTGTGAATCATATAAAACATGTCATATTTCAAAACTTCTTTTTAACTTCCTGTTGAAACCTGATTTTGTTCTGATCTTTTTTTTAGATCTTAATGGTGAGCTAGTCTAATCACCTTTTGTTGTCAGGCATTGATAAATAACTTTGATTTTGACTCTTACTCTAGAACCACTGAACCAAATTTGTTGAAATTTTGCAGAAACCTTCCATGGTGAAAGGTCAGTCACTTTAGACAACTGTAAATAATGAACCAAGTCAACCCAGCTGTAGGAAGAGTCACATAGAAATAGGTAAAATGAAATCCCTTTTTAATTTGTTCTTTTATCACTTCTGTCTATCCCGGCGTCATTTTTATGTGATAACATAGATCCAACTCAAGAGAACATGTATTGTACTGAATGTAGTACATTAAAATTGCAGTACAAATGCGAAAAACTGTAAAGTGTGTTTTTTTAGCAAGGACATAAAATTAGAGCAATTTGGTGGTTCGATATCGGAATTACTCTTTTTAGCATTATACCTGAATTAGAGTATCAAAGACTGCGCGAAAAATCGCTAAAATAAAACTACTGCTAAAATAAAACTACTGCTAAAATAAAACTACTGCTAAAATAAAACTACTGCTAAAATAAGTATGTTAACGGTATTTTCAATGTTGCAGGTCAAATGTCTAGGTCCAGATTACAAAATATTAGAAATTTTGTTTGCATTCATTAGATCCCCTGATGTAATCGGTCTGAAACTACATGAACACATTTCTTGCCTATGTTTGTTTCCAAAGTTATGCATGATTTATTTTGAAACTGAACAGATGACAGATTATGTCAATGTAGAACATCCAGAATTGCATTTGAGTTTCAAAGTGGTCGATTCATGGACTCGTAGATCTTTCGGAATTCCTAGTTTAAGTCAAAGTTCTGTGTGCAGTATAGGTCCAAACAAGCATAAATTGATCACTCCTCTTTGCATAGATATTTGATACATCTTTATTTATATTATGACCTTGTTATGACCTTTTGAGAGGTCACTATAGCCTCATAGTATTACCTCTGATTTCCAAGTCATTGGATGAAAAAACTCAATTCTTCAAAGTCATCACGCGACAAAATTATAAATAAATATTTTCCTCTCGGCAAGGCTGTGATAGCATTAGTGCATCTCCATTGAGGAAAATTAACCTTTTGGATTTCTTACTTGACAGCCTAGAAATATTTCAAAGGGTGTCCTTGCCATATTGTGTGTTATATTATAGCAAAATTGTATCAATTGCTACGTTTCTTAGGTTTTTAAACAAAGCTCAGTTTCACACACATGGATTAGATTAAGTAGCCTTTAGAAGAGAAACATTCTTCATAGTCTGTCCATTAAATGGACATCTTGGTGCAGGACATATTTATGACGAAGTTGTATAATAGTACATATTTATCAAGTGAAGGAAACGATGTCTATTTGCCAGTTCACATGTATCAGTAGGTGTCAAACGGAGGTGCAAAATGTCATCATTGTTCATTCGAATACTCCGGTTGTTTCTTCTGGAAAATACCCTATGCAAAGAAGCGGAATCCTCTGTACTAGATTTATGTTCAATTCTGCGCTAATTCAGGTCTTTATCATGTACTTGGAGATCATGTGTCTCTCTGTCACCAATTGGTTGTCGGTATTCTGTCGCATGATGTGCTAACGTTTTCTACTGTGATTTGCGAAATTGACATTCAAGCTATTCCATTGAATTAAGTTTCAAATGTGCTTCTTTAAAACAGTAGCCCATTAGTTTTATATAAATTGAAGAAGTTATTTATTACACATTCCTTAAGTATTAAACAGTCGATATTTTTCTAGGGAAAGAATTTGCGAGTTTGACTGGGATAATAGAATTTCTAAAACATTTAACCTGGTCATGAGAGCCCACTTGGTTTGCCAATATGTTATTATTTCATGGATGATAAATTTGTGATAATAGCAAAGTTGCAAAAATATTTTTGCTACGATAATGACCGACTATATAGTATCAAGGATTCACAATTCTAGACATCCGTTTCTCAATGTGGACTTTGGTAGTTTGAATTTGCTGCATTATAAGTCTGTAAAATTATATACAGTGGAGCAATGATAATCCGGACGCCAATAGTCCAGAATACAATTAAGATGTCGGAGAATGGCTTTGACCATTGTCTAAGTAGACGGATTAGCCAGTCCAGGAAATTCTTAATAACATGGGCTCAGTTGTTCAAATGGTGATAAGCTTAATTATAGGAATTTTTCATTTCTTATCTACTGCAAAACCCATGATTATATCTTTATTAAACTTAGAAAGTAGACCAAGAACAGAGTTCTTTAAAATCTCATAGAATCTTGTAAAATTAACACTAACAGATTTTTTTTTATTTGAAAATTGTCGTTAAACTGTGATTAGCCTAATCACCTTTGAACAACTGGGCCCTGGATTTTTTTTGCTGGCGGTTCAAGTTTCCGGATTATCAAGGGGTCACTGTATACTGTATAACATGAAATTTTCGTTGAGTAGAACATTTTATTGTTTCGTGATTACCATGAAACACGAATATAAAAAACAACAAAGCAAGCTTTACGTAACATTGAAACCATTATTCTATCGACAAACCACGAATTTTTCTACTCATGAAATGATTTGAAAATTCCAAACCACGAAACAAAGTACCCACGAATATTTCATGTAATACAGTACTAAAGGGATCATCAAAACTAAACTAAAATTAAAACAAAGAAGTTGTGTATATTGTATCGAGGCATTTTTATTTGTGTTACACAAACACCGTTCAAGCCTGAAAAATTACCGCTCTTTCACTTTTTATCGTTTGAAAATTAAGATCATGTAAATGAGATGAACAATTTTGCTGCATTAAGATCAGGATGTAGAATGATGCAGGCTACCGTGGCTCCCGCGGAATAACAATTGGAATATTATATTGCCCATCACTTTAGGCTGATGGGATGAATATAACTTATCGCCATAAATAACACAGCATTCTATCAGACTATAGTGATGGATTTATTTAAAATTTATTATTTAACCCTTAGTAGTACGTGGAGCCGGCGCGCTCTTATATCTAATAGCGTATGCCTGTCCCGGGGCTCCGCGTGATCCACGGGCACCAGGGTATCCCTGAACTCCTTGTCGGCCGGGGAGACCGGTCTCCCCCATTGGTCCCTGTGGGCCGTGGGGTCCTGGTGCTCCAGGGGCTCCAGCCTCACCCACAGCTCCGGGTGGTCCCGCTGGACCTTCCTCTCCTGGCATTCCTGGGAATCCCTGTATTCCGACATGTCCTGGCTCTCCTGGCATTCCTGGGTATCCTGAAGGATGAAAGATTCAAGATCAGTAACATACGACAAAATGTTACCAGTATTAAATATAAGGTAAGAGACCAGTAAAATAAACAGCGTGACTGACGTTTGAGGGAATGTTAAATAAACTATATCACTGATCTGTTAATTGGAGGACAAGGAAGAGTAAAACTATCACCAACATGTTAAGGTAGAGGATATAATAAGACAATCCATTCATCCGCAAGACAGCTGCTGAAGAACCCCAACAAAATGAACTGCCAATCTTTGTTTTCAACTGTCTTATTTATGCTCAAACATACTATTCAAGATATTGATCAAGATAAATGCCTCATTCCTCTTGAGCGTACTCCCAATGGTACTCAACACGATGTACATAACTTGTTCAGACATCAGGCATTTGGTATACAGTGTCAACTTATACTAACCCTGTGGTCCATAGTGGCCTGGCTCGCCAACAGGTCCTTGTGGTCCAGCTGGTCCGGGTTGACCCTGTTCACCTGGTTGTCCTTGCTCTCCGTCTGGCCCGGTGTCTCCCTTCTCGCCTTGCTCTCCCATAGCTCCCATCTCGCCTGGTGCTCCTTGGTCGCCCTTTGGTCCTTGAGGTCCATGCGCTCCTGGAGCTCCTTGTTCGCCTCCCGCTCCCTGATCTCCTTGCTCACCCTTAAAGCCTGGGTATCCAGTCTCTCCTTGTGGTCCAGCGGCACCGGGAAGACCAGGATGTCCTGGTTCGCCTTAAAAATAAATTACCAGGTATCAAATACACTTATGTTTTTTTTTTTATAAAATGTCATTTCACAACAGAAATTCCTGTGTATGTACTTTTAGTGCATGCCAGGCTTTGTTTAGACCCAGAAAATTGTTTGAAGTTGGTACTGATTACCACGAGGGACACATTTTTCAAGTTCTTTTTATTAAATTCTGAATGAACAAAGTATAAAGCCTACATATTTTAACAGAACTTACTAGATCTTTTCATTCATTAAATTTATCATATTCATTTGAGAGAAAAAAGGTTGTAGAAATCAAAACATTATTTTGAATTACATGTATTTTAGAATTTTAAGATGGCATTTAGTTGGACTTACCAGTGCTGCCTGGGGGTCCTGGTGGTCCGGCGACCCACATGTGTCTCTTTCTCCTTACTTTACCATCCTCTGTAGGGGAGTACATATACATCAAATATTTATATTGGAAATTTACATATTAAGTCATCAAAGTGAACTTAATTATTAATCTTTTATTAATTAAAACTCGCACGTACCTACATGGGATGACTTGATGTCTCCCTGACTTTGTCTGTTGTATACTTATATACAGCATTGAGTGAACCAAATAACTTATAGAGTGATTATTCATGTCATTGTGATCAAAATGTATGCTTCCTATCCCGGTCATTCTTACCGTACATCGACTCACGACCGCAAAATCTTCGTCTCCAGTGCCGTAATGCTTACCCCTCTGTGTTATGTCGAAATGCTTTGTTGTTGGGGTCCTTACCGGTGCAGCAGTATTCAAAAATTCCCTTCGTTTCAATGTCAATTTGCTTGATACCGAGTACCAAAGTACAAAACTTTTATTTAAAAGAGAATTACTCTGATAAGTAGGTTTACCTGTTTATTTTGTGGATTTTGAATAAATACATGATAATTTGAGTGTTTACGAAATACATACATATAAAAAAGCATAAAATGCCAATTTTTTTTTCTTTTTTTTTCTGAATTATCGAGAATTCTAACAATTTTACCACAATAAAATCGTAAGATTTTTGTAATGAACTGTATTCCTGGTAATACGGCGACAGTCACAACACAATGCGTACAATGGTTACCTTAAACTATCACAGAACGCTAAAATGGATAAAACTGCTCCTCTGAAATCATCGAACTGGTACTCGGAGATATAAAGTCTAGCGTTCATAATAAGTTTTTCAACTTCAAAAAAATATAAGTACACATATATGCATATAGTTAAAGTAAGTAGATACGCTGGTCAGGTTTCATAACAGTTCTCAACTCAAAGTAAATAAGTAAATTCGTCATCTACTTTATCATAGTACTATATTTTAATATATTTCACTGAAAATAAGGACAATCTGTAACATATTCACTGTGAAATATTGATAAACGTTGTAATGCATTTCACAAATAATTTCATAAATGCCTGTAATTCATTACACATACATCATTTTAGTATAATTATATAATCTGTACTTACGTTAAGAATCATTGATGGAACCTGACCGGTTTGATTTAAGTTGATATTATCATAATTTGTACAGACTGTTTCGGATAATATGTTTCGACTTACTAAATTCAAAACACGTATATATAAAAGTTTGCTAAGTAGCAACCGTGTGCAACAGAACCCATACTGGTGACACGATATTCTCATTTATCCGAGTAGTATTTTCACTTCACTGCATCAACGATTTACCGTTAAATAAATGATATTCTGCAACAAAATATAATGTTTCTTCATTGCATCTATCTTTACTATTGATTATGACGTTAATAGCCAAACAATACTCAATTAATTAAGAATTGTCCGCTATCTCAGGTTTATCTGTTATCAATAAATATAAAGCGCTGACATACCCTTTACACACGAAAGTCGAAACAGGTTTTCTGAAACACTGTACGTTGAAGTGAAATCAACTGCTTGTGTGTAACGAAGCAGAACGGGTCTGCCAAACGTGACGGTATACGTTCCGGTCCATCGCTAATCCAAATATCATAGCCGTTTATTTCATGAATCAAATAATTCGAGGTATATACTTAAACTGTGAAGGTTTTAACGAATGTAACGCAACATAGCCGTAGTAATATACATGGGTTATCTTTTACCCGCTTTTTGTGCATTTAGTTATCGCGATTATAAAATTGTCCAGCGAAGTCTCGAAATCTGATCCCCTCGAAAATTACCGGCTACATGGTATTTTATACAAAGAATTCCTGTATATTCGGAGTAACGACTGGCTTTTGTGCAATGGTACTATAGATGCCATATGACCAAAATCACTGATTATGAAATTATTTCCAATCATTTGGATTTCATATATGAATACTAGAAATCAATCGAGGTTAAGTTGTTCTTCTCTGCGTTGCAGGTCCACATACACTTAAACAATCTAAATGTCAATTAATGTTAATACTACACGTAATTTCTTTGCGATTTCATACATTTAAGTACATTAGATCTTACTGTCGGTATATAGCATCTACTGAATGAGTTTTACTGAGTGTAAAGAAAGACTATTAAGACTGGATACTTTATAGTGTTTTATTTGTTCAGCCATAGAGCAACGATAACATGGTTTTCATCACATTTATATAGTTTGTTGCCAATTGGACGGTATGCCTGAACACTAAAATTATTTGAAAGTAACATTTATAACCAGCCGACAAATAATTCGATGGAATAGAACAAATGAATGAAAATGCATTGGAATTTCAAAATGTCTTATTTAATAAATACATTTACGCTTATTAATAGCCCTTTGAACCAACGGCTGGCTGGTAAGATTTAGCGGGAGCGGGCTGGTATTTTACTGGTGCTGGTTGATAAGATTTAGCTTGGGGAGCTGGCCTTCTGTATGCAGCGACATAATATTGGGCTGGCTGACCAGCATATCCTTGAGGTCCTGGGGGTCCCCTTGGTCCCTTTTTGCCCCTTTGTCCTGGGTATCCTTGAGTTCCTTGTGGTCCTGGTGCGCCATGTTGTCCTGCTTCACCCTGAGGGCCATCGGGGCCTTGTGGTCCTGCAGGGCCCATTGCTCCGGTTTCTCCCTGAGGTCCTGGAGCTCCTTGATCTCCCTTCTCTCCCATTGCGCCTGGAAGTCCTGGTGGTCCAGCTGGTCCATCCTCTCCCTTTTCTCCTTGAGGTCCTGCGGGTCCTATTGCTCCTGGCATTCCTGGGAATCCAGTCTCTCCCTGAGCTCCTTGCAATCCAACATCTCCTTGGGGCCCTGGTGGTCCCTGAGGTCCCTGCTCTCCCTGATCACCGGTGAAACCCTGTGGACCATGTGGTCCGTCACGGCCTGGGGGTCCAGCAGGTCCTGGCTCACCAACGTCTCCCTTACCGCCGGGGGCACCAGGTGCACCTTGAGGTCCCATTGGACCATCTTTACCGGTTAAGCCCTTTTTACCTACAAGAAGGGGTTTTATTAGACACACCCAAACGGAAAGCGGGTCTCAATAAATTCAAGTTGCGAAATTAGCGAGAAACTTGCGCCCGCGTGGCACGAATGCGACACGTTTCTGCGATAACCAAGTATCAAATGAAATTATCATATTCTATGCTAAATTTTTGAATTAACTTCAATAATATTAACATTTTTCGCGCTATGGTATTATAACTGTGTCGTTGATAATTCGTTGATACAAATTACTACGCGTTAGATTTAACAGCTTCAAATAATCAAGAGCAATAAGTATCCATAACAACAGTTAATAATGTAAAAGAGAAACTTACCAGGCATTCCAGCTGGTCCTGGTGGACCTCTAGCGGCGGCATAGAAGTAAGCACCACTTCTCTTCATACGGTGGGCTGCATCTATGGCTGCATCGTCGTCTATAGCATGAAAAGAAAAGTGAAGGATTGGTCTACTGCCGAGCGAGAGACCGCGAGGTGTCGACCACCTCACATCGCAACGCATAAACCCCCTAATATGGCGTATAATAGAGTAGGAGGCGGGTTATACAGAGCACCAAGATTACGGAAGCATACATCAGTCAAATTTTAAATTATTTCCTACTGTATGTGGGTTGTACTCATACTTTTTTTACAGATAATAAAATGTTCTTTGTCATGAAAAAGGCTAAACCTCATCAAAATATATCAACTTGATTAAAGCCAGATATGCCATTCCACTCACTTATACTTCGTTACAGTCGACTGGAACGTACAGTATCGGAGTGGAATAGGTGATCTGGTTTTAATGAGATTTCAAATCATACTTAATATCAAATTAAATTTCTTGGTTATTTTTATTTTAATATTTGATTAATTTTTAAGATGTTTTAACTTAGCAAAAGAAGTTTAATAACAAAATCTAAACACCGATACAAAAATGGATTCAATGGTTTTGAGCCGTCTCACAAAATATTGTTTTGAAATCTAGTTCAGTTTTTATGAAAATATTGAACCAAAAATCCTTACGTTTTATAGTGATTTGATACCAGTAAATTAAATATATTTTTCTGTAGGATACAGTGTATTTACTGCTTGCAGTCTCTCTAATATGCGTCAGTCATTTGCGCAATGATAACGTTCAATTAGCTATTGTGTGAATGTAAATAAGGATTGTGTATCATAATTGTAAGATACAAAATACACAGAATGGGTAAGAAAAAACACCTCTAAACCATATTCATCTAATATACTGTGCTAGTATAGTAAAATGCAACACAATTATAAATCAATCAAAGATACTAACAAATCTAGCTCTTCCTGACTCTTAAAGTGAAAATGTAAAACTTACCTCCTGGGATAATTCCGGCAACAAGGTCATCCAGACGTTTCTGTAAATCCTGAATCCTGGTTTCAAGTTCTCCTAAGTCTGCTGCACTGGGCGCTACATACGTGGCCGCAATGCCCAAGACGAATAGAAGTATAGAAGCCTTCATAATGACGTAGAATTTACTGCAAGTGAGCCAAGGACTGGGGTACTGAGGCTGGACGCGAGCTTATATACCCGGCCCTAATTAGCATACTGAACTCTCCCTGGCAGACACCTTGCCCCGACTAAGAAATGCTGTCTTTGCATTCTTGTTCGTGTACGTCAAATTGCCAAGTCGTCCGATAACGAGCGTGATATGGCCATAGTTTATACAATAGTAAATTTTTCAAATGGTTTTGTAGTTTGATATTATCTAAATAATTTATTTCCTTTTAATAATGTTAGGTCAACTAAATGAATCTTAAATAATCATCAATTCCGGAAATACAACAACTGCTGTTATAGAAGTCGTTCACTGAATGGATGTTAATTTTTATGTTCAATAGTGATTAAATCGTTTATTTGCCTTATAAGTATGGTAATTCAACAAAACAAATCTTCATTATTATGTTGTATTTGTGTTCAAAATATGTTTATGGCTGAATAAAGTTTATATCCATGCTTTATGCTGTATGCTGTGTTCGCGAACATGTTTCAGGAAACGGCATCATTGATTATTTCCATGATATTTTTCATTGTCAATCTAACTTTCTTTGTAACTGCTTCTTTTGGAAATCTGTTGCAAATTATATCTCCAACTATCAGGTTTAAATTTTCACGGCTAAATAATAAATAAGATATATGCTTTATTTTTATTCATTAGATATCAAACATGTTCAAAACCACTTAACTATATTCTCGAAATTCTTTTGTTTAGAATGAAAATCTTCATAATTTAAAATGAAATGAAAAATGCATATGATACAATCGGGCATATACATATTACCTATTTCGTTTGAATTTATAAAAAAATCACTGAACTTTTATTATTAAAATTGAAATTTGAATTAATAAAAAAAATAATAATAATAATAAAAAAATCTGCAATACATGCAAGCAATTTTAGTTTGTATATCTTCCTCTCTGCATGCACAATTGGGCACCAATGTTGCAGAGCCCAGTGCTATCGGTATTGACGCATATGGCGAATCAAACCACAATTACTGAGCCGGGCGTGACGTTCATAGGCACATGTTGGGAGTCGATGAACTCTCTAGAAAGCAGACGCTGGCAGGATGCAACTGACCATAAACGCTCGCCAGTGTTTGTGTTGGGTTAGTTTACCTTAATGAAATTAAGTGAACGTCCGTAGACACGTTGTAAAATATGATAGCATACCTAACCTACTTCATTTAAATGTTAAAGGAACATTCATTCGTGGGGCCATTGTGAAAATGTTGAAGTTCTAAACTTTAAAACAGAACTCTTGGAATTTGATAATATCTATTAAAATGCCTTGCGGTAATATAATTATTATTGAATGATTCTGGTTATGGTTGTAGTAAGCCTAAATCTATTGGCGGTTTATCAGTATTCTCCAGTGGTGAGAATTAATACGTTGTATAAGGAATTTTATACTTTAGAAAGTTGGTGGACCTGGTTGTTTAAGTATTTATGTAATGGTTTTATTTTTCACTATTTGAAGAAAAAAACCCATTTGTTTTCCCTTTACGTTTTAACTGGGAACCCTAAACCCGAATGAAGGAATACTTGAAGAAAGAGATGGCAAGGCATCTCTAAATCATTCCCCTCACGCTTCAAGTACACGTATCACTTGCTCAAAATGAGCAAATTACGAACGTTTTGAGATTTATTCCAAAATGAAGTTGCTATAGAGATGACAGTCGATATCGTTGAGTAGTAACAGTAACCCCGGCGTTGGCCTTACTCTACTGATCATACGTAAATACAATCCTATTCTAATTGCGAGCATCGCAAGACTAACGAGACCTTTAACCTCAATCAAATATATTTCTGTTCTGATTTTTACATTGGTCCAAAAGAAGATGTAATTATACACATTCTACAAAGAAAATCAGGTTACATTTGTAGCATGTACTTGAAACTTTTTCTGGAATCTAAACATATTGAAACAGCTGATGAGCACAATATTTGAATTGAAATAAGTCATGACATAATAAACCTGTACAAAAAAATATAATCAAGTCAAAAGATGAAACGACACACATCCATGCGAATGTTTATTTGAATTCTGTAATTAAGTTGCTATAGACGTTTTACTTTATACTGCCCAGATATGCCCTGGTACGTGTTACATTACCAGTCCTGTAAGCTGTGCCAAAATGTTCGGTAACTGTATACTACATCAATCATGTCTGTCCAGGTCCCAGCACTGGCTCAATTAGGACATCGTTATCTTAAAACCTACTTCTCCTGTATTGAAATGAGTATTGTATTTGTTTAGCATTCTTTAGGGAAAATTTATTTCTAAGCTGATATGTAACAGATTTCCTGCTAGAAAGAAATGAAGAATATTTAAACGTCTTTATTTTGGCTGAAATAAATCTAAGCGTAAAAATGATTTTGAATAAGTCAGTGCAATGATGAATTTGTGTATTTTAATAATTGCTTTAATTGCAGGCAATGTAATTAGAGCGATTATTTAAGGGATTATGTCAGTTGGAAATAAGATAAAATGTGTACATTTACAGTATTTGTTTTAATAATTAAGTTATAGTTTAATTAGAATAGTTCGCAACGCCTGTCTATATTATATTGTTTTGCCATTTGCAGGATTTGACCTACGCTACTTCAGCGGTATATTTCTAATGTTGCGTTTTATGCCGGGGAACGTACACATAAACCGGGCATGTACCTTTTCATTGGAATTTTATTTATTTCGATACTTCCAAGAAATATGCCGCTGATGTAGCGTAGTTCAAATAATCTGTCTTATGATTTCAAGTTTTGTAGTAACGCGAGCTGACTATATATAAATATAAAAAGACTAATAATAAAGACAGGTTTAGCGGACTATCTATATTCATATTCCAAACATTTTTTTTTTTTTACATTTTTTTCCTGGAGTGTTTTATTTAAATGTCAAAATAATGAAAGCTTAATTGATTCGGTTGGTGTGAAGTGTCATGTTGCACGTAACGAGTACGTTATATTAAGTTTAATGTATAAAAATAGCATGTTTCATACTGTAAGGTATATACGCAGCTTATGGACAACTTTCAATGTCAATTCGAATAAATAAACAGTGCATGAAAGAGATATTAGTTTAGTGGAATAAGGTAGTGAAAGGGCTTTTGCATGTGAATAATTACTCAAACAAGGACGTGAAAATATAAAAAAAAATATTACTTGAGAAATTTCATTGCCTCTTTTTATATACTTCAAACATCTTGAATATTATTTGATTTTTTTTCCATTTTTCTCATCGTGTTGTTGAAGTCTTCACGAAGAGTAGAGTGTGGGAATAAAGGTCGAGAACGTAATTGACATTCTACAAATAAAATCTGGTGATAGTGTATGTAGTTGTTTTCTTGTAGGGGAGGGTGGGGTACAATGTGTGTTGTTCTAGAGGAGAAAACATTTAATATTGAGAGGTTTTATTAGGTAGTCTGGTACACTGATAAAGTTAATTAACACAAACTCGATAAGAAGTCTGTATACCGTCAAACAGCCTTACTCATCAATTGCATCGTATTCTGAAATACGTCAGAAGTAAGATACACTATTTTTTTTTATTCCACGCGTGAACATCAAAATATTGAAAGAATAATTTTGAGTTTAAACACTACATCTGATATTTGCAGTATCTTATGAATCACTGCCCAGGTCAATCATTTTGAATGACACGGGGTATGGCCAAGTTCTGAAAAAAATCTCTTTGTACAAAAAATAAGAGATCGCTATATGGTTGGGCACTGTTTATTAGGATTTATAAGGACAATTAATGGATGCAGGCTCGATATCCATATCATCAATATACATGTATAGACATAAAAATATATCTAAATAATTTATTTTCAGTATATCAATATCAATGGCTATGTTTCTTCAATTTATAAAATTTTAAACCTTAAAATGAATATTTTTCCACTGTTGTTATATGTTAAGATATTTCAACGACATCAATATTTCGATAATTTGATAAACAGCATGGAATTAGAGAAATCTGTGTTAAATGAAGCATCTATATTGTTTTTTGAAAATGTGTTAATGATATGACTAGTGTTATTACACTAGTACATGTATATGTTAAACATGACTATCAATACATGTTAGATAGAATATATAGAATACTTTCCTTTCCATTTCGATATTATTTCATACCGTCAGAAAATAATACCATGATAAATAATAAGTACTATGTGCCATGTGTAACAGAAAACTTTTATTATATCAAAGTCACTGACTGTAATTATCCTTTAGGTATTACCCGAAGTCTTCCACTTATGTTTTGATCTAACGTTTTTGATCTGCCTGTCTTCAGGTTCACTATGTATTTCTGTTTTAATACTTGATATCCATCCCGCAAACGCCTTCAGTAAGGGTTGTATTTTAAGTCTCGGCATTGATTTTAAGTGGGCTCCTTGTAAAATGTATTTTTGTAATTTTTGCCGTTCTTTACAATTTTACTTCCTTTTTTTATTTTGCTTCTTTGTTTGATGACTTGATAGTCGTTTACCAAAATATCAAACAAAACTTAAAGATATATGGATGTATATTATTTGAGTTATACCTAACTATTTCACAAATTTGTTTTATCTCAAATAGCCTATCTAAACAATGAAAATAAACAGAAAAATATGTTTAGACATTTTAAGCCAAATAAAATAAAATACGAAATACAGATAAAATAACATGAAGATAAATAAAAAAAATAGCAAACACACCAAGAATATACATAATCAAAAACAAGAATAAAAATAAATATATATAAAAATGATATTTATTTTTACTCATAGGGACAAAAACCTGGTTTCTTGAAAACCGGAGTTTTCTATGGATATAAATTGGGTATAATAATTGTTAAAGGAATTTTAACATTTTCGAAAAAAATACTTCAAATCATACCCCTAGTCTTGTTGACAAGAATATCAACTGCTTCTGTTCTAATATGTATGTAAACACGTATCTTACATATATAACTGATGTGGGTTACGCACTGTAAAATCAACTTTCTTTCGCGGCGACTTAATTTCGCGATTTCCATTTCAAAATAAGCTCGCGACGATTAATATTCGCGAATTTAAAATTTGACAGGAAATTCAATAAATTAAGACGATGTTAATTCACGGAGATTTTGTATAACTCCTACGCGAGTTGGTTTACAGTAAGTGCACTGAAATGTATTTTGATCATCAGGCCGATTTTTTGTGTGTTTTTTAACTGAACATTCAGTAAACAGTGCATATTAGTAATTGGTACTACTTAAATTAATACATATACACATTTTTTGTTTCCTTTCTTTAAAACAGTCTCCTGAATTAGGAAAACGCTCGTGAATTTAGTCTTTAATAATTTAAAGTATCTGAACCTTTTTACCGCTAGTTCTGATACTGTAAACGTAGATATATTCGCGAGTGTTTAATTTCGTGATTTGCATATGTATGTGTAAACATTTCGCGACGTTGTTATTTTCCCGATATGTTGTAGACTAACTTTCTTTCAATCAAAAATTGAACAGAAATTCTTATCAATACATAGATATTAATTCGTGGAGAAAAACCTATTTACATGGATTGCGAAATTCGCGTGAAAAACCGGACGCCAAAAAAAAAAAGTTGATTTACAGTACACATCTTCGAACTTCTAACATTATAGTTTCATACATGCAAGAATATTATGCGAGCGAGAATGTTCGCGGTTGAAAGGTTTCCTCGTAACTAACGTTTGGAATATATTTTTTTCCTACTGATTCAGTGGGATGTATTGTAGAATGATAAGATAGTTACTCATCACCCCTGGTTGCCTGTTTTAACATGGTCGGATTTAATCGGATTAGGCAAAGGTGTATACTGAGGAAGCCGAGTGTGGGAAAGTGATACCTAATGGAGTCTGGCATTCTGGGATTGTTTGAAGTCCGATCCGCTTCGTTTGTTAGTTCGTATAAGATATGATTTATCTCAGATAGCTAGTGTTTTGGAAACAGAATCTTAAATGTTACCAGGTTGGCAAGACTACAGACCTAGATCTACACATTGAAATTCTATACATTAATTAAGTTAAAAAGAGATTTCCATGTCTGATGTTAACCAGCGCATGCTCTGTATTGTATTGAATGTGGTATTGTACAACACAATCTGGTTTTTGTGATGGTCGCAAAAACATACGGGAAAATATAGCCCTACTGGTATTAGGTAAATGAATAGAATGCTAAAACAGACATGGAAGTTTTAACTTTTGATAGGATAGTGAGCGGACCCACCCACTAAATGTTTTTTTAAGAAATTTAATAAAATAGAAAATCTTTATACAGTACATCTTAGTTCCTTACAACGTATTCACAGACACACTAGATAGATATAAATACATTTAATAACTTTCTGAAAAGATATTTATTTCGCCTTGCAAAATATTTATACTTTGCCCTTGACCTAAAATCACCCTTAAAATCTGGCTTGAAAACGTTGTCTCTGCGACGTAATGACACTAAGGATGAGATGATATAATATTAGAATCTGCTGAGAAAATCTACCAACTTTTTTTTTTTTTTTTTTTTTTTTTTTTTTTTTTTTTTTTTGTTTTTTTTTTTTTTTTTTTTTTTTTTTTTTTTTTTTTTTTTTTTTTTTTTTTTTTTTTTTTTTTTTTTTTTTTTTTTTTTTTTTTTTTTTTTTTTTTTTTTTTTTTTTTTTTTTTTTTTTTTTTTTTTTTTTTTTTTTTTTTTTTTTTTTTTTTTTTTTTTTTTTTTTTTTTTTTTTTTTTTTTTTTTTTTTTTTTTTTTTTTTTTTTTTTTTTTTTTTTTTTTTTTTTGTTTTTTTTTTTTTTTTTTTTTTTTTTTTTTTTTTTTTTTTTTTTTTTTTTTTTTTTTTTTTTTTTTTTTTTTTTTTTTTTTTTTTTTTTTTTTTTTTTTTTTTTTTTTTTTTTTTTTTTTTTTTTTTTTTTTTTTTTTTTTTTTTTTTTTTTTTTTTTTTTTTTTTTTTTTTTTTTTTTTTTTTTTTTTTTTTTTTTTTTTTTTTTTTTTTTTTTTTTTTTTTTTTTTTTTTTTTTTTTTTTTTTTTTTTTTTTTTTTTTTTTTTTTTTTTTTTTTTTTTTTTTTTTTTTTTTTTTTTTTTTTTTTTTTTTTTTTTTTTTTTTTTTTTTTTTTTTTTTTTTTTTTTTTTTTTTTTTTTTTTTTTTTTTTTTTTTTTTTTTTTTTTTTTTTTTTTTTTTTTTTTTTTTTTTTTTTTTTTTTTTTTTTTTTTTTTTTTTTTTTTTTTTTTTTTTTTTTTTTTTTTTTTTTTTTTTTTTTTTTTTTTTTTTTTTTTTTTTTTTTTTTTTTTTTTTTTTTTTTTTTTTTTTTTTTTTTTTTTTTTTTTTTTTTTTTTTTTTTTTTTTTTTTTTTTTTTTTTTTTTTTTTTTTTTTTTTTTTTTTTTTTTTTTTTTTTTTTTTTTTTTTTTTTTTTTTTTTTTTTTTTTTTTTTTTTTTTTTTTTTTTTTTTTTTTTTTTTTTTTTTTTTTTTTTTTTTTTTTTTTTTTTTTTTTTTTTTTTTTTTTTTTTTTTTTTTTTTTTTTTTTTTTTTTTTTTTTTTTTTTTTTTTTTTTTTTTTTTTTTTTTTTTTTTTTTTTTTTTTTTTTTTTTTTTTTTTTTTTTTTTTTTTTTTTTTTTTTTTTTTTTTTTTTTTTTTTTTTTTTTTTTTTTTTTTTTTTTTTTTTTTTTTTTTTTTTTTTTTTTTTTTTTTTTTTTTTTTTTTTTTTTTTTTTTTTTTTTTTGTTTTTTTTTTTTTTTTTTTTTTTTTTTTTTTTTTTTTTTTTTTTTTTTTTTTTTTTTTTTTTTTTTTTTTTTTTTTTTTTTTTTTTTTTTTTTTTTTTTTTTTTTTTTTTTTTTTTTTTTTTTTTTTTTTTTTTTTTTTTTTTTTTTTTTTTTTTTTTTTTTTTTTTTTTTTTTTTTTTTTTTTTTTTTTTTTTTTTTTTTTTTTTTTTTTTTTTTTTTTTTTTTTTTTTTTTTTTTTTTTTTTTTTTTTTTTTTTTTTTTTTTTTTTTTTTTTTTTTTTTTTTTTTTTTTTTTTTTTTTTTTTTTTTTTTTTTTTTTTTTTTTTTTTTTTTTTTTTTTTTTTTTTTTTTTTTTTTTTTTTTTTTTTTTTTTTTTTTTTTTTTTTTTTTTTTTTTTTTTGTTTTTTTTTTTTTTTTTTTTTTTTTTTTTTTTTTTTTTTTTTTTTTTTTTTTTTTTTTTTTTTTTTTTTTTTTTTTTTTTTTTTTTTTTTTTTTTTTTTTTTTTTTTTTTTTTTTTTTTTTTTTTTTTTTTTTTTTTTTTTTTTTTTTTTTTTTTTTTTTTTTTTTTTTTTTTTTTTTTTTTTTTTTTTTTTTTTTTTTTTTTTTTTTTTTTTTTTTTTTTTTTTTTTTTTTTTTTTTTTTTTTTTTTTTTTTTTTTTTTTTTTTTTTTTTTTTTTTTTTTTTTTTTTTTTTTTTTTTTTTTTTTTTTTTTTTTTTTTTTTTTTTTTTTTTTTTTTTTTTTTTTTTTTTTTTTTTTTTTTTTTTTTTTTTTTTTTTTTTTTTTTTTTTTTTTTTTTTTTTTTTTTTTTTTTTTTTTTTTTTTTTTTTTTTTTTTTTTTTTTTTTTTTTTTTTTTTTTTTTTTTTTTTTTTTTTTTTTTTTTTTTTTTTTTTTTTTTTTTTTTTTTTTTTTTTTTTTTTTTTTTTTTTTTTTTTTTTTTTTTTTTTTTTTTTTTTTTTTTTTTTTTTTTTTTTTTTTTTTTTTTTTTTTTTTTTTTTTTTTTTTTTTTTTTTTTTTTTTTTTTTTTTTTTTTTTTTTTTTTTTTTTTTTTTTTTTTTTTTTTTTTTTTTTTTTTTGTTTTTTTTTTTTTTTTTTTTTTTTTTTTTTTTTTTTTTTTTTTTTTTTTTTTTTTTTTTTTTTTTTTTTTTTTTTTTTTTTTTTTTTTTTTTTTTTTTTTTTTTTTTTTTTTTTTTTTTTTTTTTTTTTTTTTTTTTTTTTTTTTTTTTTTTTTTTTTTTTTTTTTTTTTTTTTTTTTTTTTTTTTTTTTTTTTTTTTTTTTGTTTTTTTTTTTTTTTTTTTTTTTTTTTTTTTTTTTTTTTTTTTTTTTTTTTTTTTTTTTTTTTTTTTTTTTTTTTTGTTTTTTTTTTTTTTTTTTTTTTTTTTTTTTTTTTTTTTTTTTTTTTTTTTTTTTTTTTTTTTTTTTTTTGTTTTTTTTTTTTTTTTTTTTTTTTTTTTTTTTTTTTTTTTTTTTTTTTTTTTTTTTTTTTTTTTTTTTTTTTTTTTTTTTTTTTTTTTTTTTTTTTTTTTTTTTTTTTTTTTTTTTTTTTTTTTTTTTTGTTTTTTTTTTTTTTTTTTTTTTTTTTTTTTTTTTTTTTTTTTTTTTTTTTTTTTTTTTTTTTTTTTTTTTTTTTTTTTTTTTTTTTTTTTTTTTTTGTTTTTTTTTTTTTTTTTTTTTTTTTTTTTTTTTTTTTTTTTTTTTTTTTTTTTTTTTTTTTGTTTTTTTTTTTTTTTTTTTTTTTTTTTTTTTTTTTTTTTTTTGTTTTTTTTTTTTTTTTTGTTTTTTTTTTTTTTTTTTTTTTTTGTTTTTTTTTTTTTTTTTTTTTTTTTTTTTTTTTTTTTGTTTTTGTTTTTTTTTTTTTTTTTTTTTTTCTGTTTTGTTTTTTTTTTTTTGTTGTTTGTTTTTTTTGTTGTTTTGTGTTTTTTGTTGTTGTCCTGTTTGTAAGAATAAACATTGTATCTCAATGATAACACACTCAAATTAATTGGACCGACACCTTTTAATCCACGGGCAAGATTCCAAGGGTCGAGGCAACTGTAACCTTACACACTTTCCAAGCAATGTGTAATATTACCTCAGTTAGAGACAGCGTTTTAACCAATAATCATATCTAGCCTTAAGTGCTGATTGAAGTTTTTACTGCTATCAGTTCTCGATAATTGAACAAACAAAATGTTTCATACAATGCAACCACAATTGAACTGACTCATTGGTAGAAAAGGAATTAAACAGATTAGAATCCTTCACATATGCACATTCTTCCCATCTTACTTTATCGAGATAATTACCCAAGCCTATCTTTTTTCGGTGAACCATTGATATCAGATTCTGTCTCAAGTCTAAATACCAATTTTTGCAGTTGACCGTAGCCCATTGACTGAATTACGGAAAGCCATGTGTGCTTCAGATTGTGTGGTATGTTCGAGACTTTTCTGCTAAATTCCTCTTCCGCCTTATAAAAGTCATTCCCACTAAGATAAGTATCCGACATCGCACTTTATTTCAAAAATATCCATTTTACCTTTAGTAGTCACAATCTCGTTCTACCGTTGTATATTTTAACAATACCGTTACCATGGAAATAAGTAGTTTCATCTTTATGCTCTTTCTTGGAGTATGTGTCGGATTTCGTGTTCAGACGGACAAAGTGTCAGATGAATTGATGACACTGATAGACAATTTTGAACGACAACTCAAGGAAGTGGAAGAATTGCTGAGCAGCGTCCGGGAAGAAGTGCTGCGTGAAGAAGGTAGTGAACTTGTCTATTACACACTGATATATATTTTTTTCTCTCCTTTATTTATCTTTTCTTCGTCATTTTTTTTCCAAACAGACACTTAATTGCCAAATCTCCATTTGCAGGAAAGTGTTGTGACCTCTAGTCCTTTATGTACGTGAGGTCTATCAGACAGTGACCTTCGGTATCTCCATTTCCTTTACTGGTAGTAACAGCTATACGCTTATGTCATTATACCAAGGTAGACGTGCGTTACTGAACCTTAGCTGACCATGATCAATTACAGGAAATAGTGTATTAGACCTCAAAGAGATCTATAGTATTCAAGATTTGTAACCTAAATATATTTGATATTGACATATTGTTGATGATGGTAGCTGTGGTAAACAAGGCTTGAGTATTTCCAATTTATTTTTCTTGTATGACCGCCTTGTTGAGCAAATAAGCAGAAATATAATTCTGTTTACAAAATAATATGTTGGGATCATTTGATGCAATGTTAGCACACTCTACATGTATTGACTTAAGTAAATATGTCAATTTTATTTAAAAAATCAACATGATTCATGTTTATAAGCCGAAACTCGTTGAAAATAAGGCTGATTTTTTAACATAAAATGGACATCTTATTAGTTATAGAATGGATTAAATTAAATTTTAAATATGATCAATGAATATATATATTTTTTAAATAATGCGTTGCATGTTCTGGTGAAAAAAAGAAGTTTTCAATAAAATAGTATATGTTTTAAATATTTGGGAACTAACCAGAAATCTCAATGTAAACCAAAATCAATGCTGAATAATTCCCTTTCGTTTTTTTAGAATACTAAATCAATTCATTAGAATACTAAATCATTCATTACAGTAAATATTTTGGTTCCTACATGCGAAATGAACTTTGTTTTTGACGCAATATAAATACTTGTAATGTATTAAGTTTTGTTGTATATATGTTTATTTTCTGACATTGATAATACAATTTATTTGATTTAATATTGATATATTCACCCTACGGAATTATTCGATTGATTGAACTGGTTCAACCATCTTTCAATATAAACATAATCGGTTCATCCTCCATTGACTTGCTATTAATTATGTTATTGTTTTAATCCTTTGAAGTCTTACCATAAGCAATATTATAATGATGTACCTAAACATTCATCTACTGCAATCTTCCCTTTGGAATACGATAACTCACATCGTATAAACGTTTTGTTATATATTGTCATCAAATGTAATGATGGCTTACTTACACATTGTTCGTATGTACCTGGTATATAATAACATCAAACAGAATACAGTTAACAACAGTTTCATCTGTCTTGGTCCATACTGTATTGTAATCATTACGTTTAAAGGTGTTTTAGGCCAAAAAGAAATGTCTGTTTAGGGTTACATTGGCAAAAAATTAGGGTCGGTATGTCGGAAGGATTTTTTAAGTGTCTTTCACTCTAAAATAATGGCCGGAACCGGAGTCTGAGATCGAAATTCAGACTTTTATATATTTTTTTTCGTAGAAAAATGGAAAAAAATAGGGTCGAGGGTAAAAAAAATACGGTCGGTCGGGTAACCCAAATAGATATATTATTTTTTAATTTAGATATCAGCTTGGAAGATGATAAATCATTCAAGTAGAGATTAAATTGATATTACTTTTCAATCAAATATTATTTAATGGCGGAGAAGAGACACGATTTCATATTTCATTTATTTAAATGAGACTTTTCTTATTTACATGAGCTTGATGTTTGAAGCTTCATTGTGTATTTAATATTCTGAAACGTTCTAGAGCCTCTTATACTGTAAACCAACTTTCTTTCTCTGCTGTTAAATTTCGCAATTTCAGTTTCAAGTTCACGGAGATTAATTTTCGCGGAATGGAAATATATTATAATTTACGTTTGATAGATATTAAGTTAATCATTTGGATTGCGAAATTCGTGAAAGTAAATATCTCGCTAAAGGAACGTTTTAGTGATCTTGATGTGTTTTTGTTTTTGCAGCAAAAGAAGAGGAGATACTAGTTAGTCGGGTGAGACGAGGCGTGTACTATAGAAGGGGAGCCCCAGGATTTGCAGGGTTGACTGGTAAGTCGCTACATATAGGAATGTTTATCGTTACTTAATCATTTATCTCTTGGATGTATAGTGAAATCATCCATGTAATTTTTGCGATGAAAGTGATGGCTTATAATTTTTGTAATTAATTTAGCTGTATCCTGATTTGCCTTATGCAAACAAAGATATATTAGAGTTATAGTCTGTTTCAAACTAACCATCTTAATTAGATATAATAACGTGTGCATAACCTGCCTTTACCTGTGTTGTCTCGTCTGTATTATATTAGAAATATAAGTATATATTGATTAAATGTATTTTATCAGTCAATAATAATATGTTAAAGAAGATAATACAAAATTGATTTAATTTGTTTATTAGGTCAAGATTAGATATTTAAAAAAGAAAAGCAATAAACAAATCAGAAAAACCCCATTGACGGTGAATGTTGGAAATTAGACAGGTATCGTCCAGGTATTACGATTAGCAGAAAGCAACACTAGAAGTACACTAGTATACGCACACTGTAACGTATCTATTTGTTAATGTCAATTTACGACATTGTTAAAATTTTTAACGTAATATAATATTGGTATCAAAACGGAAAAAAAGTTATCCACTTAAGTGATCTCCCTTCCATTCTGTTTGTTTTTATATTTATTTACGTCCTATTAACAATAAGGCCAGGTAAAATTGGTACCCACTGTATGTCATGTATAACATTGGGTAATCGAGTTTGCGTAAATTAAAAAAAAAAGACACACCTTATTGCTTATATCTGTGATAAAATGGTCGCCCAACTTCTTGCGCTCAATTTACGATCATCACATGCAATGTATTTCACTTTTGCTTGTTTGTATTTTTCATGTATTGTTTGAGCTATAAGCTTTGTGATAACAACATATGCAAAGTGCCTTACAGTCAACAAATACTACTTCATTATTTTGTATTATTTTGGACTTTAAATAACTCTAAGAAAGAAATGTATCTTTTAACAACAGCTGCTTCGTGTTACTGTAAAACAATTTATTTTCGCGTTAGACTGGATTACCTGCCTTAGTACCAATTCTCTCCACTAAACTGCGCTAGGAGCGAAGCCTAGCGGAGAGTAGAAATACTACGGCAGACAATCCACTCTATTTTCGCGTATGCATTTTTTTTTGCATCATCGTTATTTTCAACATATTCGCAATGTCATAGATTCGCCATCACGGTCTCCTACTGACAATCGTATAATTCATATAATTCGTTTTTACAATTATTCGCCAAACATTTGAATTCACATTACACCTTTCACGCGAATTTACGAGAAAAATTATTTCTCGCAAAAAATAAAGTGGTTTACAGTACTCAATCGATACACTTTTGGTGTGAACGTAAAATTATACCTTATGCAATCAACTTTTTGGGAACACATACCTTGAGTGCAGATAGGCGGTATAGTAATACAAATATTCTATTCTGATTTTATAAATACATCTGTTCTAATTAAAGGTGAGCCCGGTGAGAAAGGCGATGACGGTGCTCCTGGACCTCAAGGAATCCAAGGCCCTGCTGGTCTGGACGGGGACAAGGGAGACCAGGGGCCTGTTGGACCTACAGGTGCTCCCGGATTGCAAGGCCCAATTGGGCCTCAGGGTACCAGAGGAGTGTACGGCCCTCCAGGTCCTCAAGGGTTTCGTGGTCGCAAAGGCGAACCTGGCTTCCCAGGAATGGTGGGTGAATGGGGCGCACCAGGCTTTCCAGGGGAGCAAGGACCCGCAGGCACCAAAGGCGACCGAGGCGATTTTGGCCCACCAGGTAAATAGCACACACAAACTTATTTTATGGTATCCTATGAGATTTAAAATTTCAATGATAAACATATGGATATAAAAAAAACTAATGATAATCAAACGTATGGATTATTCATACAATTTTCTATTATGATATTTTCCTTGAAATTTGGATGAGTGTCAATTTGGGCCCTCTGGTGGCCATGACCGATGAACATTATTTTTTGTTTACAGATATCCGGGGGGGGTAGGACATTAAGATATGACGCATGATTAAGGTCAGGTCGGAGTCCCTTGTGAGTTATGGGGGGTTAAACAGGAGGGGCAATTTTCTGTTTTGTCCCGTTTTGTTGGAACCAAATTATATATTTGAAATATTTTTTATGAATTATAATGCATTTATATGTTAAAAATCTAAAGATTTTGGAAAATATAACTTAGTGTCAAAAAATAGGTCACAGTGACCTGATTTTGTAAAATGTCAATTATATAAGAATAAAGTTCATGAGATGCCATAATATACCTGACAAAATGCTATATACATTATATTATATTGCATTGAGCAATACATTTGCATATTATAAACTTGGGCAAGGAATAATGTGGATTATAAAGGATTGAGAAGGGGGAGCAGGGGGGAGAGGTGAGGGGGATTTTTATTTTTAAAACTTTAAAACACCAATAAATGTTTTTGCTTATGTTCAGAGGGTCATATACTTGCTCAAATAATTTAATATAAAAATTTTCAAATGCAATAATGATTTTGTAAATGTTTTAAATATGCATTGTATTATATATAATTACATTCTCTCAAATGCGTTTTATTTTAGAAAAATAATACTATTCGAGTCAGTTTATCTTACTTCTGAACATAGCAATACATTTATTGGTGTTTTAAAATTTAAAATATAAAAAATATCCTCCTCCTCCCTACCCCCTTGCTCCCCTCCCCTATTCCATCCCATCCACAACATATTTTTTGTCAAGTTTTTAATATAAAAATGTATTGTTCGATGCAATCTAATATGATACATAACTTTTTTCTGGTAATTATGGTACCAGATACAATTTTTTCTTACATAATTAACATTTTACAAAATTAGGTCATTGTGACCTATTTTTTGAAACTAAGTTATATTTTCCAAAATGTTTTATTTTTAAAATATAAATGCATTATAATTCATAAAAAAACATTCAAAAATATAATTTGGTTCCAACAAAACAGGACAAAAAAAATGCCCCTCTGTTTAACCCCCTATAACTCACAAGGGACTCCGACCTGACCTTAATCATACGTCATATCATGATGTCCTAACCCCCGGGTATCTGTAAACAAAAAATAATGCTTATCGGTCATGGCAACCAGAGGGCCCAAATTGGCACTCAGCTATTATTCCTTCAATAATACATAAAATATGGAAGAATATCGGTCATCAAACTAAGATTATTTTTTATTTATCATCAATCTAAGGACCCCTTGGAGAGCAAGGTCCACAGGGAGCAGAAGGACCTGAAGGATATGCTGGAGTACCAGGTCCCATGGGAGGTCAGGGTTACCACGGAGATACGGGAAGGAGAGGAGCGCCAGGTCTCCCTGGTGCACCAGGTGAACCTGGACCAGCGGGTCCCGTTGGCCACCCGGGACAGATAGGAGCCCCCGGGCTACCTGGACCGTCTGGTCCAAGAGGTGAAGAAGGGGTTGTAGAGCTCCATGATCTCGGCGACTTTGTTGATCACTCCGAACCTGCAGCTATCGTACACCTTCCAGAATTTAATCGAGAAACAAGTTCTCCTGTCGTATTCCTCGACTCGGATTCCAACTTATTACCAACCGAAAATCTGGAGGAGTCTGAAATGGGATACGTTATGGCAGGTCGCAAAAATGCTCCTATGATGATGATTCAAGGACAGAATGTGCTTTTTATGCCTGGTGAAGAACATGTATTAGCGCCTGCTATGACATCAGGGATGATGATGGGTAAGGATGGACAAGCAGCGCCTATGTTTATCGGAAAATCTTCAGGAGAGGCGCCCGCGCCAGTTATGATGATGGGAAAAGACGGACAGTCAGCACCTATGTTTATCGGGAAATCTTCAGGCGTGGTGCCAGCGCCAGAAATGATGATGGGTAAAGACGGACAGTCAGCACCTATGTTTATCGGAAAATCTTCAGGTGAGGCGCCAGCACCAGAAATGATGATGGGTAAAGACGGACAGCCAGCGCCAATATTTGTAGGAAAATCGTCAGGGGAGGCGCAAGCGCCAGTAATGATGATGGGCAAAGACGGACAACCAGCGCCTGTGTTTATGGGAAAATCTTCAGGGGAGGCGCCCGCGCCAGTTATGATGATGAGTAAAGACGGACAGCCAGCGCCTATGTTTATAGGAAAATCATCAGGAGAGGCGCCAGCGCCAGAAATGATGATGAGTAAAGACGGACAGCCAGCACATATGTTTACAGGAAAATCTTCAGGTGAGGCGCCAGCGCCAGTAATGATGATGGGAAAAGACGGACAGCCAGCGCCAATGTTTTTGGGGAAATCTTCAGGAGAGGCGCCAGCGCCAGTAATGATGATGGGAAAAGACGGACAGCCAGCGCCAATGTTTATGGGGAAATCTTCAGGAGAGGCGCCAGCGCCAGTAATGATGATGGGAAAAGACGGACAGCCAGCGCCAATGTTTATGGGGAAATCTTCAGGAGAGGCGCCAGCGCCAGAAATGATGATGGGGAAAGACGGACAGCCAGCGCCTATGTTAATAGGAAAATCTTCAGGGGAGGCCCCACAAATGATTAATAAAGACGGACAGGCTGCTCCAGGGACAGGACAGTGGGTATCAAAACCTTCTTTTGCTGTAATGTTTCCGTATGCCGAAGAAGATATGCATATACCAGTGGGCCCAGTTAGCGGTGGTGATGTTGATACAGCGGATGTGCCTGAAAAAGAGTTCGAAGATGAGGAAAATGAGGAGATAGAAGAGGAGGAGGATGAAGACGATGAGGAGCAGGAGAAACAAAAGGAGGACGAAGAACAGGAAGCGGAAGAAGAACAGGATGAGGAGGAAGAACAGGAAGCGGAAGAAGAACAAGAGGAAGAGCAAGAGGAGGAGGATGAGCAGGAGCAAGAGGAGCAGGAAGAAGATATCAAAACTGAAACTGGGGACATCGAACCAGTAGTTGAAGAAGAAGGAGAATCCGTAACTGATGTAAGTTCATCTTCAGAAGAAGACAGTGAAGGTGAAAGTAGCGAGGAAGATTCCGCAGGAGATTCAGAAAGTTCAGAAGAAGGAGAAAGCGATGAACAAGACGAAGTAGAAGCTGAGGAAACAGAGGAAGCAGGTTTTCACGGTGACATGGACGAACATGAGTTGGCTCCTTACACAATTCCAAAAGAAACAAATTAATACATATATGGGGTAAATAGATAAAATAGTAAAACTTAAAATAGAAAATATTATAAAGTTTTATAGCTATATTTTTATTGTCAGAGAATTCAAGCATTATACTTTTGCAGCAAATGTTCCATGGGGAAGTCATATTTCATGTTAATATTAATGTTAATCATTAAAGGTGTTTCCATGTAATTATCTTGTGTCATTAAGTTCATAAATGAAATACAATTGAGTGACATTAATGAGGTCCAAGGAAATTATTTTGAAACATTGCTTAGTTTCGTAAACAGTGATGCTTTACAAGATGAGCCTTAATTAGTTAGTAATCAGTCAATAGTGGTGTCTAAGAAGAGGTAACATGTAGATGGTAAATTACAGTGGCCTTATAGCTGTCGAATTGAAGCGAAAGAAGTTATCAAAGTATTTACGAATGGATGATGTCGGGGGCCGCCGTGGCCGAGTGGTTAAGATGTCCCAACATATTACCACAAGCCCTGCACCTCTAGGATGCAGGTTCGAATCCCATGTAGGGCAGTTGCCAGGTACTGACGACTGATCGGTGGTTTTTCTCCGGGTACTCTGTCTTTTCCTCCACCAACAATACTGACACGTCCTTACATGACCCTGGCTGTTAATAGGACGTTAATATTAATGAAACCAAAAACCGAATGGATGATTACTGACTAAACATAGCAATTTAAGATGTCACATGTTATTGGTATCGTTGCTATCATAAACGTAAATTAAAGATTGTAATACAGTTTACAGTGATTGCCTTTATGAAGGTCATTTGAACTGTTACCAAAATGCATTATACAGTCCATATGTGTGTAACAATTTGGGTGACAGGTAAATCAAATGTCGCCCACGATCAATAACCGACATTCTAGACATACGTACTGTATATTACAATTTGATAACAGTACAATGTTGTTTACACATGTCGTTTCCAATTTTGTCGATATATGTCAAAAGTCACAACAAAGGCAAACGTAAATATAGTATGTGTATAGTAGTTCGGTGGCTTATGTCGTGTTTTGGGCACTTCTTGATGAAGTTTGACACCATATATCAAAATGTTCAGTAGGTCACCCTCTTTCGGAAAAATGATGGTGTCATTTTTTTGAACATGTAGTGAGGTCAAAGTTAGGGGTCAAATGTCATATGGTCAAATATGCAATAATACCTCCTTTGGCAGCGAGAACTTCAAGTTTTAAGGTAGATCACCTTTTAATTCCTATTATTTCATTTTAGAATCAAGTATGCTAATTATGTATAGTGGAATGTTTTATAATACTTTTAGATAAATATTTTGTCAAAATATCACCAAAAACAATTCAATTTTGGTAATTTTAGGGAAAACTGAGAGCAAGTTAAATAACAAACATGATCTTAGCTATAAACATAAATAGTTAATAAATAGTATTCAATCGGTCTTTTCCCCCAAAAACGGTTTCATAAATGTTTTTATGTTAGTTCAGACACATTGAACAAACTTCAGATTTATCAAAAACGCCTTTTGAAAATATAATATAATCAATATATTGCTATACCCCATCCCGTTCGATGGCAAGAGGGGTGTTTATATATGTATTGAATTGACTTGCCTGTCTGTCTGTCTGTTTGTCTTTCACAAGAAAAATGTTTTCAAGTTACACCTTCTTTACTACTAAATAACTTCATTGAAACTTGGCAGCAATGTTGAGGACCATGTGTAAATGTACACGCATGTTTTCGTTTGCCATTATGTTGGTTGCCATGGTAACTAGGTCAACATATACACAGGTCATTTGTTGAAATAAAAAATACAAACAACATAACTCCGGACAACTCTTGAAATACTGGGCCAATATCAATTTATTTTCACAGTAATGTTGAAGAGCATGTGCAGATGAACAAGCAGGTTTTCATTTGTCGAAAGAATAGTTGCTATGGTAACCTGGTCACTATACACAAGTTTTGTAAAATGGCCAATAATTCATTAGTTGTTGTCTTAAATATGTTTAAACTTCGTCAATTATTGTAACTTATATATGTCTGTATTATGACATATCAAATCATTCAATAGAGATAAAAATGGACGTATAAATAATGGATGAACATTTGGTTGCTATGGTTTCAATTTGTTTTCACTGGTAAATGATATTTAACAATATCTGTAAATGGAGCGTCAATTGTTCGATCATGCGGTAGGATCATGGTTAGGGGTCAAAGTTCTCATGGTCAAATATGCAATAATGGGGCTTTGGTAACCAGAAACTCAAGTTTAAAAGTAAAATGCCTTTTATTCTTTTTGCATAGACACAAATAAGTTTGTAAGAGAATGTTTTAATATATGTTCAGAGAAATGAGTTCATAAAACATGTTTACAAGGATAATTTTGGATCATTTTACGGGAAACTGGAACTATGATTTGTGTCCTATTTTTCCCCATCTGTCAAATATTTGAAACTCTTTTTAGAAAATTGACATGCCAGTTACGTATTCTTTGCACGTTATCATAATGGTAGCAAACTTAATACATTGTATGCATTGCAGCAGACACAATGTCATCACGGGCACTAGAGTTCCATTTTCTGTCATTTTCCATCCATTGTTCATGGGTGCGATACTTTCAGGGTTTGATAAGGTATCAACTCAGTTACGGACAAAAATTCTAAACAAATCGCCTGTATTGGTGTTATCATCCATATGTAATATGTTTTTTGTAAATTTGGCACCTAATTTTCAATATCTTGGCATAATATATATGAAATATCGTAAAAATATGCTAATATCCTTTTCTTGAAAAATAATAAAAAAAAAAAAAAAAACCAGCATATTTTGATTGATGGAAAAAACAAAAGGCCCAGAGGGACTGTATCGCTCACCGTTTTTTTTTTTTTTTTTTTTTTTTTTTTGAGTAATTATCACAAAGACTCTTACAATTAGAAAAAAAAAAAGCAAAATTGACCCCCACGATTTGTTTAATTTGGAATCCCAACCATATAATGATGCTATAGATGCCATACGAATATGAGTGCTATCCAATACATAGTTTCAGAGAGGAAGTAATTTATATGAAAATAGTAGCCTAATTGACCCTTTTGACCCCGCGCCTAAGGCCCCGTGGGTCAGCCCATTATTTGTACAATTTTAAATCCCCACCATATAAGGATGTTACCATTGCATTATGAGTGTTATCCCATGCTTAGTTGCAGAGAAGAAGTCGTTTATAAGGTAACAACAAAATTGATCCCTTTTGACCCTGCCTCTCAGGCCCCAGAATGGTCAGCAACATCATTTGTACAATATTGAATCCCCACCCTACAAGGATGCTACCATTGCATTATGAGTGCTATCCCATGCTTAGTTTCAGAGAAGAAGTCGTTTATATGGAAATAGCAAAGTTAGTAAATATAGGAAAAAAAACCTGCTAAAATCCTTTTTAAAAAGTTACGAAAACAGCATATATTCTGATTAGTAATTTGACAAAAAATGGCTGCCTGACTACAGATTTTTATTTTACAGTTTTTTTTAGCTCAGATATATGCCATAACATTGATATGATGTTCAATACCAACTATGGTTGCATTTCCAAGATATTTACTTTTCGGTTGCTAGGGTATAAAACCAGTTGCTAGGGGGGTAATTTTGATAATTTTCTAAATAAATCGCTTGTAATTGGGGCTATCATCCATATGTAATATATGTTTGTAAATTTAGCACCTAATTTTATTATTTTGAGGTAAAATATATGAAATATAGGAAAACACATGCTAAAATTCTTTTTGAAAAGTTATGAAAACAGCATCATTTGATTGGTTATTTGATAAAAAATGGATAACTGACTACGGATTTTAGTTTTAAGATTTTTTGCTCAGATATATGCCATTACATTGATATGATGTTCAATACCAACTATGGTTGCGTTTCCAAGAAATTTATAAAGATTGGTTTTCGGTTGCAAGGGTATAAAATTAGTTGCTAGGGTGGTTTAATTTTGATAATTTTCTAAATAAATCGGCAGTTACGGGGCTCTCATCCATATGTAATATATATTTGTAAATTTGACACCTAATTTTTAATATTTTGTCGTAAGATATATGAAATATAGGAAAACACATGCTAAAATTCTTTTTGAAAAGTTATGTAACAGCATCATTTGATTGGTTATTTGACAAAAAATGGATGCCTGACTACGGATTTTGGTTTTAAGATTATTTAGCTCAGATATATGCCATAACATTGATATGATGTTCAATACCAACTATGGTTGCGTTTCCAAGATATTTACTTTTGAAAAAGTCTGTTTTTTGTGGTCGAACTGAAGATTGGTTTTCGATTGCTAGGGTATAAAACCAGTTGCTAGTGTGGTTTATTTTGATATATTTTTTTAAATGAATCGTCTGTAATAAGGTTATCATTCATATGTTACATATTTTTGTACATTTTGCACTTAATTTTCAATATTTTGCCGTAATATATGTAAATATTGATGTCACTATTTTTTAATTTCATTTGGGTATGAAAGAAACTAGCTAGTATGACTTTGACCTTAACTCCTTCTGACCTTTTTCAAAAAATTCCCATTATGAACTCACACAAAAGTAAATAAATTAAACATATGGCATATATTGAAGAAGAAAATTCAAGTAAGTCGCTTTTAAAGTGAAAATATAATCTTACTCTCGCCAGTTTTTTGGCCATTTTTCTAAACCAATTTACCTTTGACCCTTGACCTTGACCCCTCCACATGGTCAAAAAAATTGACACCATCATTTTTTTGAAAGAGGGTGGCCTACTGAACATTTTGATATATGGTGTCAAACTTCATCACGAAAAGCCCACGGAATAACATAAGCTACCGGGCTATAGAGTACAAACTGTTAGGACAAATTTCAGTTATCGAAAATTTTCCTACAACTAGAAACACAGGGAAACCTAAATATGCAATTTGAGAAAGATCCCTTCAGTATATTCAGAGAATCGAAACAACCTTCAATTGTTTATTCCTATCGGTCATATTTAGTTTGATCCCAAAATACAATATTTACATATCTATGGACTGAGGAAACCGTCATAATTATGATGAGTAAATAGAAAAATGTTGACGGACGGATGGACGGCTTGCTCCACAGACATATTGCGATTTGAAAAATCCGCCATTTAGTGACGAGATAATGATGTTATGATTGAAGGCAGCATTGATCTACAAGATGGTAGTGACAAATAGTATTGAAATTGACCAGCTGGTGTCCTACGAAAGTTGTCTTATAAAGCAGGTGTTATATATACGGAAGTGGTCGGTACACTGTTTAGTTAGAAGTAACTGGTGCTTATGTATTTTTTACTTAGAGTATACAGATGAACGTGTTACTATTGAATACATTGATACAGCCAAGTCAACCCGTGTTGTGATGTTTAAATAAGAATAATACATGATATTTAAGATATTATTAGCCGTCCACTTTTCACGTGATTTTAACAGAAAGTAGGAGTACAGGCAATGTAGTCATTATGTAACGTGAAATGACGTATGGTATTGGATGGTACTGTAAATCAACTTATTTCACGGGCGAATTTTAGTGTATATGATTTAATGAAATATTTTTCGGATATTTCCCATTTGAATGGTTTAGAGCTGGGATTACTCCATAACATAAAAAGGGAGATAAATCAAACCCAAATAATTTCCTAGCTGTATGATATTTAGCTGTGTAGGTAAACTTTTTAAAACATTAATATTAAAATGTAGTTCGCTGAGATCGATATAGCTTTGTAGTGTTCTTCAGAAACCAACAAATGACATAGCTAAGGTGGACAACAGAAGGGACGAGGATACCGATGAGAACGCGGAGAAGAATCATAGAGATAAAAAATTAAAACTGCCAAGAACAGCAAAGAGAATGGAGATGACTAGTATGTCCTATGTGCCATCAGGCATAGCAAGGGTTAAGTGAAGTGATGTGTTGTAATGGGAGGAATCGTATGACATTTTATCTCTAGTGTGGGTAAATTCGTCCTGGAATGCGTAAAGCGTGAAAAATAAGGTCTTGAAAATCGTATCGGGAATTATAATCTTTGGAAAGATTCCAAAATATTGTTAACATTCAATGCCATTTGAAAACCAGGTTATCATTTCTTCTGAAAACAAATATTTATTTATAATTCATATTACCAGCATTAAGGAAGTTCAATTATTCAGAATGGAAATTGTAAAGGAATTATACAGTACTTATAGAAGGTTAATTATTAATCTGTGTAATAATCTATATGTTATAACCATTTTATATGCCATGTTGTATTTCTGTTCGTTGCTTTATGACTGAGCACTCCGTCGAGCTGAATGTTTTTAGAATGAAATTGCATTGAATCCACAACTGCGCACTTTATACTAATGCTAATATATATCTTTTAAATGGCTTTCTTAAATATGTAGTTTCCTCTAAAATGCACGCATCATGATATCAAAGCGTTATTTAACGTTTAAAGCTAAAATATGCAAACTATGTAAACATGTTCTTCAAAACATGAAATAAAAATGAAAGAAAACTTTGCATAATATTTGCAGTAGAGATGTATTTCATTGTTATTCTAAGTTATTGCTTGATGCCAAGCAATCTGAGTATATGTATATGATTCAATGAATAAGAAATAAGATATACATAAATTAAAATAAATTTAAATTAACGAAATGTATGAATAGGACTAAAACCTGTCAAACACTCGTGGTTAAGACACGTGACCAGAATCATATGGTTGTTTATTTGTATCGTCTGCGAATCTTATGATGCATCACGTGCTGTATCTGAATAAAGGAAAAGGCAACTTACCTTTAATTTACATAGATATATATATAAATATATATATATATGATGCGTCATACAAAATGTGATGAACAAAAGTAAAGAAAATCTAGAACATTATCTTTATTGCGGAAAAGTTGTCTCCAGTAGTGTTTTATTTTGTTTTACGTCTGATAACGATAGATTTTGAATGGCGACTGAGGAGCAGACGATTGTCGTGGAGGAGGGGTCTTCATCGGTAGGAAATTGTTTTTTATATTTTGATTATGGCTATTTTTGTTTCGTTTCTGATAAAGGTCTTTCTATCATTGGTGTAAAGACTCATTGTCTTGTAATGTTTATTTATGTAATTATGTAGTTATAAAGTTCTACCAACGGGGAAAAAACTATAGATTTTTCTTGGTTTCCTATGTTTTCTTTTAAGTGGTTTCGACCCAACACATGGTGAAAAGACAAGGATCTTTCCCATAAAAATGAGAAGACCCATTGTTTTATATACATTTATCTTCTTTTACGGGGTTTTAACTAATTGTAGAAAAAAAATTGTTTCACAATGATTTGGGCTTTCACCTGATTTGGGCTTTCACCAAATAGTTAAACGACCATTTGCTGGAAAGCCATAGCAAGAAACGAAGCAAAGCAACAGGCCTTTCGTAATAGGTAAAAAAACCCGATATAAGATGAATAATTAAACAATATACATGTATATTACTTTATTGTACCTTCATTTATACTATCAATAAAGTAATATACATGTTTATTGTTTAATTATTCAACTTATATGTTTTGTTTACCAATTACGAAAGGCCTATTGCTTTGCTTCGTTTCTTGCTAGGGCTTTTCAGCAGTTGTGAAAAGACCTACTGTTTTTTTTTTGTTTCGTTCGTATGACGGTAGCGCATTCTAAGTCCTTATTGATAGATAACATGTGAAAAACTAGAAGAAAATAATGGATCTTTTCACCATTGGTAGAAGTAAGAGACGAAACAAAGACAGCATAGGTATTTTCATTATTGTTGGAATACATGTACATTGGTTTTGTGTTGTTATTCTTTCTATGTGAGCTTTAAAGGTGCTACACCGTCGACGAATTGTAATTTTTTATACATGAAAAAAAGTGACAGACGAATTAGTATTTTTTCTGCATTAACAAAAGTTACTTACTTTTCAACACTATTATCGCCATATTAAAAAGTTTGAGCTACTTATTTTACTGTAGAATAAAAGTAGACTCTACTTACTATTTAAACTAATTAATTGCATCTTGAAAAAAACATTTTGACATTATGCCCAATATGGAGAGAGGTACTGATTGCACAAACAACAAAAGCAAACCAAATTGTTTTATGTGGATTTTTGTGCTAATTACAAATATTGTTTATGCTCTGACTGTGGTGGAGCATCTTTAAACTATGTGGAAAAGGAAAAATCTATTGTTTTACGATATTTCCAGAAAGTGCCTCCCACAAATAGTAAAACTGTCTAAATGACATTTTTTGCAATGTTTTATCATGGCTTTCACCAAATGTTAAGTTTCTAATACGGGCTTTCCAAATATGTTGAAACATCCATTTTGTTTTGTTTTTGTTAGAGCTTACCATCAATAAATAGTCTGTATATTTTACTTAGTGTCGTTTTTGTTATCCAACTCAGATTTCAGATTTTATTATTACACTCTGGGCACACCTCTGTGTGCCACAAGAGGTCAATTCATACAGTGTGAACATAATACACTCAAGCGTACATATCCGTGTATGAAATATTTTACGTACATTGGAGAGTATAGTCCGCTAATTCTGACTGATCGCCTGTTTATGGTCAGCTACCTACTGCTCTTGAAAAGTTGGGGATTGTAGTAGTAAGCCGTTGTAATTGAACAATATACCAAGATAAGGATAAGAATCTTCACGAGTTATCTGATCATTAAATAATTTGAAATTATATTGCTGTCTACTTTTGCGTTTTTCAAAAATTACTATTTTTGTCTTTTGTGTATTAACAGTTAGTTTCCACTCGTCATAGTAACTTTGAAAGCAATCAAGTGCACATTGTACACCTTCAGGTGATTCTGACATCAGCACAGTATCATCTGCATATAAAATGACAAATAATTTGACAAACATACCAAGATTATTTTTTGTGAAGATATTCTTCAAGATCATTAAGAAAAATATTAAGAAAAATAGAAAATAAAAACGGTGAGAGATTTTCGCCTTGTTTAACCCCAACATTACATCTCATGTGGTCTGTTTACCAATGGTGAAAGTATATTGTTTTTACTCCGTTTTTTAAGGAATTTCCAGCAATCTTGAAAAGACTGTTGCTGTTTTCGTAATGTTTCTTTCGCTTCCAAAATGTTTCTATTTCCTATCGTGAAAATATGTGTCTCTATTAAATCTAGTGGAGTTTGCGCAAACAGATCAAAATAAAATGTTTGTAAATGAAAAAAGTTACTTTTCATTCTTGTTATTTTAAGATCTTTTCTCGTTAAATTAAGATTTTAATTTCCTTATCACAAGATTTTTTCTCATTATTACACGATCTTTACCCTTTACTACAATATTTTTTTCGTTATTACAAAATTTTGTTATTGTTATTTCAAGATTTTAAGAAGTAAATTTGTGTTTTTCAGGAAGAAACAGAGGACGAATCCTCCTCATCTGACAGTGAAGGAGACGATATTGTCTGCATACCATACCCACCGCCCGTCCCAGCGCCAGTATCATATCCTTATTATCAATATGTCCGCACCAGCAAGAAAGGTCATGGCCACAGGAGACATAGAGATGACGACGGAACCCATCACAAACGTCATGGCAAAAGACATGGCAGACGAGATGGTCCTAAACAATCAGATGGAGAGGAAGAACAGTCTACTGAAAACCAAGAAGGTCGGGCCAAAGGTCATCGCCGTGGTACTAGAGGTCAGCATCATGGTTCAGAAGGTCATGGCCGTAGCGAAAGACATGGGCATCGTAGAAATGGGCGCAGATCCAAGCGGGATGGGCGTGGACACGGATATCGCCGCTCAGGGAGCTGTTCTGGTGAAGATGGATCCAATGTTGTTCGCAAACGTGTTAATGTCAACGACTTCAAACCAGAGGAGGTCAAGGTCACAGTGTCTGGTGACACAGTGAAGGTCAAGGCTGTGAATGATGGAGGGGAAATACTTCGAAAATTTAAAATTACCGGAGATAGCGACATCAGCAAAGTACATGTTTCGAGGTCACCTCACGGTGTTCTTAGAATTATGGTCCCGGCTAAAGATGAAAAGACTGCTGATACAAAAGTGGAATAAGATGTCTTAATGGTGAAGTTCCTTGAAAGTAACAACAAAAGAAGAGCTTGTCTAGCGAACTTAATGGATGATTTCTTTTCTTAAATTCTGTGAAGACTACTTTGCACTACGTATAACTTATCATATATAAAATTGAAACTATAATAGTTACAGGGATGATCTGAAAAATGCTACAAAACTTTTTTGTCTGTTCTCTCTAAATAGTGATTTTATAATTATGCAAATTTTTTTTTATCTAGCTTTAAGTAACAAACCAGAATGTTTAATTTATTATATTGATCTTTAATTCAATTATCATGAATTATATATAAAAATAATATTCTATTATGAGTAAGACTCTATAAATGTAATGCTTCAGTATGGATTGTGTAAACATTATAAAATTGTATCATAGCATAGTCAAATTGCATTTACTCTAGTAGAACCATGGCAAAAATTTGTACTAGGATACAGAAAAAAATAGATTATTTATGTATATAGATCCAATATATATCCTATTAGAATAATGACAACAAACCAATTTTTGTGCTAGTAATTCGGTCCAAATTACATCACTCACTAAAACACAGGCCTTTTAATTTTTTTTGCTAATAATTTTCATCACTGATAGAATTTATTTTTATGTAACCATTTGTGTTTAAGATCCAACAATATTGTATAATAAATGGCTTGATTCCAATTGTAATTGATGTTTGCTTTATAATTATGATTATTGTACATGTTACTACTAGTTTTATTGTTGAATGGATGCACGTTTGGTACCTATTTATGATGGCAGTTCAAATAACAATGTAAATGTACCATAATTTCCTGCGTATTCTCTGGTACTAGGTATACAAATTTCAGAAAAATTTGCTGGCAATACTTTGTAAGTTATTTCTACAGAAAATAAACACGTGAATATCTGAGTTACCCCTTTCCAATGAAAAGTTTTTTAAATGAGCCGATTTTTTTTGATTTTTTTTTTTGTATTTGAAATCTTATTTAAAGCAACACATTTTAAACTTTACATCTTTGAAATACTTGTAATGATATCATAATTATACCATAATTAGACTCATACCATTATTAATAAACATTACTCTTTTTTTCCAAAGTTTACAACTGATACATGTGGGCAATCTGGCATTTATTTTACAAAATCAAAGCAAATGCCTACTTTTGTTTCAAGCGGTTTATAATCCGGTGCAGGTAATATGCAGGAAATTATGGATTATGCCCTACAATAATTACTACTGTGAAATATATGTAGTGATAGTATTAAATAGATGCTGTTTGGTTGGACTGAAAATGCAGTAAATCACAGCTAGGGACTAAGGGAAACATAATGGTTTAATTTCACGTGTCGGTAGTGTTAGGTCGTCTGAACTAAAAACAAACCACAACACCAAATCATGATTCCTACGTAGACATTTTATTTAACAAAAATTCTTAAAAATAACAAGATTTCCTAGATTTATTATACCTTTTCCACTACCATTTACAATGATAGCTCTTACATAGATAAACTTTCACTATGTCATGAAAATTCCACTGAACTTGGCAAATTGTATGTGGATATGACAGTAGCATGATAAATATACATGGTTGTTTCACATTGTTTGGACATAATTTACCTCATATTGGGGAAAACATAAAAACTTCAGAGGATTATGAGTACACAGCAACTTTTGAGAATCTTTCAATATGAAACAGAATTCATCGCAGACCAATACTGCCTCCAGGAAAATTTCCTCACCAAGACTTTAAAAGTCTATGCCAGTCTTGCGGCTTTAAATGAATCGTGTTTGGTGCAAGAGTCAGTAATAAATATCTCCTTGACCACCAGCCTCTCTCTCTCTCTGGAGCATGTCCCAACAAAGCCGTCACGTTTTGCCGTTGTGATGGAGTATATTGTAGTGTTACATGTCATCTTCACCTGTTCTGTTTGACATTCACAAAACTACCCGTACTGGAGAAGTAAGTTGAGCTTCCTCCAGAGACCTTCTTTTCTGCTGCTTGTGGATTTACAATCTCCAATCCCTGCACAAAATAATTAGGGATCAATAAAACAGTTTCTTATTTACTAATTCATGACTGAAACTCCTCAATTCCATCTACACTATTCTGTCTAGGCCGTAAAATAATTCAAGGACAGATAAGAATTTGTTACAGATGTAAGCACAAAGACAATTGCATATTAAAGCAGATGTTACCCTGATGTCACAAAAACATAAACATATTTTAAATGTGAAATTTTTACTCCACAAAACCTTTTTTACATTGTTGTATTCCAAGTTACTCCACAAAACCTTTTTTACATTGTTGTATTCCAAGTTTGGCTGGTCTATCTCTTGTATTACTATATAATGTTATTTACAGAGCTGCATGTAAAACATCAAAGCTGACAGAGAGTGAAAGAAAAGCTATCTATATATCATCTTTGTAACTCTGTTGAAAGCGCCATAAAAATAATGTTTATCAATGAAAGTGGTTTAAATAAATGGGGTTTTTTTTCAAGTAATTTTGATTTAATTTCCTGACATAAGTTTTAATATAAAATGTTGTTTCACTTACCTGTAGGGGTGTGAATGCTACACTGGAGGCTGTACCCGACACCTGTCGTTTGACTGTAGTACTTCCTCCCCATGTCTGGTTCTGTTTCTGTACCTTTAACTGCAACAGAATAGCTAATAGTCATCCAACTCTATTAAATAAAACGGCAAGGAACATTGAACAATACAGTTCTTGTACAGTATATTGATACTAAGGTCTCCATCAACCCCTGGCTCTCAGTCTGCACTCTTATTGACTCCTGAGAGTGGCGGCCATATAATTCACAATTTTTATTGACCTTTGACCATGCATGCTTTCTGCAAAATTTCACAGAAGAAGAAGACTACATGTATGTCTCAATTGATTAGACAAACATAATTAATCAGCTTATAGTTAAGGTAATTATTTTGAACTTACTTGTAACGTTTTGGAGATCTTGGCCTTTGTTTTTGAGTCCACAACAGGTCCTCGGATACGTCCAGAGGAAGATTTACCCAGCGTTCCCAAGGAGAAGCCAAGGTCATCCTGATAAGCATCTTCTTCTATCTGAAAATAAGTAAGAGATCAAAATTACTAATGAGAAGAAACTGAGCAGCCCTTTAACATGGAGTCATGTGGGATTCAATGTATCCTCTTTGTGTCAGGATACATCATTATCTTTTGGGTATTATTACCTTAAATGTCATCTATGAGCTATAGGCAGCATAACAGCTTCAACAGCCACCTTGTTATTGAGAATTCAATGAATTATTTCAAGTTATTTGACCCCTGAGATTTATGACAGACTGGTAATCTCCTTTCCACTATAGCATATCACCTCTCAAATACTGTATGAAAACAATTTCACCTCTGTATTAAGTACTTACTTCTCCAAAGTTCATTCTGTTTGCTGCTTTCCTGACCTCTGTCAAACCAAGTCTCTCTTTCATTTTCCTTGCCCTATATACAACACAAGTATACATTAATAAGATGTAATTCAAACATGATTGAACAAACTGTAAAACAGACTGTAATATTCATTTACAGTCGCTATCAAATTTAAATCAATAACGAGTTCATTCCAGAGAAGTATTTATTGAGTCAAACTCTCAACAGGGTTTTTAATCAGTGGAATAGGCCATAAATTTAGTTGTTGATCTAAAGTGGTAATCTTGGTTGATTCAAATATGTGTTCAACACCCAATTTCTGATATATTTTTCAAAGCATAGATGATTTACACACCTGCGTCCTCCTCTCTTTTTTCGCGCAGCATCTATAGGTGTGGGTAAAGCCTTCACTGTCTTCACCGGTGGTGGTTCTAAGAGCTTGTCTAGTTTGCCGTCAATCTCAGCCCTCAGATTGTCGCCCACGTTTCCGTCGACACTCTCATGGAAACTGTCTACTCGAGCTGCCAATGTACACTTGGCTGACACCAATCGGGCAGCTTTTTTCCGTAACTCCTTCAAAGCAAAACAAAAGTTTGAAACCTACATGGATAGTTAACAGCATCAGACTAAGTCTATTGGTTTTAACATGGGTACTACATTAAAACACGGTTATAACGAACCTCTTGGGACCATCAAAACCACTACGTTATACATGTAGTTAACATTGTATAGGAACCTTGACAGGAAATGAAAATTACTACGTTATAACCATGAATTTGTTGTAAGCGTGTCCGTTATAAACATATTTTACTGTATAGCTTTTCTTAAACACCTGGCACATGCTTTAAATGACCTTAGCTTTTATAAAGGCATAAAATGAATTAATATGATTATAAACTAACTGTGTTTATCGTGAGATTTACTTTCACAATTTTCGCAATCTAAGAAAAACCACGAAATTTTATCTCCGGTAATCAATATCTGCATCACCTATAGATATTGATAGAAATTTCAATTCAATTTTAAATCTGCAAATGTTAACTTCGCGAACTTGTATTAAAACAGAAATCATGAAATTTAGTAGCCATGAAAGAAATTCAATTCAATTTTAAATCTGCAAATGTTAACTCCGCGAACTTAAATTACAAGAGATCCCAGAGGGATCTTGGGGCCCACCAAAGAATGATCTATATCTGACAAAGGAAAGATGGATCTTTTCTCTACTTTTTAAACTTTTTCAAACATACTACATATAAAATTTGGGACAGATCGCTTCAGTACCTTTTGAGAAATAGCGGTAACAAACTTCAACTATCAAAATCCAAGATGACTCCTTAGCGGCCATCTTGTTGATCAATCGGTCCCAAATCACAATATGCACAACTAGGGCCCTAGGGGAACCTACATATGAATTTTGAGACAGATCCCTTCAGTACTTTCTGAGAAATAGCGATAACAAACTTTGAATAACAAAATCTAAGATGGCTGCCTGGCGGCCATCTTGTTAACCGATCGGTCCCAAAATGCAATATGTACAACTAGGTCCCTAGGGGAACCTACATATGAAATTTGAGACAGATCCCTTCAGTACTATCTGAGAAATAGCCATAACAAACTTTAACTATCGAAATCCAAGATGGCGGCCTGGCAGCCATCTTGTTCACTGATCGGTCCCAAAATGCAATATGCACAACAAGGTCCCTAGGGGAACCTACATATGAAATTTGAGACATATCCCTTCAGCACTATCTGAGAAATAGCCATAACAAACTTTAACTATCGAAATCCAAGATGGCGGCCTGGCAGCCATCTTGTTCACCGATTGGTCCAAAAATGCAATATGCACAACAAGGGCCCTAGGGGAACCTACATATACTCTTCCTATAGAGAAATGGGGATATCAAACCTTAACTATCAAAATCCAAGATGGCCGCCTAGCGGCCATCTTGTTTTTCTTATCAGACTCAAAATCTGTATGGCACAAATAGGGACCAAGGGTAACCTCCATGTGAAGTTTGAACAAAATTCCTTCAGTAGTTCTCAAGAAATATCGATAACAAACTTCAACTGCCAAAATCAAAGATGGCTGCCTGGCGGCCATCTTGTTTTTCCGATCAGCCTCAAAATCTGTATGGCACAACTAGGGACCAAGGGTAACCTCCATGTGAAGTTTGAACAAAATCCCTTCAGTAGTTCTCAAGAAATATTGATAACAAACTTCAACTGCCAAAATCAAAGATGGCTGCCTGGCAGCCATCTTGTTTTTCCGATCAGCCTCAAAATCTGTATGGCACAACTAGGGACCAAGGGTAACCTCCATGTGAAGTTTGAACAAAATCCCTTCAAAATTTCTCAAGAAATATCGATAACAAACTTCAACTGCCAAAATCAAAGATGGCTGCCTGGCGGCCATCTTGTTTTTCCCATCAGCCTCAAAATCTGTATGGCACAAATATGGACCAAGGGGACCCTCCATGTGAAGTTTGAACAAAATCCCTGCAACAGTTTTTAAGAAATAGTGATAACAAGCATTGTTTACGGATGGACGACGGACGACGGACCACGGACGCAGGGCGATTTGAATAGCCCACCATCTGATGATGGTGGGTCAAAAATAGAAATCATGAAATTTAGTAGCCATGAAAGAAAGTTGATTTACAGTTAACAAAATTGGAAATGACATTTCCTCATGGCTCCATTATATAGTATAAAATGATAAACTACAGTGCTCCAGTACTTAAATGAAGGGGAGACAAGTCTTACCGGAGGTGTTTTTTGTACAATGTCACAGTTATAAATGTATCCCATATGGGGTTGGATAGATGCCATGGAGAATCCTGACAGAGTTTTGCGCTGGGCTCCTAGGGACTGTACGTTACAGGCAGGCATCTTAGACAGGTTTGTCAGGCCTCCGGCTGTACCTGGAAAGGTATTGAAGCTTTCACTTAGTAAACGGGGCTGTGGAAATTATTGAACATGTGTTTAATCAGGGATGTGATTGATCCTATTAGCAAAGGGAGTAAGACGACATCCAACTTCAAGTATTAAAAAAATGTCATTTTATGATGTTTTATATCACATCTGACATGATTAGTTCCTGATAATCATTGTTCAATCAGAGGAAATCACATCCCTGTTGAAGATTTTAGACAAGGAATAAATATTACTACATGTAGCTGATAAAGGTAAAAACAGAGAACCAAAGTAAATAATACAGCATAACAGATATCATCTGTCAGCATGAGTGTATACTTGAAAATAAAGATACTTTTGCACATTGTGGTCAATTCTACTTGAGGCGACCCACAGTGAAGACATAAACAAACAATGAGACAAACCCAACCTAACGGAGACAAACCAAACACTGACATAGCCTTACCCATAAGTTTAGCAGCAATGGACGCTCCCACAATGATAGTGACGTTAGGAGCGATGAAGGTCATCCTCGATTCCACATAGGAGAATATCTTTGCCTTGTACTCAGTCAGATCTACTGCCTGTTATTAAAAACATGATTCAATTAAAACTACACACTGTACTTTTAGAGAGGACTGATGCTGAAATTTTGGCTAAAAGTACAGTAAAATATGGTTATAAGGAACCTCTGGAGACCAATAGAATTAATTTGCTAGTAGCATAGTTTGTTATACACATGTTATTGATATATTATACAATGTAGGAACATTGACAGGGAATGAAAATGACTACATAATAACCATGAATTTGTTCAGTACTAGTAATGTCACAATAACATATCTTTATAACCAGTACATAACACAATTATTTCATTCTACATTCACACCTCGTTATTTCCCAGTCAGAGGGGTCATGATTACATTTTGAGTTACATGAGTATATTTTAGGTAAGTTTACTTGAATATAATGTTAGACTAAGTCTGGCCAAAAAACTCACTGAATTAATCAGGGTAATTGAGTTACCTGGCATATCAATTTGAGTTATCTACATGTAGGTTTGACTGTAGGTTTTAATTTTTGAATTACCAATTCAAACATGTTCAGTGTTTACATGTAGTACTACATATTGACCAATTTTGTACTGACCATATCACAGGCTTCCATCACTGTAGCCATCTCTTCTGTACTCAGACTTGTTCTGTAAATATAATCATTTAATACAGTGTCTAAGTCTCGAGCATTCTAAAACCATCTTTCAAACCTTAAAATTTCCAATAAGTATTTTCAAAGAAAAAGCAATAACAAACTGCAATGATCGATGACCAATGCAAGATGGCCACCAATCAAGTGGGTTGTATTCATATCTTTCCCATAATGCAATTTGGTTAACTAAGGCCCAAGAGGGCTTACATGAAATTTCATAGAGACTGTCAATACTTTCAGAAAAAATAGTAATAAAAATATATCCCTTGTATTTCACCACTTACCCTGGTGTTGTAGATGCTGTCACGCTTACAACCATTATTGTAGCTGGCACGAGAATTTCTTGGAGGACTTCATTCTTTTTGGAGTTTTCCATTATATTATTTCCAAGTTCCTAGCAATAGAAAAACTTGTGTAAATGATTAAGAAAAAACATATGACTAAAACAGGTCAATCATTTAGATAAAGATAATAACTGACAGGTTTGATTGTATTAGACACCTCTTTCTATAAGAGCAATAAGATAAAAATTCTGTGACAATATTCGTCATTTACAATTAATTATTTTAAACAATGTGTTGCTTTCAACAGACCAACAATTAGCAAATAACTAATAAATAAGCTTTACAGTAGTTATGGAAGTTGGACATATCTTTTACAGTAACTAAATATCATTACCAGAACTGTAATGGGCATTTTTTTAAAGTAACCTAAATTCTGTTACCACAAATATTTTGGACATAATGTTTAGTTTTGTTTACAGTGATCACAACTCTTTTACCTTAACTGTTTTGATATATTCCATTGGAGTCTGGATTAACGACTCCAACTCAGGAAACCTTTTGGAGTAGTGATCCCTTGTAAACTTGTGAATTACATCTGTAAATGTAAAATCATAAATCAAACAGTTCATCAATCAAGCATAACTGATTTTGACAGAATACTTTGATATTATAGTACATGTCTTTACAAGATCTTTAAACTATCAACTATAGACACAGGAAGAATTAAATTTACCACATATACTTGGGTTGTTTGTTTAAATTCTATGCAAAGCACAGTATGACAAACAGAAAGATCCATCTACCATAACCAGTATGTTATATAGAAAGTACATCAATTGCATTCCATTTAGAAGACTAAAAGTTGAATCCAATATATATAGATATTTACTTACTGATTTCATTGTCAATTTCTACAGTAATATTATTAGCCTCCAATTGAATTCCATTTAGAAGACTAAAAGTTGAATCCAATATATATAGATATACACTTACTGATTTCATTGTCAATTTCTACAGTAATATTATTAGCCTCCACAATAAGTCTGTACTCTGGATCAGCCTCAACGGGTCCAGCAACTGTAATAAGCCGACAACATTTAGTCAATCAAAAAGTATCATCAAAAGAATATATAACATAAAATGATAAAGATCCCATCTGCCTTTAACTGTACATATATCTGCAGTTTTAAAACTTTTTCGCGATATCATATATTTCTGTCAGTATATTGTGAATGGGTGGAATGTGGTATTTGGTTTCTTTAGCAGTATGCTTCAGTGAGATAGCACTATAAATGGGCAAATAACAAATTGCAACCATCAACATTTCTGTTCAATTCCTAACAGCTGAAAAATAACTGTAAAAACTTTAAAAATTCACCTTTCTGTCTTCTTGGTTGTGATGCATATTTTTCGATGTTCGTTAAAATATTAGAGAGCTGAAAAATTAAGAAACAACTGTAAATATAGTATATTATAATCAGAAAGACATGCTTAAAATGGAATGATGTTTAGATAACAAATAAATTGAATTATCATAGGTATGAAAATGTAAATATGAAATGTACGATGAACTGTTTATATATAATGCAAACTTTCTTCTGAATTAATTGTTGTTGATACAGTTGCTATATATTCTTGACCTTAGCAATTTATGAACATGTATTGCCATAAAACTATTCATACTTGTTCACTATCCCGTAACTTTGCAACACTCTTCACAGTTTCTTTATCTCTGTAGTCAACTTCAGCCTTTTCATCCACTTCTGTTATGTCCATAGAATCCACCTCTGCTTCAGGTTCCCCCAAATCATCGTCAGCATCTTCATAATCAGCAATTAACTCATCAGCCAGAGACATTTTTGATCAATTTCTCAAATCCGTTTAGTCTTCAAGTAACTTGCAACTGAAATTAGTAAATACAACAAATTTCTATTTACAATTCAATACTTATTATAATGTAGCTGAGGGATATTCTTCAGGAATATCCAAATTTATTCATAATATTCAAGTGGTATTGTGCCTTTCTTAACTGACAATTTCTTTGCTGGTACTAGGGTATAGGGCTTAAAATATAGTAAATACAGATTTAAAGCCATTGACAGAGATGCACATGTGATTATTAGCTACTACCTTTCCGAAACAGCTTTAAATTTTTAAAATTGGAATGTAAAACGAGATTGATAATTTTACAAAGTCACAAAAGTGTTTATCTCCCCGTTGACATTACACTTATAATCGTTTCTAAATAATTAAATTAAAGTAAATCAAATGTTAATTTTCATAATGCATGCAGGTCGTCTTATGTTTCCCTTCATTCTTAATCACAGTGCGTTAGTTGAGTATCACTGCATCCGACGGCAAAACAGCGAAATTAATCTTCACTGTTAACATAGATTGCCCAGGGAATATTGCACTTGTTTAATGTTTGGTGTTGTAACCTCATTTTAGACCACAGATACAATTTTTTCTGATGTTGTTATTGTTTTAGAGAAACTTTTAATTTCAATTGTGTCTGAAAAGTAGTAAGCCTTTAAGGAACGTCAACTCTACATTCAGATTGAATTGAGACAGAAGAATATGTTTATCCGATATATGATTCGTTTTATCATTCATGATATGGGAATCGAAAGTTGAGCACTGTGATCAGTGTCAGCTGATAGCAATGGTTCGAGTTCAGTTTAACTAATACAACTTTTGTTCTCGTGGTAGCGTCAACATTGCTTTAAGTTAAGTATCCACTTACATTTGGAGTAGAGCTAACGTATGGCGGCAATACAGCACGTTTAAGTATATTATTTCCTTTGAAAACTAACAACAAACAGCACGCTTTAGCTACGTTAACTTGATCTTGGTCAACCAGACTCTTAATAATAAAACGCATCCTTCGGAAGCGTCTGGTTGAGCTGGACGAAGGGGGTTGTGGAGGTCATTTATGTAGATCAAACCTAGTGCCGCGCTTGTATACCAGTAATTTTAATAATTTTACAGAATTTTAGGCGTTCTGTCAAATATATTATGTCCAATGATTTTCAACCTAATAATATCTAATTAACCAGTCACAACAAACCTGTTTGTACAAAAAATATTTTCCAAATCATTGTAAACCACCCATAGTATAAAAAGGATGATGGCACAACTGCCCTTTACCTACCATTCAAAACTACCTTTAATCGCTTCCTTCATTTTCATGTTAAAACTTAAGTTATCAACTTAAAACATTGATAAATTAAAACTGTTTTCAACCATTTATTGAAGCCACTATTACGTAATTTACATATATCGATTTCTTTGTTGTTTGTGTCTGTCTTATCTTGGGAATTTTTATGATATAACATTAAATAGTTGTTAACATCAAACCAACTTACAAATGTCCAATCCTATTTAAACATAACTGCACCTCCATCAATTTTCATGTTATGATTGGGAAGGAAATCAGATAGCAGTTAACTGATTTAGACGTAAATGTATTCATCAATACAATTAAATACAACACGTAAGTTTCAAGTAAAAAATGGCAATCTATCCATCAGTTTCATCCATATTAATAATAACGCCAAAGTTTCGTGTAATACCGCACCAAAGTTTCGTGTAATACCGCACCAAAGTTTCGTGTAATACCGCACCAACGTTTCGTGTAATACCGCACCAAAGTTTCGCGTAATACTGCGCCAATGTTTCACGTAATAACACGTAAGTTTCTAAAATGAGCCCAATCGGCTTTCGTTAATAGATCTATACGAAAACTATAATATTCTACTTGTACAGATTCATGCAAACATTTTCCGTAGGAGACATCTGATAGACGCTGGGCTGCACGTTGTAATATTTTTAAATAATTAATACCAATCGATTATCAAATGTTTTTAGGAAAGCAATTGAAACTTTTTTTTTCAACTGCCGATTGTTTATTTGGATCGTAAAGATAAATTTCATTTGACATGCATTTTGACAGGATTACATAGAAAAAGACAGTGAAAAAATCCTCGTAAATGTAACAGTGTTCAGATATATTTTTTGTGTATGCATGTATCTGATTGTTATATATTGGATATATTGTTGTGTATGTAGTTATAATGATTAAAGACTTCTTTATCTGTGAATATGATATACATGTAGGCCCACATCCTCGATACTCCAGGGCTTCCGATCACTTACGATCTCTACACCCCTGGACTATCTCATAGTAAAACTGGAGGCAACAGAATAGAACAGGTAACTTAGACATTTGATGTACATCAAAAGAGCCGTATTTAACGGTACTGTGGTTGACTCTGTGGCTTTGATGTTAGGCGTCGCTCTCTCTGTAGTCTTCAAATGAAATATTTGCTAGCCCGTGATTGGTCAAATGTTTTCCGCTGAGCTGCCTTCAATTTCACTGTGAGATAGTCCAGGGGTGTAGAGATCGTAAGTGATCGGAAGCCCTGGAGTATCAAGGATGGTAGGCCCATTACCTTTCCGAAACAAAAAAGAGGTTTCTTAAATATAATAAAAACATAGAAAATGTGTAGCACCAGAAACATATATACATATGTATATATGTTTCTGATAGCACTGGCCTAAAGAAGTGCATGCTTCCTGAATAATCTATGATAACAGTGAATATTCGTCTGGCGCAGCAGAGAGAATAGTCAATTAACGCGCAGTAATTAGGACAACAGCGGGACACATAATACGACCCACATTATGAAAATTAACATTTAATTTGTTTTAGTTGAATTGTTCAGAATGTGATGATAAGTGTAGTATTAATGTAAGCTAATAACTTTTGCGACTCTACAAAATTTTGATCTCGTTTCACATTCCCATTTTAAAAATCAAAATCCGTTTCGGAAATGGAGCTGCCTTTAATTTTCACATAAAAGCTGAGGAATAAACATATGATATAGAGTTTCACATCTCTCTGTTACATACGTAATATAAAACCACATATAGTATCTTTTTCCAATGCAGTCAAACAAAAGGGAAGTAAATCTGATAGATTCATGTTGCCATGTCCTGTCGAGTTTTGCCCAGATCCTGTCGATTGTCTGTCTGTTGAAACGTGAACGGTGCACGGCGTTTGAATCAAATTCTGGTGAAACTCTCGCGTTATTTTAACGTTAAAACGACAACGTAAGAATTAGTTAGGTTATTTTCAGGTGATTGCTCGGTTATTGAGATGTAAACAGGTTATCCAGGTAAGGCATATTTTATTTCCTATTGATTTAGTTCTTAATTTCCCGTGTTGACCCACCTGTAGCATTAACTGAACTATAACAGTAATCCACACGCACCTGTTCAATTATTTGGCGCGCGCAGATTAATTGCGTAACGTCATAGTGATAGATCCGGAATACTATCTCTTTTCAGTCAGAGACTGTATAATTAGCTCTATCATATAACATTAAGTGACTTGATGTAAGCTTGCAATATGATTTTTGACAGAGTCAGAGTGTTGCACAAACTGTATATCAATTTTTTTCATTTTTGACAGTTTAAATGTGTTACAATACTATTTTTAAAGTACTTGTTTGTCAATTATTTCTTTTTCATGTGTTGCAACACTATTTTTCGAAAGAGTTTGTTTATTGCAACATTGGTGTCTGCCTCATTTTAGACAAAAAATGATGTAAAATTGTAAAGGTATGTACAAGTATACATTATATCTCAAATAATGTAGAATAAGGGTACATAATTTCGCACACCTGACAAATTTTCCGATTTTCTTTAAAAATGGTTGAAAGATGTAATTTGTTATTTATTTATGTTAATTGTGACTAAAGGAGGCATGAAGTCTCACTATGATTTTGTCATATTTGTAATTTTCAGGTTATGTTTATATTAAAAAATGAAATCGGAATAATACAGTCTAGATTAGTAAAGATATTTCTTAGAAAAAGGCGCAGCCAGATGTTTCAGTAACCATTCATTATGTAATATTAAAAAGTGCAATTTATGGAAATAATTTAGCCAAATATTGGTTGAGATAGATATATAGTTTAAAATTAAATGTTTATTTGAATATTTGGTTAACTCTGTAAGATATTGCTGTACACCCAGAAAATGTCATATTATTTGCCACCAGTATTGTTTCTTAGAAGAAATGTTTCAAGATTATTTATTATATATTAGTTACATTGTATATGCCCAAACGGCAATCGGTTTCTTACCATGTGCTGTCATTTAATCTGGACAATCCATCATCAACATTATTCAGTTTTCAACTTCAAACAATTTTATTGGCAAATATCAAAGGATTAGACAGTAGGCATTACCTGTACATGTATATATAAAGTCTTCTTCCTAAACTCTCATAACTTTTCCTTTTAAACAACTTCTAATAATTTAAAAAGCCAAGAGACCCGATGTTGAACCTGTGGTATACTGGGATGTATAAAACAACAAACTTTTATTCAGTTACTGAGGTCAAGTAATGTTAGTATAATATTTGAACAACTTCTTAATTGTTGATAATTACAAGTAATGGCTCAAGAGACCTTTATTAGGAATTCTGAGACAAGGATACTGGTCTACCAATTAATGCAAGTTAGTTGAAATCAATGACCTTCACTCTGCCCTGCAGGTAGAGCGATAGAATTGTACCTGCTGCCCCTATTGCATGATCATAAAAGTTGACTAAATTTATTATTTAGGGTCTTATCTTTCCTCTTCTTCCAAACTAACTGCCTTCTTCCTAACATCTCTAATGATACCACCTCAGTTTTGGCTTCCAGTTAACCTTGATCCCTGTGAGGTAGGCTCAAATAACATCCTTGTCAATAACTTATTGGGACATATATAAAAACCTGATATCCACCTGTAACATAATTGGATAAATTTTTAAATTGACTCAAATCTTTAAAAGCCTTATTCATAGCCGTTTTATATTAATCTACTTGCAGTGTCTAAAAAGAAATACCATACATAAATTGTCTTCTCAGAATTTTGAATATAAATATGGCATCTTAAAAAATTGTCTATTAATGTTATTATCACCTATATATTAAGGCAGTAGTCATATAGTGTAAATTGCATCTATTCTTAGATAAACTGGGCTTCTAGAGCTCTGTAATGTAAACTCTTTAACAGGATATAACATTTTATGTTTCAAATAATTCAAATTGCTTATATATTGTTACCCATGCAATTCAATAATTATGTCATTATTTGGATACCCAATTAGTACTTGTGGTAGCTGAATGGTTACAAGTTCATATTCCATATGGGATAGTTGCCAAGCACTGATGACTATAGTCAAAGGTTTTTCTCCAGGTACTCACTTTTCCCTCACTCTTTAATCCTCTACGCATCAATTAATTCACAACCTGTCATGTCTTTAAAGATGCTCCACCGCTGACAAAGCATAAATAATACTCATTAATTGAACAATAATTGGTGTTTAATACTGTATATATGTCTAATTAACACAAAAAATGATATGAAATAATTTATTATGCTTTTGGTGCATGCACAATCAATACTTAATTCCATATAGAACATATAGTACCAACAAATTTTTTCAGGATGCAATTAATTATTTTCAATATTTTTTTCTTGAAGTAAAATTAGAAGCTCAAACTTTTCAATAGTTGAAATAGTGTAAAAAAGTAACTTTTGTAACTGAAAAAAAAACCTTATTCGTCTGCTTCTGTTTTTTTTATAGCGAAAAAATGCCATTTGTCAGCGATGGAGCATCTTTACAGTAAATGACCCTGGCTGTCAATATGACTCTAAAATAGTCAAATCAAAAGTATAATTATAAACATTTATCTTGGTAATCACTTAGATATAATTTCAACGAGTAATAATACATGTGCACAGTTATCCTGTTGAGATGTATAGACATAAAGCTGATGTGCTATCACAGAACAAAAAAATACTTAAGTTCAAGGGGATATCAGTTAAAATGCCATCACATTGTATTTTAGTAGATTTAAGTATTTTATAAGCCTTGTCATAATAGTTGACCTGACATCACCAGTCTGTTTATTTATCCATGTGTATAATGATCGTATATTCAGGGTCGATGACCTACTTTTCACAACCTTGTGTCTCTTCGGTCTCAACTTAAGCATAAAAGAGTTCCAGGCCATTACATACACATGTCACATGATGGCAGTATAGGTATATTACACATACCTGGGGTACAGCTAAAGGTCGCTGAAGTGTATCTATATACACATATCTATAGTATCACATATACAACTGTCTAAGAGTAAAGTTATGCAAGGTAATTTTAGATAGGCCCACATTGTGTAACGTACATTGCATCTGAACCAAATTTTAAGGTTCGATATAGCGTTTTCACACGTAATGAGTAAAATACACCATCAATGTCCATTGCTAAAAAAAAGAAAGATTGATTATGGTGGGAATGAATAGAAAGGGAAAAAATCAGCAATATAAAACCAAATAAATACCTAACATATTGGTACAGAAAAGGCAACCTTCCTGTCCATAATGTTCATATTGCCAGATATATATACAAAGTGGGTGCATCTATAGTTAGAGGATACTGGACTTCTTAGTTCTATTGTTACACAATGTAAAGACAAAATCTTGAAGTTCAAATTAAGTTGTATGTTATATATTTTGCAATGAACTTGAACCTTAAAGATGCTCCACTGCCGACGGACCATAAATGATAATCATTTGAACAAGAATTCGTGTTTAATCCTGTATATACATGTCTAATTAACACAAAAAAAATAAAATAACTCATTTTACTTTTGGTGCAAGCGCAGTCAGAACTTCATTCTGTATGGAACATAGTGCCACGGAATTTTTTAGGGATGCAATTAATTGTTTCTAATATTTTTATATTGAAGTAAAATTAGAAGCTCAAACTTTCCAGTGGTGGTAATGGTGTAAAGTAAGTAACTTTTGTAACTGAAGAAATTAAATATTAAATCGTCTGATCCTGTGTTTGATAGTGAAAAAATACCATTTGTCAGCATCTTTAAGCTTGCACACTGTCAGGACCATAGTTATTACAAAATCATGTACACTAGTACTGTATTCTATAAAAAAAAAAAATAAGCAAAAAGCAATTTAACAAATAAATTGTGTTATGGTTTTTTTAGGTCATCTGACCCGAAGGGTCAGGATGACCTATTGTCATCATTGCAACCGTCCGTCGTCGTGCGCCGTGCGCCGTCCGCCGTCCGCCGTCCGCCGTCCGCCGTCGCCGTGCGCCCGTGCGCCGTGCGTTAAACTTTTTATTCAAACGACGACTTCTTCTCAATAACCCGGAAGGCCCAGGGTACTCATATTTGGCCTGTAGGTTGCTGGGATGGAGGGCTACCAAGTTTGTTCAAATGAATGACCTTGACCTTCAATTCAAGGTCACAGGGCGTCAAAAAGGCTAAAAATCTTTAAACAACTTCTTCTCAAGAACCAGAAGGCCCAGGGTACTCATATTTGGCCTGTAGGTTGCTGGGATGGAGGGCTACCAAGTTTGTTCAAATGAAATGACCTTGACCTTCATTCAAGGTCACAGGGGTCAAAAAGGCTAAAATCTTTAAACAACTTCTTCTCAAGAACCAGAAGGCCCAGGGTACTGATATTTCGCCTGTAGGATGCTGGGATGAAGGGCTACCAAGTTTGTTCAAATAAATGACCTTGACCTTCATTCAAGGTCACAGGGGTCAAATAGGCTAAAATCCTTTAAACAACTTCTTGTGAATAACTAAGAGGCCTAGAGACCTGATATTAGGCCTGTGGCATGCTGGGATGAAGGGCTACCAAGTTTGTTCAAATAAATGACCTTGACCTTCATTCAAGGTCACGAGGGTCAAAAAGGCTAAAATCTTTAAACAACTTCTTCTCAAGAACCAGAAGGCCCAGGGTACTGATATTTGGCCTGTAGGATGCTGGGATGAAGGGCTACCAAGTTTGTTCAAATAAATGACCTTGACCTTCATTCAAGGTCACAGGGGTCAAAAAGGCTAAAATCTTTAAACAACTTCTTCTCAAGAACCAGAAGGCCCAGGGTACTGATATTTGGCCTGTAGGATGCTGGGATGAAGGGCTACCAAGTTTGTTCAAATAAATGACCTTGACCTTCATTCAAGGTCACCGGGGTCAAATAGGCTAAAATCCTTTAAACAACTTCTTGTGAATAACTAAGAGGCCTAGAGACCTGATATTAGGCCTGTGGCAAGCTGGGATGAAGGGCTACCAAGTTTGTTCAAATAAATGACCTTGACCTTCATTCAAGGTCACGAGGGTCAAAAAGGCTAAAATCTTTAAACAACTTCTTCTCAAGAACCAGAAGGCCCAGGGTACTGATATTTGGCCTGTAGGATGCTGGGATGAAGGGCTACCAAGTTTGTTCAAATAAATGACCTTGACCTTCATTCAAGGTCACAGGGGTCAAATAGGCTAAAATCCTTTAAACAACTTCTTGTGAATAACTAAGAGGCCTAGAGACCTGATATTAGGCCTGTGGCATGCTGGGATAAAGGGCTACCAAGTTTGTTCAAATGAATGACCTTGATCTTCATTCAAGGTCACAGGGGTCAAATAGGCTAAAATCTTTAAACAACTTCTTCTCAAGAACCAGAAGGCCCAGGGTACTGATATTTGGCCTGTAGGATGCTGGGATGAAGGGCTACCAAGTTTGTTCAAATAAATGACCTTGACCTTCATTCAAGGTCACCGGGGTCAAATAGGCTAAAATCCTTTAAACAACTTCTTGTGAATAACTAAGAGGCCTAGAGACCTGATATTAGGCCTGTGGCATGCTGGGATGAAGGGCTACCAAGTTTGTTCAAATAAATGACCTTGACCTTCATTCAAGGTCACGAGGGTCAAAAAGGCTAAAATCTTTAAACAACTTCTTCTCAAGAACCAGAAGGCCCAGGGTACTGATATTTGGCCTGTAGGATGCTGGGATGAAGGGCTACCAAGTTTGTTCAAATAAATGACCTTGACCTTCATTCAAGGTCACAGGGGTCAAAAGGCTAAAATCCTTTAAACAACTTCTTGTGAATAACTAAGAGGCCTAGAGACCTGATATTAGGCCTGTGGCATGCTGGGATGAAGGGCTACCAAGTTTGTTCAAATAAATGACCTTGACCTTCATTCAAGGTCACGAGGGTCAAAAAGGCTAAAATTTTTAAACAACTTCTTCTCAAGAACCAGAAGGCCCAGGGTACTGATATTTGGCCTGTAGGATGCTGGGATGAAGGTTTGTTCAAATAAATGATCTTGACCTTCATTCAAGGTCACAGGGGTCAAATAGGCTAAAATCCTTTAAACAACTTCTTGTGAATAACTAAGAGGCCTAGAGACCTGATATTAGGCCTGTGGCATGCTGGGATGAAGGGCTACCAAGTTTGTTCAAATAAATGACCTTGACCTTCATTCAAGGTCACGAGGGTCAAATAGGCTAAAATCTTTAAACGACTTCTTCTCAAGAACCAGAAGGCCCAGGGTACTGATATTGGGCCTGTGACATGCTTGGATGAAGGGCTACCAAGTTTGTTCAAATGAATGACCTTAACCTTCATTCAAGGTCACGGGGGTCAAAAAGGCTAAAATATTTAAATGACTTTTTCTCAAGAACCAGAAGGCCCAGGGTACTGATATTTGGCCTGTAGGATGCTGGGATGAAGGGCTACCAAGTTTGTTCAAATAAATGACCTTGACCTTCATTCAAGGTCACAGGGGTCAAATAGGCTAAAATCATTTAATCAAATTCTTGTGAATAACGAAGAGGCCTAGAGACCTGATATTAGGCCTGTGGCATGCTGGGATAAAGGGCTACCAAGTTTGTTCAAATGAATGACCTTGATCTTCATTCAAGGTCACAGGGGTCAAATGACCGTTAAGGCCCATAAATTGTGTTGGTTTTTGTTTCTTTTGCAGAAAATGAAAATAACTTGGTGAAGGTGTTTTAATCTCACAGTTCAAGTTTCGAAGCCAGAAGATGGGGTATCAGGGCCTTCTATTGTTGGCCATATTATTTCATTTTGGTAAGTTATAATAAATGTGTACATAGTCAACATAAACAGCACTCAAAATCTAGTTGCAAAAAAAATATCAGATTATTTTTTTTCTAGACATTGAGGTTATTAAATTACATGTTATCTGGTTATTAATATAATATAATCATATTTATGCATTAATATAGGTACATGAAAACATGTATTTACCTGACAAGGTGATTTGTCATATTAATTGTCAGACTACATTTTCCATTTACAACTTTTGTTTTTATTTTAGCTTTATCCTTATTTAAATGATAAGTTTTTAGGTATGTATGCCTGTCATACATTCTAGGTAATATTTGTGTGCCATATTATCATGACTTTTCCTTTCTAACTTATTTCCTTATATACAATTCGTATTAGATTACATGTAGATATAATGTGATGTTTGATTTTGTCAGAGGATTTCGAACTTAAGGTTATACATTAATGTGTCGTCTGCAACACAAGAGCCACACATACTGGTATGGTTTGTGTCACCTGCAACGTAAGGGCGTTACAAAGGTACAGTCGAAACTCGTTATCTCAAAATCGCTTGAGTCGAAATTCCGGTTGAGTCGAATTAATTTTTAAGTCCCTTTTTTTGTCCTTCTTTGTGTATGTATTTTAAGATCAGATGACTCGAATTTCGATGACTCAAAACTCCGGTTGAGTCAAAGTCAATTCCTGGGCTGTTTTTGTTTATTTTGAACAACCAGTTCAACTAAAAAGATTTAATACAAACCTTATCAGTTGGAAAATCACGATAATATGCTAATCACGGTAATAGGCATGTACCTGGCTGTAATAGTCATAAGGTAAGAATGTTGAAAACCACATTCTGACCGAACCGAATGACATTATGTTTGAGTCGAAATCCGGATGAGTCGAATTTTTTTCGTAAGTCAATTGAATTTCCAGATAACGAGTTTCGACTGTATCACTACCAGGTATATATATGTCGGTGTGAGTGTCGGGAAAAAGGTTTCCAAGCAATAACTTTAGTATTTATTGTCCGATTTTATCCGAAATTGGTATATTGCTATAGATCATTGAGAGCTCAGATGAGTTCGATATTGGACAAAATCCGTCAATATTTGCGAGAGTTACGGGACTTTAAAATTGTCAATACAGATAATCTCTCTGATTCCATGCGATAAATTAATTATCCCTCGCCCAACGAAGTTGGCGGGGGGTATACAAATGGGTTCCGTCCGCCCGTCCGTCCGTCCGTACGAATGGTTTCCGGAGCATAACTCTAAAACCAGTAGAGATATTTCCACGAAACTTCATACACACATTGGTCTTATGGTCTAGTAGTGCCTTTTGCTATTTTTAGGTTTTCATTTTTTGCATTTTTTCTGTTACCATTGAAACATGAATGTTACAATAGAAATAATTACTTAGTTTGATGAGGATATATGAGTAGAAATAAATTAAATATGTATAGTTCATAAATTTTATATAGTAAATGTATTAAGCTGTATGAGTATCTTATATATAGGGCTATCTGAGCCAGCTTAAGGGCTAAGTCTGAAAAAGTATTGGTTGTGGTATTTGAGTAGGAAAGTTCTTTGAAAGTTCAGAGTGGAAGATCCCTGAAGAAGTCATATATAGTTTGGTTTTATTAGTTAAATGTCCTATTAACAGCCAATGTCATTTAAGGACGTGCCAGGTTTGTTGATGGAGGAAAGCCGGAGTACCAGGAGAAAAACCACTGACCTGCAGTCAGCAACTGGCAACTGCTCCACTTGGGATTCGAACTCTCACCCCAGAGGTGGAGGGCTTGTGGTTATATGTCGGGACATCTTAACCACTTGGCCACCGCGTATAGTATTATTACATATTTAATGTTTGTTTGCAGGCCTTATTGTACTTGCCGTGCCTGTGATAGATTCATCCAGTTCCCTACAACATAATGCTGATGTTGGAAGTACGATAAGAATGGATTGCAAAGTGATGAACTTAGGATCAAACACTGTATGTATACTAAAACATTTAAATGTCAGTACCTTATAGTTACCGTTTCATAGTGAAATATGACTCACTGCACACTTTGTGTTTATAGTTCAATTATATCAAATATGTTAAAATCTTTTATAAAATTTGGTTGGGTCTATGCATACTGTAAAGATAGTTAGTTTTGCAGGTAAATATTTTAACAATCTTGACTAAAAACAAGTATTAAAATTCACTTTTTACAAATTAAAATTTTTCATTCAGGTTATAAAGGTATGTTAAATATATTCACCCAATGATAATCATGAAAATGTAATACCCATATTAATTACTGGGTATACTGAGTGAATTGAATATTTTATATAAGAAAATATACAATTAATTACCTTATTTCTAATTAAGAATCTATTGTTCTAAAGGTGATATGGGAGTTTGTGGACCATGATGCTATGATTTCTACTGGCCTGAAAGTGTTGATAGAGCAGGGTGTTGAGAGTCGCTATAGTATCCAGCAACCAGCAGGTCAGTTCACAGATAACTCCAACAGCCAGTAAAGCTAGAGTTGTATTGAATTTAAAAGAAATTATCCTTTTCCCTAACCCCTCCTTCTAAATTCTCTTACTGATAAATAGGTGACTTAAAATTCTGACAATCAGTCAAGAATTATTGACATTTATTAAATTTTGAAAAAAAAAAAATCTAATTTGACTATCTAAATTAAATGATTCAGTGTACTCAAGTATTCTTTTCCTAAGATAATCCAGCAGTTATTCTAACAATCTGATCAAAACACAGATCCATTATTAAGAGGATCTGACAACATCCCAATAGGGGTCACATTCTGGTGACCTTTGGAAATGGCCAATCAAACTACTGCTGCTAGAAACGAAATAGTTTGAAAAAGCTGTAAGAATTATTTTTATGTATATAGTCATTTCGCCCAAAGAGCACAACAAAGCTTAATGTATATGTATACTGGAATGAAATGGCGTTTTCAATTGATGTAGTATTGTAGTACTATTTAGAAAATGTATTTATTTTCTTATTTATTACTCATTGGATGTTATCAGATCCTCTATTAAACAGAGTGTTTATAAGGATCTGTATTTTAATCAGATTGTCATTCTAACAAATATGTTGACTTTTCTACAGACTCTGGTCAGTACAGTTGGTATACACTTGTGATAAGTAGTCTGCAGGAAGAGGACCAGGGACACTACAAATGTTCTATAAATGGAACGGACATCTCTGCTGTACATGTTCTTAATATCACAGGTGAAAATTACAGGTGTATCAAGTGTCAATATTTTATCCACTTGCCAAATAGTAAGTGACTGACAGAGATAATGCTGCCTTGTCAAAATTCCTTGGAACGAACTAGGGCTGATGAGGGTGGCAACAATGGTCAAATTATAAGAGACTTTTCAAAAACATCTTTTCAAGATCCAGATATATTAGAATCTTTGTATTCTTCAATGATGGAAGAGTATTACAGATCTCAAACCTGTCTATAAAGATCTTCACCAATTTCACAGAGCAAAATTGTGTTTATATAGCTAATTTAGTTGTCCTTATCCACAGGTCGTATTATGTTTAAATCACCTCTATGGAACCCCAAAAAGGTCGCCTTGTTAAAATGGTCTGTATACAGAGATGATCACATAGGCTGGTAAAAACTGCTTAAAATTACTATAATGGCCAACAAACATCTAAACCAGGTATTTTACTGACAGAAGAAATACTTTATTTTAGTCGTCTACTGTTCTAACATTTTGATATTTGAATTTGTAGAGAAATCAGCACCTCCGACTGCACCGGATGTGAGCCAAAACTTCAACTTTACAGGTAAATTTGTAAGCTACATACTTGTATCGTAAATTGTGATCACACTTCAGCTGGTGACCATTACAAGTTAATTTTGCCCAAAAGCATACAGACCACATGTGATGGGGTCTTAGGAAGGAATTTTGGGATAAATCAAAGGGAAAAAAATCAAGAAGATTTTGTACTTGACATAAATTTCAATTATTCTTCTTACCTGGTTATTTGTTTCATCAAGAAAAAAATTCTCTTCAATACATGCAATTAATGTTGATAGTAATAGGACTAATTCATGTACAACGTGATACCTGATAACATTTGTACAGGACTAGTATCTCCAGTGGTGATGGAACGTAACTTTTTGTAATTTTCCTGCTGAAATGACGTTTAAGCACAGGATATAATCTTTTGACGTCATTCTATCATCATTAGAAACAGTAGTCTCACAAAAACGTTATTGGGTATCGCGTGGTACATGAATTATTCCCATTGTATATCAATCGGATGGAGAACATTCTAAAAGAATTCAGAATGTTTTTACAAAAGATTGTCTATTTATATACTTTTATGTACTTTCTTAAAGACTGTTGTGTATCGGAGAGTGTTTCCAGCGCCTGTATGCCAGCCTGTAATCCCTACTCCGTCGCTGTGGGATTTGACGCAGCTACCGCCTGTAGTACAGACTTATTTAAGATCCTCAAATGTGCCTCAGGTTGGTGGTGATCAATAGTTTTGCTATATGTTGCATTCATTTTGACATTTTTTCAATGAATTATTAAGGCCTGTTATTAAAATTCATTCAAGGTCACAGGGCTAAAACCTTCAAACTATTTCTCACTTGCTTAAAGACTTAAGATATTTTTCTAATGGATGACCTTGACTATCATTCAATGTCAAAGGGGTCATATAATAGGCTATACGTTATAAATTTACAGTTTCCCCATTATTTGGTTGCCAAGAGACCTTGGAGATAATGTTTTAATGAATGACCTTGACTATCAATCAATATCAAAGGGTCATATAGGCTATATGTTAGAAATTATGGTTTCCCCATTAATTTGGTTGCCAAGAGACCTGATATTTGTAATGAAGCATATGTTGTGATCTTGTGACCTTTACCAGTAAAGTGTAAATTGGTAGCCATACTAATACCAAATTCCGTATCCAGAGGGTAAGAACCATGCTGCTTGTTGTAAGAGAAGACTCGTGCCAAACAAGTGCCTGGATCTGTGTCTTGGACAACTTCCTGCCAACGCTGACGACTCATACCTTTCCTGTCTCAATCATGTCATGGATATGTTTGCATGTGTCGAGCAAGGAAGAGGTTTGTTATTGATAATTCTTTCAGTATTTTGCAATTTTGCTTGTTTAAGTTTGTCATTGCAATTACCAGGTAAATTTTCAGTATATTAAAGAAGAAAACCAGATTGTCATGAAGATGACATTTAATTTAGTTGTGTGTTTTACCTATCAGTTATTAATTAATAATTTATATTTACCTTTAAATTTTGTTATGTGTGGATGGGAGGCTGTTTAGTCGGTAAAGAGGTAACAATTTTGAGGCTGGTGACAGAACTGCTAAGTGCACACACAGCTATAATTGTAAAATATAAATGAATCAAAATATTGGTAACTTGCTTGATATTTCAGTTGTGTTGTCTGGAGTCAGTGATACATGTAGCTTCTTTATTTTAGTTTTGTTGCCAAGTCCTCCAGTGTCTGTGTCTGCTGTGGCCACCTCCCAATACGACTCCATTCTGGTGACTTGGCAGAAACCATTGGACAACAGTGATATTGTTACATCCTACAGAATCCATTACAAAGTCAGTGGCAGTGATAGCGCCTTCTTCAGTGTAAGTACCATACAAAGTCAATGTTTTTATCAATATTGTTCACAACCATTCAAACCCTGAAGTGTTGTATGGTCTGTATTCTAACTTATATAGTTAGCTTAGGTCAGCAGGACCAAGGCGAGCATTTATAATAATGCCATGCTGTGGGTCTTCAATATTCAATCAACTTCTTATTTAGAGCCCCTGATATTAAAGCATTTAACCAAATATTATCAGGGAGATTCTTATTTCGTCTTTGCAAATTACTGAGTTACCTCCCTTATGGGTAGGTATCCATGGTGACGACATTGTTTGTGAGCGAAATTGACGTTGTTGTCTATGAAAATTATGATGTTGCACTCGCAAACACAATCAATACCTACCCTTAAAGATGCTCCATTGCTGACAAATAGATTACACGCCAATTATTATTCAAATGATGAATGCCATTTATGCTCTGTCGGCGGTGGAGCATCTTTAAGGGCAGATAACTTTGTAATATGCAAATATGGAATATATGGATTGAGGAATTAAAATTATACAAATGAACGGGCTGACCCCAAGGTGGCCAAATCCTCTACTAGTATATCTACCTAACAGAATGTCGGGAATGACTTAATACCTACTTAATACCTACAATTTAGTTAGTAAAATATACAGAAAAAGTATCCCCTGCTTAACTTATTTGATAATATTCTCTTTTCAGACCCCTTTGATTGACAAGCATGATACCCTTTTTTCTGTGTCAAACTTGCAAAGGAACACGGAATATGTGATCTATGTGAATGCCATCACAGACCATGGATCGAGTCAGCCATCGGCTTTTGTTTACGCCACCACAAGGGATGGTAAGCTCTTACATTTGTTAAATTTATGATGTAGAGTAAAGATTTACAAACTTACTCATTTTTTTTGGTTGAGGGCTAGTTGTAATAATATGACATGACACCATAACCCACTCTGTTATTACATAGCCCACACCAACTTTAGGAGTAATCCGACAAACACATGGCAAACAAACAGCTGTTTCAGATTTGAAAATATGAGTGAATCTTAATCTTCCTCATATTAGTATGAATATTCTTGATGTGGATTTTTAGCCCACCATCATCAGATGGTGGGCTATTCAAATCGCCTTTCGTCCGTGGTCCGTTGTCCGTCCGTCCTTCCGTCCTTCCGTCCGTTAACAATTCCGCTATTTCTCAGAAAGTACTGAAGGGATCTTTCTCTCAAATTCATATACAGGTTCCCCTAGGACCCTAGTTGTGCATAGTGCATTTTGGGACTCCGATCGTTCGACAAGATGGGCCGACAGTTGGCCATCTTGGATTTTGATAGTTAAAGTTTGTTACCGCTATTTCTCAAAAGTGCAGAAGGGATCTTTTCTCAAATTTCATATACAGGTTCCCTAGGACCCCTGTATTCTTTTCAGGACCTTGTTGTGCATTTTATTTTGTTTGATTTCTCAAAAAGTGAATCTTAATTTCATATTTCAGGTTCCCTCAGTTATGCATATTTAGTTTTGGGATGAATGGCCGATTCTTGTGATGTGGATTTATTATTTTGGGGACCATGAATTTAATAGCCGCTATTTTCAAAAAGTGCAGGGGATGTGTCTCAAATTTCATAAGGAGGTTCCCCTTGACATGTTGTGATATGCTTTTTTGGACGTTGTGATACCGGATATTTGGTTACCGCTTAAATATTTTATTTTGGAGATTTTTGGGTCTTGACATGTATATCTTTTTATTTTGTATTTTAGCCACCGCAGCTCTGACAAAGAATGAAACCATTTATGGTAAATATTTCTATTTTTATTGATTGATATTAAGTAGTGTAATTTTGAGGAAATCCAACTAAAAAATAGAATCAAAATTCAAAAAAACAAAATTATTTCTACTTGTGACATAATTTTAGCCTGGTGTCGCAAGGCATGTGTTTCCATTATTTGTACAGAATTAGACTTCACTTGATCCATGTTGTGCATGGATACATGACCTATTTTGGAACTGATTTGAATGCAATGTGGCAATTTATTACTAGCTGCTATTTTGGCTATTGACGATTGAAAGTTTGTTACTATCTCACAGGAAGTACTGAAAGGATTTTTCTGGCAATTATATAGACTCTATAATTGGTTCTTTTCCACAGTTCTAAGGGAACAAAGAAATAATTAAGCTGAAAAAAAATCATCATTGATTTAATTGAAGTTATAATTAGAACATTTGATAGTAGGTGCTGTACTCAATCATATGTGTTTGTGTGTATTACAGAGTGTTGCGGTCGGCGAGCTGTCAAACCTGACTGTCAGAACCTACTCTGTAAGTCAGATGTGATGGGCCAGTTGGATCCGAGCGTAGTTCTGGGTACCTGTAGTGAAGATTTCAACAACGTACTGGCTTGTTACGCAGGTAGGACACCTGGTTTAATATTATTGCTATACACATATAGTTATGTATGATCTCAATTGATGTTTGCCATATTTTTACCCAATTTGTTGCTAAATTCCCCAATTCATAATTCAGATTAAAAGTTTATGTAGATATGAAACCATAAAACATGTAAGAAAAATCATGAATCAGTTTTCATTAGAAATATTGAACTTACAGTATGTTTATACGATTCCCAATTTCACCACTTACATTGTAAAATTCCCAGTTCAAAACGCCCTGTGCTATGTTCTTTAAACTAGAAATAAGCCCTGCAGATTTTATTTTGGCATTAAAATGTAGACTGGCTGGAGTGGCCGATGGAGGAGATATTGATGAGCCACTAAATTTTACTAACATTTCTAGTACATGTATTAGATCTCGGGTAACATTTAAGTCTACAAAATGGGCTTTCAAGTATTAAACGGATTATCCTTCAGGTGAGAGAGACCAGTCTGCCTGCTGTGCGAGAATGCACGTCCCAGAACATTGTTTTGGTTTCTGTGGTGGTGACGGAGTGACCTTTTCCTGGAACCTGACCCAATGTATCATGAGGATGGCTGTTATAGATGGGTGTATAGAGGAAGGCAGAGGTTGGTGTTCTTAGTGCTTCCTTATAATGTCTTATAAGAAGGATTATAATATCATACTGACAATACTGATATAAGATAGAGGATCATTTAAAAAATAGAGTACTGGCTGTGATTAGCTTACTACAATAATAATTAAATTCATCAAACCTAACTCCCATGTAAGGTCTAGTATATTTTTCATCTATTATATCATGATATTTAAGCATCTAATTTGTTGATTTTGGCTTAGAACAGGAAATTAAGATATTATTAAGTGAATTGAAATCTTGAGATTGTTTATAAAAAGAATCTGATTTACTCATCTTTTATTACACATTACACAAATTTCCTACTATCATCACAATGTTCTGCACAATCGTAAAAAAATGCCATCCCCCACAAAAATTACCAGCTGTACAGTATACCAAAATGACTGTTTCTTACCGTTTGTCTGTGTGGTATTTAGATATCATCCCCGGGGCTCCGAATCAGTTCAAACTTGTAAAGTTGGAGTGGAATTCAGCTGAATTTTCGTGGGAAAAGTCTGGCCCTGCGCAAACAACTTCCTACGATCTCTTCTACAGGCCAATATTTCCACCTGGAGGAAATTATCAGAAGGTATTCTTCTTGTGGCAAACTTTGCTAGTTCATGTACTATTTCGTGGGATATTTAAAACATTTTTCATCCTTCGTCTGTATTTTATTCATTGTCATTTTTCTGTTATCTTTGATTCATAAACAGTTACCAATTAATTATTTTGCTAAACTTTTTATATGTACACAATATGTTGATTTTGGGATACCATCAATATATGACGTAGCATATGATTATCATCGCAGATAGAAACACCACATCTGAGCAACATATAGGAACCAAATTGAAAGTTTTGTCTTTGAAATTTATTTTAATTAATACTAGTTATGTAATAAATAGAATCTTACATTTGTGGCTTTATAATAATTAATTTATAAACCTCATTAAATAAGCCTGTAGGTGAGTGGCATATCATGGTAATGAACTTGTTTGATTTCATTTTACACGCATGGCCACTCATGTAAGATCATCTATATAAATGTTTGAATTGTTGTAGCTGACCATAGTCGGTAACACACAGGCTGTGATCATTGGCCTACAGGCCCTTACACAGTATGAAGCATTCGTGGTGGCTAAAAACCAAAACTACACCAGTCTACCTACATCATCTATAGGATTTCTTACTTATGGTACGTAGCAGAGGTAAACCGAATCAGACCCAATAAGCGCTCTTGGCACTGACAAGAAAAGGAACTTTGGATTTGTCTTTTCAAGGATTATTGCACAAAGTAATGCCCCAAATCAATATGCAAATAAACGAAATCAAGTAAAGAAACTTAAGGTTATCATATTTTCAGTCTGTTTGTAAATGTAATTATGCATCAGTATAATGTTAGATATGCATTAGTAACAACAATAGCGAATTAGTATACAGTAAATTACTCGTCAATAACAATAACTACAAGTTATTAAAGTCATTCCAAATTTAGTATCAATAGATTTAAGAAAATAACTGAAATTAATTCTCATATAATTGTGGTTTCAGCCAAACCAGTCTCTCCACCCGTACCCACACCATCTACCGCTCCGAATCTCTTCTACAACTTTACAGGTATGATAACTTTACAGGATAACTTTACAGGTATAACTTTACAGGTATAACTTTACAGGTATGCTAACTTTACAGGATAACTTTACAGGTATAACTTTACAGGTATAACTTTACAGGTATGATAACTTTACAGGTAAGATAACTTTACAGGTATAACTTTACAGGTATGATAACTTTACAGGATAACTTTACAGGTATAACTTTACAGGTATAACTTTACAGGTATGCTAACTTTACAGGATAACTTTACAGGTATAACTTTACAGGTATAACTTTACAGGTATGATAACTTTACAGGTAAGATAACTTTACAGGTATAACTTTACAGGTATGATAACTTTACAGGTATAACTTTACAGGTATATAACTTTACAGGTATAACTTTACAGGTATAACTTTACAGGTAAGATAACTTTACAGGTATAACTTTACAGGTATGATAACTTGACAGCTATATGTACAATGTATAACAACTTCATAGACATAATAATTGTACATGCATTTCTGAACTTCAATCCAAAAACAATTTTGTGTTTGTTGTCTGTTTTAGCCTGCTGTAAAGACAAAAACATGCCAGCCAAGTGTTTAACCCTGTGTGATTATGACCACTACAAAGGCAACATTGACTTCGGCCTCGCCCTTGAATGTAGTGACCACATACTCACACTGCTCATATGTGGCTCAGGTCAGTATCCCGGTCATTTGTCCATCATAAATCAATCTTATTAAGTTAATTCTGTGGTTTTGGAAAAATAAAAGTTTGATGTGTTTATAGTACTTGATACAATCTGATTTGCCTGTTTGGCAATATCACCACTTTCTTAATGATTTCAATTTGTACTGTAAACTCATTTCCATGTGTGATTAAATGATTAAATTATGTGTATTTCACAGATGATAAGAAATCATGAAAATTTATTTTGTCACGAATGACATCAGCGTGAAAAAAACATAAAACAGCATAAAAATTTGTCATTAGGTTGGCCTGAAATTAAATATGTCTGTTACGATAGCATATTAAATTGAAAATTTTTCCCGAACACAAGATATGTACATGTATTATTTTGATAAATAAATGTAATTTTTGTTTGAAAGATGGGCGTAACCACGAAAGTTGTTGTAAGACAAGAGGTGTCCTTGATAAGTGTATACCACTATGTAGCGTGACTAGTTACGACGACTTACCCAGCGATATCCATGACAACCCGATCATGTGTGCAGGATACACACAGTCTATAGCACAGTGCTACACAGAGGGAGTAGGTCAGTAACATATATACACTCACTTAGCGATTTCTCTTTTCTATATCTTATAACTTGTCAAAACTGGCCCTTGTATATTCCAAATCACTGGTAAAAGTTTTTTTAACGATTATAATATAGAGTGAATGAAAATATAATAAATAATAGAAAAAATAACGAACCATGATACATGATCAAGTTCAAAGCGTAAATTTGTTTAAATTCATGGAAAATACGGGGGTGGCTCGACAGAAGCGGTGGTTTTTATCATTCACAGGCTAAACACAATTGTGCGGACATGATTATCGCTATCCTATTTTCGTGTCATTAAGTCCGTACCCAAAAGAAAAATGATAACAAAGAACGTCACAAAACCATCAAATATCAAACCGAATAAGTGTAAATGATATTATTTTTAAAAATATATTGTTAGTGAAAGAAAATTTCCGCAGACAGGGAGCAAAAACACAACTTCTGAATGACTGCTAAATATACAATGCAGCAACTTGTTACAACCAACGGTCAAAATGGTGTAATTTCTCCAGAATCCTGACCGCAAGTGACTTCAATGAAAATAATCGGCATGTCAAGTTTAGTAGTGTGAATTACATGTAATGAAACTACATTATAGTGCGATGCTAAAAAGCACCAAACATCCGTATAAAACATCGATTTAGAGTCGATCTCAGCAGGCTGGGCAAAACATCCACGAAATCCATATCCTGAGTTTTACAAAAATAAGGCTTTCGGTGATTTGCAATCATGTTTGGCAATTTTTAGAGAGAACACACGTATAACGAAGTCAATTATTAGGTTAATGATAGTTCCTTTGATGAAGAAAAAGTAAATCCTAATGACATCAAGATAATTAGATACGCGGAGTAGTCTATCAAAATAGAATATAAAGAGAGAAAAATCCGTAAATGCATAAATGAGTGTAAAGTATTTTAACAAACTCGCAGGTTTGAAATATGAGAGATAGTAAGGCGTGAATTCGTAGCGGCGCCATTGTTTGTTTACAGCACAAGAAGTCTTACGGTAATGGCAGATAAGTAAACAACGAAACAGAAACATGACCAAATCAATTTTGCATAAGATATTTTACATCATTGTGAAGTTTTAATTTGTTATACATTACAGAACAAGTTTACAGACAGTTTTCGTGATTCTAATCGATCGATAAAGCATTACCGTGCTTCCATTAGAGATACGATCGTTACTACACAGGAGGGTTTGCGTTGGGTGCCATGGGCCTAAACTTTTTGGTTGCGGCTTATGTACACGTGTGCGTCTTATGTGTGTACAAAACCTGAAAAAATCGTTAAAAAAGGCCTCTGCGGCTTGTACACAGGTGCGACTTATTGTCCGGAAAAATCACGGTGACATATTCCAAATCCCTGAGTATTCTGGTTATAATTGTAAAGAAAGGTGTCTAGATTAAGGAAGTTGCACTGTAAGTAGTATTTATTTTCTGAAATTTATGGGCACAATATCAAAATTCTGATTTTCTGTTACTGCAAGTTTTGGATAAAATGAGCTATAAATGACACCTGTACTATAAACGATAGACCCATCAAACACCATTTGGTGCAGTTTATTATATGACCTCTGTGTAAATGATATCTGTCTATAAAGGACATTTTTGTGATGTCCCTATGGTTTCCTATGATTTGACCATATTTACAGACATTATCTAATTTCATGTAATTAAAGAGTGTGTATTAATTTTTACAGTTTCCCTCCCTATGGCCCCCGAGAGTGTCCGTGTAATGCTAGTAACAGCCCACTCAATCCAACTCAGCTGGGACCCCGCCAATGCGCGGCCCACATCCACAGAACTACACTGTCCTGTATCAGGCAGAAAATGCACAAAAGTGGGATATGGTGAGTTTGATCAATAAAAATAGCAAAACAAAATTCAACAGTTTAATTATAAGTTGTTAGAGGAGTTTTAATTTAAGAATGGATATGATGTCCTATAGCCATTTCAAACCTTACATTTCTAACCTCAAGTTTACCAATGGGATTGAGCTAAACATGGCCTAGAATGATCATTGGATGGTACAGATTAAGTGTTGTTCTTTCCCGGGTTGCCAAGAAGATCCAAGATGGCCGCCACATTCGGCATCTTAAAAACGTTTTAGAATCTCTTTTAGTTTCACCATTACAGATTCACCTCAGATTTTACATGATTGATTAATAAGATTAATTGCTTTTGTTAATTTCTCAAAAGTCTTTCATGGAATCAATATAATTATGAGTAACAATATGCTTCGTATGAATAACGTTTTTCGTTTCATGCTGGTCATATCACAGTTAAGGTTCTTGCACCTATTGTTATCCATGCTGTTTATATCAGATGTATATAGGAAACTAATGTTTGCAATCCACTTTGAAAAAAATCTTGTCTATGCACTATCCTTTAGTAACAATTTATTTATTGGTAAAAAAGAGTGTCTTCAGTTATATGGTAAAAATATCATGTTGCACCATTGGGTAAAAACGTGTGGTAAAAACATAGGAACATGATCTTCATTTTGAAAAAAACTTGTTGCATTGATCAACATGTGAATCTTTTTCCTAAATCTAGTTTGTAACAAATATAATCAATATAATAAGTAACAAAAGACGTGCCACATACTAGTCAGTTCAGAATCAAATCTTTTATGTGACTTTGATCTAATGACCCAACGAGTGAAGTCATATAACAGCGGGAAACTTTGGATTGATACGTAACTCCGGATAACTCGACAACCCAGCTTAATACCAGTACATTTGGACAGGTCCCGGCGCTCCGAATTCCCTACTTAACTTAAATTGATTAAACAACTGGGATATATCTAATTCGGAAAACTCGAAAAAACTCGAGATAATATGATTAAAGTTTGGTTACCGAAGGAAGTAAAATTCTACATAAAAAGATTCCTCAATAAACTTGAAATGAGATTTTTTAGGACAATGTGATTGCCGAAAATATGCCAATTTCTTTTTCATAAATCTGCCGTATAACGGCATATCAATAATGTAAAATATCTAGGTTTTCTGTTAAAATTTTAGCAACAACTATCAGGCGATTTTGACATTTCTGTTGTTCACATCATTTGTTACGACATGGGAACTATAGTCTATATATACAACCAAGTAGAAGAGATAGTTTTAGTAAGACATGAAAACTTGCTTAATTCGAAAGCTCGGATAACTCGAAGTTTTATCTCTGTCCCTTCCAGTTCGTATTAACCGAGTTTCCACTGTAAATATGTATATAATTAATTCATTCGAACAGCATATATTATAGCCAAATTTAAAACACAATTACAAAAAGTATAGTTGACTTATTATTCATAAGTACAGATAAAAGAGTCATTATCAGAATATGAAGTTTGTACAAATATTGATCTACATTCATGGCTACTAACAAAAGCGAAATCCATTATTTAGTCCTCTGTAATACTTTATTAGCACCTTGAAGGATCAAGGTACAGATTGATTAGTAATGCACATTACTAAATTTTAAGTTGGTGTTACAGAAATATATTTAATATATTTTCAGCAAACGGCCACAAAAATGCCATTCAATCTGGTAGGCCTGAAGGATGAAACTCGTTATAGTATCAAAGTTGTGTCCGTCAATGAAAACGGCTCAAGTGTGCCTTCCTATGAAGTCATGCAAGCCACTCGGCCCTACTGTAAGTATAGCTGTGTTAGATAATGTGTCTTGCTTTGTGTCGGTAAATTTAAGATAAAATGTAGATTTGGTTGATGTAGTGATTATTAAAGCCACTCACCTTTCACCTACCCGACTGTGGTTTGATTCTTGACACAGACATGAAAAGGTCAGGGATCACATGCCTGATCACATGGGTTTTCTTGGAACACAAAGGTTTTTCTCTTATCTTGAAGTCCCCTCACACTTACGTCTTGGTCATAAGAAAGTGTTTTGTATAAAACACAGATACGTCACTCTAGTGACAGTTCTAGCATTGTTCTCTGGATACATAACTAGAAATGATTTGTCTGAATACCACTATAAATGAAGCTGTTAAATGGACGGTTTAGTCTGAATGTGCGTGTTATGCTTATATCTTAGAAGAGTTGGTATCACTGTCCACCTGGCCGTAAATGACTACTTTGATCATTGCATGCAATGAAAATAATAGCTTGATTCCCACCATTACAAATTGGTGGTAACTACTGTGTAGTAGGACGAACCCTCACCAATGGAGTAATGCACTTTGTGCCTAGAACTACTGAAATAGCTGATACAGTAGTGTGTTTACCTTTTTTCAAAATGGTACAATTTTGTCTGAAAAGTAATTTTCTCTGATCAATGAGGCTTCCAGCTGTATCTCACTTACTGGAGGTACAGTACTTTATTAATCTTCATGGAATTGGCCTCTGTCCAGTTGGCATTCATATCGGCTATGAATGTCAACTGAAAGGCTAGTGCTTCATGTAGAATTTGCCTCTGTCCAGTTGGCATTCATATTGTCTATGAATGCCAAATGAAAGACATTAAATGCTTAAATTTGTATTATGTAATAAAAATGTTAACATGCTTTCCATCTTTTGATGAAGCTGTAAATTGTTTTTTGTTTTGCAGATGCTAATAAGACGTGTAAATACGTTCGATACCCCAACATGACCATGACGTATGACACTGCCGTCCCGAGAATGGTGAGCAGTACAGACGACATTGCGGAGTGTGAGAATGCCTGTAACCTTACAGACACCAGAGCTGCCTGTGTGGGCTATACGTATGATACTACCGGAAGTGGGACGTGCGAGATCTTTTTGACCAATGACGGTGCCAAACTGGTAGAGAAAGTGGGCACAGATTTGTATAGAAAAGATTGTAGCATAGATGGTAGGTCTGAAGGCATCTTTAACATACCATACTGTTTTTAATCCAATAAGCATCCCTTTCCCTATAAGCGTCCCTCCACCTTTTTGATACCAGAATTTTACTCACCCCGATTCATATGCAGTCTGAAACTATGAAATCTGTGTAGGTATACTGGGCGCTTACTGGTCAGATATGGTATATTATCTAAATATCAAAATATCAAAATGAAATGTTTATCTTATAAAATATCAAATGGTCTTACAAAAAATATTACATATTTACCTATTTTATTTATTGTTTTTTTTCTTTAATTTTATTCTCTGTTTTTGAAAATCAAAATAGAATAAATCCAGGCCAAAAGTTCAGTTAATAAATATTTCTTGAAAACATGTAAGAATAGGGTTTAAATTTACAATGTAGATGTATGATTTGTTATTTATTATTTTGTATTTTCCAGTACCGTCCACTAACACCACCATAAATGAGACGGTTACCTGGGCTAATAGATCACGTAAGTTTGTCTAGAACTTCAACATTTTTAACTGTTCACTGAAAGGGCATGAAAAAACAACTGTTTTGCTACAATTAATATCCTGCTAGTGCTTTTGAAAATTGAAATAGAATTTGTTCTGACTGACAACAAGGAAGTATATGTAGAAATTGAGAAATGATAATTCCTTAGGCTAACTCAACTTACATTTTTTAAGAAGAGAAGTCCAGCTTCGGAGATGAAGAGCTTCCAGAAACAGAAGAGCTACAATTCAAGTGACAATACATATACCGGTAGTTTTTTCTGACTGGTCAAAGTTGACATACAGTGGATATCAGTGATGCTAAACGTCTATTCTGAAAGTCTCTGTCGCCATGGAAATTGAAATGAAGCCTTAAAATTTTTACTTTAAAAGATGGTTTAATTCTTGAGAAAATGCTGAAAGCAATTATCGTGAGACTATGTTTAATTCTAACGAAAATGTTGTGAGCAATTATCATGAAACTACATGGGTATTTTGGAGGCCAATGTAATGGTGTCCTTTTACAATCAGTTGCTGTTTCTTTACTAAATTTAAAAATACATGATGTTGAGTGTTTGTTGTTTTAGACTGCTGTCAGGACTCCAATATCAGTGCCGAGTGCCAGGCTGTGTGTATGATGGAGGTCCCCCTTATGTCTCCACTTGTGTGTGAATTGGATTTCAATAAAGTTTTGGCATGTGTAGCAGGTACACATTTTAATTCTTTTCCCATCACTGTCTTTTCTCTTAGATACCGTATAGCCAGTGATTTTCACCAGGATGATATTTTCGCAAATTTTGCTGAACACATGGTGATTTAACCTGCGTAATAATATACAATGTAGGTAGGTACTTGAATGAACTTTATTAACACATGAATGTTGTTTGTGTAGATGGACGTGACCACACCCAGTGCTGTAGTGCCAATGGTGTACCCAATGCTTGTCTGGGTTACTGTAAGGGACAGGCGCTACCACAGGATGCTGTCGGTGCTCTGTGCCTTAGTTACGTCGGCTATATTGTCACATGCTTCAGCCAAGGTTGGTATGATATAAACATATGCTAAAACTGTGTAATTCAACACTATTTGAACATAAACATATGCTAAAACTGTGTAATTCAACACTATTTGAACATAATTAAAAAAACCACAAAATACAATCGATTGTGATATGTTGCAAAAGCCCTTTTGATTGATATACATGTATTGGAATATGAAACTTCCTTCCTATACCTGCCCTTAATGCTATGTGGTGCTAATTATTGTAAGAGTGACTGTGGATAATTAGTTATAGTAAGTTGTGAATATATGTACTATTTACTGATTAATATTGTTCCTGAGTTAGTAGTGGAGATGAGTTAATTATGGTACTATTTACAGTTAATATGGTACTATTTACAGTAAGAATATGTAAGTGGGAATATGGTTCAATAGTATGTGAATATGGTACAACTAAGTGTAAAGTATGGTACACAGTAAGTGTGAATATTGTACCATATATTACTTGTTACAGTAAGTGGAAATGCATATGATATAGCTGGTACTGAATAGGTATAGTTACAGTAAGTCTGTAAGTGTGAATATGGTACTAGTTACAGGTGACTACTAGTTACAGTAAGTGGATATATGGTATAGTTTACAGTATATGAATATGGTACTAAGTTATTAATTACAGTAAGTAAATATGGTACTAGATACAGTAAGTGTATAGGTACTTGTTACAGTAAGTGTGAATATGGACACTAATTACAGTAAGTGTGAATATGGTACTTGTTACAGTAAGTAGTGAATATAGGAATACTAGTTACAGTAAGTGTGAATATGGTACTAGTTACAGTAAGTGTGATAATATGGTACTAGTTACAGTAAGTGTGAATATGGTAATAGTTTCACAGTAAGTGTGAATATGGTACTAGTTACAGTAAGTGTGAATATGGTACTAGTTGCAGTACAGTATATGGTGCTACTAGTTACAGTAAGTGTGAATATGTAATGGTACTAGTTACAGTAAGGTATAGTGTGAATATGGTACTAGTTACAGTAAGTGGGAATATGGTACATAGTGATATAAATTGTTACAGTAAGTGTGAATATGGTACTAGTTACAGTAAGTGTGAATATGGTACTAGTTACAGTAAGTGTGAATATGGTACTAGTTACAGTAAGTGTGCATATTGAACTAATTACAGTAAGTGTGTATATGGTACTAGTTACAGTAAGTATGAATATGTGTATACAGTAAATAGTTACAGTAAGTGTGAATATGGTACTACAGTAAGTGTGAATATAGATACTAGTTACAGTAAGTAGTGAATATGGTTACTATGTTACCAGTAAGAGTTGTGAATCTGGTACTAGTAGTTACAATAATGGCAACTGTTACAGTAAGTGTGAATATGGTACTAACAGTTACAGTATGTGTGAATCTTGTGCTAGTTACAGTAAGTGTGAATATAGTACTAAGTTACAGTAATTAGTGTGAATATGGTAAGTACTAGTTACAGTAAGTGTGAATATTGTACTAGTTACAGTAAGTGTTGAATATGGTACTAGTTACAGTAAGTGTGATATTAGTACTAGATTACAGTAAGTGTGTAATATGGTACTAGTTTACAGTAAGTGTGAATATAGTACTAGTTTCAGTAAAATGTGAATATAGTACTAGTTGACAGTAAGTGTGAATATGTAACTAGTTTACAGTAATGTGGGAATAAGGTACTAGTTGCTACCAGTAAATACTGGTCACAGATATAGTGGAATATCGGTACTAGTTACAGTAAGTGTGAATATATGGTACTAGTCACAGTAAAGGTTATAGTACTAGTAAGTGTGAATATGTGTAAGTGTAGCATAAGGTACAGTTACAGTAAGTGTGAATATGGTACTATGGTAGTTACAGTAAGTGAAATGAACAAGTTTACAGTAAGTGTACTAGTTACAGTAAGTGTGAATATGGTACTAGTTACAGTAAGTGTGAATATCGGTACTAGTTACAGTAAGTGTGAATATGGTAACTAGTTACAGTAAGTGTGAATATGGTAATAGTTACAGTAAGTGTGAATATGGTACTAGTTACAGTAAGTGAGAATATGGTACTAGTAACATCATTAGGGATTTAAGTGCCACTAAAGTATAAGATTGTTGCCTACGTACAGGATTGTTGAGCCTACCAAGTCCTCCTGAACAGTTTAAGGTCGTTGAGAAGCATGCCAGATATATAATGCTATCCTGGAGCCCACCAAGGGAGAACTGTCCTGATGCAGAATGTTTTTATGTTGTTCAGTATATAAATCCTGAAGGTACAGCTGTCAAGGTAAGACTGATAGCAGGTTTTAAAATGTCAGAAATCTTCTTCTTGACTCCCAGATATGTTAGAATCAAATTTTCTTTATACATAATGTAAATGATATCGAAGAGTCTTCAGATCCTTTTGTAACACCAAAATTGTAAATTCATGACCCTTCAGGTCTGGATCAGGTTTAATTTTATTATACAACGTGGTTTATATATAGAAAAACACATTTATGTTTAGTATTTGTTCAATTCCTGTAGGAAATGGGTGAAACTTGTGAAACTGTTAGTATGAGATAGAAGTGACACTTTATGGACAATTCTGCCATGAGGTTAATTTTGCCCTGACTGCATGACCCTCATTCTGTTAGAACAGGAACTAGTGCCTTTTGGATAGCTGTTTGACACTGTTATACTTTAAAGCTCTCATTGGTCCTTGTTGAAGTCCAGTGGTCATAAATATGACTCACAGATGGCCCTTTAGGCCTCTTGTTCTGAAAAACCCCAGAAATTTCAAAATGGACTGGTCTAGTCTTTGTTTTTGAAGAGCCCAAATGTGTCCTCAGGGGTAAATGAGTTAATAGGTCTTGTTGTTATTTCAGAAGAATGTGACAGACACGCATTACAACATCACAAACCTCACTCCAGAGACTCGGTACACCATCAGTGTAACAGCTTATAATAACAATGGCAGCAGTCTACCCACACCCCAGATCACAGTCATCACTTACCCAACAGGTAAGTACTAAATATAGCTCAATTAACTGAAGTTTTAGATCACCTGCCCAAAGAACAAGTGAGCTTATGTCATTGTGCAGCATCCATCATCTTTCCACAATTCATCGCTCTGGCCGTCTGCCGTCAACTTTCCCTTTAAATGACTTCTTCTCAAAAATCAAGGTATGCAGATATCAACCTTTTGCTTAAATAAAAGACATTGACCTTCATTCAATGTTAAAGTGGCCAAATGTGATAAAACCTTAAAAACAACCCCAGCGTTGGGCCTGAAGTTAATGCTGATGTAAAGCCGGTTACTCTTTTATTTGTTGGATCAAATGTCTTGACCTTCATTCAAGGTTACCATGGCTAAATATTGAAAAAGCAATAAACATTTTCTTGTCAATAACTAGTAACTCCAGAACCTGATGTTAGGCCTGTAGCATGCTGGGATTAAAGACTACAAAGTTTGTTGAAATGAATGACTTTGACTGTCATTCAAGGTTACAGGGGTCAAATAGATCTGACATGATATGTGGCCTGCTTATAAGAGAATGACCTTCACCCAAGGCAGATGAGGTGAAAGATGATTGAATAGACCTTTCTCTCACCTTGATTAAATTTGCTTCACAAACAAACCTCCTGTAAGCCATATTTCTTTATGGCATCATGCCTGTTGAAAGTGACATCACAATCAAGCTTGACGTCATAAAGACTAATATTTTGTCGGTAGTTTTCCAACACCAGCACATGTTGTATCCTTAATTAGGTTATTAAGTAATTTGCCAGATATATGTAGGTAAATATGTATTAACAATATTATTTCTTTGTTTTCAGGTTTTATGGATGTCAGTGTCCACCAGATTCCCGATGGTTTGGTCCCTAATGGCCAGTCAGTACAGTTGGTCTGTGATGCGTTTGGTTCTCCAACCCCCACCTCTGTCTACTGGATACTGAATAACTCAGGACGCTCGTACCATCACTGTCACAGCCAGCCCCAGACACAGAGGGATTGTTTGTCAAGTGTACAGCCTCCGTACCTAATGTGGCAACTTCAACAAAAAGTCTCAACCTTAACGTCAGATGTAAGTTTGTTTCAGATGTAAGTTTGTCTTAATGTCATATGAAATTTGTTTAATTAATTTCAGATGTAAGTTTGTCTTGTCATTTTGTAAATTTAAATTTGTCTAAATGTCAGATGTAAGTTTGTCTTAATGTCATGATGTAAATTGTCTTAATGTCAGATGTAAGTTTGTCTCTTAATGTCATATGTAAATTTGTCTTAATGGTCTTATGTCAGATTAGTAAGTTTGTCTCAATGTCAGATGTAAGTTTTGTCTTAATGTCAGATGTAAGTTTGTCTTAATGTCAGATGTAAGGTTTGTCTTAATGTCAGATGTAAGTTTGTCTAATGTCATCAATGTATGTTTGTCTTAATGTCAGATGTAAGTTTGTCTTAATGTCAGATGTATGTTTGTCTTAATGTCAGATTAAGTTTGTCTCGATGAATTGTCTTAATGTAATTAGTTTGTCTTAATGTAGATGTATTGTCTATGTTTGTCTTAATGTCAGATGTATTTGTTCATTCTAATTTCAGATGTCAGAGAAGTTTGTCTTAATGTCAGTTTGTCTGTAGATATTTTGTCTTAATGTCGATGTTTGTTTATGTCAGATTTATGTTTGTCTTAATGTCAGATGTAAGTTTGTCTTAATGTCAGATGTAAGTTTGTCTTAATGTCAGATGTATGTTTGTCTTAGTGTCAGGTGTGAATTTGTCTCATCACCTATCATTACATATATTATTCCTGGATGTTGTTACAGACATGCCGACAATATCCGCTATAAATGGAGCCACCGTACCGGATGTGAACCAAGGATCTAGTGCTATCCTCAAGTGTACCTTTAGAGGCTTCCCCAAAACCGTTAATTGGTACCAGGATGACACACTGCTTCCCTACAGCTATCGGCGAGCCTTTTTCCAACATCCTGATGTTGAGTCACATGAGCTGCGTGCTGAATTACACATTTTACTGGTACGCGAGTCAGACTTAGGAAAATATAACTGTGAAGGATGGAATCAGTTTGGAGCTCATAATGGAACTGTCTACTTAAAAAGTAAGTTTTTTATCCAAGCGGTCGTAAAATTATATTGGAAAAAAATGATGGGCATATAAAGTGTCAATTTGATGTGGGGTTGGCATTTGACAAAGGGGAGATAACTGTAAATCATTAAGGTTTAAATGCCAAAGGAACTTGTCGTCTGATTTTGATTTATTATCAGATATCTTTATGCCAATTTTGAGATCTATACTACATTCACAGACTTTCTAAATTATATATAATTATCAGTAAAAGTGATATATATTTCCTTATTATTTTCTAAATAGTTTTGTTGTTTTCATTTTCAGAACAGTACACAACTCCTCCTACACCTACCATTACACCTACTCAGGCGAAAAATGTATCAGGTAGGGTGATATATATTAATACTCTTTTATGGATATTGATGATTGGAGTTTGAAAGTTTGGTAGGAATTCATGTCAAATTTTAATTGTAGATTCCCCTTGGTCCTTGCATATCTGCATTTTGGGACCTATCAGAAAACCAACAGATATACATTTTTTTTCAGAGGATGGTGTCAAGATCCCTGTGGAATTTCTTATTTCATACAAGCTTATACCAAGTATTAGAATTTGAATGTAGTACCTGCAGAAATAGTGACTGCACATAGTTATACCCCCTCCCACGCAGTTTGTAAGGGTGGAGGGGGTGGGAGTATACACTCAGGTTGTTTGTCAGTCTGTCTGTAGACACTATGATCGACCAACTATTCTTAAACTACTGAAGGGATTTCTACAAAACTAGGTGGCAGTAACTTATCCTTATACAGTGTAGATATGCATAGTCTGTTTCAGAACAGATACCTCAACCTTTTTCACGGTGCCTCGTACAAAACAGTGGTAAGGGGGTGGGGAGAGAAAGTTGTTAGATGACAGAGGTAAGAAGTATAAATTAGCCGCCTGGTAATGGACAGTTCTATTTTAAACTGCATGTACTACTTACAGTTGTTTTTGTTTACAGTTTGCTGTACACAGAGGAATGTGACAGGAGTTCAAACATTGTTTTTGTTTACAGTTTGCTGTAAGGAGTATAAACATTGTTTTTGTTTACAGTTTGCTGTACACAGAGGAATGTGACAGGAGTTCAAACATTGTTTTTGTTTACAGTTTGCTGTACACAGAGGAATGTGACAGGAGTATAAACATTGTTTTTGTTTACAGTTTGCTGTACACAGAGGAATGTGACAGGAGTTTAAACATTGTTTTTGTTACAGTTTGCTGTACACAGAGGAATGTGACAGGAGTTAAACATTGTTTGTTACAGTTTGCTGTACCAGAGAGTGACGGGTTAAACATTGTTTTTGTTACAGTTTGCTGTACACAGAGGAATGTGACAGGAGTTTAAACATTGTTTTTGTTACAGTTTGCTGTACACAGAGGAATGTGACAGGAGTTTAAACATTGTTTTTGTTTACAGTTTGCTGTACACAGAGGAATGTGACAGGAGTTTAAACATTGTTTTTGTTTACAGTTTGCTGTACACAGAGGAATGTGACAGGAGTTTAAACATTGTTTTTGTTTACAGTTTGCTGTACACAGAGGAATGTGACAGGAGTTTAAACATTGTTTTTGTTACAGTTTGCTGTACACAGAGGAATGTGACAGGAGTTTAAACATTGTTTTTGTTTACAGTTTGCTGTACACAGAGGAATGTGACAGGAGTTTAAACATTGTTTTTGTTTACAGTTTGCTGTACACAGAGGAATGTGACAGGAGTTTAAACATTGTTTTTGTTACAGTTTGCTGTACACAGAGGAATGTGACAGGAGTTTAAACATTGTTTTTGTTTACAGTTTGCTGTACACAGAGGAATGTGACAGGAGTTTAAACATTGTTTTTGTTTTACAGTTTGCTGTACACAGAGGAATGTGACAGGAGTTTAAACATTGTTTTTGTTACAGTTTGCTGTACACAGAGGAATGTGACAGGAGTTTAAACATTGTTTTTGTTTACAGTTTGCTGTACACAGAGGAATGTGACAGGAGTTTAAACATTGTTTTTGTTTACAGTTTGCTGTACACAGAGGAATGTGACAGGAGTATAAACATTGTTTTTGTTTACAGTTTGCTGTACACAGAGGAATGTGACAGGAGTTTAAACATTGTTTTTGTTTACAGTTTGCTGTACACAGAGGAATGTGACAGGAGTTTAAACATTGTTTTTGTTTACAGTTTGCTGTACACAGAGGAATGTGACAGGAGTTTAAACATTGTTTTTGTTTACAGTTTGCTGTACACAGAGGAATGTGACAGGAGTTTAAACATTGTTTTTGTTACAGTTTGCTGTACACAGAGGAATGTGACAGGAGTTTAAACATTGTTTTTGTTTACAGTTTGCTGTACACAGAGGAATGTGACAGGAGTTTAAACATTGTTTTTGTTTACAGTTTGCTGTACACAGAGGAATGTGACAGGAGTATAAACATTGTTTTTGTTACAGTTTGCTGTACACAGAGGAATGTGACAGGAGTTTAAACATTGTTTTTGTTTACAGTTTGCTGTACACATTGTTTTTGTTACAGTTTGCTGTACACAGAGGAATGTGACAGGAGTTTAAACATTGTTTTTGTTTACAGTTTGTTGTACACAGAGGAATGTGACAGGAGTTTAAACATTGTTTTTGTTACAGTTTGCTGTACACAGAGGAATATGACAGGAGTTTAAACATTGTTTTTGTTTACAGTTTGCTGTACACAGAGGAATGTGACAGGAGTTTAAACATTGTTTTTGTTTACAGTTTGCTGTACACAGAGGAATGTGACAGGAGTTTAAACATTGTTTTTGTTTACAGTTTGCTGTACACAGAGGAATGTGACAGGAGTTTAAACATTGTTTTTGTTACAGTTTGCTGTACACAGAGGAATGTGACAGGAGTTTAAACATTGTTTTTGTTTACAGTTTGCTGTACACAGAGGAATGTGACAGGAATTTAAACATTGTTTTTGTTACAGTTTGTTGTACACAGAGGAATGTGACAGGAATTTAAACATTGTTTTTGTTACAGTTTGCTGTACACAGAGGAATGTGACAGGAGTTTAAACATTGTTTTTGTTTACAGTTTGTTGTACACAGAGGAATGTGACAGGAGTATAAACATTGTTTTTGTTACAGTTTGCTGTACACAGAGGAATGTGACAGGAGTTCAAACATTGTTTTTGTTACAGTTTGCTGTACACAGAGGAATGTGACAGGAGTTTAAACATTGTTTTTGTTACAGTTTGCTGTACACAGAGGAATGTGACAGGAGTTTAAACATTGTTTTTTGTTTACAGTTTGCTGTACACAGAGGAATGTGACAGGAGTTTAAACATTGTTTTTGTTACAGTTTGCTGTACACAGAGGAATGTGACAGGAGTTTAAACATTGTTTTTGTTTACAGTTTGCTGTACACAGAGGAATGTGACAGGAGTTTAAACATTGTTTTTGTTACAGTTTGCTGTACACAGAGGAATGTGACAGGAGTTTAAACATTGTTTTTGTTACAGTTTGCTGTACACAGAGGAATGTGACAGGAGTTTAAACATTGTTTTTGTTACAGTTTGCTGTACACAGAGGAATGTGACAGGAGTTTAAAACATTGTTTTTGTTACAGTTTGCTTGTACACAGAGGAATGTGACAGGAGTTTAAAACATTGTTTTTGTTACAGTTTGCTGTACACAGAGGAATGTGATGACAGGAGTTTAAACATTGTTTTTGTTACAGTTTGTTGTACACAGAGGAATGTGACAGGAGTTTAAACATTGTTTTTGTTACAGTTTGTTGTACACAGAGGAATGTGACAGGAATTTAAACATTGTTTTGTTACAGTTTGTTGTACACAGAGGAATGTGACAGGAGTTTAAACATTGTTTTTGTTTACAGTTTGCTGTACACAGAGGAATGTGACAGGAATTTAAACATTGTTTTTGTTACAGTTTGCTGTACACAGAGGAATGTGACAGGAGTTTAAACATTGTTTTTGTTACAGTTTGTTGTACACAGAGGAATGTGACAGGAATTTAAACATTGTTTTTGTTACAGTTTGTTGTACACAGAGGAATGTGACAGGAATTTAAACATTGTTTTGTTACAGTTTGCTGTACACAGAGGAATGTGACAGGAGTTTAAACATTGTTTTTGTTTACAGTTTGCTGTACACAGAGGAATGTGACAGGATTTAAACATTGTTTTTGTTACAGTTTGCTGTACACAGAGGAATGTGACAGGATTTTTGTTTTTGTTACAGTTTGCTGTACACAGAGGAATGTGACAGGAGTTTTAAACATTGTTTTTGTTACAGTTTGTTGTACACAGAGGAATGTGACAGGTTGTTTTTGTTTACAGTTTGCTGTACACAGAGGAATGTGACAGGAATTTAAACATTGTTTTGTTACAGTTTGCTGTACACAGAGGAATGTGACAGGAGTTTAAACATTGTTTTTGTTTACAGTTTGCTGTACACAGAGGAATGTGACAGGAATTTAAACATTGTTTTTGTTACAGTTTGTTGTACACAGAGGAATGTGACAGGAATTTAAACATTGTTTTGTTACAGTTTGCTGTACACAGAGGAATGTGACAGGAGTTTAAACATTGTTTTTGTTTACAGTTTGCTGTACACAGAGGAATGTGACAGGAATTTAAACATTGTTTTTGTTACAGTTTGCTGTACACAGAGGAATGTGACAGGAGTTTAAACATTGTTTTTGTTACAGTTTGTTGTACACAGAGGAATGTGACAGGTTGTTTTTTTTTTACAGTTTGCTGTACACAGAGGAATGTGACAGGAATTTAAACATTGTTTTTGTTACAGTTTGCTGTACACAGAGGAATGTGACAGGAGTTTAAACATTGTTTTTGTTACAGTTTGCTGTACACAGAGGAATGTGACAGGAATTTAAACATTGTTTTTGTTACAGTTTGCTGTACACAGAGGAATGTGACAGGAGTTTAAACATTGTTTTTGTTACAGTTTGTTGTACACAGAGGAATGTGACAGGTTGTTTTTGTTACAGTTTGTTGTACACAGAGGAATGTGACAGGAATTTAAACATTGTTTTTGTTACAGTTTGTTGTACACAGAGGAATGTGACAGGAATTTAAACATTGTTTTGTTACAGTTTGCTGTACACAGAGGAATGTGACAGGAGTTTAAACATTGTTTTTGTTTACAGTTTGCTGTACACAGAGGAATGTGACAGGAGTTTAAACATTGTTTTTGTTTACAGTTTGCTGTACACAGAGGAATGTGACAGGAATTTAAACATTGTTTTTGTTACAGTTTGCTGTTCACAGAGGAATGTGACAGGAGTTTGTATGGATCTGTGTACCTACAGGGTAGACTTGTCACTAGTCGTACAGAACCCAGTCAAGTATGCATCCTGTGTGAATTTCTTTGAGGACTATGTCACATGTGCCACAGGTAAGTGTTCCCCACTAGTCGTACAGAACCCAGTAAAGTATGTATTGTGTGTGGCTCTCTTTTAGGACTATGTCACATGTGCTTCAGGTAAGTGCTCCCAGCTTCTTCAGTAAACTCATGTGACTTTTAGTACCTAATTGGCCTTGAAGGTCATTAGGATGTACAGAGGTCGTGAGGGTGAACACACTATGCTGGTGACACCTTAGGGTGTCTAGGAAGGATACAGTACACTAGATAGTGGTCTGATAATATGATACTGTGGTAGTGATGGAACGGTCACCAGGTAGCAAATGGTCTTGAAGTTTGACTCTGAGCTATACGCTTACCAAAGGTGATGTTGTTATTATCCCCCGCCCAACGAAGTTGGCGGGGGATATACAAATGGGTTCCGTCCGTCCGTCCGTCCGTCTGTCCTTCCGTCCGTACGAATGGTTTCCGGAGCATAACTCTAAAACCAGTAGAGATATTTCCACAAAACTTCATACACACATTGGTCTTATGGTCTAGTAGTGCCTTTTGCCATTTTTAGGTTTTCATTTTTAGCATTTTTTCCGTAACCATGGAAACATTGCTGAAAATATCATATTTTTGTACGAGGTTCGTTTCCGGAGCATAACTCTAAAACCAGAAGAGATATTTCCACGAAACTTCTTAGACACATTGGTCTTATGGTCTAGTAGTGCCTTTTGCTATTTTAAGGTTTTCACTTTTTGTACTTTTTTCTGTAACCATGGAAACATTGCTGAAAATATCATATTTTTGTACCAGGTTCGTTTCCGCAGCATAACTGGAAAACCGGTTGAGATATATGCACGGAACTCCATAGGTACATTAGTCTTATGGTCTAGTAGTGCCTTTTGCTATTTTAAGGTTATCACGTTTTGTACTTTTTTCAGTAACCATAGAAACATTGCTGAAAATATCATATTTTTGTAGCAGGTTCATTTCCGGAGCATAACTCTAAAACCAGCAGAGATATTTCCAATAAACTTCATAGACACATTCTTTTTATGGTCTAGTAGTACCTTTTGCTATTTTTAGGTTTTCATTTTTTGCACTTTTTCCGTTACCATGGAAACATTGCTGAAAATATCATGGTAAATGGTAAATGTTACTTTGCAAAACTCCACCCATCTTTGTGTATATAGTCTAATATAAATGTCAAGGCTGTATATCTGATTCAACAATTGCAGCCCCGCTCTACTTGAACTATACTCCATCTTTCTTTAGCTCAACTTCCTTTTTCCTGTTTTTTTTTTTTTCATACACATAAGTCTCCACAATCAAACTTACTTCAGCTTTGATATCTCCATTGGCGGGGGATCTGAATGACTATGTCCTTGTTGGATATGGGATCGTTGACAATGATGATGAAGATAATGAGTTTGATGATGATGGTGATCATGGCGATTACTGTAGTTAACAAAAAAAAAAATTGATTGATGATTTCAATTTTGTTATTGAAAAAAAAAAAAAAATGAATGATTACAAAAAAGGGGTAATGGAAAACTTGTCTTTCAGATGGTAAGGACCATACAAAGTGTTGTAAAGATAACGGTGTGTCACCGTTCTGTCAGGACTTCTGTGGTAATGTGGTTCCTGACATAGATGATCCCAGAATCTACGAATGTGTCGATCAAGTCAACCCTATCTTGAACTGTATTGAAGAAGGATTAGGTAAGAAATTTTAATCTTAACGCTATGCTTCAATTAGTGTATAATGGGTTTTTGCAAGGGGAGGTTTATTCTATGTATACTCTATTTTCCTAAAATCTAAGAATTCAAAACGCCAGCAAAATATTTTGAATTTAACTACTGTTAAGTGCTAATATTGCAAATAAAGGAATCACTGTATTATCGCGAAATTTAAACCATGCGAATATGTTCTGTTGATGAAGGTTCAAAATATGCACCCTGCGAATTTCAAGCACTATACATTGGTTGGTTTACAGTATACTGAATGTTTTTTTCTTAATTAACCAAAGTTGCACATAGAAAGCATTAAGATTATAAAGATCCTATGCTATTTTTTTTCTCTTTTTCATCGTCCACAGAAAAGATACCGTCCCAACCATTGAACGTGATAGCACTACTTAAGGGCCATGTTATTGAGGTCAACTGGGATCAGCCTGCTGACGTTAACACCATTGATGTATATCAGATCTGGTACAGCAATAACAACAACAATATGGTCAAACACGAATCCGTGGTAAGTATATGAAATGTGTAAGGGCTTATTAAATCGCTGTATAGCTGGTTATGTTAACGGAGACAAATTCGGGATGAAGACCTAGTACATAAAGCACTGAAATTTCAGCAAAATCAAAACTTAACGATATGGCTGTGGAAATGCTCATTACTTATTATTCCTTGGATGAAATTTTCTCCACCATCCCAATGTCCCACAAAATCTTGAATATTTCATCTCCTTGGAAATTATCAGCAATATGATAATTCCGAGACCTCCCAAGAGTGGAACAGTGAAATCTCAAAATTGAGGTTTCAAGGGTGTGATAGAGAAATTACTTGACTAAAGGGCCAATGTTCTTGGTTGTTTAACCAAAGGGTCTGTTGAGGATGTGGTAGAGAAATCTCCAAAAATTGGGGAAATTGTTAAGTGCAGTTATCTTAAATAGATTTGGAATGATTTTACAAAATTAAAGGTCACTGTGACATCTGTTATTGTTTAACATCTAATTGGGAATTCACAGAATTGTCTTGTTTATATTTATCTATGAATTTCATTAACATTAATATGTTTTGTCTCTTTCCCTGCAGTCTAACACAACACACACTTGGACCCTGAATTACCCCGAGGTCACGACCTACAGCTTCTGGGTGATTGCTAAGAACAAGGCCGGTCAGAGTTTGCCTGGGTATGCCAGGAATCTCACTGTCAGAGGTAGGTACTTTGGGACCAACTTAAACTCAGATATCTCAAAATATTGTGTAATTTGAACTGAAATATAATACAAATCCAAATGTCTTCATTCCTTTGAATTGTTACATTAATTTTATTTATTCAAATTCAGCAAATTTGAAATATCAAATTATCAAAATATATTGTCCCATGTGGCAATGCTAATCCTTTGTTTGAATATATAATTTACTTGTTTTGCAAAAAACGATATTAAAACAACAAATTACGGTACATCAAATATGCAATACATATCATAATAATTAACTATCTTACAATTAACGTTTGTTACAAGTTACTTGAGACTGGTAGTTTGATTGGCTAACAGCATTTTCTCATTATGATATCTTTTATCTTTAAAATCTTTAACAAATATGTAAAACAAATATGTGAATCAAGCAATTTTATCGACCATTTAAGGTATTCCACCATCAGAACCACTTGATCTTAAAGGAACTTTGAAAGACTACAATGATATCATGTTAACATGGATGCCTCCCCAGAAAGGTTCGGTACAGGGCTATACAGTTTACTTCAGCAGTGACGGAACTTCTTATATGGTAGGTGACATCAAAACTTTTTTAATAGATAAGGGTTTATCTTAAATCTATCCTATTATGTCTTCATTTGCATATTACCTTTATCTAAAGAGAGGTATCAACTCTGACACTAAAGGTAGGTATCAACTCTGACATCTTTAATTTAGGCCACAGTTGTGTTAATTTTTGTTTTGTGTCATTTTGATTTTCTGAAGAGTTTTGTTAGATTTTACATATGTAGAAATGTAGGAATCAATACTTATTCTGTTGCATGCATCTTTTATTCCTCAGTTCCTAAAAAAAGTGGTTTGTATGTTTTTCTCATGGGATGCAAAACCTATCAGCATATGGACGCAAAACAGAAAAAAAACAACTATGGCCTTATGAGTGAAAAATAGAATGTTTTCTGTGAAAAATGTGACAACATCATGATGTAATAATAGCTACTTATGTGTAAGGGCAGATAACTCTGTAATGTGCAAATAAATTGTCATGTAATTACAGATAATATATTGTTTGGGGTTATGGACAAATGTGTCTATTGTCTTTGTCATGTGGATTCAGAAACAATATTGACTTTGAAAATGACATTATGAGATAAATATCAAACATTTTATTTTTTCAATTCCAGCAAACAACAACTGAAAACAGACTGATACTGACTGATCTGAACTACGGTAGCTTGTACACTATCAAAGTGGCTGCTAACAGTGCATACGGAAAGGGAAGCAACTCTACAACTATTCAACTTAAAACTCAAAACGGTATATTTACTTCAGTAATAATTTAAAGAGCTAAGTATTTTGATTTATTTGCATATTTGAAGGTTATAATACCTGAGTAAAAAGTGACTTGTAAGAGTTGTAACCAACTAGCACAGTTTGCCTGATTTTTCAGGACATTGCTTTAATCACAAAAATTTGATATTGAGAAATGTTTTAATCATTGGTACATTTAAAGTTAGATTGCGAAAAATTATAGCCACTAAAATTTAACATCGTCTTTCTGTTAAAGCAATTAGCTGCTAAATACTATTCTATTGTCTACATAATACTTGGCAATTTGTTACATGAATAAAAAGTGATGTTTAATTTGTTGATTTTTTTATATTAAGCGGTCAAGAGCAGAAGTCTTGCCACACAAGGAGCCAATGTTGGCGCAATCGTTGGTGTGGTCATACTGATCCTAGTGTTGGTTGCCGCAGCGGTCATCGGCTTCATATTCATCAGGTGAGAACAATAGTTTGTCTGATGTATTACAATATGTCGGGTGAGAACAGGTGAGAACAATAGGTTGTCTGATGTGTTACAATATGTCAGGTGAGAACAGGTGAGAACAAGAGGTTGTCTGCTTATTTTTTAAGAGTTAAGAAAAATAAGATTCTATGCATTACTTAATTGCTTTTATTTAGCGTTTACTTAAATAAATGAATTAACCAAAACAAATTGTTGCAGGAAACGTGGAATGCTGAAAAGATTTTCTCGACCAGACTCCGTAGCTTTTGAGAACCCACAATATGGTGTGCCAGGGAGCAATGGACAAGTTCAGGTGTGTAGTGCTAATTAATTCATCACACACTAGTTATGTTAGGCTAAGGTGGGTTATTATGTCTCCTGCTAAGAAGTTAGGGAAGGGGGTTATTGGATTCAGGTTGTCCGTCTGTCTGTAGAAACAACAATTGACGGACTACTCCTTCTAAACTACTTGAAGGATTTCAAAGAAACTTGGTGCAATAATCCTTATGGAAACAAAATACCTGCACTATTTTAAGAGTAAAGCCCCTTTGTAAACCAAATTACTGCAGAGATTTCAATGAAACTTAGTTGTAGAAATCCTTACACAGTGAATATCTGCGTAATTTATATTTGAAACAGGTAAATCTGAAATCATTAGCATGTTTGTAGGGGTGAGGGAGTGAGTATAAGTTGACATGCTAGACGACAGTTCTAGTATCAGTTATCAAACAGAGATGAGTTTTATTAAACAGGGATAGGCTATCCCAGGCACTGACACGGTTGACAAACCTTGATGTTAACCATATTTTGGATATTTTGGATGGAATACCTTCCTTCATTCCAGCGTACAAATGGAGCTAAGTTCTTAACCACATAAACATACATTATTAATTAATTATAGGGATTAATGATGTTCTATGATAAATAATAGTCAAGAAAATGATTTGTTGGCCTCAATTATTTTGGGTCGATGCATAACTTAATGATAATTTTTTTTCTTTAATCATAGATATCTGGATTACCTGAGCATAGTCCGGATGCTGGAGAGCAGACAAACTTTGACTACTGTCCCCTGAAAGAAGACATGGATATAGACCCGTACAGCACAGCCGCCACCCTAAATGTGGACCAAGTAGGACTAACTATGAACCACTAAAACCACCATTCAAACCCTGAGCAAAAAACAGGACTTTATTATGGAAGTATCTGGACACTGGAAAGGGAAACAATCCTTTTAAAACAAGGGTACACAGGAGAGGGCGCAATCTCAGGGGAACCAATGGACACAACTTTTTAATTGGAAAAATTAAGGGAGCAATTTTTTTCAGGAAATCATGAGGACGCAGATTCTGAACTCAAGTGTCGGTGCAATAAAAGTATTGGAATCAGGGGATATAACTTTTGAATTAAAAAAAAAGAGAATAAATTCCGGGTAATCTAGGGCACAACTCTTGAAAAAGGAAATTGTCAATATTAGGGGGAAGGATCGACCTTGTCATGAATATGGTATGAAGTATAATCTCAGGGGTAACAAGACAGCTCAGAGGGCATAACCTTTAAAACAGGGAAGACAACTTTTAGATTTCCTGATGAAACAGGGGAAATAACTTAATTCTTTCCATAATTTGTATTCTTTCCCGATTCTGTACTGGAAGTAGTTGTTACATTTAGACAGACGTTAGAGATGATAACTCACATAAAATAAAGTGTTGCAGGAAACTCAGTTTTGCAGAAGATTTGGGATGGAGAGATGCAAACAGAACAAGGGCATTAAGAAGTTTGATTTATTTTCAGTTCTCTGGCACTAGTCTTAAAATACATTCTGTGGGAAATCAGGGATATACTTATCAGTTTTATTCTATTTATATTTAGATGCTACTGTAATATATACTTTTCTAGTTTATGTTGGGTTTTTTTCAATTCACTTGGTTTAAGTTTTACTTTTCAATTGTTTTTAAACTTAAGTCAAGAAAGACTACTAACTCTAAATATACTAACTTTATATGGAATCTCATTCTAATGCAATGTTGTAAGTAGAGATCGTTGGACGTTTTTTGGTTACTGATGAATGTAGTTACATACCGATATTCAGTATCTTTGTACTTTTATTATTATCACTTCTGTTGTCTGATTAATAACTGAATTTGGTGTTTATTCTTGCATGAACTTTGTTTTGAAGCTTAATAGCAATACATTGATATTAAATGAGATCAAGAACCGATTCAAGTGCATTTGCTTTGCCACCACCATGAAATAAGTTGTGTATGGGGGTTAGTGTCAATCTATACCTAACAAGTTCTTATGACTTGGGTAATCACAAAGCTCTTAATACTATTATACAACAATGAGGAAGGATATTATGGGTTGTTATTAATCATGTATATTAAGTGCTTGTATTTGTGATAATTGTTTTTAAAAAAAAGACTTATTTACTGAACAATTGCTTTTGTTCAGTGTTCACGAGGGATTAATTTTTCACTTATTAATGTTCATGGTCAAGTTAATTTTTGCGAATTTAAATATCCGTGAATAAAATGGAAGAAAATGATAAGTCATTATAAGATATCTGTAAAGCTAAATTCCATTAGAAATTGATCGCAAGAAACCAATCGCAAAATTTTCTCCCTGCAAAATTAAAGAAGCATACAGATGGGGTGTTGTGAAAGTGCTGGTATAAAGTGGTGCAGTGAAATATTATGTTGAATTTTTGTTATTGGTATTCTTTACAAGTATGCAGTAAAACTTTTGTGGATTTTCCAGCAGATTTGTTGTAATTAGGGGACCATGATATCTTGTGAATGTATATGTTCCAGTAGATTTCCGTACCTACAGCTTATTGGTTAGGGACCATGATTTCTGTAGTAAATGTACATGCAGTTTTGTTATCAGAATAACTAATTTGGGACCGTAATTATTGTTTGCTCTTGTCTTTCATATACAAATAAATGCAGTTGTTTAAATATTTTCTGTATGTACAAATATAATAACAAGCCTTTGTAAAGTGGTTTCTGTATGTACAGTATGAACAAATTTATTTTTTTCTGTTGTTGTTTATTTTCGGTTACTTTGTAGTATATTGAAGATACAAAAGAAATAATTTAAACAAGTTTATGTTTTAGATGATGCTTTTCTGTTTCAAAAACATTTGACTTCTGACAACACAATGCCTAAATCAATTATTCATTGTATATGAATTTGATATACAAAGCATGATTTTTATCGGGGAATTAAGAAGTGAAAATTTAATCATGATTTGAACATATGACCTGAAATTGTTTCTCTACATTAAATTATTTCCTATAACTGTGAAGCTAGGTTTTCTACTTAATTTATATATAATATAACATGAATTAATAACATAAATTGTCTTTGTTCGAATTGACTTCTTTGACTGGAAATATGACATGAAATATTTTGAAGCAAGCAAAGAGCTCGGATTTATACCATTGGTTTTTGAAAGTTTTCTTGTACATGTATGAACCAGTCGGACAATTTCAAGAAGTTGTGAATTGAAAAATATCCTCAATGTCTTAATTAATAATTAATTATACACTTTACATGTACATTATACATGACATTTTACAGTTTGTTATTGATAATAGTATGTAATACATATATATTCTACAGTGTTCATAACAATGTGTAATTTCCAGGGTAGATATAGAGTTCTTATTACTATATTATCATGTACTCAATCTGGGGTTTGGAAGCATATTTTTGTGATTTTCGCATGACATCGACCTGGTCAAGAAAATTCATGAAACAATAAGACATATATCAGTAAATCATAGATCTGGAGCATGAAATTTTAATTGTTATTTATATGTCAATTTGCATCGGAAATTGAGATTATTTTTACCTGTTTGATTACTGTATGTGATCTGTTACACCTGTTTTGTTTACCTGTTTATTAGCTTTGTCTGACATTATATATAGTTCGGATTGAACAGTTAACAATGTCTGCTTCTGAAAAAATTAAAAATCAAAGTTCAAACATAACATCAGGTCCCGCCGACATTGAATTACCTAAAAGGTTTCACTGAAATATTAATCTTGTAATAGATAAATATGTGACATATGTACAAGATTTACAGAAGGGAATGTTTTGTAAATTCTTGTACTGTGAAAAAATGAGGATTTGAATCTCTTGAAAGACATTGTTTTTTTTTTCATAATATTTATACCTATGTGTAGAGGACATTAATCTTTCTGATAATAATTAAGTATTACAAGTCATGAGGAGTGGAATTTCTTCAATTAATATTGATATATGTTTTTATTCTTTTTGTATCCACATTATTGTAGACTGCAACCTTGATATTCCAGGGGTTACGATCACTTACAATAGTCTGTCCTATCCTGGCCCACCATGCTTTCATATACATGTACATACATAATGTACATGTATTGAGATGGGGGTCATGTACATATAATTTATGTCACACATTAACTTTTTATGTTTCAGTTTCTTTTGTAAGTTCTGTTACTGCTGTTGTCAGTCATCATGCAGTGTTCCATTTTGTCAGAGGATCACCAACACATCGTCGGGGACCCAGAGTTAATTACACTTCACACTGTGCTGCACCTAGCATAGTATAGTGCAATCAACCATGGATCTCTGACGATGCAAGAACCATCAGGTACTTTAAAAGACTAAAAGTATTGCAATTTCTCAAGCTTTCCTTATGTTAAAAAGCTAAGTCTCACACAATTTTGTAATTGGAAAACAAAAGGGGCAGATAAAGATCCATACATCATGGAGGTTTTACTATTGGTTGGTAAAACTTTATTCTGATTGATCAGAGTTGTTCGACTGGTTTTTTCCCTTAGTTACCTACTCTCTGCTAGACTATACCTCACTCACCAGGGCTATTTTCGTTCTAATATACAGTTGGACTGTAATTATTTCAAGTTATATAAATCCTGATGAACCAGCAGGTAATGATGGCTTTGTCATAGCTTGTCTGTAAACAATATAGAATCAACCAGTCTGTCATCAATTAAAAAATGAACGACTAGGTCAAATCAATCAAACCGTATAAAGGAAAACAGGGCCGTTATCGATTATACTGTTTGACTAGTTGGACTTAATTGTTCGTTTATTAATTAAAGACGGACCTGGTGATTTTATATTGTTTTGAGGCGAGCCTTGACAAAGTCCTCACAGGCCTGTATCAAAGACTGCAGGTCCACCAGGAACCAACGGTCGAACCGGTTGTTCCGAATAAACGAAAATGGCCAGCTTAAGTGTAGCTTGTGCAAGGGAGGTCTCTGAGAAGCAAATCAGTTAATGATGTAGTGGAACAAAGGGAAGTAACTCCGATAGATCAGAACTTATTTTGAAATAGTTTCAATATTTGATTTATATCAGTATAATTTGAATGTTTTAGGTCTTTATTTTTATACAAAGTTATTTTTGATACACATTAAATATCGCCAGATAATAAGCGCATACCTTACACTATACACTACATACAATTGTACATAGATATAATTAGCTGTTGGTAAGTGGATCAACATAGATATATCTAGTTTATTATTTAGTGTGTCTGGTTGCTTATCAAACATTAATACTTTCATGCACAGGCGTCTGCATCTGGTTTTGGAAAAATAAATTATCCTATTCCTACTATATGTAGTAGGTGTAGGATATATTTTATTTTTCCAAAACCAGATGCAGATGACTGTGTTTTATGTGACAAACATTCATTCATCAATTTGCCCTAAAATTGATATTAAAAAGCAATGTTTTCAGTACTGAATGTTAGTTGTTCAACTTATCAAATATCAGCAAGCAAAAAATTGTTGTTTTTTTAAGTACATGTGTACATGGTATAGTTACACAATTATAAATTTATATTATTTAGGGCCTGCCTGCAGGCTACAGGTTGTCAGAAACTTAGGGACTGCTTGCTGGTTACAGGTTGTCAGAAACTTAGGGCCTACTTGCTGGTTACAGGTTGTCAGAAACTTAGGGCCACCTTGCTGGTTACAGGTTGTCAGAAACTTAGGGCCTACTTGCTGGTTACAGGTTAGGTTGTCAGAAACTTAGGGCCACCTTGCTGGTTACAGGTTGTCAGAAACTTAGGGCCACCTTGCTGGTTACAGGTTGTCAGAAACTTAGGGCCTACTTGCTGGTTACAGGTTGTCAGAAACTTAGGGCCACCTTGCTGGTTACAGGTTGTCAGAAACTTAGGGCCACCTTGCTGGTTACAGGTTGTCAGAAACTTAGGGCCACCTTGCTGGTTACAGGTTGTCAGAAACTTAGGGCCACCTTGCTGGTTACAGGTTGTCAGAAACTTTGGGCCACCTTGCTGGTTACAGGTTGTCAGAACGGTTGTTATTTACTTAATTGTTGTGAATTGTTGTAAATTAAATTCATTAAACCCAATAGGCACCAATAGGACATAATCAATTGGACTGTATTTAGACTTGATATAAAATTATTTCACAAGATAAACATATTACGCTTCATAACACTTTACAAAAGAAAGATATTTAAGAGGTATTGATTCAGGTCCGCATTTAATTCAATTCAGGTACTTACGGCCCGAAAAATTATTGTGTCAAATACGGTATCTAATTAAATAACAGTAATGTTTCATAAATATATTGGTAGGGATATCTGGCCACAATGCAATGGTCATGAAACCATATTAGCAATGCAGAATTCTACGTTTAGTTAACTTAAGTTGGTAAAATGATTTTAAGGTGCATCAGATGTTTATAATGGTCATTTACGTAGTATTTACCCTAGTATGTGAATTAAATTGAAGTGAAAAGTGCTAACTCTGTGATATTTGTTTCTGTGAAGGCTTCAACAGCCATACTAAACATTCCTTACATATTATCACCATTACCATAATACACGAAGCCTGTAGAAGATTTCTTAATGTTTTCTTTAGGTTATAATTTCATGTTTTTTCTCTCACCTTCTAAAACCTTAATTATATTCAGGGTGATTCATATACTTGTGTAAAAGAAACATTAACATTCTAATATAGAAATGCATTTCATGGTTAAAACATTTATGGAAAAGCTTGTAGATTTGTTGGAGAAGTGGAAATATTGAATTCTTGATACATTCTTGTATTTAGGTAAACACTAAAACAGTTACAGATGTATTGTATTTACATGTGTATTATTACTACCTATTTTTTCCATGTTTTTTTATATACAGGGATATGTACATGCAATAAAGCAAAAGACGACATCTCATGTTGTATACATTGTTTGATATTCTAACACTTACATTTGTATATATCCTCATTATTTGATATTCAATCCTCAATAAACAGAACTGTTAAACCATTATTTTTATGTTGTCTTGTCTCTTATTTAAATGAGATTTTAGTTCAGTTATCAAATTGAAAGGGACTAGGCATAGCCTTACATCTTATCAGTTCAGGATCGGTTGATTGGCTATGCTTAGTATCCTACTAATAGTGAAGGTCATTTAAAATGTGTCTGGTTTGGCTACAAAACTTATATATATATATTATTTTTATGTATAGTAAAGATGAAAACTTGGATTATTAACCACTAATCTCTTTGATTGCTTAAGCTTATCCATCAGCAAATGTGAATATGAGCTTTATGACCATAAACCTTTGTAATAAAGGAGCATAACTCTAAAAAAAAAAAAAAAAAAAATATCTGCAATAGTTGAATGTAATGAAATTGGCATTCTTTCATTTGAGTTATAATAGGGAGGAAACTTCTTCTCTGTGCTCATGACTGATTTGCATATATGGCACACAAAAGGGGAGATAACTTCATACTTTGAATGTCTATGAGAAACAGTTACTGTCAGTAAATTGTAGTGAAATGGACATGCCCCACCCATCCACATACCCTGCAAAATCTTTTATTTGACTTATATTAGGGAAAAAACGTCTTCTCTGTGGTCCTTATTGATTTGCATATAAGTCACACATTGGAGATAGCTCATCAGTCTGAATGGGAGATTACTCTTCCTACCTCTTGCAATAGACAATAAATCACTTGGTAAGTTTTCGTTTATTTGGAACATCTGATTTGACCGTTTCTTAAAGTCATTATTTCATGTAGAAATCCAGATGGACCTGCATTTTTTTATATAGGCCTGTGAGGGCTTTGTCAAGGCTTGTCTGAAAACAATATAAAATCACCAGGTACGTCTTTAATTCATAAACGAACAACTAGGTCCAACCAGTCAAACCATATAATCGAGCCAGCTGTCTGAATAGGAGATAATTATTCCTACCTCTCACATTAGAAAATAGTCACCTGATGCAACAGTTTGCTGAATAAAAAATCACATTTCTTGGCTGTTCATTAGGCCAAAAAAAACATGTCTGTTTAGGGTTACTCGACCTTTTCTAATTTTTTAGACTCTTATTTTTTTTTTGATCTCAGACTCCGGTCCCGGCGATTATTTTAGAGTGAAACTCACTTAAAAAAAAGAAGACAACCTACCAATAACAGACATATTTTTTTGGCCTTATCAAGACCAACAGAAAACAAACACATTTTTTTAATGTTTTCCTTTCTTTTTATTTTTCTCCTTAACTCTTTTCATTTGAAATTTCTTTTTAGACTTCTTCTCCTTGATATGGCCTAGCTGTGATGGACGTTTGGACTTTTTCTTCGGTAATTCTTTGTTGAGAAAAGCCACTTCTCTGTAAACAAAAAAAAAACCCTGTTTTAACTGCACATACACTTTTCCATTGTCTATAGGGGAGTTAAGTTTTTAGGTCATCTGATCTGAAGGGTCAGGATAACCTATAGTCATTCTGTGCCTTTCGTCGTCGGACCTTCATTTAAGGTCACAGGGCTGACCTCTTTAAATGACTTTTTGTGAATAACAAAGGGGCCCAGAGACCTCATATTTGGCCTGTTAAATGCTGGGATTAAGGGCTACTGACTGTGTTCAAATTAATGACCTTGACCGCCATTCAAGGGCATGGGGGTCAAATAGGCTGTAAATCTTTTGATATAATAACTAAGAGAGTTAGAGGCCTGGTATTGGTCCTGTAGAATACTAGAATGAAGGGCTAACAAGTTTGTTCAAATCAATGACCTTGACCACCATTTAAGGTCACAGGAGTCAGATAGGCCAAAATCTTTAAATAGCTTCTTGTTGGTTTTTTATCAATTTCTCCCTAACAGTAGTACCTACTTGCGCTGAAGTTTCTTCATATCTCGTTTCAACTTTTCATGTTCTTTTGGGTCAAATCTAGCTGAGGGCACTGTTTCTGAATTCTGTTCATCTTCAAACTACAAAATAAATTTGAAATGCACTTAAATTTGTAATTTATTTTATTTCTGCATATTACTGAGTTATCTGCCCTAGAGGGTGGGTATTAATTGTGACATCACGTGTTAACAAAGGTAACATCATGCTTTTCTTCAGAAAATGACACAAGTTTCACTCACAAAAGAATCACGTCATAATGGATACCTGCCTGCAAGGGAGGTAACTGCAAAGATGGAATACTAGACTTGAGGTAACATGTTTAGATAGATGCAAACAGGTCAATGTGACAAATCTATTGTACATCCAGAGTCTATAGGTCAATGTGACAAATCTATTGTAAATCCAGAGTCCTGCATGCTGGGCCCATTGTTTTGGACACATAAATGAAAAGGACCAACAGAAAATATTTGCAGTTTTAAGATACCGAAACGAGGCGCGTGGGTAAAGTAAAATGTACTGTCCATTTTTAATAATCCCACATTCCGTTGATTGTGACATTGTATTTTGTTATGTGTTTTTGGTGTTACAATCACCGGAAGGTTGTTCTAACCAACAGTAAATCAATCATACTTTACCAAACCTCCGTATTAGCTGTTATTTAAGTCAGCCTCTTTGTGTTACAATGTACTTGGTTTTAACTGTATGCTGTATTAGCTAGACATACGATGAAATCTGGAATCTTTTCTATGTTAATATAATAAAGGACAGGTTCATCAGCCCCATTTGGTGCCATTTCCTACATACCTTACACTGACCTCTGTATAAAGGACACCTGTCTTTAAATGGCATTTTTGCTATTTATGTCCATTTGATGTCCTTTATTGACAGGTTTAACTGTGTATGTACCTGACTTTAGTGTGCTAAAGACATGTTTACCTGGTTTTGGCCCAGACGAACACCAGAGTGACCCGCCAGGTCCAACTCTGATATATCTGTGATTGTAACAGTGTGTTCTGGCAGCTCTTGAACGGTGGGTGTCCCAATCATATCTAACTCTGGGGCATTTTGTTTAGATTTGCCTTTGAAGTAGAAGCTCTTTTCAATCAACTCTTTCCTCTGGAAAATAAAAATCATAACTTGACATTAATGCTTTAATCAATCAACCACTGAGTGAATTAAATCATGTTACATACAAATAATACATATGTCTGTGGAATAATTATTGGACCTCATTTTCTCCCATACTTCACGGGGATATCCCGTGGTTACTAGGGAAAAGATATCTCTATCTTACACAGGGGGGTGTAAGACAGCTCACACGCGCTAGACAATAACGTGATGTCATCAATACATGCTGCATAACTGAGGCGCACATTGTAGATGACGTCATCAATTTTGACGCATAACGACGTCATTGCGATAATTATATATATATAATGGCGCGATGAAAAAGCTGGAAACCAAGTGGAATTTCATCATTTTTCTACTATGTATGGAGAAAAGAATCAAACCCTCATGAAAGATTTTGGCCGTCTACCCTCGGCAAGCCTCAGGTTGACAGGCAAAAATCTTTCACTCGGGTTGAGATATCCCTGTCCACTTCACAGACCCATGTAAGATTCTATTAGTCTATTGCTATAAATTTGGTTTTCATTGCAATAATGAGAATTTAAAAAAAAAAGAAGATCTTGGCGCCCACCAAAGAATGATCTATGTCTGACAATTGAAAGAGGGATCTTTTCTCTGCTTTTGAAACTTCAACTACCAAAATGGCAGCTGGTCAGCCATTTCATTTTGTTGACTGATCATACCCAAAGTGCAATATGAACAACTAGGGCGTTAGGGAAACCTATATGTATAATTTGAGAGAAATCCCTTCTGTACTTTCTGAGAAATAGTGGTAACAAGAATTGTTAACGGACAAACGGATGGACCATGGATGAAAGGCAATTTGAATAGCCCATCATCTAATAAGGGTAGTGGGCTAAAAAGTGCCAACCTACTATCTCTTCTTTTATAAGGATTTTATTGGAAAACACATGTTATTTTATTTCGCCTTGTGAAATACAAGCTTCTGTATTCGTGTTTAGAAGGATTCTACATTGACATATTGACAAATGTAAATGTTTACAAGTTTTACATCATTGATGTAAAATCTGTTCACTCCCCACAAGAATGCTGATTGCCAAGTTTGTTTGGTTCAAGTCAATTCAGTTCTTTATTACAGTAAATAAATTTCTCTGTTCCCCATCTTACATGTCCTACTCCCTCTCACTCCGGAAAAGAGTTGCCATACAATGTATATGAAACATGGTTTTTTTTTCTCTCTAAGATGTATCAATGTTCCTGATCAAATCAATACTACCTTTCTTTTGAACTCTTTTCTATCCTCCTTCACTTGCAGTTCCTTTTCATCTATGGCCTTCTTTCGCCTTTCATTTTTTCTTTTCCTGAATCCTGTCAAGAATTCCCTGTAGAAAGATTAAAATAATTTGATGTAGATTTAAACTTTTATCCCCATATTCCATTACTATTTCCTAGTATCATAAATATAGTATACACTATATAAAATAATAATACTGTTGAAGGCAACATATTAAGCTTGAAGTTCCTCTTCAGCACGACCCTTGGCCTAGAATTGGAACATCTGAGGATTGTCCTAGGCTCGGTTATAACCGGAACAAGGACACTAAGCCTCATCATTCAATCAATCAACATCTCAGGACATACTGTTAGCCGTTTATACTTCTGAATGAATCAACCGGTTTTACCACACCAAAAATTTTATAGGCGACACTCTGACTTGCTAACCATATAGAGTTTTGCTGAGGTGACACTGAACAGGGTGTTGTAAAAAAGACACTGTATTGGAGTGTAACAAGTATTGTAGTGGAGTGTAATTACAAGTCTAATTTTAATTAGATTGTAACATAAAGTTATATCATACACTACAAATAACATAATAATTAATATATCTCCTACATATGTAGGATGTTTATCCTCTGATTCAGATGCATTTGTGCATAGGCATATTAAATTTATATACATACGGTAGGTAGATAAAAAACGCAGATAAATACAAAGTGTCTACATGAAATAATCAGACAAAATTATAATTTCACATATTTGGCTGGCCTTGCCAGTTACATGTATGGTATAAATTGTATTTGTATACAAAATGTTTGCTGTCTAATTTGCTGTCAATTCAGAAAAACATACATACAATTATCACAGCGAATCATGCATAGGTGATGAGTGCATATGAGGCTATTTTTAGAAAAAAATCAATAGTATGCGGCAGTCAATAGATTCCATCATTCACTGTTCACGTTTTTGATTGAATAGTGGTATGTTTTATCATAGTGTAACAAAAAGTGGACTTCATGTTTTCAGATTTTTGGTGGAAACATTGCCTAAAAGATATCATAGCCTGTGAGTAACAACATGTCCTTTTGTCTGATTATTTTTGCAGAAACTATATCCATGCTTTGACATTATATATGTACATTTATATCTGTACAGAAATGTTTCTGAAAACTTAGCAGATGGGCAAGGATTTGTTCAGCTGTTCAGCACGGACTGCTGTACACACAGGGACTTGTAACGTAGGTTGTGAGAAAGTCTGTTGTGTATACATGTGTACTAGGCCTATATACTATATAAAAGGACAAGGGAACCAACGGCTCGCTTGGAAGAGGTACACCTGCCTCTACTAAAGTCGCCGGTATTCCGTCAAACATGGATAAATATGTATATATTTAATACTAATATATTCTTAAATAAATTTTCGATACGGAAAACACAACTTCAGACACGAAATAATATATTAACATACCTTTATTTCACTATGAACGCGGAAAATGCAGTCATATTTCATCACTGTCGTTATGGCTGTCCAGTGAAATCTAGGTCAAAGGCACTCATATTCCCTTGTAACAAATTTTGTATGCATTCATTTCACTTTCTGGTGATATTTTCCTATAGCAAATACAAATAGGCTATCTCCGATAATGCTTTCATTAATCCAATCTAACAACTAAGTGAGGAATCACACTTTTTTTATCCAGCACTCGACTCTTGTTCGTATAATCTGCCATATTGTAATTGATGATGGGTACCTTTTTAGTGTACCCGTCCTTACCCGATACTGCACTGAAATTCTGTACCCAGACTCTGTATAAATTAAGTTTCATGGTTAAGGTTCTTAGAAGTACCTTTATTTGAAATACACGTATCATTAATTGAAGAATCTAACTTAAGTTGAGACTCTAATGTTTTACTTTACCGTTACCACATTAATATTGTAGCTTCTAGTATACAGGCACTGTGTATATGGGGTTTCCAGTTCGGGTCCGGGTATGGGTATGGGGTACACAATATCCACTCAAACATGTTTAACCTAGATTTCAGTGGACAAGCAAAACGACAGCGAGGAAATCTGACTGCATTTTCCACGTTCATAGTGAAATAAAGGTATGTTAATATATGATATCGTGATTGAAGTTGTGTTTTCCATGTCCAAAATTTATTTAAGAATGTATTGGTATTAAACATATACATATTTATCCATGTTTGACGGAATACCGGCGACTTTTGTAGAGGCAGGTGTACCTCTTCCAAGCAAGCCGTTGGTTCCCTTGTCCTTTTATATAGTATATAGGCCTAGTACACATGTATACACAAACAATGTTTGGGTCCAATTCTGTTTCTCATATACATTAACGATTTCCATCAATACATGCAGTACAGCACACTAAGACTATTCGCAGACGACAGTATTATATACAAAACAATAAACAACAAAGACGACACAATAAAACTACAGAAAGATCTGGACGCAGCAGCACAATGGGAAACAGACTGGCTAATGAAATTTCACCCAGATAAATGCAACATTATCAGTGTTACACCAAAACGCAACAAAATACACCACAACTACACACTCCACAATCACACACTCGAGCAAGTAAACTCAAGCAAATATCTAGGACTAACACTACAAAAAAACCTAAAATGGGACTTGCACATAAATAATATCACCGCAAATGCAAACAGATCACTAGGGTTTTTAAAGCGCAACTTAAAAATTAATTCACCACACATAAAAGCACACGCATACAAAGCACTAGTTCGACCCAAACTGGAATACTGCTCTTCCATATGGGACCCCCACAACACACACCAAATTCAACAGATAGAAAAAACACAACGCAGAGCAGCAAGATATGTTCACAACAAATATCACGACACCAGTTCAGTTACAAACATGATACATCAACTCAACTGGCCAACACTACAGACACGACGGCTACACACAAGATTGATACTTTTCTACAAAATAATACACAATATAGTTGCCGTCGAATACCAGACCATACTCATACCAGTAGACCACAGAACCAGACACTCCAATCCACACTGCTTCAGACAAATCTCTGCTGCAAAGGACACATACAAATACTCATTTTTCCCACAAACAATAACACAATGGAATCTCCTCCCTGTAGCAGCAGTACAATGCACTACACTCGAGGACTTCAAGGCACATATTTCCAACGTAGCCCTTGAAGCCCTCACAAAATAGTTCTGCACACACCTTTTATCTATATACTAAAAAAAAAAAAAAAAAAAATCACAAATCTAATCCTTTCACACCCTTGCACCCCTACAGGTCCCCCGTGACATAATCGTCATACTTTGACGGCGTCCCGTACACATAAGAAGAAGAAGAAGACTTTCTCACAACCTACGTTACAAGTCCCTGTGGCTGTACATGTGCATTCACTATTTATATATAATATTTCATAATTTGTTACTGCAATCATAATTACAACGTAGAAAGTTTCATTAAACATTTTAGTGAACAAATGACTGTCTCGTTCATATTATTGAAACAAAACGTTTCTGTGAATAAAAAATAAAATATTTTTCATTTAACTTATACAATCTTCTGACCAGACAGCCAGAAACATTTATTGGCATTTTGTGTTTGATTTGTTGTTATAAAACACAAAGGTAAGTCCTTACAATCGTGCAGCTTCATCAAAAACCACTACTTTTTTAGTTTGTCTGTTTTTAGGGGCCCTCTTCTTGTCCTTTTTCCTGTCGTTTCCCATTTTATGCACAGCGCCTGGAATTTTCAAATTGACAACAACTTTTCACGTGTTCAAGCTTCTCAGTGACATGGATATCACTGTCATTACAACGTTTGTTTTTATTGGTTTGCCCGAACGACGATCGTAATGATTGGGTCAAATCAGACAGGATCAGGGACGAACGAACAATAAAAATAATCTTTATAATGACATTATTTTTGTTAGTACACACACATATTTAGACCTATATATCTTTGATATCTTTAGACGATTTATACAGAAAATGTGCACAGAGATTCAATATTACAGTTATTCCTTTACTAAAGTTATCTTTCTTTGTAAAACACGAACTGATTTTTTCTTTTTTTTCGCTGAATTTCTTAATCAAAGTACTGAAAGTACTGCTGCGGTAAAACTTCTGGATGATAGGAGTTGATTCGAGTGTTAAAGGTTGATAAGTCAATGGTTATATTATCAGTATAACTGCAAATTGGAAAACGATCCAAAGAAAACAGGACTTAAACTAAGACTGAAAAACTAATACAAATAATTGTTGTTTTATTTGGTCGTAATAATTTATCACATTGATTTATTTTCTCATATTTTGTACAGGTCAAGTTATTCTAAATACACATAATGCATTTCAGTGCAGAACCTTCAATCAAAGAGGAAGTATTTATGTTGTCAAGTTTATATAAAGAAAAGTTTCAGCATTATATGGTGACTTGTAATGTCAAATTAAATTGATTTTTTTTTGTTAAAAACTAAACAGGCATTCTTCAGATATCAAGAAAAAACTTACTGGTTATATTATATAAAATCTCATATAATGTTTAAGCAATACCGTACACGTATTTGACCTTTAATTACTAATATGAATGACATCAAGGATTTCCTGTTTAACAAAAATGTATCTAGCAAGTTTAAGAACACCATACTATCTATAACTACAAAAATTAATGGTTGTCAGACCGTGTAACATATATAACTAACGTATATTGTCATAAAGGATGACTTTCATGCTTCATAACTTCACTAATACTACTTTGACAACATATCAGGGAGAAAGAGGGGAAAGAGAGGGAAAGAGAGAAAAAAATCTCTGTCAGCTATCAGCTGTTTACCGGTATATGCTTTATCAAGTTTCAAGTACATGAATGTATCTATATCAACTATAAAACTAAATAACCTGAGTTAATTAACTAAACGACATGTAAATGGCACGAAGGATGTTTTTTGTCAAAACATGTTAATATTTTTTCTCTATGTCTATCAAGTTTGTAGTACATTACAACACATATTCTAACAAACGGTAACTGCACGAGTTACCTAGATGACAAATATTGTAATCAGTGTCCTTTTCTAACTACAATTTGTAAATATCTTTCTTATTAAACATTATGGAAAGTTGTTCAGCAAAATTTGGAGCAAGGATAGGTCCAAAATTCGGATCGCAAATTCACTCAGAAATTTTACTTTGACATGATAATTTACTTTGAAGTTTGACTATTGGTTCCAAAACTGTTTTCATAAGGCTTGAACATGATAATTTACTTTGATTGGTAGAAAAACAGTTCTTATAAGGCTTGGTTCAAGAAATGCATAATTGTAGTATATGATTTAATGAAGGATAGTGACACGCTTACTTTTTACTGTTTTGATGAATTGATACAAATCTATCAGATTAGTACTAATTTTGTGGAATATCACGGTTTTATTATCTGCTATCAGAGAATACCTGAATTAGGCTGACTCTGAAATATGTCAAATTTGTTTCCTACTTACATTAAATATTTCATATTGATCTGTACAATGTAATGAAAAAATAACATACTCCTACCGGGAGGAGAAGATGGGAAGACTTAATTAGTTCAGTCGAATCATTTGAAATGGGTTGATATTTCTAAAATTTCCTTTACAGTAACGAAAATTATAAGCTTCAGTGGTTTCAATATATATTATAGCAGATTCACTCAGCAATTTTACTTTGACATGATAATCTACTCTGAAAAAAAACATTGTGTTACAAATTATATAAGTACATTTGCCTAGTACAGAATAGTACGTACATGTATTACAATTTCATTTATATTTTAAACACCTCCGAATTTTTTTCATTTAATTTGCATAAACAACCAAACGATAAGATATCGTTATAAAATGACACTTAATCCTCTAAACAATAGAACAGCCAACTCTAGATCACTGCTTATTGTTTTGATGTGGTCATGATCAATGTATCACACCTTCACGCTTGGCTGCACACTGCTACAGATACGAAGAGATGTATATATGGGGTGGTTATCTATCCTTTAATCTTTGAAATATTTTTCTCGAAAACCCAGCTCCCTACCGCTCCGAACCGCTGTAAATGAAAATGTGTATGAGCAAGGGACGTCAGAAACATTATATAACATGTGTTGAGAATATGTATAACAGTATTTACATTAAAACCCCTCTATTAAAACCACCCAGTGGTCTGAGTAAAAGTGGTCTTAATAGCGAGGTGGTCTTAATTCTGAGGTGGACCAGGTTTCTTCTATGATCATGACGATCAAGAACAGAAACTCTGTATCCTAGCTTACCGGTACATAATATATGTACTGTATTTTTGTTTCAAAATTGAAATTTTATGAAAAATGCAATATACATGTATATATAAATGTATATTATATATATATATATTTTTTTTTTAATTTTTTTGTTCAATTTTTTGCATTTAACACATTTACAAATACATGGGACATCAACATAAACTTGACATGACATATACATTACATTTATATAAAAAAAAAAACATAAGAAACATAACATAGCATGCTGAGTATGTACATGTACGTGTGGGGAAAAAACCAGTTTGATATATTTTGGTTAAGATAAATTTGCAAATTACTATATTTGATCAATTAGTTTTGTCGGCCATTAGAATCTTAATCATATCATATTTTAATGCATGCGTATCTAATCAAAACCAATAATTTACAAACATTTTTTTAAAGTTTGATAAATTAGGGACATATAATGACTATACCATTTATTTCTAGAGCATAGACATATTTTTTAAATTAAATAAAGTTAATGGTGTGTGTCTTATTTAAATCTTAAACTGAATTTCACTGAAGTAATTGTTGACAATCTAAATGAAAATACTTTTTCTAGACATTACTTTCTATTATGTTTTAATTATAATTCAAATACATATCGTTAGTTTAATCAGAGATTTAGATAGTTATTAAATTATCTATGTCTCTGGTTTAATTATCACATAGTATCACCTGAGGTAAATGAGAATCTATGTGTTTTAAAATTGGTATTGATCTGTGTAAATTATTATTAATATTTACGTAAATCGATTTTAATTATCCCGCCATGTGCAATGATTGGTCAAATAATAACTTACGATCACAATCGGTAAAGTGTTTGAAAGACTACTGTGCAATAGTCAAGCGTACTTTTAACTAATGCAAAACACCGATTGTTTACCGCAACAAAATAGATGACACATCTATTGAAATGAGATGATTGACGTACGGTACTTCATAAATATCTGAAATAAGATCAATATATCTCATACATTAAAGAATTTTAATTCCATTGGCGTTACACGTATGAGAAAGAACTGCCTAAATCGTTCGATTTCGCCACCAGGGCTATCGAAAGAACGTTGCATTACTTGTGGTTTCGATCACGTCAACTGCCAGTCACAAGTATGCAAATGATGGCGATTAACACTCTCCTAGCACAGGTAGATAATCTGATAATTAGGTCGACGGAAACAAAAGACTGACTGATGTACCTGCGGGTAGTTGTTCACGGGTTGCTGCGTGCGGGAAGGTGAGGCACAGCGAGGTGTGAAGTCACATGTGCCTGTGGTCATAATCAAAGGGTCAATTAGTGTTAATTTAGTGGTCGTTGGGACTATGAAAATTGGTCGTAAAACGGAATAGCGGTGTGATTGTATTTCTGAAGAGAAAAAAAATCGGAAATGAAAATAAGTGGCCGTAATAGTGGGATGTTCGTAATTTAGTGTATATGCTATACAGTACATGTCTATGTTTGGAATAAACTTTTGGAAAATAAAAATAAAATAAAACAAAAATAAATATAAAGACAAAATAAAAGAATATTTTCAAGCATGTTGAATTAACAACAAATAAAAATATGAAATAAAAAAAAATAAAAACAGTCTGTCTCCGATAAGGGTTGAACCCTGGCCGTCAGCACAGAAAGCTCAGGACTTACCACGACACCACTTGTATCTGTTGAATGCCGTGGGAATATTATTTTCTTTATAATCAAATGCAATTCACTATATTTTCTTATTTTCTTCGCAATCCACTTAAAATGATATTGATGCTGCTGAATAAGTTTACAGAATGATTCTAAACTAGTTTATATTGTATCTGGGTGCAAATTACAACTACATATACCACAAATGTGTGGTTATTCAGTTTATTCTTCACGACACCAGCCGGGGGGGTAAAAAGCTAGTTCCGGAATTGCGATCCCAATACTGGTAAAACCAAGTTTTACCGTAAAAACTATATAATAGTCATTTTAAAAATGCAGATACATAGGCCACTATACAAAAAGGGTCACTACTTTCCGCAACAGCTTTAAATTTTTAATATGGGAATCTTAAAGGCCCATTACCTTTCCGGAGCAAAATATAAAGGTTTCTTAAAAAACATCAATAACATCAGAAAATGCATACCGATGATCTAAAATGAGGTTACGACACCAAACATATGCAAGATTTCCTGCGTAATATATGAAAACAGTGGAGAGTCAATTAGCTGTTTTGCCGTCTGGGGCAGTGATAGTCAACTACCGCGCGGTATTTAGGACGACGGCGGGAAACATAATACGACCCGCGTTATGAAAATAAACATTTTATTTATTTTAATCAAATCGTTCAGAAGGTGATGATTAATGTAGTATTAACGGTAAGTTAATAATTTTATGGACTCTACAAAATTATCGATCTTGTTTTACATTCCCATTTTAAAAATTAAAATCCGTTTCGGAAAGGTAGTGGGCCTTTAAACGAAATTAATAATTTTATAGAGTCACAAAAGTTATTTACTCCGTTAATACTACACTTACCAACACATTCTGAACAATTTAATTTAAATACATTAAATGCTAATTTTTCTAACGCAGGCCGTGTTTTCCTCCGTCGTCGTCCTAATTACCGCGCGTCAGTTGATTATCACTGTGCCAGATGGCAAAACAGCGAAACTAATCTTCACTGTTAACAAAGTTTAGACAGAGACCTTGCATTTCGTTAGCGATATACATTTTCTTATATTATTATAGTTTTTACGAAACTTTTAATTTCTGTTTCGCAAAGGTAGTGGGCCTTTAAAGCCGTCTCTGAAAGGGGCGGGCCAAAAGTATTGATGCAATGTTGTGTACCAAAATAATACTTTATCGATAGATATTTAGATAGTTCATCTATAAATTAAAAGTTATACATAAATAAGGATATATGCTATAGGCTATCTCGTTTTCATGGACAGTGAATAGCTAGATCTGGTACACACTGGAAATTTGAAGAGAGATTCGTATGCACTCTCTGAAAACAACCTCAAAACTTAAAGTGAATAAGGAGTTTGGAGGTCGGTGATAAGTCGTCAAGGAGGCGCCCAAGAGAAGGTCATGCCATGACCTATAAGGGTTGTCAAAAACACGAATCCAGCAGAAATATTTGTTGCTTTGTGGTCGTATTTTGGTTAGCAGCATATAAGGTCACAGAAGCACATTTATAAAACAGTAAATATGTCAATAGCCCTGTCAAACGGACAGATTTTCCTCGACACTTCTAGATCTATTTCTATAATTGTTGTTATGTAATTGTGACATATCGGTGAGTTACAAAAGGACCCTAGCTCTACAAATAGGACGACACACAAAACAAACGAAACATTTATCCTATACAACTTACAAGACATCAGATGTATAACGTTTCGTGGAGTTGTGTTAAATACCTTTTGATTTACTGGTCATTGTACTAAATTGATTGTGTCATTGCCTTTATCATGGAATTCATTAGTCCGCTAAACCTGCCTATATTTATTAGGCTTTTTAAAAAAAAAATTTTTTGCCTAATATATATTAGAAAAAAAAAACATTAAAAAAGCCTAATAATATAGGCAGGTTTAGCGGACTAGGAATTCATTTGTCATCCATCTTGGTGGTCATTTTGGTTTTTTGACGATTGCGACATTTTGAACATTATGTAGCACACAGATATAAACGAACAAGGCATTTCTTTGCATGTTTTTCTTAATCGGGAATGATCTGATTGTTTAAAAATGGAATAAACATTCTTATTGGAACTTATAGTTTACAAACATTCACCTCAATTCATCGTGTGCGCTATGGTAGCTGATACAAAAGTTTGCACATGTTGGAATTGTGGTTTTCAAATCAAGGAGATTTAGTACAATGACCAGTAAATCAAAAGGTGTTTAACACAACTCCACGAAACGTTATGCAGCTGATGTCTTGTATAGGACAAATGTTTCGTTTGTTTTGTGTGTCGTCCTATTTATAAGTAGGGTTATTTTGTAACTCACCGATGTGTCACTATTACATAACAACAATTATAGAAATAGATCTAGAAGTGTCGAGGAAAATCTGTCCGTTTGACAGGGCTATTGACATATTTACTGTTTTATAAATGTGCTTTTATGACCTCATATGCTGCTAACCAAAATACGACCACAAAGCAACAAATATTTCTGCTGTATTCGTGTTTTTGACAACCCTTATAGGTCATGGCATGACCTTCTCTTGATCTCCTCCTTGACGACTTATCTCCGACCTCCAAACTCCTTATTTACTTTAAGTTGTATTATCCCCACTACTCAGACATTTCGTCACACAGATAACGGATGCACCAGACGAGGAAGTCGACAGGGGCAAGGTGAGCTTTACAATTTTCTCTCAGCCATGTAGGTATATGTAGGCCTATATATAGCGGTCACAAATATATTATATATACATCATGATGCTTTCCACGAACAGATAATGGTTGTAAGAAGTCTTTTACATATGTAAAATTATGTTCAGGGACAAGCAACACATTTTAGAAAGGTCACGCAATCGGAATCACAATGTAAATTGTATGATTTTGTTTAGTATATCACAGTACATGTATTTTTATGTAAATGCTGTTATTATATCGGCATATATGTATCAAGTTTATCACAGGGATTTTGAGATTTACAGTTTCTATATATATTAGAACCAATCAGAGTGTCAATGGACCATTTTGGGCATTTCAGGGGTCTAGATGAAAAATATCGGTCAAAATTATATACATGTATACGTATAGTATAATAGGAGAAGGGTGGAAAGCTCGAATAGACGAAATATCTACCCCACATAGCGGACACAAAACAATCACATTCCTAGTGCCTTAGATAATTTGCCTTTCAAAATCACTCTATACAACTAAACCAATTACCAATTCTGTCACCAAGATGATAGCATCCTCTTTTCAACAAAAAATCGTCCTCAATCGGGGTTTGGAAATTGACAATGACAAAGGACAAAGATATATGGGCCATGTTTCACGAACATTTTTTAAATTTCAGAAATCCCTTAACTAAAAATTCTCCATAGAATAGCATTACAGATTTTAAGGAAAGCTCCATAACTTAAGATATTTTCCTTAACTTTTGTAATACTTTTCTATAGGTAAATTTGAGTTAAGGAATTCCTTAAAGTAAAGGAATGTTCATGAAACTATAGGCCCTGGTTCTATTCTTGTCGTAATTTTTACAAATGTCTCCAGACAAAAGTTTATTTCTAGCCCTCGTGCAAGACTTTCTGGTTTGGTTTACTATTTGTTACTTTTCGCCATATTTTTATTGTAGTTATATCCTCATCTTAAGCAATGAGTCAAGCCGTTCTCAAGATTGGGTTTGTCGGAGCTGGCGCTATTCACTTTGGCAGACCGGAAGTACCATGGGCCCATGCGTCGCGCATCGAGAAGATTGGTGGACTCGAGGTGGTTGGAATTGTTGACCCCGACACCTGTCGGAGTGATGAAGTACTAAAGGAAAGACTAGCCTCTCGTGACTATGGTCACATGTACACAAACTGTCGTCTCCTTACCGACTACAGGGAGTTACTCGCAATGAAACCGGATGTGGTCTTCATAGGGATACCCCCAGCTTTCAGAGGCTCTCCGAAGAGCGGGAAAAATCTGGAACTAGAGTTCACTCGAGCTGGGATACATGCTTTTGTAGAAAAACCTCTTTCGCTTGTTCCACCCGAAGAATTTTCTCCCTATGTGAGTTCAATCGCAGAAGCCTGTCAGACCAATGACGTAGTTCTGTCTGTGGGGTATATGTTCAGGTACGCACAAGGATTATTTTAGAATGTATTTCAGAAAAGTGGTCAGGAGGTGTCACTTCCGAGACTTTGCTTTATTATATAAATTTGCCGTAGAATCTAGAGACAAAGTGATTAAGATATCCCGACATATTACCACAACCCCTCCATATATGGGTCGCGAGTTCGAATCTCACGTGGGGCGGTCAATTAGGTATTGGCTGCTGGTCGGTTAGTTTTTCTCTAGGTACTCATACTTTCCTCCGCCTATAAATATGGTATAATACGTCCTAAAATGATCATGACTATTAATAGGATGTTAACCTAATCGAACCAAATAATACAAAAACTTATCGTATATTTGAAAATTATTTTAAGGTGGTTTCAACACCATGATAAACATTTTAACCACAGTGACTTCATAAATTTCCTTGATTTAATTTGATACCCGAAAATCCGCAATAAAAAAATCAGAAAAAAAGCTTTTAATTAATCAGCAGGTGCCAACATACTGATCAGACATTGATTTCATTCAAGTTATTTTTATTAAGGTCATCTGACCTGAAGAGTCAGGATGACCTATTGTCATCATGCACCGTCCGTCTTCGTGTGCCGTCCGCCGTGCGTGAACTTTTCATTGAAACGACTTCTCAATAACCGAAAGGCCCAGGGTACTGATATTTGGCCTGTAGCAAGCTGGGATGAAGGACTACCAATTTTGTTCAAATGAATGACCTTGACCTCCATTCAAGGTCTCAGGGGTCAAAAAGGCTTAAATCTTTAAACGACTTCTCCTCATTAACCAAAAGGCGCTGGGCAGATGTATCTACTGATATTTGGCTTGTAGCTTGCTGGGATAAAGTGCTACCAAGTTTGTTCAAATGAATAACCTTGACCTTCATTCAAGGTCAAAGGGGTCAAAAAGGCTAATGTCTTTTTAACGACCTCTTCTCATTAACCAAATAGCCCAGGGTACTTATATTGGTCCTGTAGCATACTGGGATGAAGGGCTGCCAAGTTTGTTTAAATGTATGACCGTGACCTTCATTCAAGATGACAGGGGTCAAAAAGGCCAAAATCTTTAGACGACTTCTTTCATTAAGCGAAAGGCCTTGGATACTGATATTGGGCCTGTAGTATGCTGGGCTGAAGGGCTACCAAATTTGTTCAAATGAATGACCTTCAGTCAAGGTCACAGGGGTCAAAAAGGCTAAAAGGTTTAAACTACTTCTCAATTAACCGAAAGGCAAATGGTACTGATATTAGGCCTGTAGCATGCTGGTATGAAGTGCTACCATGTTTGTTCAAATGAATGACCTCGACCTTCATTCAAAGTCACAGGGGTCAAAAAGGCTAAAATATTTAAACGAATAATTTACTGTGTATTTCAGTTCTACTCTATATCTTGTTAATATGGTCAGATGACCGTTGAGGCCCATTGGGCCTTTTGTTTCATTCTTTATCGCGACAGTACACTTTTTAAAACCAATTTTCCAAATATGAACTGCTAATAAGTAATAATGATACCCAGAATCACCAGAGTAATTGTTTCGCTGAGATAGGTCTAAGAGATCTTTTATGGAATGCTGGAAATTAGTTTTTGCAAACTTTTAAAAATGAAATCTGTTTGTTATTTAACCTGTGATGTTATTTAAAGGAAAATATTTCACTATCATGTCAAAATTCATGTTCTACAGGTAGAAGATTTCATTCGGTAGTAATGTTATCAAAAAAGTAAAATACTTTGATTGAATAGTCAACTGATACTATTTTTTAATTGATACATTAAATATTTAGTCGAAATTTAAAAAAAAAAAATCGAGATTTTGTCCAGACCCTATGAACACTTCATCACTATGCGCCCGCCTATGGTATTTTGTATATTGTAGCCAGTTGAAGATGAGTAAGTGTTAGAAATAGTACTCACAGATAGGGGGAGTAACTGTAGTATCTCTACTCTAGTCTGACTATAAAGGGAAGTCAGAGTTACCGGACTTGTATAAAATGCGAAATAAAATAATAATAATAATAGAATAAAACACCAATATGGCACGTAACAATAACAGAAATAATTGTGTATCTTAATGCTAAAACTATAATCAAAAGGTTTTTGAATTAAACAGTTACAAAAAAAACTGTAATTATTAGTCTATTTTATGATTATATTGGAATATATTGAAAAATGTAAATATTTATCAAAATCTATTAGAAAAAAGATATTCATTAGATTTGAATTAATCTGGAATTCATTCAAACACAGGTGCGATATGTACCAATGTGTTATCAAAGCTCCCCTAAACCCTAGTCGGCCCTCCCGTCGATTAGCCCTAGGCCTAATACAAACATGGGTAATTGCAGTACACTGTACTACCTCTGACTTATGAGCCGACCTTACTTGGACGAGGGCTCAACAGAAGGCCAAGCATGTTTCAATGATATAGCGCTAAAAACGGCAAGAGTTCCACAGTACAAGAAGACATAACATGAATATTCCACTTGCACTTCATACACACCACACAACGCATACATGTGAGCCATCCATCCCTGGCTGTTAATAGGAAGTGAATTAATCAAACAAACACGCTTGCGAAAAATGTGATGTACTCATTTGGTAACTCAATGTGCTGGTAGGAACGCTTGTCAGTTTATAGTTATGTCACTAAAACATACTTCCAAAGACATCATACGAGAAAATCTAGAGACAGAAGGTACAGTTTTGACGCTCAATTTACACAATGTGCTTTTGGCTCTATGTACGGCATTTCGCTTAGAACAAGACACAATCTCATGCGGGAAATTTCGGCAATCGCCGAATATTGTGAAGTGGCATAACACATATGTAACTTTTCTTGCTCGTTGGTGATGTATTAATTAAAATGGATAAGGTTTCATCTCTGAATTTTACTGATTCCAGGTACCATGCAGCCGTGCTGAAAATGAAGGAGCTGATTGCCCAACATGGCGGTAAGGTGATGGCTTTCAACGCACGTTATTACTTCGCATACACCGAGGGAGTCAACAAATACTGGTTTAATACCGAGTTCAGCGGCGGGCCAATCGTGGAGCAAGCCACTCACTTCTGTGACCTGGCAAGGTATATCGTCGGAGACGTAGATATGACGTCACTACATACCATCATGCTGAACGACTCGGATGAGGGTGGGGCAGGAAAGCTAAGACATGTGACAGCCGAGGACGAAATACCATCAGACAAGCGTATCCCGAGGGTCACCCTCAGTCACTGGAAGTTTGTGAACGGGGGTCTTGGCACGTTGATGCACTCCGTAACGTTACCCGGAAGTCGTTACCAGGCAACCATTGACGTTCAGCTAGATGGTCTCCAACTCTCGCTTATTGATCCGTATGAACCTACCAGTATACTAAGGGTCCGCAATATAGAGGGACCAGATCCCAATAAGGATCAGGATTTCGTGTTCGAAAATGATGACACGTATTTACGCGAGCTTGACACATTCATGAAAGCTGTTCGTCAGAGGAAACAGTTATTGATCAAGAGCTCGTATGAGGACGCTGCGAAAACATACGAACTGACCTGGGCGATAAGACGACAGGGGGAGGTCAAGAAGTAACCCATGGTCTGAGATATACATAACAGCATTAGTGTTAAGACATGTAGATCTTAATTGACTGATAATCTCAAATTGTGTATAACTTTAAGTGGTTTTTTTTTATTAAGTATTAATTTTTTAAAGTGAACAGTCGGGCAAGGATGGCTTAAGTCGGTAAAAATGGTGTGAATGTATCCAGTATAATTTCTTATGAAATGGAAAAATAAAATCTCTCGTCAAAATCTGTCTGCGTACGAAGAAATTAATTTAAAGTATGGAAATTCTAAAATGTCCTCCCGGCTCACTATGTCCGTGGTTATATTTCCACGCAGCCTCGCTTTCAATGCTTTCAACTTTTCTTTACTTTAATGGTCAGAACTGGGAAACTAAGCAGAACTTTACCGTCGTATTAATATGTGAGAACTTTTGGAAGGCCAATGAACGCATTTAGACTGGTTTTCTTTGCCCGACTATTCACTTTAATGTCTCTCTTTTTACCTTGTTGATTTTGTAATTATAATAGGAATTCTAAAATTATTCAAATATTTTGTTGGTGGATATATTTACATTAAATATAGTTGGTCTATAGTGACGAGTTATTGTAACTGTTATAAGATCGTGTTGGGGGGATCGGTTGGTTTAATCAATCCGGAGTTCCCATTGTCCCTTTTCGCACACTTACACCTCTAATTAAATCGAACGAATGAAAACCTTGAAAATGAATGCTATTCTAAACTTCCGGATCATGACTAAGATCAGCGAAATGAGAGATGAGGTAAAAAATAACAAAACAAAAAAACAAAAAAAAACTAACACACTACTGGTCAAATTACACTGACAACGGGCAAACCAGCCGTTCTACTTCCTGTATGATGAGCACTAAGCAGGAACTGAAACTACCACATTGCCAGGGGACATAATCCAGGGCCTTCCTTACAGGTTCGAGCTCTCAACTGAAGGCCAAAAGTAAGGCACTGTGAAAGGAGACGTCAGGAAAGACAAAGTCAGCAGGAAAGATTAAACCACCTTTTACGATCATGCAATGCTGGAGCAGGTACAATTCTAATTATAATTATAATCCTCCACTTGTAAGGCGGACAAAAACGTATTTTGGCACCCAAAACATATCTATCGACCAAATAATTCAATGAGATATCTTGAATACTTCTTCGGGAATCAGCGGTATGAATGAATCATTAATATAAAAGAGGAAACCGTACAAAGATATGAAAAAGTTAAGCCACAAGATATGGAAATATAATGACATGCACAAAACTACAACAACAGATCTAAAAAAAAAACAATGAAAAATGAGCCTTTTCCAGAGCAAAACGATGGACGTGCACAAAAACCATCTCTCCAATTAGATACCCAACAGATGGTACTGCTGTACCTACTTTGACCCTAAAAACCAAGACAGCTGTTTCAGTGTCCTTGGAAATTAAATATCTAAGATTTACCAGAATGCATCCATTGTCGCAAATGAGACGGGCTTCTAAACTGCTATATAATCTACAGACGGGTATAACTACAGGATCAGACAAAATAGAGTAACAGATAGAGCCTTAATGAAATTGACATTGGAATATATCCAGCTCTTGCTCTTTTTTCAAACCTACGACCATTTTGCCAGGAAACATGACAAAAATAAACAAATAAACATGCCTCTGTTACACATTTTAGACCCGTTGAAAAAACTTCCTTACTCCCGGTTATTATCTAAATTAAGATACCATGTTATCAACCCGGAAGTTGTTTTCTCGTTTTCCTCTTTTCTAATTAATAGACATCAAAACGTCATACGGAATGGAACCGGATAGTGTCTCACTCCTCTCTGGGGTACTCAATGAAGAAATGGTCGGTGACTTCATGTCCCTGCATTCATCAATTACATTTACATAGTATATTGCTACATATAATACAAAATCATTTGTTGATGAAAGTTTCTCGTCACTTTTTTTCCCCAAAAAACTAAAACAAATCTTAAATCACTCGCAACTTGGGAGAATGAATGACAGAAGAAAAATGTCAATAAGTGTGTGACATTTCTAGGATGAAAAACCGCCTAAGGTTAAAGCGTATTACATGAGGAAATAAAATTCAGAGTCTCGGAAATATCTAGGGGTCACCATCGACTAAATCTAAATTATAATAAGAACATATATATTCAATAACCGGCGTATCTTTATGGCACAACATCTCATTATGTACAAAGCAAGCTTCAAACTCCTACACCCCGTTGTTTAGACGGACCCCCGCCCGTCAGGGAGCGACCGGTAGAGGACGACGTTAGGACAGTCACACACATATAGAGAGTGAGACAATTTCTGTATTATCCTGGAACATTAATGGTGGTTTAGACACAAAGTTGAAGATAAAAGATTTTAATTCTTATATAAAAAAATATGATATTGTATTTCTTTCAGAATGTTGGATTCCAAATGATTACTCTGTAGAAATTGATGGTTTTAAGTCTTATTTCATACCTAGAAAACGAACGGCTTACGTACAAGGAGGTGGTATATGTATTTTGATCAATTCAAAATTAAAAGATTATGTTTCTTTATGCGAGATTATTTTTGACTCAGTAGTATGGGTAAAGATATCCAAAACATTGACAGGTAAAGATAAAGATATTTTTCTTGCGTGTGTTTATATGCCCCCTGTTGGCTCTCAATATTACAATCAATATAATTGTGATTTATTTTATGAATTGGAAACAAGTATAAGTAAATATACCCAGGACGGTGAAATTATGTTATTAGGCGATTTTAACAGTCGCACAGGTAGTCTAAATGACTTTATTCAAAATGATAGCTTGCATACTAATGTTACAAGACAACTTTCTAATTTAATTCCGTATATACCTGACGTTGACATTCAGAGGCGGGTCAACCCCGACAGTGTAGTAAACCAGTTCGGTAATCGTTTAATTGAACTCTGTAAAACATGTGGTGTACGAATTTGTAATGGAAGAGAAGGTTTATGTTCTAAAAATGGTTACACATATTGTGGACACAATGGATCGAGTGTAATTGATTATCTTTTAATGAGTCCAACCTTATTCACATGTGTACATAAGTTTTTTGTTGGAAATTTTAATATGACATCTGACCACGCCCCCCTACACGTGCAAATTAATACAGTTTCCCCGATTGGTCGATAGTAGCGACACACGCGAGGACACGTGTGCCTACAACACACGTACCGTCTATCGATGGAATGATGATTTGAAAAATCAGTTTTTTGGAAAATTTGGAATTTAATATAACGGAAATTAATAACTCGGTGCGCATTGAAGGTATAGTGTTACACAAGATATTGTTTGATAATCGCGTCCATACACTAACGCAAGAGATTACTAATGCTATGTCACATCTTCGTGTCGACTCGCGTGCGTCAGCGGTTCCACACAGAACGTGCAAGTGTAGCAGGGCGTGGTGACTGTGTTTTTGAATACACAAATAAATTTACACACGAAGACAAGCCATGGTTTGATGTTGAACTGAAAAACAAATGGTATGTGTATCGAAATGCTTTACGTGACTTCAATAGCTGTAAATCACGTAATAATCACGGTATTTTAATTGAATGTAAGAGTATATATAAGCGATTGGAATCTAAGAAAAAGAGGCAATATATAAGAATGGAAGGGGATATGTTGGATAACTTACGGAAATATAACCCAAGACAATTTCATAAGAAGTTTGCAAAGCAAAAATCATCGGGACCTCAAATGAGTTTAAATTGTTTATATGATTATTTTAAAGCGGGTAAAAATCGTATTAAAAAATCCGGTGATAAATTTCTTATGAAATTAGAGAAATTCCAAATTGTTTACTACCGTCTCTAAATCGCTGTACATGCTGAAGAAAATAATAATATCTACCATGGGAATCCATAAAAGTCCTCGTCGCGCGACTTCCTATGAGTGACGTTCAACTTAACGCATGACGCAAACCACCCCACCACTCTCCGAAAGTAAACAAAACATGCCATACCGCATAGTTTTGAAACCAAAATGTTTCCGCGTCCGCCAAACGAACAACCAAACTGACTCACCATAAAATGGCGAAAGAAGAGGCACATGAGCGAGTAACAAAACACGACAATCCCAACATCTGACTCGGTAAAACAATTACAACACCATGGACAGTGTTAATTACAACTATGTTTTATAACGTGCAGAGAACAGCATTCAAAACGAGCACGTCGGCCTCCGTACCTGCTTTATAGCTACTGTACAGTACACTAGGCCTACTACCAACACCCCGTTTACACAATTCCCAGCTACACGCTTGATAGTGAGTGAGTCCTTCGTATTTTGGATCATTATGTAAATAGTCCCCTAGCAAGTATATTTCTCATAAATATGAGATGGTCACATATGGTCACAATGTTTACACATACCTGTTTTCCGCCTATAAACGCGTACAACGTAAACCCTGAGGGCAAACTAGCGGTCATCTTAGTGGGGCCTCCTTTAGGAAGGGTAATGCGAATGCCCTGAAATATTTATAAAATGTACCGTTGTAATAGCATGAGTACAAGCTACAATTTCAGCCCCAGACTAGTGCATTATCCAAGCTAATATTTCGATTTCAATTAATACTATAAATACTAATGCAACCCAGGGTCAACTTACAATAACCGTTCTGATGTACATATTTTTAGTAAGATTTTACTAATTTGTAAATTTTTGTTCTAGCACTAATGTTTCTGTAACGATGTTGATCATACACCCATACATATGTATATACAGGAATTTACATTGACTAGCCATGTAGCGTTAATCGCCTCTAGGTATAAATAGTAAATTGTATATGGCTTCTGTAAAATACACATATACAACTAGTACATGTCATAGGTTTTCTAGCTTCTTTTATTTGTTTAGCACATACTATTTGTGAGGACACATCACAGATAACTATTTCTGGTCCCTTAATAATAACAATAGTGTTTGTATATGTATTACAACTGTACCTGGTTCATATGGATATGACAAACTTTACAACCAGAGTTGAAATGTACTGCAACCATGGATCATTAAAAGTTATATCCTGACTTTTTTGAGTTGGAACTATAGGATATGAATTTCTGTAATCTTGTTTACTGAAACAATATTTGCATTTCTATCAAATGCAATCCAGATGACACATTCCATCAACTTATCAAAAAGGTGATCTTATTCATCTAATACATCCAAAAAAACAAAACCGTAAGAATGAACCTACATTTATATTACATTTAATTATATCTTTGAAACCATTGATCATCTTCAATTTTTTTTGTTCCCCCCCATATTTCAGACCGATACTCCAAAAAACATTGTTTGGCTTCATTTTTCTTTCAGACACCCATGCATGCCAATAGTGACACATAGAAAACAGAAAAGTTTCAATCTCCCTTGGACAGACCTCTATACAAGTTGGAACGTAACAACCTAACATACAAAAAGCATCATATAGAAGACTGAAGAATGTTGATTTGAGTGCTCCTTGAAAGTAAACTTTTTTTCGCAATCTGGACCTAAGAAGATCCATGGAACAGAAAATTTTTAAAACAGTATAATTCTTATTAAAAATTTCCTTTCATTCAACTGTAAACATTAAATAACAAATTATGATGCAATACTTTTTCGGATCTGTTTCTACTGTTTGATACAGAACTATAATGGTTTACATAGTAGTCCACTAGACCCAATGATTATACATTCTTGCATCACACTTATTGCCTAGCCCCATATTGTCTTGTCCAGGGCCTTGAGATAGCTTTTCAATTACCTTTTAAAAATATAAAGGAATTTTTTTTACACATATAGCAACTATAGATACCATAAGCTTCTTTAATATAAGGATTCTAAATTCCTAACTTTTACAACGAGAGTAGAGCTCAACATATAAAAAAAACCAACAAAAACTTAGCCAATTCTATCTGCGCAATTGTTAAAAAATCCTTCTTCTAGTCCTGAAACCAAATTTTCACATTTATTGTCCTCTGTTAGTAGACTTGTATCAGAATACCATTTATGGTCTTCATACTGTAGTAACAGGTCTGATTCTAACAAACACAAAACTAAATAATGTAGTCATGTAGCTGACTTAAGTACACATCTGTATCTTTGATTGGCGAAGTTCTAATCAAAAAGTGGTAACCGTATTGCGGAAGATATTGGGTGACGTGGGCGAAGGGTGCAACAAACAAAACAGAAATAACCTAACACTCGGAACAAAAAAAGAAAGATATACAGTACCCATAATGGATGCAAAGTTGCTCACAAAATCCAATGCGACTAAATGAAACCCAAAAAAAAGCCATGGTTAAAAAACCCCAAAAATCGCAAATGACCCAATCAATGTATAAAGCACCCTTTCCAACATTCCAAGTTAATCTGTACGCTATTCTACACTATAATATCTAAAAAACCCCCCCACCATCTCAAGTTACAACTGCCCAACCTCACATGATTTCTTCAGCCTGATCTTTTTTAAGAGCCCCCCTACGCCGCCACCCCCCCCCGCTCCACCCGCATCCGGTGACCCCAACCCCCCCCACAGCACAACACATAACGACATATACCCAGATTGGATTGTCCCCCCATGTTTACTTTCAGGTTCCTATCTCAGGTCACTTAATTCTCACACAAACCAAAACAGGAATACACCACTCCGGTGTACTCGCAAAGAATGGGAACCACTTCATTCTAAAAATGAGGCAATTTTACCAATTTTCATCTTAATTTTCGAAACATTTTCACATTTCAATTATTAATTACACGGACTAGTTAAACAATTATAGAACACGCCTCGGGCATTACCGACCAAACGTCCATGTGGCTGACACATTTCTCTGATATAAATTACTTTTTCTTCAACTCAATCGCAATCTTTTTCCTCCAGAGACACAAACATAAGAAGCACGGAACCAACACGATAAGCGAAAGTAAACCTACAAGTAAGAGCCACAATAAGAGTTCATCTGTAAAAATATATGACGCGTGAGCGTCTAATTCTCACAGAGCCATAGCGGGCCCTACTACATGAATCGTAAACAGAAATTAAATATTATCAATGTTTATGACAGAATTACCTAGTAGATCACTTTCTATAGGCAGTCCTACACATGGAATGGTACGAGTTTACAATAATATAACATTGTCAAGATAACACTATACATTCATAAAACGTTTCTTTTGCCTTCCAGCTGACATTCCATAGTCAGTCTCTCCTCCATAACTCAAAATAGTGTTTCTGTACAAAAACAAAAAAAAAAAAAAAAAAAAAACAACAGACCCAGACAGACACACCAAAACTAATTCTAATTAAATCTCTCGCACAAAAACTACAACGTATAAAGATTGAAACGACATATAATTGGTACTTTGTACAAACTATCTAGGTATGAAGCCTCAACTTATTTTCTACTACTTTAAACAGCTACAATGACACTGGACGTTCTATGGAAACGTTTTTCAGTGTGTTTCTTAAATGGGAAATTAAAGTTACGGAATTGTATATGGTCATTTCTTGAACCTTCATGCAATCTGTATGATGTAAAAATAACGACAAATGCGGATGCTGCCAAATAAACCTGTGCCCCATTCGGCCGGGCCCTCATCTCAGCAACGGCCGACATATTTGATGTCGATATTCACTATAACAAGAAGCTTTCTATAAACATCGAAAAAATGATCTACAAGCAAGCCTTGTCCATTATTCGTGTAAGAATACTTCATTTGAGCATCAAATTGTCATCATCCCAACAACAAACAATTCTTGCATACCGACCATATAGTCTGGTTTATCACACGAAAAACAAACCCGACACACGACTGAGAAACACTTGTCCCACTAGTCTGACATTTCCACGCAACCCATCCGTTTTTCAAAATAGTTTGCGGCGCCGAATTTATATTTAGCAACGGATGCTAAATTTCCAACTCGGGGGGTCTATCCCCCAACAATTTGCAAATCGGTCCAAAACTGGACACCGCGAAGCCAAGAACTTGAACCAACCTTATGGTATAACCACTGACTTTTTCTGGCGAAAGCCAAACGTCAACGCATTTAGCAATGTTTCCCCTTTGCCACGAGCTATTCACTTTAATGAATTATCAGAATAGATGTCACAAGTGCTGACGAATAATTATCAATAATGATCCTGCATTGTATAATGATAATGAATCGGAATACGTTTATACCATATACGAGAATTAGATTTTGAAATTTCTGTTGATAGAAATCTCAGAGCAATTCAGTCATTGAAATGTGGTAAAGCTCACGGATGATGGTATTTTAAATGTATTATCCGGGAAAACTTTACTTTTACCGGCACTCTGTTCTTTATTCAATAGCATTTTGAATTCGGGATATTTTCCGGCTGAATGGTCTAGAGCTGTAATCACTCCGGTACACAAAAAAGGAGATAAATCAAATCCTAGTAATTTCAGAGGTATAAGTCTATTAAGTTGTCTTGGTAAACTTTTTACATTGATATTGAATCGTAGATTGCTGAAATGGAGTGAATCTTACGACGTTTTATCAGATGCTCAATTTGGTTTTCGTCCTGAAATGAGCACAATTGATGCTATATTTGCGTTACATTCAATAATTACAAAGTCTTTTAGCAATAACAAACGTTTATACTGCTGTTTTGTTGACTTTCAAAAAGCGTTCGATCGTGTAGATCGTATACATTTATGGTTTAAATTGTCAAAGTTAGGAATACGAGGGAAACTCCTCAAATTGATTAAATCCTTATATGGGCATGTGAAATCATGTGTAACATCTCATTATGTACAAAGCAAGTAAAACTCCTACACCCCGTTGTTTAGACCGTATTTGTCGGGATCCATACACAACATCCCGAATTCCTCCGATTGAGAACATTCGAAAGAGAAATGCAATTTCAGGTGATACGAGAACAAGAGATGCGCACATACTTAATAAATTGCCTCCCGCCAAAATCCTTAACAGATTCTCTTTCTTTCATTGCACCATCATCGAGTGGAATAGTGGAATTCTTCACTACTTCGGGACCAGGATTTGGACTCTTTTTCGGGTCTGCCATGACTTGATATAATCTACCATCATGTCAGTCATGTTTCTTTTTTATCTTATGACAAAATTTTAAAAGATCATATAACCCTCTACTGAGTCTGTCCCTTTTCCTATAAATGAAAACAAAAATCTTATCGTGAATTACAGAGTGTTGTAATGAACACTTTTTAACCGGTTTGGCAGACTGTGTGTCTTGATGCACCGTATCCTAACGTTTGTAACGTAGGAACGTTTTTCTCGTTGACGGTGGTCAATCGGAGTACTACCTGATTCTCAGTCACAAATCCAAGCATGCAGTGTCCTTGGTAACTATGAACGGAAGATAAGGTCATCTCTCACCATTCATTTCTTTTTTATTTCAACACGAAAACTTTTAACCTGCATTATCAGCTTTAAATAAAACCTATTTTTCAGTTGCTGCAATATGAAGTTTATATTTATGTCAAGGAAAGCAGTTGCTATGTTATCTAAGTTGTATCTAAGTGGTAAATGACTTGACTTTAAGTCATTTACGATAAGAGCTACAGATATCTGAAGGATTATGTGACCTAGATCTGCAAGGCGACAACAACAGCGAAACAGTACGACATTAGCACGCAAAACAGGTGACTAAGGTAATATTTTCAACGATTCATAACTCTCTACTCTATAGTTTCTAATATTTATCGAGATTCTAATCTCACTACTTTCGCGAATTTATCCAATATCGCGAAAATAAATATCTCGCGAATCATTTTCCACAAAATACAGTTTTACATACAAATGTATTTATATGACACCCTGTTACATGAATGACTCTTTAAAAGGCTATGATGTACTGTTTTAGAGATGTATCTGTTATTTCTTAGATTAATTAGGATATTGTATAAGGAAATATACGCATATGTAATACAGTTCATTATTGAGGACTACGACATCGAAATGTGAAAGGCATTTCATATGCAATTAATGTTTTGACAGTATAATATTAGAAATGATTTACTAGCATTACGATTTAATATCAGGAAGTCTAGAATATCAATTAGTCATGAAAATGTCAGCATTGTAATATCTTGCCGTGGAAAAAGCTTTGGGTGTAAACGCGTGTCGTTTCAGTATGTCGTTCCTATCATGTTTGTGATGATTCTGCTATTGATAGAACTTTGATTATATTTCTTGCAACCATTGAATTACCTTCAAATACGGTCAACCAAGCTTTTTGCGCGTGGGATTCAAATTCACGAATTTCGCGATCCAAGTAAATTCGCGAAAGTTGATAGCCGCGAATTTATACATCACTTACACTGCTCTAAATTTATACATCACTTACACTGCTATAAATTTATACATCACTAACACTGCTATCAATTTATACATCACTTACACTGCTATAAATTCATACATCACTTACAACTCGCGAAATAGTAGCCACAAAAGAAAATTGATTTACAGAATATATTTGCATGAAGACATTTCATAACCGTAATTTATGTTCAACAAAATTATCGTTAACCCTAACTTGGAGTACTGTATTACCTTTATATTTTGACCAATCTGATACACGATTTTAAATAAACTCCCTGCTGAGGGTCAATGACTCGTTAAAAGAAAAACATCCATACAAAGTGTACCTGTGGCGATTTGTTGTATTGGTTCCGTAGTATTAGATGTAGAGACGGTCGTTACTATGTATATCCCGACATCCACTTTTGATCATCACTCCGTCGTTAAGTCTTATTTAAGGCTACAGCCAGAAAATGTTTCCGGCTACTATCCGGACATCGGAACCCTTAATCCGATTTCAGGAAGAAAATGACTAAATGACCTCGAATTTATCTCTCATGATTAATTAGACAGACTTGCTAAGTTGCTATATATTGTCAAATAAATTGTTGAAAGAACCCAAATATTTCATTTTGTGTCTTTGTTCGGCTTTGTTATTTAGTTCCAAAACACCGATACCTTGATGAATGATAAGGCGTTTAATGTATGAATTTAGACGTTTTTACTTGTGTTATGAACTACTAGTAAATGTAATCATGAAGATGTGTTGAATAAAATGAGAGAGTATTAATTTCAAATAAACTAGCGTAAAGCGATCATCCATTGGTTAAAGACTTAAAGCAATGAAAACCCAATCATTTGGTGGTTTAAATGTCATTTTAATAATTTTATTTGTGCCAGTGCTTCATACATGGAATATCGTCAACCAATATTTGTAGTACTTCCTAGTGAGGTTTCCTGTTCGATGTCTTCGGTAATTTGCTCCCTATGTGACTCGGTGTTATGTCTTGATCGACATCCTTAACAGTATGTATCTATGGGGTTGCACTGTAAAGTATTTATTCATTCCAGGTAATAATTTATCAAGTAAAAATGTCTACGTCTCAACCTCCAACAACTTCAAAAGGGCTAATTTCTTTACCGAAATTGACAGAAAGATAAGCGAATAAACTTCAAAGACACAAACCATTAGGGTTAGCAAAATTCAAAATAGAATTGTCGTGATTCTGTTAACTTTTTTTCAGATATGTCCAACAAGACACTAAGGATAGGCTTCGTGGGGGCCGGTTGTGTAAATTTCGGAAGATGGAACGTTTCCTGGGACCATGCATCCCGGCTTGAACGCCTTGGAGGCTTCCAGGTAATAGCAATCGTTGATCCGGATACTGACAAAGCCGAACAGGTCCTGAAGACGCGACAGACGTCACAACATGGCGGCTTCTACAAGGACTGTGTCGTGCTAGCAGATATTGCTGATTTAATACGCATGCATCCAGATGCTGTTTTCATAGGTGTGCCTCCTGTAGCTAGGGGTAGCCTTCAGCAAAACAAAGACTTGGAACTACAGTGTGTGAAGGCAGGTATCCATGTGTTCATGGAGAAGCCCATGTCTGTGCTGCCTCTTGTGAAATTCCAACCGTATGCGGCAGCAATCCAGAAGGCGATAGAGGAAGCTAAAGTGGTGCTGTCGGTGGGATACATGTTCAGGTATAACCTATATCTTACAATATAACAATAGTACCTTTGGATGTTAAGGAGAACCTTAATATCAACTGGAGCTATTGATAATTTTTTTACAAATTCTATCTTCTTAAAACGTAAAAAATTATCGAGCAACTCTTTCTTTTTAACTCTTTAATCACAACTGTACATCTTGATCAAATTTGAAAGTTTAGAATTCGGTTCGGTACTGCTTTGATCTATTGTTTACTTCTACGGCGTTTTAGTATTTCTGTCTCTCCTTTCCATGCCGCTTGTTTTAAACGTATTTCTGGCTGGGTATTCCTTTCATTTCTAACGCTGGTGTTGTTTACTTGCACAGATACCATGCTGCAGTTATGAAAATGAAGGAACTAATGAAGCAGCACGGAGGAAAGGTAATGTCATTTAATGCACGGTACTACTACGCTTACACAGAGATGACTAATATATACTGGTATAATGCCGAACTGAGCGGCGGTCCCATAGTCGAACAGGCCACTCACTTCTGCGACTTGGCAAGGTACATTGTTGGGGATGTTGACTTAGCGACTGTACATACTCTTATGCTGGACTCTGATGACAGAAGCGGCGCTGGTCATATTGCCCACGTTCCACTGGGCGCAGAAGATGGTATTCCGCCACGTAAGAAAATCCCACGTGTTACAGTCAGTCATTGGAGATTTGCGGACGGGGGATTAGGGTGTTTGACGCACTCGATCGCCCTACCCGGCGTCAGATATGAAGCCAACATTGACGTCCAACTGGATGGTTTGAAACTATCCTTAATAGAACCTTATCAGGACAGTTGTATTTTACGTGTTCGCAACATGGAGAAAGGGAGACGCGATGAGGACCGAGATTTCACATTTGAGGGAAGTGATTCCTACAGTACAGAATTGAAGACTTTCATGGAAGCTGTCCGAACCAATGACCAGTCGGTGATAAAAAGTTCGTACGCAGACGCAGTGAAGACTTACGAACTTACCTGGGCAATACGGCTTAGTGGAGAACAGAATTTTAGGGCCTAAGGAGTCATACACGTTAAATCGAGTTTCGTTCCCTAGTAACTGAGTTCATTTTAAGCGACTGCGCGAAAGCTTTGTTTAGACATTTAGAAGTGTAAACAAAAAGAAAATGTAAATTAGATTTGAAATAATGGATGGAACTTTATCAGATGAAAGCTTAAATAGAAAAGACAGAAGGACTTAAAAAAAGGATTCAACCTTGTAAAGCAAGTATGTTTAAGATACATAGCAATGGGACTTACACTTTATAGACGTGGAAAACAGATTGAACTGATATACTTAAACCAACTCCTTTTGGAATGCGATAAGAGGTTTTTAAACCAATTTTCTTGAAAAATATTTCAAATACACTGTACATAATGTACAAGAACAGTAGAGTGATATGAGTCTAAATCGCTAAAAACAAATCATCATAAATAGCCAATATGCATGAAAACACGAAATTAAGGTTGCTAAAATTACATGGTTTACAGTAACGCAAAAATGATCCCTAGTGGAATTCGTCCAACTTTTACTTTCTTCTACACTGCGCATACTATATATGCTATTCTGAATGTTTCCAAACAAATTATGGTACACATGAATGTAATAGGAGTAGGTGATAATTCATTCTTGCAAGAAATACGGAATTATCATTGCGGGATTGCATTTAAAAATCATATTTCAAATACATGAATAATTGCGCCATATGAGTATAAATCACGAACGACAAATTAACTCGCCATTAGAAGTCGATAGGCATGAAGATGCGAAATTAGTTGATTTACAGTAAAGCACAAATATCACCAGTTTAATTCGTCTTTTTGCTTTCTTCCGCACTAGGCATATTATCAAGATATTTTCAATTTTTATCATTTCTAAAGCCATTATGGCCCACGCGAAATTAGCACAGACAGATGATAACTCATTGTAACAAGTAACGCGGAAGTCAGTGTCCTAGCTCTTTAGTACGATAATGTTGACTTCCTTGTGTAAGTATTAAGTCATGGTGTAAATTACTCCTAGATCTGTAACAGTTTTATCAGTAAAGTGTCTATATTTAGATTATATGTTGTTTAGTAGATGTATGATTCACTTGAATTTCTCATAGAATGATAATAACTCATTATCATATCTTGAATTGAATTGCTCCAGCTTAATTGTGATAGGTGCATCAGTAAAGTGTCTATATTTAGTTTATATCTTGTTTCGTTTTTGTTTACATCTGTAATCAACACACAAACACCTGTACTTAGGGTCATCTCGTTGTAACACACTGACCGGACTGCTGATGAAGAAATTTGTGAGATACAGGTCGGACGTGTTCTAGCTCGTCTTTACGTTATCTAGTGACCAAATAGTCCAGTTGACCTCCTGTGGTTAGTGTTTCGACCTGTAAGGCCATCACTTGGTTGGATTTGTTTAATCTAAAGGATTAACCTTACTAAGGTAAGTGTGTATATCTATCATCATACTCAGAGCTCGGTATTACTGTTCTTCATCTATGAGCAGATGTACCGTCAATAGCACCCGAAGGACAAAGAAAATAGTTAATATTAGCCAAGTGGTTTTTATTAACGATTATGGCAATTTATGTTAAAATGGGCAACTGTGGACTCAAAGACAGTCGTCTTACTAAGCAGGTCATATTTATAAGTTTTTATATAGTTTTGCCTTGTGGCACTAAGATAAACGGACGAACAATCCTTTTAATGTGATGATATTATACGAAAAAGGTAAGCTCTGTCTTTTTTTAGTTTTGTCTTTTAGAAATAATTGTATTGTTGTTGTTAGAGAAATTTCCATAGCTGTGTTTATCTTGTTTATTTGATTGAGGTTTCCTTCATACTGCCGGGTATAATTACATTTTCATACCGAGGTGTTATCTTGGCCGTGGTTTATAAAAGTAGAACATATAACACCTATATCTTCTCACGTAACGAAATTGGGACTACCCTCTCTGTGTATGTTGTAGAAAACAACTTTATCATAACTACCGTTCATATACAGAATTGTTTCACGTAACGAAATTGGGACTACCCTCTATGTGTATGTTGTAAAAAACAACTTTATCATAACTACCGTTCATATACAGAATTGTTTCATGTAGCTTGGTAGCGTAGCTGACGAGAGTTATCCTTCTTCGTACTTACTTATGTGCCCATGGTGAATTACTAAATAGGTACAATGAAACGAGTGTGATGTGTTTCAGATATTCTTTGAAAAAAACTGACAAGTACTGACCATCCTTACACCAGTGAGGCGTTCTCAGGAAGTGTACAATTTATCTTAGTTTGGTTGTCGGGGCACGTGTTGTAACTCAAACGTTTGATGTGGAAATGAAAACCGATTTGGCAAGTAGCTTGTCTTTTCACAATGTTACGAATGTAAACTCCCTAATTTCAAGACTCGTATCAAAGTAGACTTTTGATAAAAAAAAACCCACATCTTCCATCGCGGAAACGATTGTTGGAAGATAAGTTTATCACAAGGAACATCTCTAAACTGTCTGAAAAAAAACCTTGAATTACAGCATTGTCAACTTAAGGATAAATGTTAAGCTCATTGTATGCTTATACATTGTATATCATTTTATTGTTCTATAATTGAACATACAAAAAACTTATTTATTCAATCATCGAATTAAAAAATAGGAAATAAGAATACCTTTCCCTGTAACAATTAATTTATCCTACTTTTCTTTTACGTTAGAAATATTGTTAAGTTGACTCGATGACATTTTACAGCGAACCCAATGATATTTAGCATTTTAAATCTATAAAATCGAAACAAGAATGACAGCTTATAACTAATGATATTATCGTCAAACGATCAGCATAAAGTAGGTCACAACATCCAGCAATTAAAGGATTCATTATGTTGAATAGGTTAATGTAGGTTAATATAGATTTAAGTCAACTATAATGACTCCTTGAAAGAGAAGAAGACTCAAATTATAGTGAATGACATTTAAAAAGTGTTGATAAGTGTTGTTACAGTGTAGATTATAGTTATGGGATACTGAGGAATAAAAAGACTATTTACATTTTAAATAACGTTTGTGTATGTACCTTAAACAGAGGCGGGCAGTAGTAAATATTAGTATACCTACAAGTACACCAAAAGTATTCAAGCGCATATTTGTTGATGATAAATCTAACCTATCACTTATATATAAATACATAGCCGTGTTGTCTATTTCCATTATCTATATGTAAGCTGAAAATCAACATATCAACGTACAACTCAGATCTGGTAAGTAATGTCAGCAATCTCAGGACTATCAGATATGTAGGTCACAGTATAGACTATCTAGTTATCTCTCGCCAACCCATCATTCATAGACTAAATATCCCGGGGTTCCTATAAATACTTCATGGAATTGACATTTTATAACTGTCTAGTCTGTCATATTAATAGTGATTATTTTGTTCCAGGAGAATATTATTTCTGGACTGTATAATGCTATCTTTTGTAAGCTTCGTACTAAAAATTGAATAGCCATTTATCAGAACACATTGTAAAATCCATTTTGACCGCTTCCTTACGAATTTGTTTGAATTTTTCTGACCCATAATTATAAATATAACATTCATGATAGCCTTTATATCAGTATCTGGTATATTGTTTACATTAGTGATTTCGTGATGAGCTGGGCTAGATAAAACTGAAAGAAGTTAAATTACTGCCAAGTATAGTTAACTTGCTAAATTAACACTTTATTATGGCCAAACGTAAAGATTGAATGGTCATTTATAATCAATATATATGAATTGGTATAAAATAAGTACTTTACTTTGAAAGCAATATTAAATTGATAACAATCTTTATCAACAAGTCAAATCATACGTACCAAGAAAAATATACTGTCGTTTGAAATGCAGGAAAACAACTAGTTTGTTTAACAATCTAATTAATATTAGAATACAAATTGGAGCGTAACGTAGAGTATGGTAGTGGAGCGGAATTACAAGTTTAATTTTGAATAGATTGGTATGCTGAATAGACCACACCATTTCTTCACTTTTTCTAAAAATATAACTATACAAGAGGTCTTGGTAAAATACTTATAATTACCAAATCAGTTGTTAGATTATCTGTTTATCATGCACAAGTGCCCATGGAATAGGCCTAGTTAGCTGGTTTCGCACAAAAGGGGCCAACTCAATGAAAATGGATGTTGTCATACATTTTTGTATTTGGTGGATGGACTGATGAGTATATATGACATTCATGTGATTTTTTTTCGAAAAATACGAGATTTGAAAAATTATTCTCTGTTTTATAGTAAATATCCCGGTTTTTATATAATTTTTCAAATCTCGTATTTTTCGAAAAAAAAATCACATGAATGTCATATATACTCGTCTGTCCATCCACCAAATAAAAAAAAATGTATGACAACATCCATTGTCATTGAATTGGCCCCCTGTGGTTTCGCATAGCGAACAACGTTGATGCGCTCTTTATGCCATATATACAAATTAAAGTGATACCATCATATCAATTTCGTAACTATGCTGTCTTTATTCCAAAGATACAAAATTGAAGTGACACCATCATCTTTTGCGTAACTTTGCGAAAATTGATACCATTTTCGTAAATATCGATAAGATTAAACGTCAGTTCATCGAAATCGGTCAGCTACCGTCTGAAGTTGCACAGTTGTAAATTTTAACCTAGAATCTGTCTCTACTGTTTAGCAGATGATGTTAACATCCTCCATTCTGTCTAAAGTGTCTATCCAACACCAAATTCCCAGATATATACAACTAAACAATCGGTAGGCTTTGCTACGCACGTGGTTTATTTCACGCCCATGCCGCTGACGTCACTTCCACTATCATTTCACGCGCGTTTTCGCTAACCAGGTTCACCGATATAGTTTTTGCTGGTTTTCTTTTTGTTATTTTAAGCATTCAAATCAAACGGATGTCTTATAAAATGACGATGTCGTTTATCAAACCTGAACGGTCGTAATGATGTGAAATGTAGTCATTATTTATAATGGATAAGCAGTCGGTTTCTTATCAAACTCAATTTTCTTCAGTGTGGTTGACTCCTCTTATTTTTTTTAAATTCGAATAATACATACAATGTACCTATTGCACTATTATGGGTTCCTTTCTCCGACCGATATCTACAAATTACTACAGATTTTCATTTCTAATACGTTATTGCTGAATAATACTTACATGCATATAATTTTCGTCCACCCTCGCCCCCCCCCCAAAAAAAAAAAAAAAAAACCACACACAAAAAAAAACAAACAAACAAAAATCAACCCTGTCTTAAAACACTGCTGTTAAAAAAATTCAACTACAAACATGTTATTGGTTTAACGTCTTGCAAAACAGCCAGCGTAATTTAAGGATGTCCTCAAATGTGTAAAGTGTTGCGGTGTATTAATGAATGTCTGCTGTTTTGGGAGGCTGTGGTATTTCGTAGTACATCTCCTGGTAATAGTGCTTTATCTCTTAGGTATTCCGTATTTTTTAATATGACGCGCCTCGATAAGCGAAACACAAATCTAACTATCAATGTACGCCCCCATGCTGTGTCTAATCGCCATGGCCGTTGTATGTGTTCGAATTTTGACGAAATTCTTTACCTCGAAGTACACTCGATATGTATACAGACTATCTATCGACAGGAGTGTACTTCTTTTAAAACAAATGTTTGGTTTGGCATGGAAAACGCATGCACCAATCAGTGTTTGTTGATCCTTTGTAAAAACATACTACAATAACATACGTTAGGTTCCATATCAGCTAGGATTTAGACACGTTAAGAGTTTCGATATTTTTAAAATCTTCCGAAGTTGTTTGTTCTCAGCGGCAACAGATCGGAATCAACCGGTGTCAATTCAATGGTAAAGGGTTCGGCTCGAACAAAACATTTAGTGAATAGCGTAGTCGCAATGCTAATCTTGAAGAATCATTACACTAAATCATTTGACATAACTTCCATTGAACTATATTTATAATTGGGCTACTAGTATGCTGACCTTTGATTGATTTACTGGCAAACGCTGGTGACACAACAAATACAAATACTTTTTATATACAGTATCTTCAGATACGGCAAATATAAGCTGACGCTCCATTTTATGGTGTGCAGTAAGACGCTCATCCGCATCCCATCTCATTCTATAATCCATTACTTGTATATGGCTCAACCTTGACAGAGAATAAAAGTGCATGCCTAACCACAAAATACTTTAAATTTCCACCTCTTTGGAGAATATTTATACTTAAAACTGATGTGACGGTTGAGGTGTGCTGCCCGAAGTTTCTGACGGTATGATTCAGTAAGATATCACTATTAAACAGATAAGAGTTTCCGCTATTGCAAAGAGACACAACAAGAATACACTGCAGCCTCCCATATTTTTAACTTGTACCCAATTTCCTTTTGACTTTGTTCAATATATTCCAATATGTTTAAACTAGATATGAAATATACAAGAGCATGGTCGGGGCCATACAAGCAGTTCGACGAATGAGGGTATTCGAGAAATACGACTTCGAGTTAAAGAGGTTTTTTCCCCTCACTTTTCTGGAGTATAAAGTTGGACGCCCATACACGTTATTTATCAAGTACACAAGTACAACCTCTATCTATTACTCCAGCAGTATCACATTACATGGTTGGTTAGTTGATTAGCTTAACCTCCCACTATCAACTAGGTTGTTCAAGGACGGCCTACTCGTATGCCTGCATGTACTGGATGGCTGCGGTATATTTCTGTTGCGTCAATTTTATAGACAATGGTATATCTAGGTCAGGTGAGAGAACACAGAACCTTCTTCAAGTACTCGCGTGTCAACAGAGCGTTAAGAAGAATAAAACATGCTAGGAAGAAAAAAGAGAAATGTTAAAATCCCAAATATAGTAGCCTTAAATGATCATGCAATGGGGACAGAAAACATAATTCAAACTCCCTACCTTTAGGGTGATACGTTTTACTTATACTTCTATGCAGTATTCCAATCATAGTATAAGATAGCCCGCCTTCCCGGTCACATTATACTGTATTTTATGTAGATCTACCTTTTTTGTGTATAAAGTAAGACACTTGACCTGCTACATAATACTTTAAACTATTTCTAAGTACTCTGAAGTACAGGAGGATTAACCTTTTACACTTTACTATAATTCTGCCGTCATGAAGTATAAAATAGTTTGCCCACCCAGGCCAGCTATATTTTATTTTAAAGTGTTAATTATCACAATGTATTATGCAAAGCTATGGAGGCGTTTTCTAAACACACTTCGTGTGCGGTGCTTTTAGCCTAGCATTCTGATTTCTTTCAAAATTTTCACAAAACTTCAAAAAGCAAACTTTTTTGTTGAATAAGCTTCTTGATTTAAAGTAATTGCGAATGAATTCAGAAACCGATTCCATGTATTACATGATACAAAGTCTTATTGCTGCGTTAAGAAATTTCGGTATGGTAAAACTGTAAGTGACAATCCATTTGAAATATTTTGGCTTCCATAATGCTCGTAAGTGGTTATTTCTATCAACGGTTTTGTGATCAGTATGTCAATTTGAATTATAGTATTGCCTACATTTTATTGTTTCATCTAGAAACTTAATGTTCAAGCAGTTTTAATGTTATGGTAAAAACCTACATTTTTCTGTTGGTTAATTCAAAAAGCTTGTTAACTAATGTTTTTTACAAGCATGATAGCTGATCTATAAAAAGTATCAGATATTCGCTTACCATCTCTAAATGTTCGTGCTCTTTTAGTAAACGTGGTTCTTTTAGAATTCATTTGAGTAAACGTTGCACTGGCTTTAAATAACTGCTATATCCTATTACAAGAAAACTAATATCTATTAGTAAATAGCTCTTTCGTTTCTATACACGTTGCCAAATTCCCTATTGATAGAAATTAAGTGAGACCTACTGCTAATACGTCCGGAAGTGATTTCGAAGTAAACGAAGTGTCTAAATCTGTCTGACCGGAAGCAGCAATATGTCTTGTCTAGTAATACGGACATGCGTAGTGGGTGGCGGTTACATCTAAGTACACATTTCTGCGTTTGGCTTTAAAGTGTTTTGTCGGCATTAAACAAACAAAGAAAACAGCAAAGACCCATTATCGTCGACTTGTTAATACTGTCTGCCGATTGAGTCGTCTTAACGGCCAAATAGCCGTCCAAAGTCAATATAGTTTACGATGGCCGGAAAGATTATTGATTTTTAATGTTTGTTCCCATTTCTGGAAAAGTGGGAAACGCCGGCTAAAAATAAGGAAACGACCATACTATTACGAAAAATAAGCTTCAAGCTATGATAACTACGATTAAGTGCAATTAAATCTTATAAACGTGGTACTAAAAGTAAGTAAACATCAAATATAGTAAACAATGTACACATTAAAAGTAAAAACAGCTATAATTTTATTAATAACTTTGTACAAAAATGTAAGCAAAAACTTAATCTAATATACATTGTTCATAAAGTAAGTAAAAATTACATCTGATAACAAGCAAATAAAATAAAAAACAACAACACTATTTTCTACATATGATAAACAATGTACAATGTACAAATGACAGTAACATACCTACGTTTTGTATATGAATAATCATTGTTAATATCACACATGTAACCAAAATCCCCCTAAAAAAACTTCATATATACTAAACAATGTAAAAAAAATAAGTTAAAATTGACAGAATCTTTTCACTAATCCCACGTATCACAAGTGTAACGTTTCATAAGTGAAGTCTTATAATAGGTGAGGGTAATTTTGAAGCAATAATGATCTTAATAACAAACTCATAAACAATGATCTTAATAACAAACTCATAAACACGTCTTCAAATCGATAAATCGAGGGTTGATGTAAACAAACTGTAGAAATGCACCGAGAAAGCCAACAAGAGAAGGAAGCAGGTGTTTCAAAAATATAAACAATTCAATTCTAGGTCACACAGTGACTTTGAGAGAAAGGAGAAAATATAAACACACAACACGTACCATATACCTAGGAAACGTAAACACTGTCTCCAGGCTATAGATATTTGTAATATTTTCCCATTGCCCAGGACATAAATATAAACTTTACACACTATATATGTGTTCAGTTGAGCGTTTGACCCTGTGGCGAAGACTCTGGGTCTGCCTATCACAAACAGACACCTTAGTCCATAAAGGGACAGTTTCTTCGCCTGCTTAGCTTTCAGCAGTGGGACGATTGGTTTGCCCCTTGTCAGTTTAATGTGACCGAATGGGGTGTGTATTGTTAGAGGTGTTTGGCAGAATGCTTCATTGCAAAACACTTTAAAATGGTCAAGAGTTCTATTATGACAAGGAGACGCGACACATACATACTGCAGCCTCTCATTACATACCACTGGTGCACATGCGACGTTTCACCTACATAGAGACCGTCCTAATCCTTGAAGGCCTTAGGTGTTCAAGCCATAAATATCTGTATTTTTCTTCCTGGTCCGTGAAACAAAGAACAACAAAACATGGTACAATTGCTGGACATAAGGCTTATCCGCGGAAAGCAAAACTAATTACACTGCTCGTTACATGTACATATCGTAGTATTTAAAATTGATCTCTTTTTTTTTTAGAAAACATGTCAACAGTCAACCATGCCTTACATTACCAATGTATTATTCCCTACACTACACAAAGTAACGCATCCTCGATATTCAAGGGGTTACTATCGCTGTCGTAATATCCACCCCTGGGCTATGTCATAGTGAATATGAATGCTTATCAGGAGAAGTAAAAGCGAAGTAAAAGTGAATAATCACATACATGTATCTATTTGAAGATTAAAGAAAGCGACATTCAGGTACAAAAAAGCCACAAAGTGTACAGTTATTCGATTATTTTAATGTTTTAATGTTCCTATATGTACACCACAAAAATACCTGTGTTGAAGGACATATTACTGTTTGAACACAACATCCATACATCTTGATATAATATTATTATAAGCAATCTGATCAATCCTTGTTAATTTTAATCCAATTTCTCTTGAAAGATCCTTTCTATAAATGCATATGTCAGGGAAAACTCATTTAGATAAAAACTTTTTTTTTTCAAATTTAACATACATTTTGATCTTCGTCTCCACATATTCTATATTCTGAAACAAATTTGGTTTAATCATTCCTTTCGGAACACATATCGAAGATCTATGAGTTTGATAACGGTTTTTGTGTATTTTAATCATCATAAAATAGTCCGTATGGGAATAATGAGGAGAGATAACTCACAGCTATTTCATATACAATTCACTGATCTTCAATTCAGAGACAGATTCGAAGACTTCCGTGAAGTGTTATTGATCAACATTTCGAAGCAGTATATTCCGTGTTTTAGATAAAAGTTTAGACGATTAGAAATATTAATCCAGATATTAAGGGTCTATGTGCAGACGTAGACACCTCATCCAATTAGTGTTATAAACATCCAGAATAAAATGTCATGAACCCTCTGAAGCAAGTATGTGAACCTCATAGAACAAGTGTAAAGTTAGTGTTTCGAACCCCTATAGTAAGGAATGTGAACCTTCAGGATTCTGTGTTTTGAACCATTCGAGACACTAGTATGTGCTGTGAACTATTTGCACTTTGTGTTTTGGATAATTCAGACCTATTTCACTTTTTCTCCTGACTCCACGATCTAATACTGAAAACAATTCTGTATCTGAAAAATATTTGATTTCAAAATATTTTATTGTGAAAGTTTTTTATTGAAAATATTTATTTTAAATTTTATGGACATATAATACAGATAGTGTACTCTACATAAACCGCTACCTTTGAGAGTACACTTTTGAAGATCTTTGTATTATATCTTTAAAACATAAAATTTATTCAAATTAGTCCTTTAGTTATAATTCAATTTACTAAAAATAATCTCATTAATATTCAAAATTCATTTTGGGACTCTTTTGTCTATGAAGTCATTACGCCGTTATCTTAGCCACTGAAAAGCGACGTAACAAACGTCGACGTCATTTTTTCCTTTATGGGCTGATAAATGAAACTATTTAAACCAATAGAAATGCTCGTTGTAAGCAAAATAAATGTTATAAATGTATCAAGTTATACTGAAAAGTATAATTACGTATACATTGTATCAACAAATGGATCAGACAACAGACTATGCCTAAACCAGTCCTTTCTATCAACATATAGTACTGAGAGACATATCTTTCTATGCATTAAACTCATAGAACCGAATAAAATAATTTCCAAGGTTTTATTTTATATTGTTTTCTTTCTAATTCAAGTCTCATTCTAGTCACCTATGGCTTTAGAAGATAACGTTAACATTCGGGGTAACACGCAAGGGAAAAACTTATCAGAATCTGTGGCGTTCTGCTTTTGTCAGAAAACGACGTTAATTTATTAAGAATTAAATCCATTTATTGAATTGGTTTTTTGCACAAGTACGTTGATGTTCATAAAAATAAATATTTCTAACTTCATTTGACATGGTCTGTTGTGTTGCCATACTATAGATTAATATAACGGTGTTCATGTTATAGCCATGGCCACAGACAAAAGACTTTATAAAGCATTAATGAAATCATAAACAGCAATGACATTAATCGGTCAATACTTTCTTGTTTTATCCTTATCAATATCTGTCATGTGCTCGCTGTCGCGTAAGAACATGTAAGGATATGTTCTATATGATGCATCTGCTGTGCGTGTTTTGTAACATATGCCATTTAGGAGCGTTTAAATCCATAAAAATACTGTGTATATTGATTTGAAGTCCATTGTCGTTATGTAAATGTCACAACCCTTCTCCGTCTGTTTAATCTAATTATCCTTCTTGTTGATTGACACTATCAGATACTTCCGGATCTGTGTTGCGTCCTTGATTTGCATATTATTATACTTCTCTCGGATTTAGAAGTAAACATTCTTTCAAGCAAGGTGCGGCGGTGGCCGAGTGGTTTAAAAGATAACCCGACATATTACTGTACCACGAGTTCGATCCAATGTGTGGAAGTTGCTAGATACTGGCCGCTTGGCAATGGCCCTGCAGGTAGGGCGTTAGAATTGTACCTGCTGCCCCTATTGCATGATCGTAGAAGGCGACTAAATTTAGAATCTTATCTTTTCTCTTCTTCCTAATTGACTTTATGTTTCCTAATGCCTCCCTTGGCACCGCCTCACTTTTGGCCTTGAGTTGAGCGTTCGCCCCTGTGAGGAAGGCTCTGGGTTCTGTCTCCTGGCCGAGACACACCAAAGTCTATAATAGTGGTAGTGTCTGCTCCTGCTTAGTGCTCAGCAAACAGGGAGTGGGACGACTGGTTCGCCCGTTGTCAGTATAATGTGACCGGATGGGATGTGTTGCTTGGTGTCTTCGGCGGCATGCTTCAGTGCTATAGCACTATATAAAGGGCAACAGTTCCACTATACAAGAAGACATAACACGAACATACCACAGCCTCCCAAAACACGCACCTCGCACTTCACACACGCTACACACTGCATGCATGGGAGGCCGTCCTTACATGGCCCTGGCTGTTAATAGAACGTTAAAATAATAAAAACAAACAAACAAAAATTGTCAATGGGTTTTCTTTCCGTACTCCGACTGGCTGGCTGTTACCCCTTAAACGTTGTTATAAATAACCACGGCTCCTAGTAATACGAATATATAGAAATATTTTATGAACATCTATAACGACTTGTAGTATATCAAGTTTTGATTACAGATACACACATGTTTTGTCTGACTACAAATGTATTTAACCTTAAATAAAGTATTAATAATAGTTGTTTCAAAATGAAGATGCAGATAAAAGCACAGCGGCGGACTAAGAATTCCAGTGAAGAAAGGAAAGCCTTGTGGAGAAAACAGCGTTTTTGCTGTTTAAAAAATATACTATGTTCAATACAGAGGATTTACCATACGTCAAAGATAGTAAGTTCATTTACCATACGTCAAAGATAGTAAGTTCATTGATTTTTTACACCTCATTGAAAAACCAAATAAATTGCGCCATAAAGTGACGTTATATTTACGTTACCATAGAAATATTAATGCTGCGTATTGATTTAGAAGAACAACTCACAAATCACTGGATGTTCTCATTTTCAGTAGCTTCTAATTATAAGTATTTATGTTCGATATATTTTTCGATATCTTCTGGCTATCAAAATGCTTTATATACTGTTCACAAAATGACATCGATTAACAATGATTAAAAATCAATTAACAATGATTAAAAATCAATTAAATACAACAATTGAGTAGGCATTGTATACTACATTGTGTGTATATACCGACTTGTTGGCTTTGATTTATATGAAAAACTTCTTTGAGTGCAAGAAGAAACTAATTTCATGTAGATACTGGGTTAGCCTGGTTATTGGACAGGTGAAGTAATAAAGGTTTGTGTTAAAATTAATAGTCTGAACCAAGCCGTAAAATGAGGACGCTTGCACTGATTTGATCAACACTTTTGAAGGTTAGATTACCACAAAGCCGTTTGCTTAAGTCAGAAAAAAATAAAATAAAGGCAATAGTTTTATTAGCGGAAATCAAAAACAAAATGCGATCAAGACAAAAGAATAAGTATCAACATATGCATTTTCAACTTCATGCTTGGATTAAAAACATCCACCATCGATGTCTAACGTTATTATACAAAGGTTACGCAAGTGAATTTCTAAATATACTTTATTATAAAACAGGATCGAGAAAAGCTTACGGAATAAGTTGACAAATGATATCAGAAATCAAAGATATCAGGTCATGTTATTAAAATATTACCAAATGTTTTAAAATTAGTCGGAGTATTCAAAATGTAACAAACAAATAAAAAAGAGAGAGAAAAATAAACATAAATCGTTTCAATTCAATAGAAAATAAAAAAAAAGAATTCGATATGCCTGCTAATTGAAGGTAGTCGCGTACAGTACAGACCATTTTGAAGCCACTCCTACTAGAATATATAGGCACTGTCATAGAAAAAACTCACTATACCCTATACCCTTTATACCAGTTTAAATTCAATAGCGCTGCAATTTTTTCAGGTCCGTTTCGGTTTGTTTGGCTTCTTTTTTGTTTCTTCAACCATGAGCAATTTAGTTTAATTATTTAATTCATCGGTGCAAACACTGGATTTGTGAGAAGCATTGTGCCTCTACAAAATACGATAGTTTTGGTCAATTATTTGCGTGAGTTGTCGGCAGTGAGCTTTTGTAGGTGGACACGCCACAGATGGAGTGAATGGGCCTCATTCTCATGAAACTATATATCTATATTGGGTAAATACTCGCTGTTATCGCTTCTGTTTCAAGAATACACCGAACAAAGGCGCACCGCCAATACAATTCGATCATTACCCTATGTAAGTGCTATCAAGTTTCCAGTGACGTGTTTCTGATTTTCTATGAAAAGCTTTGATAAAGGAATCAAATGTTTTCAGACATGGGTATTGTAAAGTGTAATCATGTGCAATTAATGTGCTGACAACTGATGAATATACATATCAATTATAAAAATACAAGCTTTAAATAGCAAGGTTTTGTATATATTCAGTGGCGTCTCAATGTAAAGTAAGGTTCATATGACTTATTTGATATGTAACATTACATGTAAAATGTTTTTTATTGATCGACAACATTAAATCTTGACACATCCCTAAATGACACTTGTGGTTAATAGGATGTAAACAAAATAAATACAACCACTGATTGGTTCAATCATTAACTTTAATGACCTTAGCCAATCAGGTAAAAGTAAAATTACCATTTACAATGCAATGGATGCATTTATACATAACCGTAATTCGAGAGAGAAAAAAGCTCGACCTTGGATGTCGGCAGATATTGTTTTGTTATGGATTTAAAATGTGGATTAACTTGTTATAATGTCGTTATGTGATGATCCTTAAACATCCAAGTGTTGTCACGTCAAACTGCTGTGAAATACTCCCCATTCATTCAACAATAATTATAGTTAAATTATTTTATTCCAATATCAGTGGTCATGCTGTAGTGTTTGTCATCCAGCTATGAGCTTTCTCAAGCAGCAATTATGTAAGCATTCACAAGGAGTTATTAAACACCTTGTTTAAATTAGAGAAATGATTATTTATATATTCTTGAAATTTTTTTAGTATGATAATTATTGGTCACCATTTTTTTTCACTTTGTATACCACAATTAGATAAAGTAATTGACACACAGTAAACGTGAATATTTTTGCGAGTGCTTAATTTCACGATTTACATGTTTGAACATTTCGCTGTGTTAATATATTTTTGCGATAACTACACATATTAACTTTTTGAAATATTTCATTTTTAATATAAACCAAGTATAACGCGCTGGGGAAAAATGTCCGTCACGTTCTTAGCTTAAATTTGCCCTCGCATTAATTTCCACGTTCATAGTACATGCCTAGCATATCTAATTAAAGGAAGGGCTCTACACGTGTATGTTTACATCAGTAATACGTACATGCAATTACAAAATTTGTACAAAATACGGAATTACCGTATATATAGCCGGTTATTTACGGAATTGCCGTATATATAGCCAGTTATTTACGGAATTACCGTATATATAGTCGGTTATTTACGGAATTACCGTATATATAGCTGGTTATTTACGGAATTACCGTAATATAGCCGGTTATATACGGAATTACCGTATATATAGCAGTTATTTACGGAATTACCGTATATATAGCCAGTTATTTACGGAATTACCGTATATATAGCCGGTTATTTACGGAATTACCGTATATATAGCCGGTTATTTACGGAATTACCGTATATATAGCCGGTTATTTACGGAATTACCGTATATATAGCCGGTTATTTACGGAATTACCGTATATATAGCCGGTTATTTACGGAATTACCGTATATATAGCCGGTTATTTACGGAATTACCGTATATATAGCCGGTTATTTACGGAATTACCGTATATATAGCCGGTTATATACGGAATTACCGTATATATAGCCAGTTATTTACGGAATTACCGTATATATAGCTGGTTATTTACGGAATTACCGTATATATAGCCGGTTATATACGGAATTACCGTATATATAGCCGGTTATTTACGGAATTACCGTATATATAGCTGGTTATTTACGGAATTACCGTACATACAGCCGGTTATTTACGGAATTAGCGTATACATATAACCGGTTATTTACGGAATTACCGTATATATGGCCGGTTATTTACGGAATTACTGTATATATAGCTGGTAATTTACGGAATTACCGTATATATAGCCGGTTATTTACGGAATTACCGTATATATAGCCGGTTATTTACGGAATTACCGCATATATAGCCGGTTATTTACGGAATCACCGTATATATAGTCGGTTATTTACGGAATAACCGTATATATAGTCGGTTATTTACGGAATTACCGTACATATAGCCGGTTCTATACGGAATTACCGTATATATAGCTGGTTATTTACGGAATTACCGTACATATAGCCGGTTATATACGGAATTACCGAATATATAGCCGGTTATTTACGGAATTACCGTATATATAGCCGGTTATATACGGAATTACCGTATATATAGCCGGTTATTTACGGAATTACCGTATATATAGCCGGTTATTTACGGAATTACCGTATATATGGCTGGTTATTTACGGAATTACCGTATATATAGCCGGTTATTTACGGAATTGCCGTATATATAGCCAGTTATTTACGGAATTACCGTATATATAGCCGGTTATATACGGAATTACCGTATATATAGCCAGTTATTTACGGAATTACCGTATATATAGCTGGTTATTTACGGAATTACCGTATATATAGCCGGTTATATACGGAATTACCGTATATATAGCCGGTTATTTACGGAAATACCGTATATATAGCTGGTTATTTACGGAATTACCGTACATACAGTCGGTTATTTACGGAATTAGCGTATATATATAACCGGTTATTTACGGAATTACCGTATATATAGCCGGTTATTTACGGAATTACTGTATATATAGCTGGTAATTTATTACGGAATTACCGTATATATAGCCGGTTATTTACGGAATTACCGTATATATAGCCGGTTATTTACGGAATTACCGCATATATAGCCGGTTATTTACGGAATCACCGTATATATAGTCGGTTATTTACGGAATAACCGTATATATAGTCGGTTATTTACGGAATTACCGTACATATAGCCGGTTCTATACGGAATTACCGTATATATAGCTGGTTATTTACGGAATTACCGTATATATAGCCGGTTATTTACGGAATTACCGTATATATAGCGGTTATTTACGGAATTACCGTATATATAGCGGTTATTTACGGAATTACCGTATATATAGCCGGTTATTTACGGAATTACCGTATATATAGCCGGTTATTTACGGAATTACCGTATATATAGCCGGTTATTTACGGAATTACCGTATATATAGCCGGTTATTTACGGAATTACCGTATATATAGCCGGTTATTTACGGAATTACCGTATATATAGCCGGTTATTTACGGAATTACCGTATATATAGCTGGTTATTTACGGAATTACCGTATATATAGCCGGTTATTTACGGAATTACCGTATATATAGCCGGTTATTTTTAGGAATTACCGTATATATAGCCGGTTATTTTCGGAATTACCGTATATATAGCCGGTTATTTACGGAATTACCGTATATATAGCCGGTTATTTACGGAATTACCGTATATATAGTCGGTTATTTACGGAATTACCGTACATATAGCCGGTTCTATACGGAATTACCGTATATATAGCCGGTTATTTACGGAATTACCGTATATATAGCCGGTTATATACGGAATTACCGTATATATAGCCGTTGTTAACGGAATTACCGTATATATAGTCGGTTATTTACGGAATTACCGTATATATAGTCGGTTATTTACGGAATTACCGTACATATAGCCGGTTCTATACGGAATTACCGTACATGTAGCCGGTTAATTACGGAATTACCATATATATAGCTGGTTATTTACGGAATTACCGTATATATAGTCGGTTATTTACGGAATCACCGTATATATATCCGGTTATTTACGGAATTACCGTATAAATAGCCGGTTATTTACGGAATTACCGAATATATAGTCGGTTATTTACGGAATTACCGTTTCTATAGCTGGTTATTTACGGAATTACCGCATATAGCCGGTTATTTTTGAGGGTCAAAATTTTCGCGGGTCAAAATTTTTGCGATTTTAACCAGATTTATATTATAACCCGACTTTCAGAGTTTATATGGGTAAAACATTACTCAATATTACGCGTTTGGAATTTTCTCGATCATAGTGACACTCCGCGATATCGCGAAAATATCATCCTCTACAAAATATCATCCTCACGAAAATATCATCCTCACGATAATATTATCCTCACGAAAATATCATCCTCAACAAAATATCATCCTCACGAAAATTATCATCCTCACGAAAATATCCACAACAAAATATCATCCGCACGAAAATTATCATCCTCACAAAAATTTCATCCTTAACACAATATCATCCTCACGAAAATAATTCATCCTCACGAAAATATCATCCTCACGAAATTAATTCATCCACACTAAAAATATCATCCTCACGAAAATTATCGGCTTGACCATATGTTCATATGTTTAAATTTAAATCATTGTATAGCATTTGATAGTCATTGTGTAGAAATATTCGATACTTTCGTCATTGTTATATGTAGAACCACGAATTTAAAATCATCAATATTAGTTATAACATCTAAAAAGAATTTCATTAAGGCCATATCTACACACGAGATCCTCCGAAAGCTGTATTTCATGATATACACCATAACATGTAGATAAACTATCTGAATGAGGTTTAAAATTGATATCTGAAGTTTTCATCTAATCACGAACTGTTTCAGTGATATATGAAATCCTTATCTTATTATAGCTGTGTCTAATTGATATCTGAGGTTCCCATTTCAAGAAGTATAATTTATTATAATTAGTTTGGCTGTGGTATGGTGATGGTACTACAGAGAGATAGCTTAGTATCCTATGGAAATGACCAGCGGTAAGGTTACACCCATAGACATGCCAGAGATTTGATCATATTTGTATATACATTAAGTTAAAATGTTTTCTTTTTTTCCAGCTGGACTAAGTTAAATGGACTCTATTACCTTTTGATACAATACCAAGGAGATTGTAGTAAGTGTGGCAGGATGTTTGTTTAGGTGTAGAGGGGAGGTGATCGCCCATTTGTTGGTGATTGAGGCAACGAGAATAGAAATAAATATGTATTGTTAAGAGCACTAAAGTTGTATTGTGGATCAATACACAGTTTTAACGAGCGATATGTGAGGGCAAACACTTACAGATATATATCTGTGAACTGTTTGAACAGTGACAACAAATAGTCGTTTGTGTTGAGTGACTACCGACCGTGTATCCGGACAGATCTCTTGTGTTACCAAAAATCTGCGGTGCCAGAGTATTAGCAGTGGAATCAGAGAGATAAGGTTTAACACATTCTTCATTCACAGATTTTCCGCCTAAGCAGTCTGCTCCAGCACTAGGAAGCATGGCCAGTCACCTGGTCAATGTAATAGTTCCTGCTGTATTGCGACCTTAAGTGGGTACCCAACTAAAGGAGTAATCCATGGAAGAATTACTTAAAATGTGTTTTAATGGGCGCATATGTGATCCCTAAAATGTGGCCCTTAGTGAGTGTGTGTGCTGCCCTTTTTGTGGGTGTTGACGGGTCATTTAGTATGAACCCGACCCACGGGCAGGTGAAAATGTCTTTTCTCACATCAGTGTGGGGTCAAGGCCAGGGAAAATGGATTGGGGGTGCCTACTTTCAGGCCATCAAAGACGTGAACGAAAAAGTGAGAATGTTACCTGGATATTCGCTGGACACGTTATTTGCGGATACACAGGACGATACAATGGACTCTTTACAAGCCATGACGGACCAGTACATCAATGGTACTTTTGGATTTATAGGACCTGATGGTACCTGTGCTATCGAAGCAACAGTCGCCACCGCCTGGAATCTCCCCATGATCTCATATGTAAGTATTTATTTGATTATTGGTCTTCTAATTATTTAGCAAATGCCAATTCAGTAAAGTACGTTCATCTTTCCTATGATATATTTGTAATATGTGTATTACGATCATTGCTTATAACGAAGTAATTTCGTTGGTCTCAAAAGTTTCGTTATAACCGTGTTTTATAGAATACAGAAATCAAGAGCAAAAAAACAAAGAATTGTGAAATAATAAGATTAATTCGAGAACAGAAATAAGACTATTAAAAGCATAATCTTAACAAAAATACCAACAAAAATGTTACCACACGGAAAATCTACTCCATACATATATTTGCACGGCTTCATTTTTCAAACAAGAATCTTTCAGAACTGCCAAAGTAGGGCGATGTCCCAAGCTGAGCTAATATATCTGACCGATATATCGACAGCGTAATTTCTCTCTGAAGTGTTCGTTATCAGTTTTGTGCTTGTTAACGCGTATACTTTCGAGTATATACTTTCGCGTGCATACATTCACTCTAGATCATGCTTGTCTGTGTTTTGATATAAATCAACAGTTTCAGTAATTTCTAAACTTTAAACCAACACGGGACAAATCGCCACCACTGACGGTAGGTCGGTGATTATTTTTTGATTAATCCGGATACACTGGTTGTCCTCAATCTCCTAAACATTGGACGTTCTAAATATTGACGCTGCCAGTTAATTTGATATAAACAAATTAATAAACATTAATTCATGTATTGTTGGTGCCTACAATCATACAGGCGGTACAACATGAAATCAGTTTCGTAATTACCCTAATACCAATGAATAAGTGAAAGCGGTGCCAGATTTAGGATTGTGTTTTTGTATAGAAAGTTTAACAGCCCTACACATATATTCTGAAATTAAATTTTCACTAGGAATTATGCAAGACCAATTCACACACCCGGTAATGCTAATTAATCTCAAGATATTCAATATATTTTGACAACCACTTCAATTTAAAAAACATATGAACTTTCCCTCTCTTAATACTTTAGTTATCCATAAAAAGTTATGATGGTACTTGTAAAAGTGCTTTCTTTGTTAAATACTTTCGGATATCCATTTTGATTTGTTGACACACTGCTTTATTAAGTATTATTCGGTCGAAAAACATCTGTTGATATCTCGGAGAACACCAGACAGTAAAATCATTAACTGTGACCCGTGTCATCTCGGGAGAAAACGGGTGACATTGATATCACTGACAGTTTGATTAGAATTAATATCAAATGTCTTCATGGTACAAATGTCTTCATGGTACAAATGTAATCATGGTACAACTGTTTTCACTGTACACGAAGATGCGGTAAGCGGTACCATTCTTTCGCGGTACTGCTAGATGTGTCTTTTGTTATGGTGAACCGGTAAAAATAATTATACTAGTAAATAGAATTCTTGTGAATTGTAACGTTATACTGGTAAACATATTTATAGTGCAACATTACACCGCGAAACAGATTTATTATACATTGTAATATTATACTGGTAAACACGATTTCTAGTGTACTGTGACGATATACTGGTAAATAGTTTTCCTGTTTACATGTTTTGTAACATTACATCGATAAATATATTTCTTGTGTACATGTATTGTAACATTACATAGATAAATAGATTTCTTGTGAATTGTAACATTATACTGGTAAATAAATTTCTTGAGAATTGTAAAAAATACAAAACAAGATTTCTAGTTATTTTGGCATAACTGGCAAATCGATTTCTGTGTCATGTTCAAGATTATATCGAGTATAACATTATATCGAATAAATCGATTTCTTGTGTACATGTCTTGTAACATTATATCGATAAATCGATTTCTTGTACACATGTCTTGTAACATTATATCGATAAATAGATTTCTTGTGTACATGTCTTGTAACATTATATCGTATAATTCTTGTGATATCTTGTATAAATTCGATAAATCGATTTCTTGTGTACATGTCTTGTAACATTATATCGATAAATCGATTTCTTGTGTACATGTCTTGTAACATTATATCGATAAATCGATTTCTTGTGTACATGTCTTGTAACATTATATCGATAAATCGATTCTTGTGTACATGTCTTGTAACATTATATCGATATCGATTCTTGTGTACATTCTTGTAATTATATCGATAAATCGATTTCTTGTGTACATGTCTTGTAACATTATATCGATAAATCGATTTCTTGTGTACATGTCTTGTAACATTATATCGATAAATCGATTTCTTGTGTACATGTCTTGTAACATTATATCGATAAATCGATTTCTTGTGTACATGTCATTATAACATAATCGTAAATCGATTCTTTGTGTACATATCTTGTAACATTATATCGATAAATCGATTTCTTGTGTACATTTTCTTGTGTACATGTCTTGTAACATTATATCGATAAATCGATTTCTTGTGTACATGTCTTGTAACATTATATCGATAAATCGATTTCTTGTGTACATGTCTTGTAACATTATATCGATAAATCGATTTCTTGTGTACATGTCTTGTAACATTATATCGATAAATCGATTTCTTGTGTACATGCCTTGTAACATTATATCGATAAATCGATTTCTTGTGTACATGTCTTGTAACATTATATCGATAAATCGATTTCTTGTGTACACGTCTTGTAACATTATATCGATAAATCGATTTCTTGTGTATTATAGAGTATACCGTCTAACGCATTCCTGTGGTAGCGACCAACAGTGTACCGGTTAATATATTTTTGTGTTAAATATACTTACTTAATAAAAACATTGATGATTTGATTTTAAAGCTGCCTCTCCTGCCATAGCTATATCTCCTTGAATCTCGGTTCATACAAGTGCTGTCACTTGTCATGTTGTCATGTGATGGTCAAATATAGTAATACAGACACTTGCCTAAAATAAATTGTATCATGAAATCAGTCCTTGTCAAATACTGAGGTATATAGTCCCGTTTCTCAATTAAATATATCGTAAACTTTCGTGTCTGCATTATAATGATTGTCTAATTTATTGAACTGTTGATATTTGACTTTCATTAATTTCGATTTATATGTCTGAAGACGTGTCACGCGATGCAATTATTATTTAAGTACGAACTATAGTATCAATATACACAAAAATAAATTACATGTAGCATTAACAGTAAATCATATCTGTCTGATTTTATTCCTTCATTTATATTACATCTTTTATTATTATATGAAGTTTTATGTCATCCTGATACGATCTTCTTTCGTACTTTCAGAGATCAGTAATTATGTAATTAAATCCTAACATATGTTTGACATAATAATTGTACCTAAATTAGTATAGCTGTTCTAATTAAACTTCAATAATCGTATGGTTTTTGTGTACAATGTCGCGAGTTCGAAATCCCATGTGGGCAGTTGCCAAGTATTGACAACTTGTCGGTGGTTTTTCTCTGGGTACTCCGGCTTTCCTCCACCATGAACCTGGCTGTTAATAGGCCGTTAAACTAATAAAGCCAATATGTATAATGTGTATATGAAGGCTTCTGTAGCTGTAACTGTCCAGTAGTGTTATGTTGTACCTTCTTAGTGATTAATGGTAACATAATACTGCATAATATCACAAAACGATATAATCTAGTACTTCTGATATTAAAATGATTATAAGATACTAGTTTTATTATAATTATTTTTAATAATAAATAATAATTTAATTTTGAAACAGTAATCAAAGTAAGACATTCAAATTAAAACTTGTTTGTAGATAGTGAGCAACAGTTCATGGTGAAACATGAATGGACATTGAATTTATTTTTCGTCGATTTTGGTATTTCGCTGCATGGTCAATCGCTAGTTTCATTGACTCCGATTGTGTGTCGTGATCATGCACTGAAGCCTAAGCGCAATATCGAGCCAGCTGGGCATCTCTTGGCTTGGCTATGCGTGATCACCTCACCTACTATGTTAAATGCTTCAAATACCGTTATTGCCAATACCTTGCTGACCTGTACTTTTGATATGAGATATCCTCTGACAATGTTTATCAATAGGCCTACAAAGTGTTCATATCCGTTAGAACTTAAAACCCATAAACTTCTCGACTGTAAATAAACTTCACACTCGACCACTAGGGAAAGCAGGATATAAAAGGTCAAATTTCCATTATCAAACTTTAAACTTGTATAATATTTTCATTCCTACCATATTTAAAAACAAAACTTACTTTCTGTACTAGATTTTACACTGCTGCATGTTTATTAAAATTACAATTTTGACAGAATATGAATTTCACCATTTTGGCTATATTTATAACAATTGATAGACGTCACTGATGCTAAACATTCAAGCTATCCTTTCACCTGTATTTTGAACCACAAATAACAACTTTTATCATTTTCTTATGCGTATGTAGTTTTGCCCACAGATTTTTGAAATATTTCAAGGATCAGAAGAAAAGTTTTCATTATCTAAAAAAGCTGAAAATGTAAGGTTTTATCGTATGTTTGTCTTCATTGCATGTTTTTATCAAATGATATTAAAATAGAAATGCGAAATATGCATCATTGCATATACATTTCATTGCTAAGTATTTTAATTGATCTGCATCCATGTCCACATAGTTTTAAAACAAACGAATTAATTAGGTTTTTGGAAGTCTAAATTTTAACATATCTATATCAGATTAAAAGTTTTATAAAGACTGACTTATAAGATATTGCTTTGTAAACAAATATCAAAAGACTGAAACCAGAAAAATCCTCAAAAGAATACGTTCTAAAGAACAAACTACATGATATACTTGAAAATTTCAGTGTTTCCATATTTAAATTTTTATTTCTCTATAGTGGTATTGATGTCTCGCATACCTATTTAGCGTTCACAGATAACAACAAATTCAACGTAAAGAACGATTCGATAACAGTTACATTTTAATGGCTTTACAAAATAAAGTTCTGACACTCAAAAAAAATTAATTAAGTTCTATAACGGTAAGTTATCACACTGTTAATGTACCGCTCCCTTTGTAAGTTTGCAAATATTTTTCTGCAAATTGAAAAAAAACAACTATACAGTGTATGTTAGTATTATAAGATAATTCGCCTCGCTATTATTATGCCCATGCAGATTTGTTTAGATCAATGACACACCTACAGTTACATACGTCAGAAGGTGGAAAGTATGATCTCGGGGTGTTTTTTTTTCGATTAAAATTCACAAACGTCCCTACCGATGTCATTATCAATATTTAATAATCCATGCAAATCGATAGGTTAACATTACGATATACATAATATACAATATATCATAAGTCTCTTTTGAATAGGAATAATAGGGATATTCTACCCGAGGGTCACAAAATGTAGTGATACTCGAGTCTTGCCGTAAAAATGCATGAAAGTTGTATTTCTTTATCTGATATTTTTAAAGTTAATACGACAGTTTGCTTCCTCTACAATGATACCAGCCTGGTTCATTAAATTATTCTAATTTTACCGAGACTACAGTAGTATTGTTGACACAGTGATGTCACGAGGTGCATGTAAAACAACATCAGACGACACGAGTGTATTGCATTGGATAAACCAGTATTACATCCGTGGATAATCACGCCTATCATATTATCACCGACTTAGCGGTAGGAAGTGTTAACATATAAGTAACACTGGTGATTAAAAGTATTGAGTCATGGAAGTTTTTAAAAATATGAAGTACTGTTTAAAGGAATGTTATCAACGGTATAACTAAAGGCACAGACAATAGGAGGGTGGGGTTAAGGGTTTTATTAGTTCTTAATAACAGCCAGGATCATGTAAGGGTGTGTCATGTTATTTAGTGTAGGAAAACCGGAGTACCCGGAGAAAAAACACCAGCGGTCAGTACCTGGCAACTGCCCCACATTGAATCGAACTCGCGACCCAGAGGTGTGGGGCTTAATATGTCGAGACATCTTACCACTCGTCTACTGTGACAATAGGAGAAACTATAACCACTAATATTGGTGTTACTGTTACAAAGAATGTATGAGTATCCGAAAAACGAAAATTCATCATTACAATAGCCGGGTAATTGTATTCTGGATTTGCATATTGCAGAGTTATCAGTCCCTTTTAGTAGATACCGTTTGTCACGTCATGTTTTTATGAGCACAACATCATATTTTTCCAGCGAAAAGAAAGTAATGACGTCACAATCGACACATGCCCGGAAGGTAGGTAATTCTGTTATATGCAAAGATAGAAAAATACGTGGATGTGTGTTCTTCCGGCGTCATGCAGAGTTTGTAATTGACATGTCGTCACAATCTGTAAAGCATTCCTATTGTCATTTGTGTGAAATATCCTTACACTGTACGATGTTTGTCAATGCATTCCTCAAACATTACCAGCGCACTACGACATTGTTTAAACCAACACATTTCTTTTTATATGACATGTCTCTTACAACGAAAGTAAATAACGAAAAACCACATATCCTTTTTATGTTCAAGCATTAATTTCAGCTGTCAATCAAATCTTAGAAAGATGGATGCTCTATGTCATAATACCTCGCGGCGATGTATTTTTGAAATGTCAGATGAGTTGCAATCTGAGCGCAAATATATATTGATTAGAGCACAACACGTGCATAATGGTAGTTAATGATCATGTTGTAGTATTGTGTCACAGATGCAATAAACAGCGACCATATTAAATTCAATAATAGTGTTAATTATATTTAATGAAGTAATATGGTCTTGAAATTTCGCCGTAATGGACGTTCTGTATAAAAATGCATATCTTTTTTTACCGTACAGCCAGTTATTTAAGTGGGGCACATTTTTTCGCGATTTGAGGTAAAAACGAGAAAATTTGATTTTAACGGGTTTTATATTTTCGCAATCAGCTTTTAGGGCATAAACAAGTCAACCATTACTTAATATTTCGCGAATCAAATTTTCACTTTCATAGTGATGGCCCGCAGAACCGCGAAATATTATCTTCGCTTAAATACGTTACTTAGAAGAAGGGGAAAATGTATATCTATTTATATATAGAGAGAGACGGATGTTATGGTTGTTTAAACATTCCAATAAAGGTCAGATGTCATCTGTATGTCACAGTGGAAGATTACTCTATATCTCTTATTTATCAAACGGTTTGCGTGCAGTGTCAAATCGATGACCACGTGGTCAATGTTTCCCGCCAAACAAAAAACAGTTGATATGACGTAAACGAAGATATATATGCATGATGAAAGAGAACTTCGCGTGCGTAATTATAAATGGTGTCACGCACGATTAATCATTCTTCATTTCTGGATGATAAGGAGATACATATGTAACAAAGCACCTCACACAGAAAGTAGCAACAATGTGTTTGTTGCTGAAGTCCGCCCATTTTTTATGCCAGTCGACCTATAAGTGTACATACATCTTAAATTGGAACAGCAGTGGTTACGGGAAAATTTTTTTTTTTACTTTGTGGTACACTATAATTCAATAACTTGCGAACAGAATTGACAAAAATGATATTCCAGAAAGTAACATTTGGACCGATATCATAAGTGACTTGATCAAGTGAAATTATGTTAAGGAATTAGTCATTTTCAATCTAATCACAGTGAATCTAAAATGTTTGCCACTTGCCATGGCATATGATGATTCAACAAGGTGAGGGGTGTCCTGATATTGACTTCGAAGAAAGTGGCCCAGCCCTGAGAATGACTTGGTGTAGCATTATGCAGGTTTTGTTTCGTCCTATTAACAGCCATGGTAATAAAAGAAAGTACCAGGTTTGTTGGTGCAGGAAAGCCGGAGTACCCAGAAAAAAACCCCACTGACCAGCTGCCAGAATCTGGCAACTGCCCAACAGGGAATTCGAACTCGCAACCCAGAGGTGGTATGCGATGGTAATGCATCTGAAACATTCAGACACCACGGCCCCTAGCATTACATGTATGTAGGAATACAATTTTGGGTGGTAAAATGTCAACCATTTAATGCTGTTCTTTACTTATAGTTATCTAAGTCATGTCTCACTTGTTGTGTTCTCCATACATTCATCTAGTATCGCTAAGATGGGATAAATGAAGAAAACATGGAATTTTTAAAGATCAGATCTTTCGAAAAACAAAATAAGAATATTTTCTCGAAATGGGTGCAAACTTACACTGTAAACATGGTACATGGTACAAAATACGCTATTTGTGCCAAGGTCTTTTACTACAATAACGTTCCCTAAATGTTTTTTCGACCATTTGAAACTTAGTTGCAGATGTATATTTAGCGAAAATAACGACACCGCGAAATTTTTACACGCCCAAATCACGAAAATAATAACACCGTAAAATGTTGACACGTGCAAATCGCGAAAAATAATAACGCCGCAAAAGGTTTACACGTGCAAATCGCGAAAATAATAACACCGCCAAATCTTTACACAAACTTTCGCGGACATATCCACATTTACGGCATTATTTCTAAATAAATATTTTGAGGGAACAAACGTTTGTTTGTTTATTTAGTTTTCATAAAATCCCTTTACTGTATATAATAAAAGTTCAAGGTTACTTAAAATTAGGTCAACCAATCGAAAACTGTTGAATACATAAGTTCGTGTAAATAGTATGATAATGAATGAAGTTGTTTTTCTTTGGGATTCATCCTTTGGGAAACCAAAATTATTCTGAAACAAATCCCAGTGGTGCAACATATCCATTTCTGATCTGTTTCGAAACCGTTCTAAAGTAACTTTTCTCTTTTGGGGATTAAGTTCTGTGAGATATAATTAAGCAAGTATCTAAACAGTATGTACGAAAAATGTTTCTACATAAAACGAGACGTTAAACGAAAGCGAGACCGCATTCTAGAGCCCCAGAGGATTATTCAAAGGATTGCATTATCCTTATTTCTCACATTTTCCGTAAATAAACATTAAGTGTAAAACCTTTGAGTAACGCGGACGACGCGTAGACGACAGTCAATTTGGAATGACATTTATTTGTATCATTAATTTCTTTCGAAATAAAGAAAAAGAGATTTTGTTTCAATTTAATGTTTCTATGCAGGAAAAATAAAGCAAATTTCCATTTAAGTGAAGCCGCTAATTACCTTAGGAGAATGTTAGAGCAAGTTATTGTCCTATGAGGCAGGTAAACGCCTCTTTAGGGACCAACGCTTAATTGCTTCATTATATGAATCAACAATTTCAATAGAGAAATGCTCTAATGCGTCATTGTCAGGAAGACTCTTGTTTAAACATCTAAAAATATTCATTAATATCGAGTATTTTTGAGGGAGGATGTTACGAATGTCATTTGATGGACATTGTGGTAGTGTTTCGTTTCTAATGCTTTTTCACACTTCAGCTCGTCAAAACTGGGGTTTTCTGTGGCAGAAAATCGACAAATAGTAGATAAGCTAAGCGTTTTACACGCCAGTGGGCATTTAAAGTAAAACAATAATTTTCCATTCGCCGTATTATGCAATGTGATATAGGTGTCCATATGTCTAGATTATAAAATCAATGATGATGTATTGAAATCGATGCTACATTACATAAAATAATGGTTTATGTTGGTGAATTTTACGGATGGTAGGATTTTCTAAACATCTACGATCGAAATCATGGTCGGGAAAACGATGTCCATTTAGGACCAGATGATGTTACGTAAGCGACTATATAATATCTTAATGATTTTATTTTTTTTTTGATATTTAGGTAAGGGCATATGCAATTTATAAATTCATTTTACATAGTCGCAAATGTAACATGTTTTCTGTTATCACACAACTGGTACTTATACAAATACAGGCAACTTTTTGGTGTTGGTATACGGATGGCGAAATCCGATTAGTATTGGACGTTTCTGCTTAGCGATGTCACCTATTGATGACCGTAATTACCATGACGTCGCACTGGTGTATGTCATATGACATTGATAACATGGTTATATGACATGGCTGAACATGCCTGGCATTTGAATTAGATCCACCCTGATCATTTTTATATGACAGATGAAGTAAAGAAACCTTACTTTTTCGGAACGAGTGGTTCCAGTTTTCCATGTTTCCCCGAAGAAAAAATAATTCAGTCCTTTATTTAAACATTAGTACATAATGTATGTTGTACGTTAGTTATTTTATGTTTCAATGAATATGTATAGGAAGTTTGCGTGGGTTGATACTAGGCAAAGTGCTCATTATAATAGTACATATTGAAGGTTGGTGCGCATGCGTAATTCAGTAACCAGAAGGATAGGTTAGTCTCGTAAATTAAGATTTTTGTTGATGTCACAGGGTACGTCAGACAGGTTCTGGTCAATTTTTTTTATTAATATTATGAAATATGAGGCTTATCGAGACTTTGAAAGCATTTGATGATTTAAAGGTGCACATACCAACACTAGCATTGAAAATTTTCAGTTTCATCACATAATCTTTGATGCGCCTTTAGTCTAAATGATATAAACAAAACGATCAGTCTCACATATCGCTACATTCGGTTCGATTGTGTGTTTATTTTGCCTTATTTTAACAATTTGAATATAAATTGTGTGGCTGGACTCTTGAATGCGAAATATTAAGCCTCATGTTGAACGATGCATAGCGAAACTTTCCTCACTTCACTCGCTGGTCTATTGTTTTCTTTTCATTGTAAGACTGGCCTTTTTGGTAATTCATTTTTTCCGTCATTATCATTGGATAAAGATTAGAGAACAATGAGATACAGGAAGTATATCATTAACAGTACTATGCTTATACCAGAATGTAAGTTACCATGAAAATGATTCTTTTCATATCTAGACAGATGCAAATTTTGTTCTGTATCACGTGACCTCATACCTCATGAATCATGAATTCACAGACAATTTATTTTTGTCATCATTGTTGTTTAATTATCAGTATACTTGTACAGCATCATCTAAATATCTATCTTATTCACTAGTTTCTGTATTTCATTACAAAGGTCACTAGGACATGTTAAATTACACGGAACTAATGGAAGTTATGGGTGACAAACGTTAAATAGAAATTTCTCTAAGGCTTCAATTTAACACTTTCGTGTGTGAGTGTGCGTGACCAATCTAATTGTACTGAAAATCAAATTGTTTTCTACACAACCTTTCAACATTTCCAGAAATTTAATTGTGCGGTATACTGTCTGGTTCATTTTAGATTCACCGTTACGTTTCAAAAGGTGCACGAAAAGTATGCATGACCCCCCGAATAGTGCAGCCATATTAGTGAATTAACGTGTCAAATGCAGTGGATGACATCTCCTTTTTCTGTTGAAATAGAGAAGACTTAAATTGTATTTCTAGAATACATAATGTATCAGCCTTTACCGGAAGATTCAGGTCAGGGTAGAAATAATTACCACTGTCTCCTCGTAGTTGGACCCTAACTGTCCTCTCATATTTGAGACACGCAATCCTTGTAATAGTCGGTAGATTAGTTTTCCTCCAGTGATCTGTTCTTACCATTTAATACATTCATGTGATTTCTAGAACATATACTCAGGATTACATGGAATGTAATTTCATGTTCCTGTGATACCACACAAACATCACTGTACTCTTAATAAACTGGGAAACTCTTGTATTATCGCTACATAACAATGAGGTTCTATTTTAATTAGTCCCATGTTGCTTGAGGAATCATTTTTACTGCCTATTATGCAATCCTTTTGTTATGCAATAAAATATTTTGAGTTAAGTTAAGTTTTTACTTCAGAAATAAGAAACTGTTACACTTGTGAGCTGGTTGATTAATGGGCTTTACCCCCTAATGGATTACAGTTAAGGCCACTTAAGGACGGCCACCCCTGCATGCAGTGTGTCCCGAGTGTACACGTGTGTGTCATTTGTGTAAGCCAATCAGAGATGACGTTACAAAGAGCCAATCCATTTTTACGTTATATGGAGGTTAAATAAGTTTGGTTTGTTATATTTATGTCCTATTAACAGGCAGGGTCATGTCAGGACGGCCTCCCATGTATGCGGTGTGTTACGTGTGTGAAGTGAGTGGTGCGTGTTTTGGGAGGCTGCGGTATATTCGTGTTGTGTCTTCTTGTATTGTGGAACTTTGCCCTATCTATAGTGCTATATCACTTTTAAGCCATTTGCAATGCTTGATGTCGACACTAATAGTTTATCTAAAGATGCTCCACCGCTTACCAATGGTATTTTTTCTCAATAATAGGAGCAGACGAATAAGTATTTTTTCAGTTACGAAAGATACGTATTTTACACCATTTTACCATCACTAAAATGTTTGAGCTTCTAATTTTACTTCAAGATGAAAATATTAAAAATAATTAATTGCATCCCGGAAAAAATCCCTGGCACTATGTCCTACATGGAATTGAGTACTGACTATGCAGGCATTAAAAGCAAAATAAATTATTTTATATTTTTTTTTGGTAATTATACATATATATATACACACAGGGTGAAACACCAATAAATGTTCAAATGATGAGTTTTGTTTATGCTATGTCGGCGGTGGAGTAGCACTATCACAATTCCACTGAATGCTGTTGTTTTCGTTAACTTATCTAATATACAATCTTATGATTGCACGACACTGTAGAATTTATAACGCATTCCGACAAATATGAAATGATAATTCCAATATGCTTGTTTCCAACTTAAAACATAAACAGATGTTAATTTGTGAGGGTATACCATTAACAGATTGTTATCGCTTGAGGGTATACCATTATTAAATATGAGGGTATATATCACTATCAATTTCTGTCGTGTGAGGGCATGGCATAAATATGTGCTATTATATGAGGGAATACCATTAACATGTTTTTACATTATTGAATTATTTCAGGTGAACGCCTCGTTGTACAAACCATGAGTGCCAATCACTTTTAGATATCACCGACTTACCAAGGTCATACAACCAAAAACCCAATGTAACAAATCTTTTGCTGTGGCCTAGATATTTTGTAACGTTATGTGAAACATAACAGTAATTCGAAATGCTTTTAATTGGCCTCCATGCTAACAGCTGGTATGCTGCACAGAGGATTATACTTGCGATTGTTTGCATACGCGGTGAAGTGTAATTATGGAAGAAAGAAAGCTTGAGGAAGATAGTTTACAAAGTATCATAAATATTTGTGAAAGTGCCAGATGTATCCACATTAGTTCATAAAAAATATAAGCATATTCGCATTTGACAAAGATCCCATGCTATTCAAATAAACAAATGTCGAATATCGACCCTCCATCATACATTCCATTGTAAACAGTAATCTAGTCTTACTTCTTATGTTGACCGAATTTGAAAAGTACGCAAAGCCTTACTATTACCCGAAGGTTAGACTATACAAATAGACACAGGTGGCAAAAGGATAAATATAAACTCTAAATTTAGCCTCTGCGGTGTCTCATCATCCGGTTATATTATTTGCTAAATGGCAAATTTACTATACATAGAGTTGAGAAACGATGAAATGATGACATTTAGAGGACGATGTGCAGTATAATTATTATTAAAGAAAATTAATGGAAGGCCTGATGAATTTCGATAGTATAATGAGAGAATCTGTTTACAGAGAAATGGCCTTATGCCTAAGAATAAGGTATCAGAAACGTGGAAATTTACGTTATTACGCGAAGTAACTTTTACCGCGAAACTTTCCAATAGGAATAAGATTTTGTATTTGTATGAAGTTTGTTGAGGGAATATATATCACGAATATAGCAAAACCGCGGAAAATTTACCCATGCATATCGCAAAAATAAACGCTTGCGAATATATCCTCGTTTACAGTATCGCAAAGTTAAAACATCGAATACATTTGTAGTTATTCCATCTGGGAGTAAATACAGACATTTCTGTTTTGTCCTTTTTACATGAAGCATTTACTTTATCATCTTTGCTAGGCAAATGTTACGATCCGCTTACTCCTCTTCTGGCAGATCTATCCAGTTCCGGACTGATTTGTAAGCATAGTAAGACCTTAACGCTCCGAAGTCGTGCAAGCATCAACAGCGATGGTCTCTCGTCATAAATATAAAAAAAAACCAAAAAAACAACATTTTGCTAAGTCTAATTTACCTGAAGCATATGTTTTATCATTTTTGCTTGCCAAGGGTTACGATTTGCCTATCCGTCTTCTGCAGAAGAGAACTAGGTGGATCGTAACCCTTGGCTAACGAAGGTGATGTTTTATTCCAAACAATATTCCTATGTTTTATATACAGCGCATAGACGGAAGTTACGAATTAATGCAAGCGCGCCAACTATATGTAGTTCAGACAGGTATCGGTTTCTATGTTTAAAGTGAAAGGGTTAAAGATAGCAGAGTCTGTATACAACTGTGGTTTGGAGAGGTCATGCTTAGGTAATGTTTACCCAGACTGTCTCTATTTCGGAATCCCACTTTGTTTCATAATTTGCAACAGATGTGATAAAAAAAGTTAACACTAAATATAGTACAGAACAGGAGACGAAAGTTAGACAGAAAAATCAATAAATCCAAACGACAAGGAACAGAAAATAAGCGAATCAATGTAGATCAAAGGCTCCGGAAGAATGAGAACGGCTGTTCCATCAACAGCATTGATTTTAATAACTATATCAAAGTGAGGTAAATGTAGGTGATGATGTAGTTTGTAATGTACATGTAGTTGCATTCATAGAAAATAACTAGACTGGTTCACAACTTTTGGCATCATATTTCATAACGACATGTGTTATTTCTGATTTAGGTAGACTTTGAAATTTTTAACGCTTGCTATTGCCACAATTAGAATGGCAATGCACGTTGTGTATGCCTCGTGTTTCTTAGTTAATGAAGATAAGTATATATCTACAGTTCATTCTTTTTAAACAGTGTTATTTTAACAATGTTGAAAGACACACAATAACGCTTTTTACTATGCAGTCCTATTAACTATCAAGGATGATCAAAATCGAGAAAGATCTTGTTTACTTTAATGATATCATTTGACAAACGAGTGTTCTTTGCCTTGGTTCTTGCTGATAAAAACAGACATGTTTGATACGATACGGTAAATATTGGTCACAATGTGTTCAAATAGAATCATTATCTGTGTTTGTATTTTTTGTTCTGAGAAACATTTGATACGATTTGAACATTTAAGAAATGTTATCATTTTATTCAAGCAATAACATATGGCTACCTTGTATGCTACCTACAGTTGGTAATTTAGAACATGAAATTTAGGAACGGTGATTTTCGCTTTGAGGTACAGATTCATAGAATTCTATTGGAAAGATGAGTCATACAAAATGTAGTTGCAAATCAGCTTTCAACAACATCCATCAAGTTAATCGGAATTTTGCTGATTTAAGATATTTTAAGCAGCATACTATCTTGGTGGTTCTTATGTATGAGACAGGTTGGCAGATTTGTACATATGATAAAGTTCTCAATGTGTGGCCTCTCATTAACCCCATAGCGTAGGGGTTACTATCACTGTCATTATATCCACCCCTGGACTATGTCAAGGCAAAACTGAAGGCATTTCAGGAAAGAAAAAACTGACTTTTCATATGCTAACAGAAACTTAATTTGAAGAATACAGAGCGCGACGTCCTACTTCAAAATCAAACAATATACCGTTACTCGAGTCTTTAAATGTATGTCAAAGAACTAAACTACATGTCTCATATTTTGTAGCATACAGTTTTGATATGGCATAGTCGAATTTTGGATATTGCACAACGAACTTATCCACTTGTAACCTCTGAAATATCAATAATGCATTATTATATAACTTACTTATGTAATAGACATTTCCTATTTTCAAGACAATTGTGCAAATGCTTCGTCCACAGACAATAACTCAATCATAATTAGTTTTGTAATCCTCGGTAATCGAGTGGTTATTATCACTGTCATTCTATCCACTCCTGGACAAGTAAGTTTTAAAGATCTGACCAATCTTGAAGGTCTACAGAGACTTCTTCTGAAGATTACAAGATACGACCGACTTCAAAACCAATACTGTGTACTGTACGTTATTCGATCAACCGATTTCTTTTGATGTATATCAAAGGACCAAATTACGTATACCCTGTCTCGTTTGTAAGTTGTCGCACCCAAAGCTTTCAGTTTTACTATGACATCATTCATGGGTTGATATTTATATCGCTATCGATTGGTAACCTCTGGAGTATCGAGATGGTGAAGTTTCGTCTGTGTTGTTAAAGTATTGAAATATGATTATTCGTTTATGTGCAAAATGCCTTTATAATTCATCAATATCACTTTAAAGTGACCTTCGCACAGGCGCATACAAGAATGATGGGGATTCAATCTATTTACAATTTTGATACGATTCCCAAACTTAGCAGTAGCTAGCCCTCGTCCGTATCAGCATACTTGGCCCGTCTACCTTAAAATCGGAAATGTATCAGATGACCTGTCGGCTCTTATCGCGTGTATTTACACACTTACGTGTCTTGTGAGACGGGTTCTCCCATTTCTAAAATTAGATGATAAAAATATAATTGAATACCTCGCTAGGAATATAGCATTAACTCAGTCACCCCCGAAATTTTAAAGTGGATTGGTCTAGACTTTGATTTAGATGAGCCTAAATGTGTCTTCAGGGACGAATGAGTTAAATACAATGTCGTATCACGCAGCAAATGTTATACTCTCGGGAGAAGATTAATTACATAACTTGATATTTAATATGCTTTAGTATAAGTCGGATAGGTCTCCAGAATCTGTTGTTTGAAGTCAAGATTAATTGTGGTTTTTTTTACCCTGGAGATGACCACAGGTGCCTAATAAGCTTTGTCCAGAGAATATTCCATTACCAGGGTATCTTAATTTCCTAGTTAGTAACATTTAACTACGTCTTGTATGTAACTTTGTTTTTTTCAGTTTATTTTCTCATTATTATGTTTTTGACTTATCGGAAGCAATATCGATTCAATACATGCGTCTTGTGTCATCTGAGTGACACGGTTTCAAACGACGAAAAAAATATTACTTGATACTGCAGTTTCGTCGGTATATTATCTATCATGGAATCTAGAAATGAAAAAGGATCCATTATAAAAGACATTACACTTGGAAAATTGCGTTAATTAATGATTAATATTGATAAATATTATATTTTATCAAAAAATACCTAATGACGGCATAACATCGTACAAAGAACATGGCTATGTAATAAGCATTAAATTTGATTAACACAATAAAATATCTTTTGCAAAAGATACGCAATCAGTACTTCATTCCATATAGGGCATAGCGTCATGGACTTTTTTCAGGAAACAATTGATTGTTTTTAATGTTTTATCTTGAAGTAAAATAATAAGCTCAAACTTTTCAATAGTGGTTATGGTATTAAGTAAGTAAATTTTGTAACTGAAGAAAAATACTGATTCATCTGCTGATGTTTTTTTATAGAAAAATATACCATTCGTCAGCGGTGTAGCATCTTTTAAATAAAATTGGATTATAACTTTATTGACGTTTTCTTGACGTCGCAAAAACGTAACAATACAAATTTCAACAACGGAACATAACCGTATTGAAGAGTGTCAGTTCTGCAAGACGGGTGTCCCTGAACTGTCCGCCGGCTGTCCTATGGTCAAACACTTTATATATCCATCAACCAAGAGTTATAGAACTCTAGAGTCTCGCATAAATAGGGAAATACTTTTATGGTGTACTAAAATTAAACGTGACGAATTACGAGTACCCAATGGACACATGGAACAGCTTGGACACAATTATATCTGAATTTTATATCGTAGCTCAACAACGTTTTATTTCCCATCAGGTGTAAATGATTTTAGTTTCTGTTCGGTTTTGTTGTTTATGTTAATTCTGGTTACTGCGGATGCAAAAATCATTACTATCAACACAAAGTCGTCAAATCCACTTACTGTACATAGTTCAATATGATTAAATGCATTTTTTTCGACATTCCGCTAGGCTTCGCTTCGAACACACAACATGAGCACAGCCTAACGGAGAAAAATGATAATAAGGCAAGTCATTCATTTTAGTATATGGCAATCTACCAATAGTTTTACGAAAGTTTGTATCGGCTTTAATCTCTCGGAAACCTGTCCAGTGAACTCATTTTTCTTTTGGAATAATTTGTAGAAAAGTGTATTTGCAGCAAGCAAAAAAAAAGTTAAAAACCATAGACATGATTTTTTCTCAAATCACTTTTAAAAAGTTTATATAAATAATGATAAAAAAAAAAACTAGAAAAATATTAAATGGATGAAAAAGTTGGCTAGTGATATGATAAGGAAAACGAAACAAAGCAGATATAGTCACTCCGAATAAATAATGACTCTGTTAGGCTTTGTTGTTTGGGCTGTTTGACGGAACTGTTATGAACGGCACTCCTGAGTGTCTGGGAATTGATGACAATGGTGGATTTCAAAAGGAGCGTAAGAGTCCTTTTAGCCGATTGATTTGGAATAGTGTCAAATATCATTGCTACAGAGTATAATTTCAATGTCAAAGTCTAAAAACAACATAAAATACAAAACATAAAAAACAACGCAATTAACGTCATTTGTCTGTGTCATACACAGTGTATTTCATAATTTTACTTTGATCAATAGGTATATTGTCAGAAACCATATCGCACTACCAAAGGTTACTGATGATTCTAAAATATCGGTCAGTGGACGAAACAAGATATTGTTTTATTGTTCCTGACAATAACACTGTGTAACGACAGTAGCGATTTATAATTCTCGTGTTGCTGATTTATATAGAAAACAAATCTACAGAGGACAGTGCCTGTCCAAAAATGATGCTGGAAAAATTAACCTCATTTTCCACAATAAAATCTGTCATACTTGACCTAATATCGGCAAAAAGCGATGTATAAGTATTATGTGTATTACATACTGGTATTTATATGTAACATGATATAGCGGCTATTCATCAACCACGTAGATGTGATATTTATCAGCCACGTATACAGACAGATGGCTTTACACGAGTGCGTATTTACTATCGAGTTAATTGAATTAGTTCAGCGATTTGATATGCTATTAGTCTAATGCAGCTGCCATATTTAAACAAGGCTGCGTATGAGAAGTCTAAATGTTTTCCTCTTTTAAATTTTTCGAAATAGGAGTTCAAACAATAGAAGGAAATGGAAAAATATGTATATATATATATATATCCACGTGCTCGTTCTTGACCTTTTGTCGCTTAAAGATATCTTCTTTGACAAAATATTGGGTAGGAATGAATGTCGGCAGAATTCATTGTACATTGGATTTAATTAAAATATAGTAGTTATGTTTAACAAGATACCTATGTTAAGATCACACTACGGATTTTGTTTATTAACATATACCCAATACACGGGTAAAATAACAGTAAATTAGTTTTAAAATGCAATTATCATTTAAATAAGAATTCTTGGTTATAATTGCATCAGTTTCCCTATTTATCGCCATACACAAAATAGACAGAAATAGATAAAGTGATTTACAACTTAAAAATGAAAATTACTGAAACAATTCTCGTCTTCTTACACCTGTTTCACTTGCTAATGTAAAAATGCTTCACAGAATAGAAAACACCAGCGTTACGTTTCACAAAAAGGCCAAAGCAATCTGTAAGCCGATGTATATTTGTAAATTGAAATTGTAATTTGGAAAGTAGACAACTATTTATGCATTGAAATTGGTGTCCTATAGTAATTGCTATAAATAGTTTCCCTTTGATTAGTTTTAGTTTATAAATAGAAATTATTGTTTTAACTGTAAACATTTTGAATATTCTCTCTGAAAATGTTTGTTTAAAATCCCAAAAATGTATATCAGCATTCATGCAGAAAACTAAAATATTTCCAGAAATGAATACAATTGTTTACGGTGAATGTTTTTTTACAAAAAGTTCCCAGCTAATACTCTATACTGAAATATGTGTTCTGTATCAAGGATACAGGCGCGAAATATTCCATATGTAGTTTTTTCTGTACTACACACATGTATGGTGGCTGGTGGCTGATGCTTGCCGTGTTCGCTTTTACGCGGTTGAAAAGGCGAACGACCGAAATATCGACACTAAAATTATGCTTTATCGCATTTTTGCGTATTATGAAGAGAAAATGTAGAACAAAAACTTGTAAACATTTCGCTTTCCATCTTTCCTACCACTAAAAAGCAAAACAGCATGAAAATGGCAGTGGTCAGCCACCATACTTACCAGTACACACTTAACCCTACTAAGTTAATGTCCAAGGACGACAAGATTCTACAGTGGACAGATGTTGAACTTTTTACACTGTCGTTGACTTCTATTATCAGTGAAAGTGTGTTGTTTGTCCTGCTGTTATCCTATGGTGGTCAAGCATAGTCAAGTGGCGTCAGCTGGTGTCCAGTCCCAGTGGGAACCACAAGTCCATTGATAATTCTTTCATTCAAAAAATGTACACATTTGTATAACTGAGTTCAGTACATCTAGTAATCTAATAGATGTCAATGTCTTGTTTCTATGTCAGTTCTGTTATGTCACTAACCAGGAAGTGTTCTTTGGGATCGCCTTCTTCGTCATACATTCCCTACATACTGTGCGATAAGCCACTTTATTTCCGCGTAAACAACACCGTAAAACAACTTGTTTTGCGTGCGATTTACTTTCGCGAATTTTGCGATCACAGTAAATTTATAAAAAAAAATCATTTTCGTGATTTGTCATCTCCATCAATTGTATATTGATAAAAAATTTCATTTACTTTTTAAATTCGCGAAGATTATCATCCGCGGATTTTAATTCCATATATAAATTCTTATCCGTAATTTGAAACGGAAATCGGGAAATTTAGGAGCCGCCAAAATTATTTTGTTTTTGTTATTTCGCATCTTCGCAATTTTCAATGTATTCGCGAATATAGAAATTCGCGTTCAACGTTTTATATAAAATTATTCGTGTAACATCAGGCGAAATAATGCGAAAATTTTCATCTCGCGAAATAAAATGGTTAACAGTAATGATCTTTCAAAATGTTTATTCTCTGTGTTTTTCATCTTTTTATATCACATACATTTTTGTGAGTAGTTGAAATCATTTGGCGGAAAAAAATATCCTATTTGAGTTTTCATTTTAAAAAAGAACACATTTTTTGCAATAGTTGGATAATTCATTGTTAATTGTTTGGGGGAAGAAATAAAAATTCTACAGATATTCAGATATACATTTTGACAGAAAATCTTTGATTTGTTTTTGTCGTCATGTCATTACATTGTAATCTATTATTATAATCTGCCCCGTCTGCTGGAAACAGGTTGTATAATGACTATTTATTATGTTTATATTCTATATTTCGTATTTGTTATACTATTTGCTTTATTAGTGATGCTCTGATTTTCCACTGTTCCCATTGGATAATGCATGACCACGTGCAGGTCGATAGTTTGCATATGGTTTCGAAACATTAGTTAATATTACTATTGTGGCATTTTAAAAAAGAAAGAAACTTCAGATGCCTTTTAGGTTCATGCTAATGCATCAGCGAGCTATCTGTTTAATCTCGACTAGACTTGTTTGATCGTTGATTGAAGAAATAAAAATGCTTTTATTCTCCAAAGTTCATCGAAATCTTCTACTTGCTTCTACAGGGGTGAATTAGTTAATGAAATCCACGATACATGAATGTAGATTTCGATAAGTGGCTGTCGATAGTGGAGATCCAATCCACCGCCGGCAGTGGACTCGTTACTCGAAATACCAATTCCTTATCACGAAGCAAATTCGTTATTCGAAACCAACATGCCTAATTCAGTGTAGGCATATTTCATTCACCAAATTACAAGTTTAACCACGTTTTTCTCTATGGATATGTATGTAATAAACATGTCGGGTCGCCCCTCCACTGCCGGACTCAGACCCGTTATTTGTTTCTCTAACCGGTAGTTGACATTACAGTTTTAGAATAAACATATAAACGTATTGACCATTATAAGTACATGTATCAGTATAGGATTGTTAAGCTGTAATTACACCAGAAAGTGATGACAGGATGGCCTAGAAACGATGTTAAATGAGTCTTTAGAGATATTCCATCGGCCAGTCTGTCTCAGTCAGCAAGCCCTACGGCCTGATTAGCGAACCGGTATCGTGGTCTTCAGCTGATTACTGGACCTTGTCTAGTAATGAGCGCCCCCTGTGGACCTTAATTGCATCAAATTCGCAAACTATTACTTTTCTCGTAGTTGTTTCGTACTTACATACATACCTACATACGACAAGTTGTATTGGGTTTTGGTATAGTGTTTATGTCTTTAAATAGCCTTTCCCCCAAAAGACCACACTAAATAACATTTCCATGCCGATATGACGTTCATTTTAGCCAATATGATATGGTTAAATGGACTATTTAAGTCTCTAATGGAGTCTTAATATATTATGATATTTCAGGGTTGCCATGACTTTGCTATGTCACGTGTTCCCCATGTGACCAGACTCCAGTCGACGTTTGTACAGATCCAGCCGTCCACATCGAAAGTATCCAAGTCTATTCTAGCGGTATTGCAATACTTCAAGTGGAAGACTGTTACAATGGTTGTGGGAACATCGGATGAATGGAATCAGACCGCGCGCAGCCTCCAACGAATGACGTCAGACCATGGCATCAAAGTGACACAGAAGGTTTATTTCCAGGAGCCGTACCCCTCCAATACAAACTTTCCAGCGATAGTTGAGAAAACATTCAGACGGACAAGAAGTAATTAAGATTATGCAATATGTTTAGAAAATTTCCTGTAGCAACCATGTAACTTTAATTTGTTCGGGCAACTTCCAGTCAAAATGAAATATTCATGATAATGAAAGTAACACAAATACATACTAATAAGCAATGTCAATTTTAAATAAATGTACCAAAATACCAAAGCTGCACATGAAAAGGTAATGAATATCTGTGTCCTATAAAATTTTCATCGTCATACAAAACTCACTCGGATAATCATTTGTTTAACTATTTTTTTTTTTTTTTTTTCAATAAGTGGTTAGTAGTATGCCAGATTAAGATATTAGAAATGTACTTCTGAAATATCAAACGGCAAGCTCAAATTAACCTTTTTATATAATTGTGAAATTACCCCATTGATGATACCATAGGTTCTCATTCACGTCTAGATAATATCTACTATTGAAGTTGAAATATCACAGCATTACCTGAAAAAAGTTAAATGTGTCAACCACGATGTATCAGGTATATTAATGCCTTACCTAACATCGATTTTACCACCGATAAAAGACCAAATTGGTACAAAGCCTCACGATGTGTTCTGACAGTATTGGGTTTCATTTACGTAAAGTAGACTTATGCCATGTTATCTATCTTTCAGTCTACATTTTCCTTGGTGATTACTATGCTCTGATTGACTTCGCTCGGGCGATTGACCGGAAACCGGAGACCAGTACTGGGGAATATGTAATTATTGCGCGGGCTGCAGACGATCGACCGTATAACACAGAGGATCATAACTTCTTTATCAAAAGTAAGGCGTTCAGCTCTGATTACAAATGACTATCGTATGTTTCTCCAATCACGATAGATATTGTCTCTCATGAAGCTATTTCATCTTAAATGCATAAAAACATAATTTTTTATGAGGGTTTTGCTATGCTAGTCATCGATTGCTAATACATGCATGGTTTTTAGGGTTATGATGATAAAAATCATTGTATATCCTTTCTTAAACATACAGAATCATAGCAGCGAGGAAATTAGTTTGTAAAACCACGTAACGAAGTTACCAATGGTAATAAAAAGCAGGTCGGGAATAAAACCTGAAAATGATAGAACGTTTTTATAGTTCATATATTTATAGCATGCTTGATACAACATTCTCTTACAGCGTATACAAGTAAAAATGCTTCATGATTCACCTGCACCCTTTTATTCATTTCACGGTGAATCAGGGATGCATGGTAATGATTGGATTGAGCTGAATATCACTGCAGGGATTATGTTAAAACAGTGCAATAAAATATAGTAATTGTTTTGGAAGCTCCATTAATCAGAAACGCCTCAAACGTTTTCAACCTTCGGAATCTTTTGGATATATTTATAAATATTTATAAAGCCCCACCAATATAGTACACAAACGGTTAATAATTTTCATTACACTTGCTATAACAAGCTATCATATTGTAAATAGTATATACGGAGGTGATTAGTGCGGAGGTGATTGTAAAATATAGCATGCCAAGATGATGGAAAACATCGACAGATAGTTATGGCTGATAATATTATCTATGTACTACCAAAGTTGGTCTCTTTTTAACACTAGACAACGCATTCACAGTTACAAATACTTTGATTTGGTATAATGTTGTCTCACATCTCATTAAACGCTAAGGTTATCATTTAAGGACCACCACTACAACATTATTGTTTACGTGCGTTTTAAATCGTGTGGGTTTGGGAGAATGTGACATGTTCGTGTTTTGTCTCCTTGTGCAAGTGGAATCGTTTTCCTTTTTATATTGGTATCGCGCTGTAACATACTGTCAGCAACAACCCATTCAATCACATTATATCGACAACAGGTTAATTATTTCCGTTATGCGGAGCGTTAAGCTGGAGTAAAACTGCCATAACCATTTGATAACGGTATTTTATTAACACTTATGTGGCTCGGCCAGACCACATGACCTACAGCCTCGTCAGAGGGGCAAATGCTCAACCAAAAATCAGATGTATAGATGCACTGAGGAAGTCCTCGGGCTCCTCATCCATATCAAAACGCATGCCCACTACATCGTATCCAGATGGCTTCTTTCGCCTGAAGTCGAAAATTGCTGCCATATATATATCAATTACTTAAAATTTCTTCAATCATCCACGCGAATTTATTGTGAAGTGTGATATGTGATCACCACTGTGTTGAAATAGGACTCAGGTTTGTTTGCATTCTAATCTCTGAATTTGCTGCCTACTCGAATGTCCACGTTTTCTCGATGTTTACAAAGGCTGGCTGCAAATAAACTTCCTGTTTTTCCGATATACATGTATATAAGGCATTACATTTCTTGTATGCAATTTTATACACATATTAAGCCCCACTTCTAATTTGGGATGTTGAAGGATACCTGTGTATATTTTAGGTTTGTAAAGTTGTTGCAATGATATGTGTTGTTCTATTGGTTTTCTGGTTACCAATTAATTTATTGTATTACAACTGGTGTCTTCTCTTTTGTGTTTTTTAGTTTGATAATTTCCCTGCATTCTTTCATTTGTTTATTATACCTTATCAAGGCCCAGTTTAGATAGGTGTTCATCAAGTGAAAGACATAAATGAAAAGTATATAACGTTCAAACTGTTTCCAATTCTTAACTTTGTTATAACATTAATATATTTTGAATAAATAGCGAATATCCATATGTTGAAAAATATTTTTACCATTGATGATTTTATCCTTCCGTTCGTACAGAGTTACCATTACAGAAACATTAAATGAAATCGCAACTGTATCATCGTATCCTTGTAAACCAATATTGAGAGGACCAGTTTGAAGTGAACTCTATTGAAGAGGAGTTTGATAAAGATAGGGCTAATATTTCCCCTTAAACATTTCTCTTTATGACTGAATGAAACCTGCCTCACACATTATTTTCTATGTTTTCCCGTATAGCCCCGTTTGAGGTAAATGTAACAGAGGAGTGTGTGTCCGCCTTCCGGTCTGTGCTGTTGTTGGTACCACGGGCCCCTAACAACCCTCGGTGGGAGACCTTCCTCCAGAACGTGCGGGACCTCAATCACCAACCTCCAATTAATTTACCTCCTCTCCCACCAATCGTGTCAAAGGTAAGGTATTGTATGTATTAGTGGATCGATATGAAATACTGATTTCTAGTGGATTATTTTTATATATACATGTATTTATGTTGTTACTACAACTTACAGATCTATACATTTTGAATATGGGTGGATATGTCATATTACAGTCTAAAATAGAAATAAAGGCCGTGTTCTTTCTTTCTTTCTTCTTTTTTCTCTTTCTTTCTTTCTTTCTTTCTTTCTTTCTTTCTTTCTTTCTTTCTTTCTTTTTTTTCTTTTTTTCTTTCATTCTTCTTCTTATTATTATTATATCCATTATTTAACATGTCACTGTGTTCAAATACATTGATATTATGTAACATTCATCACTAGCTCCTAATTCCTAACAGGTCAATGTATTTATATCCTACACCACTATGTGCCCATCTCTGTATTTATATCCTACAACACAATGTGCCGATCTCTGTATTTATATCCTACAACACAATGTGCCTATCTCTGTATTTATATCCTACAGCATCATGTGCCTATCTCTGTATTTATATCCTACAACACAATGTGCCGATCTCTGTATTTATATCCTACAACACCATGTGCCTATCTTTTATCTACACTCCTACTCTGTATTTATATCCTACAACACATGTATACGTGCCGATCTCTATATTTATATCCTACAACACCATGTGCCTATCTCTGTATTTATATCTCACACACCATGTGCCTATCTCTGTATTTATATCCTACAACACAATGTGCCAATCTCTGTATTTATATCCTACAACACCATGTGCCATCTCTGTATTTATATCCTACAGCACATGTGCCTATCTCTGTATTTATATCCTACAGCACCATGTGCCATCTCTGTATTTATATCCTACAACACCATGTGCCTATCTCTGTATTTATATCCTACACACCATGTGCCTATCTCTGTATTTACACATGTCCTACTACACACACCTTCATGTATTTATATCCTACACACATTGCTATTCTGTATTTATATCCTACACACATCCTATCTGTGCTTATCTTGTATATCCTACTCTTATTATATCTACACATGTGTGCCTATCTCTGTATTTATATATCCTACAGCACCATGTGCCTATTCTGTATTTATATCCTACAGCACATGTGCCTATCTCTGTATTTATATCCTACACACATGTGCCTATTCTTTATATCCTACAGCCATGTGCCATCTCTGTATTTATATCTACACACATGTGCCTATCTCTGTATTTATATCCTACAGCACCATGTGCCTTCTCTGTATTTATATCCTACAGCACCATGTGCCATCTGATTCTCATCTACAGCACCATGTGCCTATCTCTGTATTTATAATTCCTACCACACACATGTGCCATCTCTGTATTTATATCCTACAGCACCATGTGCCTATCTCTGTATTTATATCCTACACACCATGTGCCTATCTGTATTTATATCCTACAGCACCATGTGCCTATCTCTGTATTTATATCCTACAGCACCATGTGCCTATCTCTGTATTTATATCCTACAGCACCATGTGCCATTCTGTATTTATATCCTACACACATGTGCCTATCTCTGTATTATATCCTACACCATGTGCCTATCTGTATTATATCCTACAGCACCATGTGCCTATCTCTGTATTTATATCCTACAGCACCATGTGCCTATCTCTGTATTTATATCCTACAGCACCATGTGCCTATCTCTGTATTTATATCCTACAGCACCATGTGCCTATCTCTGTATTTATATCCTACAACACCATGTGCCTATCTCTGTATTTATATCCTACAGCACCATGTGCCTATCTCTGTATTTATATCCTACAGCACCATGTGCCTATCTCTGTATTTTTAATCCTACAGCATCATGTGCCTATCTCTGTATTTATATCCTACAGCACCATGTGCCTATCTCTGTATTTATATCCTACAGCACCATGTGCCTATCTCTGTATTTATATCCTACAGCACCATGTGCCTATCTCTGTATTTATATCCTACAGCACCATGTGCCTATCTCTGTATTTATATCCTACAGCACCATGTGCCTATCTCTGTATTTATATCCTACAGCACCATGTGCCTATCTCTGTATTTATATCCTACAGCACCATGTGCCTATCTCTGTATTTATATCCTACAGCACCATGTGCCTATCTCTGTATTTATATCCTACAGCACCATGTGCCTATCTCTGTATTTATATCCTACAGCACCATGTGCCTATCTCTGTATTTATATCCTACAGCACCATGTGCCTATCTCTGTATTTATATCCTACACACCATGTCATCTCTGTATTTATATCCTACAGCACATGTGCCTATCTCTGTATTTATATCCTACAGCACCATGTGCCTATCTCTGTATTATATCCTACAGCACATGTGCCTATCTCTGTATTTATATCCTACAGCACCATGTGCCTATCTCTGTATTTATATCCTACAGCACCATGTGCCTATTCTGTATTTATATCCTACAGCACCATGTGCCTATCTCTATTTATCCTACAGCACCATGTGCCTATTCTGTATTTATATCCTACAGCACCATGTGCCTATCTCTGTATATATCCTACAGCACATGTGCCTATCTCTGTATTTATATCCTACAGCACATGTGCCTTCTCTGTATTTATATCCTACACACCATGTGCCATTCTGTATTATCCACACACCATGTGCCTATCTCTGTATTTATATCCTACAGCACCATGTGCCTATCTCTGTATTTATATCCTACAGCACCATGTGCCTATCTCTGTATTTATATCCTACAGCACCATGTGCCTATCTCTGTATTTATATCCTACAGCACCATGTGCCTATCTCTGTATTTATATCCTACACACCATGTGCCTCTCTGTATTTATATCCTACAGCACCATGTGCCTATCTCTGTATTTATATCCTACAGCACCATGTGCCTATCTCTGTATTTATATCCTACAGCACCATGTGCCCATCTCTGTATTTATATCCTACAGCACCATGTGCCTATCTCTGTATTTATATCCTACAGCACCATGTGCCTATCTCTGTATTTATATCCTACAGCACCATGTGCCTTCTCTGTATTTATATCCTACAACACCATGTGCCTATATCTGTATTTATATCCTACAGCACCATGTGCCATCTCTGTATTTATATCCTACAGCACCATGTGCCTATCTCTGTATTTATATCCTACAGCACCATGTGCCTATCTCTGTATTTATATCCTACAGCACCATGTGCCTATCTCTGTATTTATATCCTACAGCACCATGTGCCCTATCTCACCATGTGCCTATCTCTGTATTTATATCCTACAGCACCATGTGCCTATCTCTGTATTTATATCCTACAGCACCATGTGCCTATCTCTGTATTTATATCCTACAGCACCATGTGCCTATCTCTGTATTTATATCCTACAGCACCATGTGCCCATCTCTGTATTTATATCCTACAGCACCATGTGCCTATCTCTGTATTTATATCCTACAGCACAATGTGCCTATCTCCGTATTTATATCCTACAGCACCATGTGCCTATCTCTGTATTTATATCCTACAGCACCATGTGCCTATCTCTGTATTTATATCCTACAACACCATGTGCCTATCTCTGTATTTATATCCTACAACACCATGTGCCTATCTCTGTATTTATATCCTACAGCACCATGTGCCTATCTCTGTATTTATATCCTACAGCACCATGTGCCCATCTCTGTATTTATATCCTACAACACCATGTGCCCATATCCTACAACACCATGTGCCTATCTCTGTATTTATATCCTACAGCACCATGTGCCTATCTCTGTATTTATATCCTACAACACCATGTGCCTATCTCTGTATTTATATCCTACAACACCATGTGCCTATCTCTGTATTTATATCCTACAGCACCATGTGCCTATCTCTGTATTTATATCCTACAGCACCATGTGCCTATCTCTGTATTTATATCCTACAACACCATGTGCCTATCTCTGTATTTATATCCTACAACACCATGTGCCTATCTCTGTATTTATATCCTACAGCACCATGTGCCTATCTCTGTATGTGCCTATCTCTGTATTTATATCCTACACCACCATGTGCCTATCTCTGTATTTATATCCTACAACACCATGTGCCTATCTCTGTATTTATATCCTACAGCATCATGTGCCTATCTCTGCCGCCTACCTGTATGACGCTGTGATGGTTTTCGCCCAGGCAATGAGCAGAGTTATATCATCAGGTGGCTCCCCGAGGAACGGTTCGGCGGTCGTACAACAAATTAGAAACAGCAAGTTTCACAGTAAGTTTCCACTGTAATCCGGTCGCATGTCATAGAAAAATATCAGATTAAAATCAATAAGGATTTAAAACGGGAATTTTGAGTGCAGATGGCACTGCTCAAGTCGTGTCTATTTAGACCGCATTCCTTAAGCTTTTTCTTAATTCCGTACAAAATAATGATTCATCGCGGTTTTTTTTATGTTTTTTTCTTCTCGATTTCATATTTTTATTACACTTGATCCATATTAGCAGTATTCACATCATTTATTTGATGATTTTGATATCACAAACGTGGAAAAACATTTTGAGTTTAACATACGTGAAGCAATGCATTGCAAAGGTGGTTTTTCGAGAGGTAGCGTTGTTCTCATATATCGAGATTTGGATCTTCCGAATGGTTTTAATTCATCACTGACCTTGACTTGAGTCCTATGCCAGTAGAAACTCTTCAGACTGACGAGGGAAATGTGTTTCTTTAAGACGATGCTCAGTGATCTTGTTAAGGATAAACATGTAATTAACTTTAGAGTATTTATAGCCGATGGTATGCTCAGAGATAGAATACCAGACTTCGTTTAAAAGTTGGTGATTTAACAAAGGATGTTAATGAATCTCCAACTTCTTATACAGCCAAAGCAATCGTGTACTAAAGACAGTACTGTGGTATTTGAATATGTAAGCTTTGAGTTTGTTTTCAAATCGCAAATATCCAATGTTCTATATGAATCGAACTATGAAAACCTAAATCCTAGTCCAGGATTAGTTGGTGGGTGACCGGAATGAAGTTTATTACTGATGTTTCGTTTAGATGTGACCCGCTATATACTCAATGTATTATTGTCTCACAAGATAAGACTGATTATATCTGCAACTGCCTCTATTGCACGAACACCAGTCACGTACAATCATTCCAAACTTTACGTCATGTGATCGCTTCTAATACACAATTACCATCATCTATTTAAGACATCTGAAAGTAACTAACTCTGCTGACGTTAAGAGGAACTTAAGTTTTGTCGATATATTATTTAAGATTTGATGTGATTTCATACATGATTCCACATACACCATGTTAGTGTTCATAAAACATTTTAAACTTGACAGTTTTAATAAGTAGGTTTACGTAACGTCAATCGAGTGGATTAACGATGCGATGTCAACCATTTAGCTATATGATAATATATGACAATATGATTCAATATTCTTGTAACCAGCATTTTTACTGGCTTAAAGATTTATTTTTATCATCCAATAAAGAAAGGCAATACGTTTACCCAATTATAGAGTGAAGGTGGGTGTCTGAGTGATGGGATGGAGGAAGATATTGGGTAAAGGTGAATGAATGACTGATGCAGTGGGTGCCTTGTCTTCATTCATTTTAATAATGTACTTTCAGTAATATTTTTGATACAAATTACTGAAATCGTTTTCCAATTTTTCAATTCTGTTATAAAATTATATAAACAACTAAGATTTTACCCAGGAATAGTTTCTATAGAATGAAAGTGTGACAATATGACAAGCACACTGCCGCTCTTCGCATGATTTCCCTTTATCTGAACTGGCATAATCTCAATATTGCCCTGAGTATTTGTATCTGAACCTGTATCTATTTCAATAATACGAGTATTCCCCTGTTTCTATCTGAACAGATACATTTTTAATATAACACTATTTTCCTGGTAATTTTGATCTGAACAGGTACTATAAAATTTTCTGATACGAATAATTATTTTATTTGTACAGGTATCCAAGGTTACGATGTGTACATTGATAGTGACGGTGACGCTGAAGGAAACTACTCCGTCCTCAGCCTGACTAGAACGCACCCTGGTCGCTTAGAGCAAGTGGGCGACTTCAGAATGACATCAGACGAACTAGGATATCCGGTAAGTATCTGTGAACAATTTGATGATTCAAAAACAAAAATGATAATTAGACAATTCACTTACTTCTAATAAGGTATGTGTATCATAAGGGCTATATATTTACATTTTGCCACTGCGACTCCCATTATTCTAATGATGATCGTGATCTGCATTATTAGCGAATAAATGCAGCCTAAACTTGGTGTAGTAATATCTACATCAATGGATGTGAGTCTTGTTTACTGACACCATGTTAGTCCGCGCGGGAAAATTGACATTGTAGTTGAATGAACCAGTATGGTTATGAAACTTATAAAAATATCTTTTAAATGTCTGGATAAATGGAAGTTAGTTGAAAAAGCTATTGAAAAACACTTAAATTTTGTTATCTTTTCAATTTTTATAGGGACTATTTTTATCAAATTGAACTTGGCTGTTGAGGTTAAATGTCTGAAGTGGGAAATTTAATTGTTCACTTGCATCTAAATTATGTTTTACTTTGAACTAGATAGTAAAATGTAAATATAACAATTAAAGGATAGTTAAATTGCATTTATTGGAGATATAAATGTAATCTAGGTGGCGCCCTAACGGGCGCTATTCTATTTATCTGCCAGCCGAATGCATTTAATTCTTCAATAAATTCAATCTAACAATCCTTTAATTGTTAAATATAAAACGAAAAACGCATTTCCATGTTGAATCTCACTATCGAAAAATCGAAACTTATAACAATAATTGCACGAGCTGCAACTATCGCTAAAGAAAACCTCCTATTCGAAGATTGTTTCTTGTTAAGATATTTCTTTAATCGTGTATTTTGTGGCAGCTGAACAAAAGTGTTTCATTTGTTCTTTAACGTGTAATATGGTAGTATGCATGTTTTGGCTTTTTCGCCAAAATTATTCCGTCAACAAAATCAAATTGTCAACAAATCGTTTTGGTATTTTCCTAAAATACCTCAAAGAGGTGAACCAAATGACATATATTTCACTACAGGCAAACTATCAGTTAAGCAGGCGATCGTAGACAACGGCTTCAAACATATTAGATGGTCGATAAATAAGAATAACTATCTTTCTGCTTGTGCTTATGACAACATTATTTAGGCAGAGATAAACAATTGAACACATAATGTAAAATTATTCAGATTGATCAACCAATCAAGATAATTTAAAACATCTAGCTGACCTGGTCGGAGAGGCCAGTGACGTCATGCCATAGCACGGCGTCCATATCGTCCTTGCGTCGCCCATCCGTTGTCCGTCCATCAACGTTTGACTTAAAACGCAGCTAGTGATACAAAGTCTTGAATGAATTTAAATAATATTTTGCCAGCCATCATCAGAGAAAGAATACCATGTTTGTTTATTTAAAGATCCCCTAGGACAGAATGCTCCGTGTTCTATATGTGAAATTAAGTCAAGTCCTTGAAATAGCTGCACGGCATGATTTACTGAATGATGTTTCGTCAATTTGTTCAAAATAGTCCGGGGAATGGAGAACCTATATGTATAAACAGTTGATCTGAACCCTGAAACTTGTGGGGAGGGTGTGATAAGTCTTTTAAATCGCCAATAGTCATAAAGCACTAAACTTACTTTTAACAGAATTTAACCGCAAAATATTCCCATGAGGAAGTGAAATTGATCTTGCAGCAAAAATGGACCTGCTGTTTTTATCTCGGCTGCATTACTATAGTCTGATTGGTATATTCGGCGTTAGGATAATAATATACAATATAATACAAGAGGCAAATATACTAGCCGTGTCTGCTGTATATAATTAAATCACACTTGTTTGTAGTCCTGACGAAAGCCTTATTACTCCCCAAGTACACATACATCAGCTTACTGTTTTCAGCATGAATGGTATGGTGAAGCCTTCTTAATTTTCCCCGTTCGATTATACACAAGGGAGCATTTAGTGACGCAAGCAGGGTTCTCAAATGTGTTCACCAGTCCATGCATACGCAGCCAAAGACTAGTGTCTATAACAAATATCCATCTATCATTCCTTGCATGACATTCTACCTCTTCAAAGTGAGCTTCCCCTTTCTACACACGCTATAAAGATATCTTCCTATACGTTTTGGTTTGGTAACCAATGATCGCCATCTGCAATGCTTGGCTAACTAAGATTTGTCAGGCCATCATGAAGAAAACAAAAGTATGAATTACTCTTTAATTTACTGCGTAACGATGACTAATTATAGACGTAGGATTTTTCTTAACTTGGAATGCGATGCCTGTACGAGTTGTCAGAAGGCTTTTAGACTGCCAGGGTTACGAATGACCAATACATTACGAACCCTAAACATACATGTACAACTACATTATGAAGTTTAAAATGAGGGGATGGTGGGAAGAACTTAAAGAAGTAAAATCAATGTATTGATTTTTTATTTGTTAAAAAGACAATAATAGCATGTTAGGTAGGTTAATAATAACTTGAACGGCCCGATGCATTATTTCTTAAAACTAATCAAATCATAATGGTCTTGACTATTATTTTCACTGTTCGCTAGTAGTATCAAACATGGTATTTATAAAGAAATTTTATTTTTTCAATCTATTGTAGAAACTTTTTTAACCATTAATACAAAAATAACGTTTAACTGCCATGGTTGCTACAAGACTAACGACTCATATTGTTATCCAAGAATGACAGTGCCTGTTACTACTTCATTCATGCTGTCAAGTATATATGAATAACTATGTAAAGTAACCATAGTATAAGCGTAATACCGTCATATAATACATACATATGTTGAATAACTTCATTCTTAATTCGATTGGAACGAGTATGGGAATAAAATAATAAATCGGCGAAAGCAGTTGAAAAAGGCCAGGCGGTCTTGAAAAGGAAAAGTCTTTCGCTGATGCATCGACAATACTCACAACTCAAGGTTGTCTGTAGGTCACGTAGCACTCTTGATAAAAATAATGTCACTACTGTATGTTTGTTTAAATCTGTCCTTAGTAACAATAACTAACATTTTTAGGAAACATTGGTATTCAAAGTCTCAATGCCATTTAATAGATATTGAAATAAAAATTCATTTGAGTGAAACATAAGCCAAAGTAGCGCAGCAACTCAATTTGATGTGCATTCGCAATTAGAAAATTTATTGCATTAAATAAGTGTCCAACCAGCTTTGTCTGCCGTTTAATTGTGTCTTCAGTCGAAACAAGGGTCGGTGTTAATACGTGCAGGTTCTGGGATTTAACTCAGGCCACCTACAATAAGGTCGATATTTATATATATATTTAGCCAGACGATTTAGAATTATCTTACCAATGTCATTCAGTATTGTTTCTAATTTGTTTTGAGACTGGAATTCTACATATTACGAACGCGTTTCAACAGTGAATAAATAACGAGACAAAAAAATGAAAGAACGAATAACTAATTAAGATTTGTACTAACTTGTAGAAAATGCTTGATGGAAGAATACCATTTAATTTGATAAGGAATATTTATTATCTGGAGCATATCGAATTTCAGTATTCCGTTGGTGTTTCAATTTGTGAAATTTGTAAATTCTTTTAAGGTAAAAACTAACATTGTTTATCCTTAAAAATATAGTTAAAAGTAATATTTAACTATGTTAATAGTCGGTATTAAAATGCTTGGCCATGATGTTCCATTTATAGGTTGTATTTAACCCTGTTGTCCCTCTATACGTTCAAACACATATCGTATACTTGTCCTGTTGTTTATTAAATAGACTTGGTTGAGAACATTTTCATCCTGTTGTTAAAGCTACACTTGACCATTTCAAGATAATTTGTGTATTAGTAATATTTGACCTCACATTCCTTATAGTCTGGGTAAATTATACTTGATCACATGTCGTACCTTTACCAGTTTGGTTCTTGGTTACAGCTAACCTTTGTCATGCTGCTTTTATATATTGTACTGAAAAAGAAGTGTTCTGTTTGTTGCTTTAGCAGCAGCGTTTCCTATACTCCACAAACTTGACATTAAACAATCTTTAACCCTGCTGATCAAATAGTCTAGACAAAAAAAAACCCTTCACTGTGTTATTCCTAATTGATGTAAAAAAGCGGCACTGAACCATTTAGTTGTTCCTTTCATAATCTAGTAAATAAGTATTCCTAAACCTTGTAGGTTTTTTTCTAAGTTAGTTAAAAAGCCTAAGCTGACATTGCTGTTTCTTAAGTCAGGGCAAATTAATAGATTGACCTTGTTGTTCCTGCCTCAAACGACATTGGACCCCGTTTTGTTCATTAAGAGCTCCATTATCTGCAAGCTCGTTAATCTAAATTAACACAGAAAAATATAACTCAAATACTTTGATTTCAGCTAAATGGTTGCTCTAAACTGATAATTCACCTTGTCACTTCAGAGTTTTTATCTCAAGCACGAAATCAATTGGCAATTGGGGAGGGTACCTCGAGACGAACCAGAATGTGGATTTGACGGTGAACGCTGTCAGTACGAGCCAGGTAGGTTATCAGAGTAGATGTCATCACCCATCACAAATAAACCAATGCAGCTTTTAGACTTAGTGCTAATGATAGCACATCGTGCCTTAACCCTCAAATCATGTCATCAGTTTTAATTTCAAATGCCACTTCCGTCTTAAAATAAATTCGGATTCAGTAACGAATCTGCTTCTGATACAACACAGACTTGAGCATCGGAATACTGCTGCGGGTGAAATATATAATCTAAATGTTATTAACACTGTCATGAAACTAGCAAAAAATATCTCGGTGAGGTTTCAGAGGTTATGCATTACCATTTTATTGAAAGGAATTTGGTTTGAATATGACTTCTAGCATAAAGGAAATCAACTCTATGCATTGTAAGTTATCCTACTAGCTGATAAAATATTATAAAAACAAAAAATGTGTTTTAAATATTGATTCATTAAAATGGCACAAGATATAAGATATTGGTTATATCATATTGGAACTTGAATATTGGGAAAAGTAGTAATTGCCGCGAGCAATTACCTGACGGATATCAATTTACTCTGTAGTGCAAACAGTTGATGAACAGTATTCTAGATAATTGTGTACGGATTCACATCATCCATCTGGACAATTTATACAATGCACCGAACAGGAATTCTCTCAAGTATTTATACCCAATTTATCATTTCACCTTTATCAAATGATATAAGGCTGCCAGTAACCTTCTGCTCATGGCAATGGATTACAGTACAACAGCTATCCAGACATGGTAATCACAAAGGCTGGCATTCTTAAATCATACTCCAAGTTAAAGTGAATAGTCGGGCAAAGAAAACCAGTCTAAATCGTTCATTGGTCTTCAAAAAGTCCTTACATATCAAAACGACGGTCAAGTGCTGCTGACGTTGTCCAGTTGATACCACTGAAATTATGAAAAAAGCCCCGTACAAATAGCACAGATCTAAAAATAAATTCGCCTAACTCTTTGAAAGCGGGGGCTACGTGGAAATGTTAACACGGATATATCGAGCTGGAAGGAAATATATTTTGTTGGAGTTTCTCTTCCCCAATTTATATATCAACTTTGATAAGTATATGGAAAGGAATCTCAATTCAGATTTAATTTGCCGAAACTATTTCCCCCACTTGGTTTTGAAATGGAAACCCCGAATTTTGTTACCCACGAAAAAAGTTTGTTTGACAGTAATCGATAACGCTTGTATCAATAAGTGTGTTGTTGATATAATGGTATTATCCTTAACATGTTTGCAAATTCGAACGCATTTTTAGAAAATAGTGACCATATCTAAATATAGAATTGTTTAAAACGAGAATAATATGTAAAATGCAGAATAAAAACAAATGAGAGAGTCTAATTGCTTATGAACGAAACGTGTTCTGGTCACGATAGATTCAAATATATGTTATCAGGACGCGAAAAAGAAATGATGCATGTCTACTTACGTCTATGAAAACATCCCAACGTCCTCAAAAATGGTTAAATCACGTGTTTTAAGTTTCTATCTCACAAAAAAATAAAAGTAGATCATATTAAATAGATTTTGACATGCTAACAAGGTTAACTTCTTCATGGAGAAACGTTTAGCAATCAAAATGGCAACTGACTCCAAAACGGAAAAGGATGGGAATCAATGCTCACATATATGGTCATTGAATTCATGTATATCTTTAACATTTCTAGTTGTGATAGGAATATTTTTGGAAACAGTTTTACCGCGAACCTATTTTTATATTTTATGTTTCGGGTAATGTTTCCCAACCGACCTTCACCTCAATCAATCTTAATTCATTCACACCTCTGGGGAAACACTATCTCTCATTAATTATTTTGAAGTTAATTGCAGGTCTGTGTGCGTCTTTTTATCTCATCTTTTCTTTAAAATACATTTTTCGTGAAAATAAAGACAAAAGGATAAATTAATACTTCATTACGTTTAAAGATACAACGTAAAACATTTTTTTCTAAAGAAAAGAAAACAGAATTTTTGAAATGTTTTCTTGCTTACTATTTAGAAAGAAAATGATTCACATCACTTCCTTACCGGAAATATACATAGACAAAAACTTCCTACAATCAATATATGTGTCGTGTTCTTTAGATTGGAAGATAGCGACCATATGCAGTGTTGTAGCGGCCGCATTGTCCGTAGCCAGTGTGTTTGCCTGCAGGTTAGTATTACCATTACAATACATTCGATACTCTCTTCAATATCATAATCGCCGACTGCACAGATAAAGTTTCAACATCCAAACGGCGTATTAACCAACTGTGATCGGTAGCGGAAATCAGCTCCGATTTTCTGTCTCTTCAATCATATTGAACCGTTAAAAAATGAAACAGAGACAGGAAGTTTGTAATCCCGGAAAAATTGCATAAATATGTTTCCCCTGTCATTATCGATCAATCAAGATACGTCAGTCTATTTGGCTGAGAAATGGAATGAAACAATAGACCTTTCATTAATGTAATAAGCTAGAAAATGTCATTATCGGAGATGTTTATATCGTAACTTTATGTGAATTTCAATGTTGTTAATAGTGCGAATACTGTTGTAAGTCAGAGGTGAATAATTAATCAACCTATTTAATAAATGCATTGATCTGTTGCATGTTGCTCCAATTACATTTATGTTCTTATTTATTGTGTATATCGATATATGGAATTATTAATATTTATTGTTTCCTGTTTTGTCCGTATATCTTGAAAATAATTGCATTTCTTCGTAGATTTCGTAATAATTTACTCTCTATCCATGGTTTTAGCATCGTGTCCATTCTGACTGAACAATATTTTATCTTTGATTTCTATTTGTTGTCATAAATCAAAATCTCGATAAGGTTATTAGTCAATATGATTGAACAACAAACTGAGTCTATACACCTTCTCTATTGTCTAGGCATTATCTGTATGAACAAAAACTAGCCCGGCTGCTGTGGAAGATCGAGTACAAAGACCTGATACTGGTGGACTCCGTCCACGATATCATCCCACCTGCCTGTCCAAAGGTACATTACTGTTTGATTCCAACTATTCCGGCTTTGCATAATACAGATTTACCTCCCTTGCATGTAGGTATCTCTTGTGACGTCATCATTTTTGTACGTCGTTTTCTCCAACAAATTATGTTACGCTCGCAAACACATGATGCCACAATCTGGACACTTATGAAATTTTTATATTTTCTTTTTATATATATATTTTAGCGCAAATCCACCAATCCTTGGCGGTTTCTGATATCCAGTGATGAACCAGAACGGGCAACGTTACTGGGAAATACAAAAGATATGAAGAACGGAGAGTCTAAGAAACCTATCACTATCGGTTCATTTAAAGGAACAATTGTATCGATCAAACATATTTATAGGAAAAATGTTGACATCAATCGATCATTAAAGAAACAACTACAGTTACGTAAAGAACTTAATCATGATAACATCAATAGATTTGTTGGAGCGTCTGTGGATCCCCCTCGGGTGTATATTATCACACAGTTTTGTGCCAGAGGGAGTCTCGCGGTAAGTACTAGCCAATAGAACAATGAAGAACAAAATGACGTCAAAGTTTTAGGGCAAAAATGTCCTAAAATAATTGGAAAACCGCCAGTAATTACCTAAAAGTATTGCTACTTCGAAAGATCACAAGTAAATAAATATTTTGTCAATTTTTTTGTAAAGACAACTTTTTTTGGTTAACCATTTTGACCAATTTCACTATAAACTAGGAAATTCAGTTGAATGAACTAAAAATTTCGCAATCAGTCGATAAAATTACTTATTATGGACTCATTTCTTAAAATTTTACAGGTCAACCTTTCGCAAACATGTCGATGTGTTGTGAAAAAAAAGCAATATGTTTGCGCAATACAAATCTCACTATACTGAAACAATCTAAGATAATACTAAGTTTTTAATGATAGGTTTTTCCATGACAGAACACAGTTTACAACAAAACAAAATAGCGTTTTGATAAGGACTATCCTTATACACAAAATATGTATTACAGTTAGGTCACTCTTGCGGCAATGCATTGATCAAATATTTACTTATATATGTCTATTACAGGATATATTACAGAATGAAGACCTGCACCTTGATGATATGTTTGTGGCTTCATTAGTCGCGGACCTAATCAAGGTAAAATCGATGATGATGTTGTCTAAACGATAAGAAGCAGCGCACTCATGTCTGAGTAATAATGCATGAAGTAACCATGGCGTAATGCCAAGTTGGTAATTGCTCAGCGCATAATTCTACATACAGAAGATATATACGGCTTCATAAAAGATAAATACTGTTAGCATTTAACTCTACATACGATAATATATCGTCATTAAATTTATGTTTGTCATAGTGTATTAATTATTTTGCAATTTATACAACCAGAATAAGCATTAAGGTAGCTCCATACTTTTGGTAAAACCCATGTCATGTTTTTCTAATAGGTCTTATTTTCTTGCATTATTCATGTAGATTTCAATTCTGTATAGAAAAATGGGTGTTCTCGACCTACTTTTTGAGATATTTGAGCTTGAAATATACCATCGGTACATATTTGCTGGCCGCAAAAAGAAAAATCATAAAAATATGTTTTCCGTGAAATTAGGGTGAATGTAGTCTCAATCCAGTTGATTTTTTGTCTTTAATTTCTAGCGATAAAACAATATACAAAACTATTGTATTTTTACAAATGCAAACTAATTTTCTTTATTTTCGAGGACCGTTTCTATACGTAATTATCATGTTTTGCCATTTTTTCGCCCCTAAAAAAACAATGAATAGGCAAAAAAGAAATGAAAACCATGTCAATTTCACAATATTTGTATCGCGAACATATTGAGAACGCAAAATATTGTATACGCGGAAAATTGGGGAGGGGGAGAGGGGGGAGAGGGGCGGTAATCTTTCATTTAGATATCAGGGTAGCATTAAACTTCTCAACGTAACATATAAATACTAGAAACTTCATAACACTTGTTATATAATCTATCAGTAACATGACCCCAGCGAAAGCATCTTCGATATTCCAGGGGTAACTTTTTCGTTATATCCACTCCTGGACTAAACAATAGTGAAACTAAAGGCATTTCATATGGTCTAACATAGTATAAGGGTGATGATAACCCATGAATTATCGAGGATGAGCAGAATGGCACGGATATTAATGTTGAGGATTTATTTTTCCAGGACATTTCGGTTAACCGTATTGTGTCAATGGGGTATCAACGTGAAAATTGTACATCCACTGAAAAATACTTTTATATTTCCAATTCGCTGCCATTTCGGCATCTTTGTTATTAACTGGTACACGTTATATTTTTCATCAGGTGTCAATTTCACGAGCAATAATCCCCGCAGCACGCACTTATAGTGGTCGTAGGTTTCATTTCGCAGAAAAGAAATCCCAAATTTTATGGACACAAATGTGATATATATTTATATCTTTATGGTTGCCACACTAAGTAATATAGCATAACATATGACCAATAAAGTTATCTGATATATAAAAAAGTCTCCAATTCCATATAACTCCACGGCAGTTATAAATGGTTGGTACACAAATATCTAGGTGGATGCCTTTTATTATCGATTCTACATTTATTTTGCTGTTCATTAGAAATAAAAGAATAGCTTCAAACATAGACACCAAAACATGGTTTGGGAGACGTTAAACAGATATTTAAGCTTTTGTTGTTGGTAAATCAAACCTATGGTCACTGTCAATTTCTGTCATAGGGCTCATTACTCATGACATTAACTGGGTGAATAGGTTACTTTAATAGTGACAAATTGTTTCAAAAGAAGAAGCGTCATTTTAAAGTTAATTGGAGACTCTCGTGCAATTAGTACAAATGTAAATTGTCAAATAAGGATGATTGTGACATGTTTTGAATAACCATACAGATCTAAAGTCGGAATGTACATACATTTAAAAAAGTTCAATCGATTTTTTTGAGTCCGTATGTACTTTATGATTAATTCTGTGGTGACTATTTGTACAGTAATAAACAAATCAATCGTACCTGTTTAAAAACAGTCAAGACATAAATAATTGTGAGCTTAGACTACAAAGCAATACCTAATTGGCTATTAGTTATTTGACGTAACTACTTTGTATAATTTTCGGGTGTGATATAAGCGACACACGATGTGTCAGTTAATCCTATTATCGAAATTCCTGCTGATTCCAACGGAAACAATATCGCCAGTGACGTCATTAAGAGGTGAATAAGTATAGGTCATTTGATCGATATATATGTATTTCATCGCTGACGTATGCAAATGTATTGTTTTCCTAAACTTTTAAGTACATAGAATATTCCATAAAAATTTCCATCAGGCTTTTATACTTTGAAAAGCAGTGGCTATTGTAACAGTAATAATTTCAAAAACTAGATATAGTCTAGTTTAGAGATAAATAACCAACATTATGACGTAAGCAGGTCCTTTTCGTTCTGTTGAATTTTACATTTTTTTCCGGAAATACTTTAAATAATGTTCAAAATGTTTGATTTGAGTGGTTATTTTTATTGCTACTTATCACTTTACGAAATCATAATGGGAAACGACTGGTTCGCCCGTTGACAGTATAATGTGACTGGTTGCGGTGTGTTGCTTGTTGTCTTCAGATTGCTTCAGTGATATAGCATATAAAAAGGGCAATATTTCGTTCCATTAGAGAAGAAGACACAACACGAATAAAGGCTATGCTTGTTGTTGAATGGTCGATCCTTTTTCAAATATTTCAAAAATAAAATTTGTTGAAATTGCAATTGAATATATCTCACCTCGCCCTCCATACACTCAAGAGACCACACCCACGGCAGGGCGTTAATAGGACGTAAATTAAAAAAAAAAAATATCATTCCGAATGACTTTCCTCTTTCCATGACAGATGTCTATGATTGATAATATGGCAAGTGTATCACACTTTTTCCTTTTTCGTCTTTCAGGGAATGTTGTTTATCCACGAGAGTGAGTTGGTATTCCATGGCAATCTGAAGTCTAGTAACTGTTTAGTGGACAGTCGCTGGGTGTTGCAAGTCAGTGATTTCGGCCTGCATCACCTCATGTATAAAGACACTTCGCCCAAACATGATACGGATACATATCACAAAGGTATGTTGTTTTGATATATATAAAGGCACTTCGCCCATCTCTATACGAACACATATCATAAAGGTACGTTGTCTTAATATGTAAAAGGACAATGTGTCCCTCTCGATACGAACACGTATCATAAAGGTATGTTGTCTTAATAAACATCATAAAGACACTTCGTCCATCAGGTGCACTATCGGTCATTATTCTTGGGACTATTGCAAAGAGATGGTTTACGTCCTTGATGTATTGTAATATTTTCCTTTACTTCATCAGAACTATAAATGTAAAATTATTTTGAACTTTGTTAATTGTGTTCTTTGTTATATAGAAGTTTGTTTATTATCTTATTGATATTGATACGATAGACTTGTTTCGCTGTTCAAAATAGTCGTCTGCTACAGCACTGTCCAGTCTCTATGCACGTGTGATGACTTACCTGTGTCATGCTTGAATGCGTTTTTGGGTGACATCGGATCTAGAACTCAGGCACCCCGACTGATATTGTATAATTTTTTTTTTCTATTATGTTTCTCTTACACAAGGCTGGATAAATTAACGAATATTTATTAGAACCGTCTATGGTCACTATGGTTACTAAGCGATAGTGCAACGTACACTTAGTACCTAGTGTGATGTGAAATAAATTAAATATAATCTGCTAAATAACACCATTTCGTTACTTTCTTTCATTGACTACATAAACCTGATAAACATTGTATTGTTCCGGAAGTTTCCAAAGTCGATCAGATGCTTAGAATATCGTGACCGATGCAAGAGTTTGTATGATACGCCGCTTGAATTTTAAACAAAACGAATGTGTTTAGCACTGTTTAATGTCACTGTTGTTAATTTGCAGAATAACATCCCTGACAGATATCTCTTATTTTGAAAGGTTAGTGTCACTAAATCACGGCGAAATTTATGAAACGGTATAGGACAATGACTTCCGGTATCACGCGCGCAGTTGGAATCTGCGCATAGCGGATGTACACAGACTCCACACCCGACAAGGAAAACAATAGTGCGAGAGTACGTTCGCACAAAGAAAAAGACTGTTACTAATTATTAGAAATCAATATAATTTTTGGCAACGCATGGCTAAATCCTAAAATCCTTGTTTTACATTTATAGGGTTGCTATGGAAGGCTCCAGAACTACTGAGGGACATCAGTCATAACACATTTGGTTCCCAGAAGGGCGATGTCTACTCATTCGCATTAATTATGTTTGAAATCCATGCAAGAAAGGGACCTTGGGAGAATATAGAAATTCCTCCAAAAGGTATGTTTATAAATATTACCTAATGTTGTTTAAAGGGACAATATGGTGCTTCTTTACTAATAGTGTTGTCATTGCAAGCACGGAGTACTAGGGAATTTGTTTTAAAATAATGGTTAGACTTGTAATTTGTTAATGTTGACGCAAGAAATGTATGCCGATGTATCAATGTTTAGAATAAAAATATTTAACAACTTAGATAAATAAATATGCAAAATATATCGAATGAGTTAATAATAAGTAAGTAACTTAGTAAATCCTTGTGAAAAACCTATTGTTGCAATCATGCCAACTGTTTTAAAGAGAAAATGTAGATGGAATATATAATTTCGCCATACGAATACGAGTATGTTTAAGTTTCTCATTGTTAATTGGTATTTTCGCGTGAAAGTTTCTGGGTTTTTTTACCCATATATATATTGGAATGTTCCAATTGGTCCATTAGTATTTTATTGGACGATTCCATTTTCTAAGTTAGATATTTTTATTGGAATGTCCCCAATGTCCCTTTGGTATTTCCGTAAGAAAGTTCTTTTAGATTCATATGGCATTGAGATTGGAAGGCTCGCCGTTGTCCGTGTGTGCTCTATTTGATTGTTGAAACGGCTGTTGAAGTTTCTATAGAAATTTTTCCATCGGCATATTTATTAGAAAAAAAGAAGACTTTTCCAATATCAAAAGAAAAATGTGTCATTCTAGATTTGACGCAGAACGATATCGAATTACATACGAGAACTCATGAATCACATAACACGTATTCTCTCATAGCAACTTTCGTGATTGTATTCATACGAGACTCAACTTACCAATCATAAGTGCTAGTAATATAGGTCTTTTTCATCAATTTTTCTTTGATTTTATTACAGATTATATGGGCTTGTATATTTATATCGTGATGATCCCATTTTATAGAGAAAATAACCAACATAACAAAAACAATATCTGCTCTCTGAGTCGCTGTTTGATAATTGGTATTTTAATGTATATTTTCTTCAATCATCATTTGTCGCTGGGAACACACCAAAAGATATACATTTGTAAAGGTTTAGTTCGTGTCGTGCAATAAACACGGAGATTTTATATCACATAAATGCACAGAAAATAAAAAAGGTCACCTGGAAATCTCTGATATACACATGTCTGATATCATTCCAAGTACTTTATTGTTGAGAAGCAAAGGTTCGTAATTTGTAATTACTTCCGGTGAGTCACTAACGTCTCAAAAAATTGAGTGCCATCTGGATGATCGAATTTTATTATTTAGTTAAAGAAGTCTTTTTGAGAAAAAAAAACCTGTGATCTTGATTTAATAATAATGTTTACAGTAACGGTATACGATATTCATGGGTAAAGATTTAAATAGTAAATAGCAACATTGATATATGCTTCTCTTCAGTAATATTAGCTGTACCCACAAAAGGCTTATGTACTTTAAATGTATTGATAGTTTTCTTCCTTTTCAATAATAATTCTTTCATTTTCTTCACATGTATCTAGGGATTCCGAAACATAATGGCAATTAAATGTAATGAATCAGTTAAATACCTATACCAGACAGTATAAATTGAAACCTTAATAAATAGTTTCCTTATGTAAAACATTGATGATCATAACAGAGAACTAATCATGTTCAATATCTCTAAGCTCATTCAAATGACAACTATATATAGTTGTCAAATGACACTTACATATCATAATATGTATTGTATTCTGACACATTTTCGTTTTAAAAGGAGTTATGTTCATCACTTTTCTGCAGTGTCAAAAATAATCTTCAATTTTATCCCAATAGTCTTGACGATATAGCAAAATATGGAATGAAATTGCTGAATCTTTCATTGATTAAAGAGCATATTTCTTTTCATGGAGCCCTGCGCTCTCTTATATTGCGACTGCACGTGTCAAAAGATGCAAACAAAGTTGTTATTTTAATTGTCTGTCTGTCTGTGTAAAACTTAACTACGGGAACAAATTTTAAATAATTGATTATTAATCAAAGATCAAAGATTAGTAAGAACGGGCTCCATTTGTATTAAGTTAACCAAGAATCAATTGATGTGTTGAAGTTATGGAAGTCCTCTTAAATATTTTCTCATTATTACTTATTTAATGCCCTGATTATATGTTTGAAGGCTGTCAAGGTTGGGGCTTTGGGAGCAGCCTTCAAAGATATAAACCAATTCTCCGCGGGATTGAGGGGAGAGTGAACAGGGGGGCTGTCACTCATCAGTTACTCTGGACTCTCGTTCGTTACCACATCTCTAATACGTATATTTCTAATAAGAGAGAGGAAAAAAACTGAAATTATACAGCAGCAATTTTAAACATCGTCTTACAACGATATCAGCCTGATGTTGATATATATTATCCCTATAAAGGGCATGCTTTGATCTATGGTGGATTATCTAGTTTATAGTACTAATGGTGTGATAGTTGTTTACCAATTATAGACATAATTCGGAAGCTACGTGGGGGAGAAGAGCCCGTGATAAGACCGGATGTGGCGTCACTGTATTGTGATGAGTATATAAAACAATGTATAACCGATAGTTGGGCTGAAAATCCGGACGCAAGACCAGACTTCAAATACATACGATATCGACTTCGGCCCATGCAACAGGGTCTGTGAGTATACAATGCCAGAACTCACTGACAGCCTACATAAACTACACTTTCAGAATAAATTGAATAAATAATTTACATTTGCTTTTTGAGTGATGGCCGCTAAAATGTAGTTACAATGACTTCAATTTTGTCAAAACTCATATTTATGTATTTTCACACTTTGGTACCATTTTTGAGAAGATGGAAATCATTTTAGATTACTTCAGTATGAAACCAAATAACACGAAGACGCCTTTTCAATATTTTTATTGAAATTCGATCAGACAAATTCATATTTCAATCTTAATGGGCGTTTATCGGAAGTTATTAAAATAATTTGATTTATCTTTTTTCAGCAAACCTAATATATTTGACAATATGTTGGCTATAATGGAAAAGTATGCAAATAACCTTGAAGCTTTGGTGGCAGAAAGGACGGAACAGCTATCTCTGGAGAAGAAAATGACCGAGAATCTCTTGTTTAGGATGTTGCCAAGGTAACTAAGCAATCTAATGAAAATTATACTTGTAATTCCGCTCCATTACGATACTCTACGTTAACGTTACGCTCCAATACAAGATCTTACTATGCCCCGTTCTGGGTCACCTCAGCATGACCTCTGGCCTAGAATCGGAACATCTCGGGACGTACTCTTAGCTGTTTACACTTCCGAATGAATCAACCACACCGAAGATTCCGTAGGCGAGACGCTGATTGGCTAACCATAAAGATCATGCTGAGGTGACCCCGAACGGGCCAAAGTTAGATCTTGTATTGGAACGTAGCGTAGAGTATCGTAGTGGAGCGGAATTACAAGTCTAATTTTAATTAGATTGGGTGACAAAGGCACCATATTTTTCTAGTAGGTTATCTTAGGTCGCGTAACAGTAAATCGACTTACAAAGTTTTTAAAAGTATGCTTCAAATTGTCACATATAGCGGAAAACTTGGTCAAAATTTTCGCGATTGGTAGTAAAAACAAGAAAGATATTTTCTAGCGAATTTTAACATTTCGCCACTTCGCATTTTTTTTTCGCGGATGCAATTTTCGCGATCACACAAATGTCCCGCGAACCTACGGAGACATCAACCTTGCGAAAATAACCGGATATACGGTATATACATGTATCTTAAACTATATTCTAGACAAAGGTCAGGGGTCACCTGCTCGATCACGTGGGTTTTCTCCGGGCACTCCGGTTTCCTCCCACACTAAGACCCCTCGCGCGCTTACATCCGGGCCATCGAGAGTGATTTACATAAGTTGTATAACTTGTTTTTCAATCGATGTAAAGTTTGTATATATATATTCTAGACCTATTGGCTTATTTACCTTACCACCGGTTTACTTTTGTGGAAAATTCTCGCGATGAAACGAAAAATAAATGTAAATTGAAATTCGCGATTTGGATATAATGGTTCGTGTTATCACACATTAATACTCAATATTTCACCGAGCCATTTTTCGTGATCATATCATATGTCTCTTGAAATCTTGAAAATAAAAGTCTAAATGTTGTTTTGGTTCATTCTCGTGATACTAATCAAAAGTATCATACTAGATCTGATACAACCAATCTCCAAACACGATATTTTAAGCTACCTGATAAGTGTGTCCATTGTTTTACGTTTTCAGATCGGTAGCAAATCAGTTAAAGCGAGGGTATATGGTTGCCCCTGAACATTATGAATGTGTTTCCATATACTTTAGTGATATAGTGGGCTTCACGGCGTTATCAGCGGAGAGCACGCCGATGCAAGTAAGTACTTGTTTTTACTTTGATAAATCAAATGAATTGCCTAAGATGATGACAATATGGATTTACACTGGTGCTTGTTTATTTTGTACAATTTCCCTGTCCATACCTTCAGCATTTTCTGAATTTGCATGTTTGATACTTTCTGTAGTCATGGATATGTTCGCTCTGTTCTTGTATGCGCCTACGTGTACGTCGTTCCCTTCACAGATCATTGATCCAATATTCTTAAATGTTTGGCGTTAAGTCACCGTGGAATTGGATGGCAAACTTCTGAAGATATCGAGGACATCTAGCTAATGTACCGTGTTCGAGTTGTCACAGAATCCACTCGGATTCTTGACGCAATTTTGGAAATACAATTAACAAATATGTTACGACATACTCATGCCGTGGATCACGTATCCATCAACGAAACCTGTTTTCAAAGCTAATATTCGTTAGATTGAATTATAGAAATGTGTATGAAGTGGAAAGTGTGGCCTTACCGCATGCTGTTTATTTGAATAAACGTATATACAAATGTAAATGCTTGCCAAGGTAAGGTTAATTGTATCGATATTGAAATTTATTCAACCTGATTTCCATCAAATTTGGATAATCGTGAGATTATGAATTTATTGCGTTTCTATTCTAAGCCGCGTTAATGCTGTTTGAAGATGTATTTCGACATGAAATTTCTCATAGTCAAACGTCTAACATAGTAGGAATACCCATGTCTTCAATCAGATCTAATGTCACTTCACATTCAACCTACGTAGTACTATTGACTTATAATAAAAATTATCATAAGTTAATTATTATATAATATATTAAAAAAATAGTATTTGTTTGCCTTAAGTGCATACTGGATAGTACTTCATTAAATTAATCGTATGATCACCTATTGAAAGTGTCGTGACTAGCGAACCTTGTCTTCTAACACAGAAGTTTTGATAGAACAAGGCTTTTAACTCACATCATTAGCAGAAACAAGACCGCTGTCATTAGTATCATCATTATACACTTATCGCTGGCCATAAGCTAAGACTCTAAAAATAAGTGACGTCTTTATCGTCACTTAATGACACGTTTTCTCGTGTCATATTCAAAGCCATTTTATTACTGAAGATAGACAAACCATATTTTGTAGTTAAAGTTTTATGTAATGGTATTTATTATGGTACTAAACCAGTAGGTGTTCTTATCAACTCTCCTAATGTTTTCGGTAGACATATTAGTTATGGGTATTTTATACATTTCAAGCCTCCATTGTGATATTTATTGGAGTGTTTCTCTTCCTGGCGTTTCCCATCAACACGTTTGGTCACTAGCACCATTGACGAATTCTGGAAGTATATACAAAACCACGTGGTGCAGCCACTTTAATTATTCTCGTCTCATTTGATTTTTCATACAATCATTGAAATATGTGTGGTCATTCAAAAAACAAAAATTGTCGACTCATCATTTATCTTATCTTCTTGTAATGGCTTTAACATACATCATCCATTATCGTTACTATGTAAACAGGTGTGGGGTATACGCGATCGTAGGTGTAAATAGTACACCGCAAATAGGCATTAAAGTTATGAAGGTGTTACATTAGTGTTATGGACATTGACTGAACATAGCATATGCTGTTAATAATGTCTCTCCGTCTTGCCGATTACTTGGTTTTTATTCTACACTTCTTCTGAGCTTTCATTGCATATTAGGTATTGTTGAAGAGCCATTGTTGATTGCATTGCGCGCTAAACTACGCTATCGTTACAATTAGCAAAGTGCAATCAACCATGGTTTCCTAACGATGCTCAACATAGCAATAGAATCACTAATGTTTGCGATTTCAAGTTTTATATCCGTGATATATACAGTTTATTTTAGTTTCTTCTGTTTAAACAAATCAGCAAGAAAAGGACAATAACGTGAACATCTGAATCGTTGGCTGGTTTGTTTCCCACTGAACAATTTTCACAATTCCACACTTAAAATCTAGTATGCTAGAGGAATATGATCAAATGTTTAATGAACATAAAATTTCCAATGTTGATGAGCATCAATAGGGGAATTCATCCCGGACGCTTTAAAGTCGATTGCTACACTAAGCCCCATGTTTAACGCAAAACCAGAAGTATTAAGAGTTAATGCTGACGACTAATGCTACATTACTACAGACAATTACATCAGAAGTGCACGTGTTGGTTTCGACGGCGATCTTAATAACGTAGCTACTTGATGGTATCATGGATTTGGTACTTTAAACACGAAATCAGTATAGCGACATCCCACAGCTGAATGAAATCCAATTGATAACAACCTAAAGCCATTTGGTCCTGGTCCGTCAGGGCTAAATGCGTAGGATCACTATGATCTGGTTTTAAGACAAGTTTATTTCGGATAAAGTGTACTTCATGTTATCGATTTGACAAGAATTCTCAAACACACGCTCAATAAGTGTTTTATGTTAATCAGTTATCGGTGGGAGATTTCTGTAAGCTTTCTCACTATAATAATCCGTACCACATAATATCTATATCTCTTATTTTGACAACAGATGTTATGTAGTCAAAAACAAAATTCAAGTATCGACTAATTAAAAGTTCTAGCTTGACTGAGAGTTCAAGGTGGGGTTTACGTAGCTATGTAATTACCATTGAGAATTTCATGTAAGCTTTTATTTGTTCTTGTAAGCCGTAATGCTTAAAGCTTAATACCCAAACGTTACCTATATAACTTTACAGATGTCATGTCACCAAAAAAACTAACATTGTCCTCTTGATTCTTGCCTTGAAGACATGCACAATTGTAAGCATGTAGCGTCATTGTAAAAAGACTGTATGTGTGGTTTCAGATACTGTATACCACGAAAAGTTCAATTATTTTCGAGCTGAGGAGTTTAAAAGTTATTTCATGTTAAAAATATTCGTATTTGACCGATACTTTAGCGATTTTAAATATTTTTACTTAATTAATAAATTTTGACTTTCGTTCTGTTTATATTCGTGGCTTCACAGCCCCCGCTAAATTAAAGTTTCTACACAAATAATATTTCATATTGGACAGTATATAATCGATATATAGCGGATTACAGCAGTTGGGTAAACCGTCGTACTACGTCATCAAATTGTGATGCTACCGACAAAAACTATCAGCTGAATAAACTGGCGCGATCTTGTATACTATACATAGAATAATCAATACGTAATATTGCATTGTCTCAATTTTGCGTCATTAATGTGCGTGTGCTTCGTCTTTTCCATACTTAAATGACAATTGTGTAAATTACAAGTACCGGATGGTGCCGTGTGTTTACGAACATGTAATAACGGTCTCATTGTTAACGTCATTCAATAACCTTGACACTGTCAGACGCTAAGCAAACAAACAGCTGTACAAAGGGCAATTTCCTTACTTCTATTTGAACGACTCTTGTTGAAATATTGATTGAACCAAATCCATCAAATCCCGAGTGTTAATGAAGTTTTCGAGAAGGTGGTTTCCAGTTGTTGTTTTTTTTTTTTTCATTTTACTGATTACGATTTTATAATATGATTTTTTTAAGAATTTAACCTCGTTCATTAACAAGGACATCGATTATCTTGAGCCGAAAAAATGCTTCAAAAATGGTATAATACTAGCGCTGCATATGTGTCAGGAAAGCTGCAGTAGACTACGTTTTGTAGATGATATTCACGTCTCTTGTTATCATTTTTACACTATCTGTCAACTTTCTATCAAATCTTGAGTTTTGATGCTAGTTTTTCTTTTCGCCGAGACCTCCTTCGTTAATGAAGTAATTTTAGCATGTGTCAGGAAAAAAGCCTTTCGTTAACTCTTCACATGACAGTCTCCCAGCACTCGTATGAAATTTTGTAGTTGAGTTTTCGCCAGTAATTATGAAACCCTTTGAACTTAGATTGAAGTACGGTCACGTAACTTCCTATCCACCGATTGTACAACCCTCAACTCTTTAACTCTGCCAGTTATTCAACCATTTTGTTGAAATAGAAGGCAAAAATGCATGACAAGATTTTGTTATAGCTATGCTCCGTGGTCCTATATAAAATAGACGGTAGAATAGATGTGTTGTCGCGTTTCCTGAAAACTTCCTTCGGTAGCTTTACTCCAGAAATCGACATGACGGGTTTGATTTAAACTTTAAGGATGATATGACCCACTGTGGTCTGGTTGTTTAGAAGGCACCATTGTCTCAGAGCCAGATCCCGTAATCCGATAGCCTGAAGACATGCAACTTAATAGTTATAATTTGTGATAGAAATTCAGTGTATTTTTGTTTCTAACTGCACAAATTGTTGGGAAAGTAACATGTTACGCAGAGACAAGTGCACCCCGGTCTCAAGACAGCACTATCTTGGTCTAAACCATACTCGTAACGGCATGTGTTAGTTCTGGATGCAGCATCCTCTCACTGAAAGTCAAAAATAAATTGTGTTGGATGAACGACAGAAAAGTTAACAGAAAATAATGGTAAATAACTGGTCTCGTGTTTAAATTCTTATACTAGTGGAACAAATGCAATGAAAGACAATTTACGACTGTTTGCGACACATTTTTCATACTAATGCGAGTTTATCAACCAGGAAGTAGAAGGTAAATAATAACAGCATAACATGTAAAATTGGCAAAATCTTCGTCACCATATATCTTTCAGACCATAAATCTGAATTAGGGTATAGCAGCGTATAGAGAATATGGTAAAATAGGGTAAGGAAAACAAAATACAATGCTTTGGATATATTTGACCAGTAGTACTGACTTAAAAATTACAAAAAGATGATACATCTACCGCAGCCTTCCATTGCATAAAGACGTTCACACACGACACATCGCATACAAGGGAGACCAGTCCAGACATTTAGCCAACCAGCCAATCAACCTACCAAGAAAAAACTGCTAAGATATTCGGAAACATTTAAACGTCATTAAGCTCAATTTTGGTCAACACGTTCAATTTGAGTATATAATAGATTTAATATCAAAGCCCATAAATATCATACAGTTTTGTTAAGAAAATGACATTTGCGTGCGTATGTTCCTATCTAGATTTGATAGTTCGTTATAAGACAACTTTACTTCTGTAGTTCTATACTGATAAAAACATATATTACTATTAGATTTCTTTTATATATGAAGACAATATATCTCCAGGATAGTCAAGGTGCCTCAAATCCTGTATTTAAACGTGCCATTATGTTGAATTTTGTTACCCTCTTGAGTAGATAGTAAACAAGTGTTATTTGTTTCAAGTGTAGTATCTGTAGTGATACAAAAACGCCGCATAGAAAACTAATATACTTCGATTGTGTAGTGTTTGTTTTTTCTAATGTTGATTGATATATTTTGACAGGTGATTGACATGCTGAACGAGCTCTACACGTGCTTCGACTCTATTATAGAACATTATGACGTGTACAAGGTGGAAACCATTGGTGACGCTTATATGGTCGTGAGTGGTCTCCCTTTGAGGAACGGGAATCATCACGCTGGCGAAATAGCATCGATGTCTCTGCATTTACTAAAAGAAATAAAGGCATTCCGAATATCACATCGACCAGAAGATACTCTTAAACTACGTATAGGCATACACTCAGGTGGGTTTTATGTCGATTAGAAAATACGCTCAGGTAGTTTTAATGTCAATTAAACTAAAATAATCTTATTATGGTATGCATATTGTGTACCACATATAGAACAGGTTATGGTGACCTTTGTTTTGGCCTTTAACCTTTATTCAAGAAAAATTGTACCCAGACTACATTTGATTTACTGGTAAATGAGTATACTTAGTTGAGATCTTGTGTGTCCTTCCAAAAACAGGCCACTATGTCCTATATTTTGACCTTTTTACAAGATCAAAGTGACCTATATTAAGACCGTGTATAATCATTCACGCAAAGTTTTGTTTAGGCCATCTTATATTACTATGGTGGAGTTCTCATCTTTAATTGGTATATAGATCAGTCTAGGTGACGACAATACGAGCACCCGTCGCACGCGCTTTGGGAGCTCGCCGAATTCTCTTGCAGCAACACTTCAGGTATAATTAATATATATGTCCAAGTGGGAAAACGCATGGTAAGAATGGTGATCAATATTGATTTAAAGTACGCTCTGGTGTCAATATAGGACTGCTTATATTGATCAGTTTAACGTCGTCCTATTAGCAGACGGTCATTTAAGAACATTATAGATTTATAGGTAAACTTGAGTACCAGGAGAAAACAACACCGCGACCAAGAGGTGGTGGGCTTGTAGTGATAGTATGTTGGGTCGTCTTTAACACGTGGCCATCGCGTATAGGAATATATTAAGAACTGATTTTCATAAAGATCAGATTAGGAATAAATAGGGATATGATAATTATCAATGGCATTGTAGGATTCACTTATTTCGTGTCAATATTTAGCTTTCTCTCTAACGTGTCCTTTGCCATGTGTTGAATGTGTTTGGATATATCTTAAAGATTAACATGACTTCTCTATTGAAAACGAAACGTTTGTTTATCTCTTAGCATCATGTTCATTTGGTTTTTTTCAGTCTTCATGATTTTATTTATAACAAGGTATTGTTTGTGCTCAAACATAAATATCCATTCAATTCGTCTTCTAGGGTTTCTTGTGTAAAGTAAATAAGATCGAATGTCTTGTTCGTGTTTCCCTAATCGGAGAAGATATCAACAAAGATTATATAATATAAGTAAAATGGAAAATGTTATTGGTCGTAAATCAGTTTCCAAGTCTGAAGTACATATACTTGACGAATACGATTAAAGCTATTGAATTTGATCTTACTTACGTGTACAATGTCGCACGTTTTTCTTACCACGTGGCATTTCTGTTAGTGTTGAATATGTATAGAATCATAATAAAGTAAATATAACTCCAGAAAATTGCATACTGTAACATGTTTAACGTATGCCATTGTCTGTGGTTAGTGATTTCACAAGAGAGTTCTATTAGATAAAAACAGAGAAACACGTCAGCATTAATTCTCTGACACACTGTAAAAGTGACACCTCTGTAGAGTGTATATTTCAAATCGATTTTGGTAAGCTAGTTCTTATCTAGAAATTCCGTCCATTTGTTCAGAGGTGGGTGTGAAATCATGTTCAAAATTCAATTCGTCAAAATTGTTTAAGCAAATTGAAGACAAAATGTAGTGAAATTGAATTAGTAAAATTCGATTTCACCGTAATGGATTCTTTAAATCAAAATGCATATGGGTTTATTTAACAATAGAACAACAAATGGACCTAAAACTCGATCAATGTATTGCACAAGTCCTAGGAAAAAATTGCCCGTTCATCCGTAAACAGTTTTTTAGATTCATTTGTCGTCATAAAGTCGTGGACGAATTTAAATTAACTTTTTTTTATAACCTATGAGACTTCATACGACTCCAGGGGCACGCACCGTTGGGGTTTGGATATAAGTGTGTATTTCAAATTTCTACCAATCATGGAAATATTCGGGTAAACAATACAGGCATAACCGACATTTTGTTTCCATTTTTAGGGTCATTACTTTTGCATACTGTAAATGTATTTAATTTTGATGAAATAAAATTTCAGCGTCAACTTGATTTTCAACGGATTAGTGCAATAATGAATTCCCACAATAGCAATTGTTTCACTAACGACTTACAAAAATGTATTAAGCGCATATTTAAGGGCAACTTTTCATGCGGGAAAAGTGTTAAAATACTGTAAACGTATATTTTAGCGCTGTCAAATTTAAGAGCAAATGAGGAAATTCTGTCAAATGTGATTTATCTGTGCGAATATATATTAGCAAACAGGAAATACCTTTTAACAAAATTTAGCGTAATACATAAAGCACTTCAAAACAACGCGAAAAGCGCTAAGATAAAACTACCTCTAAAATAATTAGATTTGCAGTATGATTACCGCTAAAATAGATAGTTTTCAGTATTTGTAGTCAACATGAATATAATCAAATTGGTTTGATTGAGATTGACATGTTATGGATAAAGTTCGGTCGCTTTGCTGAAACATTAACATTAGCTGTCACAATCGATTATTGATAAAGAGAGGATGACACAATTTGGAAAAGAATTGGTTAAAAATGAGACACAAACTTCGATAACCTTTCGACACCTTGACGAGATTCACTCTTCGAAATGAAACCCCCTCAGTAACACTGTGACCTATTTTTTTAAAAAGAAAGTTTGAATCCGAGGTACTCATGCACCATATCAGGTTGTAAATCATTACAAATCCTACATTACAGTATAGATCAGATGCACACAATTTCTTTTCAAATCTAATGTAGCCAATATTGAACGAAATACTTCAGTTGAGAAACTTCGATGGACTGTTGATATGACAATGCAATACAGACACATTCATAAATTTTATTAAGCTCAATAATATGATGACCTTCGACGACAGTATCCCGTTAATTTGCAGTTCCTTCTAAAAGCAACACGGAGATTGGATGACCTTCCAAGGAGCAAACACACACAAAATTCATCCAGACATCAAGATTGGAGCATTGTCTAGTCTATTGTACGTCTGTAAACGATTTTAGACGGCCAAAGCACGACTTGATTTCGTTACTCCTACGCTAGGTTTTGGCGCTTGTGTTCGACGGTTGTGTTTGATAACGGTTTGAAATCAGTTACGATATTCATTGCTGTGCTGTCCTATGATGCACACAGAGACGAAGCATTTTATTTTACGTCCTATTAACAACCAGTGTTATGCAAGGATGTGCCAATCGGTCACGTTTGGCCATTGAAGACATGTGGACCCTTTTTACTGACAGATATTTTCCATAATAGAGTGTCCAGATTAAAGACAAAGCTTATACCGACGTTGTTATGGGCAGATATCTGGCGCTTGGGTAACGGAGAGCTATCTATTTAGGTGATGTCAGCAATATCTAAACACCCTTTGTGGTTATTTAATGGTATACTATAGAATAACGATCTCGTGATCAGGTCTTGACAGCATGATTATGTGTTACCTTTCAACAATCGACATAACGGGCCAATGTGAAACTCTTTTTATGGAGTATGCTAGCGCTGTGAGTGCCCAAAGCGATGTCGTCTAAGGCGTAAATTGACCTCCAGATTTATCCTTAATGGACCATTTCATGTGCTGAAAACTAGAGAAAGAATGTGAAGACGTTATATATGATAATACGTGTTAAAGAGTCAAGTATCAGAGAAATCACCAAGCTCGACGTTGCCTCATACAATATATATTGTTGAAACGACAATATACTGCACAGCCACAAGAACTACATTACATCTATAGGGCTTTGAGGCTAAAATGCCCATGATCATGAACTGACAATCACAACATCCATTATACCTCGGACATATCCTAAATGAGTGGTGAAACATCATTTCTCTAAGGATAATTAAAATACCTTAGTAAATCAATTTCATGAGAAGAAAGTTCTAGAACAGTCAGGTTTATGCACGTGCAAAACCACACGTGACTGTTATAGATCAGAAAACAACGTAAGACGTCCTTAGCGCCGTCTTTAATTGGATAACAATATTCACCAAACTGAATACAGTAAGACGAAATCCTCGAAAAAACTAACACCATCTTCGAGAATTTCAAACTAATCACCAATGCTTCATATCAAATAATAATTAACAAATGTCAACTTCTGTTTTCGTTTTTTGTATGTACTTTATCATACATGACTGTGTAACAGACTTGAATTCGTTATAGAAACACTTTGAATATTTTGATAAAATTTATAAACAATATGAAAACGTCCCACAGAGCGTTGCAATCTGTTTAGAGAGGATCTGACAACATTCCATAAGGGGTCGTGTTCGGATGACCTTTATACCACGTGTACTTATGATCAAGTGCATTTTCTTCACATTGTTACATCAATTGACAAGGGCATTTCGTCCCAGTATACATATATAATTAAATTTGTTGTGCTGTTTCGGCGAGATGACTTTGCACACAAAATTGTTTCGACAGCAAACAATTTCGTCCCCTGAAAGTCACATTCAAGATTCTGGCAGCAACAATTTGATTGGCCATTTCCAAAGGTCACGTTGACATGACCCCTAATGGGATGTTGTCAGATCCTCTTATCCAACGCAGTGATAATAAGGATCTGCATTTTAATCAGATTTGGAGCCTTGTTTCGTTTATAAAGTTTAAAAAAAAAATGAATGAGGAAGTTTAAATTGGATTAGTAGTCAAGTACAAGTCGGTCATGGAACTTTTTCTTCCCTTTTAAGTACATGGAACAATCTAAAACTGCCAAGGTAACATTGTTTTGCATGCTATTCGCTACATTATCAACCGTTTGTATTCAAGAGTATATCTAAAAAATATCGGTTATTAACCACGTTTAACAGGTACAGCATACGGTTTTCTTTGCAATGATTTTTTTTTATCGTGATTGTACGTATTGTTTATTACTCAGGCCCTTGTGTTGCCGGGGTGGTTGGACTGCGCATGCCCAGATATACCCTATTTGGAGATACCGTTAATACAGCATCGAGAATGGAGACTACCGGAGTTCGTAAGTTCTTGTTGCTTAATCCGTCCACCAAAGTTACAAATCACTTACCTGTTGTTTTATGATAACATTGAAATTCAACAATTCTCACTTGCTGTTTGGTAAGGCCATTGGAGTGCGTTTAAATCAATGTCCGATAAACCCGCCGGGGAAAAACTTTGAAAATCAGAATTTTAACACAAGGGTTGGGTTGTTCAGTACTATTATATAATTATCTTATTGCAAGTTATTCCATAGGTATACACTGGATTATTGTTCTCTATAATAGAAGTAAATGTTTTGTCACAGCATATGAATTGCGTGTAAATGAATATATCTCATGATGCGACTATTCAGTTATCCAATTTGATTTATGATCACGAGACTATAAATCGGTTTTCAATTTACGAACAAAGGTAAAAGCTAAAAAATGGCAATGTAATATATCCTTAAGTGTCAGCATTAGTCTTCTAAAAAGGAATTTGGAAATATATTGGCTTGTATTAAACACGATGGTTGGACCGAAAGGGTACCAATTTGAGAAAACTCACCTGACATACTGAGTTACAGCATAAAGTATAACTTAATTACGTTAGTTTTCAGGAACAAATTTCCCTTAAAAATGCTAAAGAAATAAGAAAATGTCATGCATCGTTATCATAAAACATGTTTAAACTTAAATTGTGTCTTACCAATCATACTGATGTAATTCCATACATTCTGAACAGTCCGTTAAAAAACCCTCAAAACTTCATACTGTTTTAGACTTGAGACTGTTTCATGAGCTTTGGCTAGCTAATTATTATAATATGATATTACTACTGTTTTTATTGTTCATTTTAGCCTTAAGGATCCATTGCAGCCTTGAGTGTAAGTCTATACTGGACTCACTAGGTGGATATAAGTTAGTGGAAAGAGGATATGTTTCCATGAAGGTAAGATTGGTTTGGATTACATTTATTGTTTAAAGTTAAACAAAAACTGCAAAGTTGTTGATAACTTAGTGAAATGTATATCATGATATTATGAAATCAACAGTTGCGAAGGCCATGTAATTTCAATTACAAAATATATCATGTTAATCAGCATTATTTCATTTCAAGTTACTATAATTATACTATAATAAAAAAAATGTATAAAAAATCTGCTAAGTCAGTGCAAAATATTTTTTTCTGGTAACTTGTTTTGAAAAGAAGCTATGTCTTAAGAAAATGTATTATTGTTGTTTTTTTTTTTTATTTGATTTGATAAGAACATGATTGAAAAAAATCTAATAAATAGGCGTGGTTTCATTTAAATTTTTTCTATTTTTTATTTTGAAAGATAACAAATAATATGTGTTTAACAGGGAAAAGGAGAACAATTTACGTATTTCCTTGAGGACCAGGAGAGCTCTGTTAGGATACGAAGGATATCAAAAACTGAGAGACTATCGAGAACAGAATCACATGAGAGCCAAACAACTGATATAGACCATTATGGCTCAAAGAGCAATTTCAGAACTCAAAATGGCCACATTCCAAAGGAAAATTGTATGTTAAAACTTCGAGAAATGTCCATGAAGTATCTAACGAGTAGTGATTACCGTGTACATAGCGAGGGCCAAGGCGAATGTGAAACTATCCAACCAACAAGTGTACCGGAAACCCTTCAGAACAATAACACGCAGTCGCACAACTACTCTTGTGCCTACTTCCGGGAGCAAGAGACAATGCCCCTGGTGTTAGTGAAGGATGGAAATAACGGGTACGTAGGACCGGAACGGGCCGACATCGTGGAAGATATTGTATAAGTGTCCGGAGTGTTTTCTTTGGACGCCATTTATTTTAGACACTATGGTCCCTCCGTCCGAACGTGGCTAAATGGAGACACTTTCATTCGTCGTATTTGAAAGCGTCTTGTCTTGCAATACTCAATACAACAAAAAGAATGTTTGAGAAATGAAAGAAAACTGGGAAGTGTAAATATCTTTGTGTCAAGAAAGATAACTCTTGTGTGTAGTTTCAATGTATAACCAAAGCGTGCAAGGGGAATGAACTGTATTATACTTGATACTTTTTTTTGCTACGTGTACGAAATATTTTTGCAATCAAACGTGAAAACAAGCATTATTAATCAAATAAACATCTACTATGTATTCCATTTTAACATATCATAGTTAAAGATAAAACTGTCATTTCATTTTAGTGTATTAATGTCTTAAAATAATCATTCTATGCTTATGCGTGTGAAAATAGTGTGCGAACTACGAATGGTCTGGCATAGTCGATATTTTTTCTGGTCATATTTATTTCTTAATATGTCTGTCAACTGATTGTGAATTGTTAGATTTTAGCTGATTATTTATGTATTATTTATTATTGACTAGATTTTTAACCTGAGTATTGGTGTACTTTGTCTTATTTCACTAGATTTTACCATATCCGTTTTGTACTATGTTTCGTAACATTAGAATATGCATCGTCATTTACAAACAGTGTTGTACATTGTGTATTTTACCCATAGATGTCTTATTGTCTTGTATACAATGTATCTTTTATGTTTTGGTGTAGATATTTTGCAATATAAACGCATTAAAATTTAGTATTGACGCATTAATATTTTAACATGCTGATAAACTGTGATAGTGTGATAAAGTAAAAAAGCATTATGAAGATATACCAAATACTTGTATAAATATTTATGTGAATAGCGTACACAAGGAATACATTGTATAGACGTCAGATCCCATGACTCCTGCGCTAACTCCATCTGTAAATCCGATTGTTATTTATTATATTAATCATGGTTGTAAATTAAAATATTGAACTTACATTTTGTGTATATACAGATGCGATTTCAATCATGAACTAACGTTGTTTTGTAAATACAGCTGTAATTTATCGTTCTTTGTATATATTGAATTAAAGTTATATATTGACCACACTGTATTATTGTTGCATGTACTTATGACGAATTCTCCATGCCAATTGTATAATTTTACTGCAAAGCCGTGTTTATCAAATTGTTTTAAAGTTACATATTGCTAAGCGTTAATGTTGTTCTTAACTATCGTTAACTATGCCTGAAGCGATATGCGCGCTTGTGTGACTAAAAAAATACTTTCTTTTTCTTTGGAGCAGATGTCCTGACACTTTCTTATTTGCCTTTTAGTTTTACTTATTAAATCAGATATATTGGTGCATAATGCAGATTATATACCTGTGCGTACAGGTATTGATTATGACGTCATTTGTTTACGAGCGTACAGTAACGTCATACGTTTCAAAGAAAAAATGTTTCGCTCAAAAAATAATGACGTCAAAATGGATGTCTACTCGTAAGGGGTGTAACTCTGTAATATGCAAAGACGGTATAGATTCAACATAGATAATTGATAAAAATACACAAACATGTTACATAAATCTAACGCACAATACTGTAATATGTTTGTATTTGCGTCTATGTAAAAACGCCATTTCTTTTTCAAAACTTGAATAGACTTTAATAGCTAAATTACATGCGATTGAAAGCTGGATTACAGTAAACTTAACCAAAGCCTTACAGTGCACATTCACAGCTTTAACATGCACATGTATATATATGAATACATTTTCCTTTATTTCTTCATTCACAATTGTACTATAGCTTTATTTATATTGTGAATAGCCGACACTACTTTTAAGTGCTTTCAACAGTCTGTACTTATAGAATGGTCTAAAATTTGATAAACTATCATAGATATGAATAAGACGATAGGAATAAATACTTATGAAATTTGAATTTCACTTAACAAGGAATAAAAAAATGAATATTTTAAATAATCTAATAATTCATGGTTTCGAATTTTATACGGTTCGGTACCAGACTGTTTTATGTAACAAATATTCTAATCAGATTAAAATACAGATCCTTAGTCTCACTCTGTCTGATGAAGGATCTGACAACATCCTTTTAGGGGTCACGTTCTAGTGACCTTTCGAATTGGTCAATCAAGTTATTGCTTTTAGAATCTTGGAAATGAATTACAATAGTTTTAACCTTTTAACTATTTTAATCAGAGTGTATATATATGTTCAGTATATAAGTTATAAATTACATGCAACTGTCAGAATTATTTTCGTGTATATAGTTATCTCGTCCAAAGAGCAAAACAAATCAAAATGTAAATGTATACTTGGACGAAATGTCATTTTCAATTTATATAGCTAGATGTAGAAATACATTTGATCTGAAGTACAACTGGTATAAAATTCGCCAGAAGGTGGCCCCTAATGGGATATTGTCAGATCCTCTATTTAATGCAGTATTTATAAGGATCTGTATTTTAATCAGATTGTATATTTTCAGTATAGTAGTTATAAATCACATGCAACTTTGTAGATATGATGCTTATGTCAAAGCTAAGCAATATGACTTGTATATATAACGTTGATGAAACATTTCGTATCCACAGAAACCGCTTTCACAATAAAACTAGTTTGTTTTGTTTGTCCAACTACCATTGAAATGGTAACTTAAATAGGGCGTGCATTGTCTTCAAAGGCTTTTGAGGAATAAAGCGTCCTTGATTTTACATCCAATGCGTTTGCTTGTTTGTGTTTGATTCTATTTTGGTGTGTTCGGGGTATTAAGAAACTTAAAATATTAAGCTATATAGTACATTTTAATATCCATTTATCATTATAAGCATACATTACGTTATGACAAAATTGTCTTTTCTTCGATTTAAAAAAAAATAATTATGGGAAATCGTACATTTCGGAGGATCAATTAAGTGATTATGATATTTTAAAACATAAATATGTATAATTTTCAAACAACAATATCCTTTTATTAAGAATATATTTTGAGTTTAATCTTGAACAACGTGATGTTTTTCTTGGAACTTGTAGTCAGTTAAATAGGAGAAATATAAACTTAAAAGAAAATTCTCCCAAAGATTTTTAAATGTTACCTTGATAAATAAGATGGTAAATATTAACAAAAAGTTTCACATTTGTATAATCTTTTTTAATAAATGATAGTTGTCATCAAAACTACACACGAATTAATACATAACTACCCTACAAATTTTGGAATGACGACACAATAAATTTTCTGTCCGGTTCAGCCAATTGAAACAACACATGTAATATACAGTACAGAACCAATTAAATATGCGGATTTTAATCACATTCACCGCGTAATTTTTAATACCATACTTTACGATAATAGTTACGCATCGTCGACATGATTAGAGTGTAAGGATTTCCTCTTTATCATAAATTAATGTCACGGAGAAAAGTATTTAACATATCAATATAACCCACTCATATGTTGACGTTACATAAATAATATCATATCAGAAGGTTTGATTGCGAGCTTTGGAAGTAAATATCTATATCCTGTAAACAAGGTTATTTTGGCGGGATCAAATTGTAACGCAAAGTCGATCTCGATCAAGTTAGTACAATGATGAATCCGCGTATTTGTAATGACTGATAATCCAATGTAATTAGGGAATCTTACATATATTTTTGCATGAAAAGCGTTTAAATATGTACTTTTGCAGTATCCAACACATTAGCGTTGAAAGCATTCGAGATCATTGTTGTCAGATGTCCCTCCTTTAAAGATGCTCCACCGCCGACACAGAATAAACGATACTCCTCATCTGACCAATAATTGGTGTTTAATCGTATATATATGTGTGTGTGTGTCTCATTATCACTAAAATAATATTACGTACTTTATCTGGCTTTAATGCATGCGCAGATGCATGTGTAAATATATACTACTGAGTTTACAATGTCCCTATATGGGTATATACTTCTGTATTTACTTATGAGTATATACTACTGAGTTACAATGTCCCTATATGGGTATATATTTCTGTATTTACTTATGAGTATATACTACAGAGTTACAATGTCCCTATATGGGTATATACTTCTGTATTTACTTATGAGTATATACTACTGAGTTACAATGTCCCTATATGGGTATATACTTCTGAGTATATACTACTGGGTTACAATGTCCCTACATGGGTATATACTTCTGAGTATAAACTACTGGGTTACAATGTCCCTACATGGGTATATACTTCTGAGTATATACTACTGGGTTACAATGTCCCTACATAGGTATATACTTCTGAGTATATACTACTGGGTTACAATGTCCCTACATGGGTATATACTTCTGAGTATATACTACTGAGTTACAATGTCCCTATATGGGTATATACTTCTGAGTATATACTACTGGGTTACAATGTCCCTACATGGGTATATACTTCTGAGTATATATATACTGGGTTACAATGTCCCTACATGGGTATATACTTCTGAGTATATACTACTGGGTTACAATGTCCCTACATGGGTATATACTTCTGAGTATAGTATATACTACTGGGTTACAATGTCCCTATATGGGTATATATTTCTGTATTTACTACGGTTACTTCTGAGTATATACTACTGGTTTATTCGCCATGGGTTACAATGTCCCTACATGGGTATATACTTCTGAGTATATATTACAGGGTTACAATGTCCCTATATGGGCATATACTTCTGAGTATACTACAGGGTTACAATGTCCCTACATGGGTATATACTTCTGAGTATATATATCAGGGTTACAATGTTCCTATATGGGTATATACTTCTGAGTATATACTACTGGGTTACAATGTCCCTACATGGGTATATACTTCTGAGTATATAATATTGGGTTACAATGTCCCTACATGGGTATATACTTCTGAGTATATACTACTGGGTTACAATGTCCCTACATGGGTATATACTTCTGAGTATATACTACTGGGTTACAATGTCCCCTACATGGGTATATACTTCTGAGTATATATACTACTGGGTTACAATGTCCCTACATGGGTATATACTTCTGAGTATATACTATACTGGGTTACAATGTCCCTACATGGGTATATACTTCTGAGTATATACTACTGGGTTACAATGTCCCTACATGGGTATATACTTCTGAGTATATACTACTGGGTTACAATGTCCCTACATGGGTATATACTTCTGAGTATATATTACAGGGTTACAATGTCCCTACATGGGTATATACTTCTGAGTATATACTACAAGGTTACAATGTCCCTACATGGGTATATACTTCTGAGTATATACTACTGGGTTACAATGTCCCTACATGGGTATATACTTCTGAGTATATACTACTGGGTTACAATGTCCCTACATGGGTATATACTTCTGAGTATATACTACTGGGTTACAATGTCCCTACATGGGTATATACTTCTGAGTATATATATACTATCAGGGTTACAATGTCCCTACATGGGTATATACTTCTGAGTATATACTACTGGGTTACAATGTCCCTACATGGGTATATACTTCTGAGTATATACTACTGGGTTACAATGTCCCTACATGGGTATATACTTCTGAGTATATACTACTGGGTTACAATGTCCCTACATGGGTATATACTTCTGAGTATATACTACTGGGTTACAATGTCCCTACATGGGTATATATACTTCTGAGTATATATACTACTGGGTTACAATGTCCCTACATTGGGTTATATACTATCTGTTAATGTCCTATGGTATATACTAGTATAATACTGGGTTACAATGTCCCTACATGGGTATATACTTCTGAGTATATACTACTGGGTTACAATGTCCCTACATGGGTATATACTTCTGAGTATATAATACTGGGTTACAATGTCCCTACATGGGTATATACTTCTGAGTATATACTACTGGGTTACAATGTCCCTACATGGGTATATACTTCTGAGTATATACTACTGGGTTACAATGTCCCTACATGGGTATATACTTCTGAGTATATACTACTGGGTTACAATGTCCCTACATGGGTATATACTTCTGAGTATAAGTATATACTGCTGGATTACAATGTCCCTACCTGGGTATATACTTCTGAGTATATACTACTGGGTTACAATGTCCCTACATGGGTATATACTTCTGAGTATATAACTACTGGGTTACAATGTCCCTACATGGGTATATACTTCTGAGTATATATACTGGGTTACAATGTCCCTACATGGGTATATACTTCTGAGTATATACTACTGGGTTACAATGTCCCTACATGGGTATATACTTCTGAGTATATACTACTGGGTTACAATGTCCCTACATGGGTATATACTTCTGAGTATATACTACTGGGTTACAATGTCCCTACATGGGTATATACTTCTGAGTATATACTACTGGGTTACAATGTCCCTACATGGGTATATACTTCTGAGTATATACTACTGGGTTACAATGTCCCTACATGGGTATATACTTCTGAGTATATACTACTGGGTTACAATGTCCCTACATGGGTATATACTTCTGAGTATATACTACTGGGTTACAATGTCCCTACATGGGTATATACTTCTGAGTATATACTACTGGGTTACAATGTCCCTACATGGGTATATACTTCTGAGTATATACTACTGGGTTACAATGTCCCTACATGGGTATATACTTCTGAGTATATACTACTGGTTACAATGTCCCTACATGGGTATATACTTCTGAGTATATACTACTGGGTTACAATGTCCCTACATGGGTATATACTTCTGAGTATATACTACTGGGTTACAATGTCCCTACATGGGTATATACTTCTGAGTATATATACTGGGTTACAATGTCCCTACATGGGTATATACTTCTGAGTATATACTACTGGGTTACAATGTCCCTACATGGGTATATACTTCTGAGTATATATACTACTGGGTTACAATGTCCCTACATGGGTATATACTTCTGAGTATATACTACTGGGTTACAATGTCCCTACATGGGTATATACTTCTGAGTATATACTACTGGGTTACAATGTCCCTACATGGGTATATACTTCTGAGTATATACTACTGGGTTACAATGTCCCTACATGGGTATATACTTCTGAGTATATACTACTGGGTTACAATGTCCCTACATGGGTATATACTTCTGAGTATATACTACTGGGTTACAATGTCCCTACATGGGTATATACTTCTGAGTATAAACTACTGGGTTACAATGTCCCTACATGGGTATATACTTCTGAGTATATACTACTGGGTTACAATGTCCCTACATGGGTATATACTTCTGAGTATATACTACTGGGTTACAATGTCCCTACATGGGTATATACTTCTGAGTATATACTACTGGGTTACAATGTCCCTACATGGGTATATACTTCTGAGTATACTACTGGGTTACAATGTCCCTACATGGGTATATACATCTGAGTATATACTACAGGGTTACAATGTCCCTACATGGGTATATACTTCTGAGTATATACTACTGGGTTACAATGTCCCTACATGGGTATATACTTCTGAGTATATACTACTGGGTTACAATGTCCCTACATGGGTATATACTTCTGAGTATATACTACTGGGTTACAATGTCCCTACATGGGTATATACTTCTGAGTATATACTACTGGGTTACAATGTCCCTACATGGGTATATACTTCTGAGTATAAATACTGGGTTACAATGTCCCTACATGGGTTATGAGTTATACTTCTGAGTATATACTGAGTATTACTGGGTTACAATGTCCCTACATGGGTATATACTTCTGAGTATATACTACTGGGTTACAATGTCCCTACATGGGTATATACTTCTGAGTATATACTACTGGGTTACAATGTCCCTACATGGGTATATACTTCTGAGTATATACTACTGGGTTACAATGTCCCTACATGGGTATATACTTCTGAGTATATAATACTGGGTTACAATGTCCCTACATGGGTATATACTTCTGAGTATATACTACTGGGTTACAATGTCCCTACATGGGTATATACTTCTGAGTATATACTACTGGGTTACAATGTCCCTACATGGGTATATACTTCTGAGTATATACTACTGGGTTACAATGTCCCTACATGGGTATATACTTCTGAGTATATACTACTGGGTTACAATGTCCCTACATGGGTATATACTTCTGAGTATATACTACTGGGTTACAATGTCCCTACATGGGTATATACTTCTGAGTATATACTACTGGGTTACAATGTCCCTACATGGGTATATACTTCTGAGTATATACTACTGGGTTACAATGTCCCTACATGGGTATATACTTCTGAGTATACTACTGGGTTACAATGTCCCTACATGGGTATATACTTCTGAGTATATACTACTGGGTTACAATGTCCCTACATGGGTATATACTTCTGAGTATACTACTGGGTTACAATGTCCCTACATGGGTATATACTTCTGAGTATACTACTGGGTTACAATGTCCCTACATGGGTATATACTTCTGAGTATATACTACAGGGTTACAATGTCCCTACATGGGTATATACTTCTGAGTATATACTACTGGGTTACAATGTCCCTACATGGGTATATACTTCTGAGTATATACTACTGGGTTACAATGTCCCTACATGGGTATATACTTCTGAGTATATACTACTGGGTTACAATGTCCCTACATGGGTATATACTTCTGAGTATATACTACTGGGTTACAATGTCCCTACATGGGTATATACTTCTGAGTATATACTATACTGGGTTACAATGTCCCTACATGGGTATATACTTCTGAGTATATAATACTGGGTTACAATGTCCCTACATGGGTATATACTTCTGAGTATATACTACTGGGTTACAATGTCCCTACATGGGTTTATACTTCTGAGTATAACTACTGGGTTACAATGTCCCTACATGGGTATTATACTTCTGAGTATAAACTACTGGGTTACAATGTCCCTACATGGGTATATACTTCTGAGTATATACTACTGGGTTACAATGTCCCTACATGGGTATATACTTCTGAGTATACTACTGGGTTACAATGTCCCTACATGGGTATATACTTCTGAGTATATACTACTGGGTTACAATGTCCCTACATGGGTATATACTTCTGAGTATATACTACTGGGTTACAATGTCCCTACATGGGTATATACTTCTGAGTATATACTACTGGGTTACAATGTCCCTACATGGGTATATACTTCTGAGTATATACTACTGGGTTACAATGTCCCTACATGGGTATATACTTCTGAGTATATACTACTGGGTTACATGTCCCTACATGGGTTACAATGTCCCCTACATGGGTATATACTTCTGAGTATATACTACTGGGTTACAATGTCCCTACAATGGGTATATACTTCTGAGTATATACTACTGGGTTACAATGTCCCTACATGAGTATATACTGCTGGGTTACAATGTCCCTACATGGGTATATACTTCTGAGTATATACTACTGGGTTACAATGTCCCTACATGGGTATTATACTTCTGAGTATATACTACTGGGTTACAATGTCCCTACATGGGTATATATACTTCTGAGTATATACTACTGGGTTACAATGTCCCTACATGGGTATATACTTCTGAGTATATACTACTGGGTTACAATGTCCCTACATGGGTATATACTTCTGAGTATATACTACTGGGTTACAATGTCCCTACATGGGTTTATACTTCTGAGTATACTACTGGGTTACAATGTCCCTACATGGGTTTATACTTCTGAGTATAAACTACTGGGTTACAATGTCCCTACATGGGTATATACTTCTGAGTATATAATTACTGGGTTACAATGTCCCTACATGGGTATATACTACTTCTGAGTATATACTACTGGGTTACAATGTCCCTACATGGGTATATACTTCTGAGTATATACTACTGGGTTACAATGTCCCTACATGGGTATATACTTCTGAGTATATACTACTGGGTTACAATGTCCCTACATGGGTATATACTTCTGAGTATATACTACTGGGTTACAATGTCCCTACATGGGTATATACTTCTGAGTATATACTACTGGGTTACAATGTCCCTACATGGGTATATATTTCTGTTACTTCTGAGTATATACTACTGGGTTACAATGTCCCTACATGGGTATATACTTCTGAGTATATACTACTGGGTTACAATGTCCCTACATGGGTATTTACTTCTGAGTATATACTACTGGGTTACAATGTCCCTACATGGGTATATACTTCTGAGTATATACTACTGGGTTACAATGTCCCTACATGGGTATTACTTCTGAGTATATACTACTGGGTTACAATGTCCCTACATGGGTATATACTTCTGAGTATATACTACTGGGTTACAATGTCCCTACATGGGTATATACTTCTGAGTATATACTACTGGGTTACAATGTCCTTACTTGGGTATATACTTCTTAGTCTAAGTATATACTGCTGGATTACAATGTCCCTACATGGGTTTATACTTCTGAGTATATACTACTGGGTTACAATGTCCCTACATGGGTATATACTTCTGAGTATAAACTACTGGGTTACAATGTCCCTACATGGGTATATACTTCTGAGTATATACTACTGGGTTACAATGTCCCTACATGGGTATATACTTCTGAGTATATACTACTGGGTTACAATGTCCCTACATGGGTATATACTTCTGAGTATATACTACTGGGTTACAATGTCCCTACATGGGTATATACTTCTGAGTATATACTACTGGGTTACAATGTCCCTACATGGGTATATACATCTGAGTATATACTGGGTTACAATGTCCCTACATGGGTTATACTCTGAGTATATATTACAGGGTTACAATGTCCCTACATGGGTATATACTTCTGAGTATATACTACTGGGTTACAATGTCCCTACATGGGTATATACTTCTGAGTATATATACGGGTTACAATGTCCCTACATGGGTATATACTTCTGAGTATATACTCCTGGGTTACAATGTCCCTACATGGGTATATACTTCTGAGTATATACTACTGGGTTACAATGTCCCTACATAGGTATATACATCTGAGTATATACTGCTGGGTTACAATGTCCCTACATGGGTATATACTTCTGAGTATATACTACTGGGTTACAATGTCCCTACATGGGTATATACTTCTGAGTATATACTACTGGGTTACAATGTCCCTACATTGGTATATACTTCTGAGTCTGAGTATATACTGCTGGGTTACAATGTCCCTACATGGGTATATACATCTGAGTATATACTGCTGGGTTACAATGTCCCTACATGGGTATATACTTCTGAGTATATACTACTGGGTTACAATGTCCCTACATGGGTATATACTTCTGAGTATATACTACTGGGTTACAATGTCCCTACATGGGTATATACTTCTGAGTATATCCTACTGGGTTACAATGTCCCTTCATGGGTACATTTAGTAATACAAACGTCAGTTATGCAGCTCTCGCTGACGATATAGCATTGATGGCAACCAGTTCATCAGCTGTACAAACTCTATTAGACATTTGTACTAATTATGCAAAGACACGGACGTTCGAATATAACGCTGACAAAAGTGCTATTCTTGTCTTCGGTAACATCGGGGAAAGTAATATTAACTATAAGTGGACAATTATGGGACAAAAATTATTGAAATTGAACTCGTTCAAACAAGTAGGTGTCATAATTTTCATCGATCACAAATATTCGTTAGCAATAGAGAAAGGTCGTACGAAAGGACGCAATTGCTTTAACCTGATTACCAGACAAAGATTGTGAACTTACGAATCCTTTAAAAACAGCAAAACTGCACAAGAAAGCAATCATTGCGAGTGTACTTTACGGGTCCGAATTTTGGGCTTATATTTCTCAGAATGATCTACAGCGTATCAAAGTCTTACAACATACAATTTTGGTCTAATATTTCTCAGAAGGATCTCTTTGACAGCGTATCAACGTCTTACGACATGAAATTGTGAAAAGAACTCAAAGTTTCCGAAAAATGAAACGATCTGACATTTGTGAATACATTCTAAGTCTTCCGTGATTACCTTCTGAAATTGATAAGTGGAACCTAACTTTCTTTGAACCCTCATTCATCGGCATCCAGATACTCTATCGAAACATATTTTTCTCCGATGGTTGCACAAATACATGCTAAGTACACAAACCAACCAACAAGGCTTTATACCGGACACACGGACCATTCACTGCGATTACAACCTCCAACATTCCTTTTAGAGTATATATAGGGCGTTCAATTCCTTAAAAAATAACGTGGAAAAAAAAAAGATAATTCGTCATACTATAATGGCGAAGGAAGATGCTTTTCTAAAAAACAGACTACAACAAGATATGGACTTTCTGTTATACAGTGACATTCACAATACGTATACGTCTCCGTACATTTTGAAAAAATACCCAAAACACAGAAAGACCTTAAGATTGTCAAGTTTATCTGCAAAATGGTAACATATGTTCATCTAGTACCATACCAAAACATAGAATAGCTTACGAAAGAATTGAAATGGCTAATAGCGTTCGTAGAGTCATTTTTTTCCCGAAACAAGGACTGAATCAAATAATAATTTGTTAATCTAATTTTTTTTATGTAAATAACTCACCATTTTCTATCATTTACCTTTTGTAAATCTCTTAACAGAGGAATAAAAAAATTGATTGATTCTATGTTATACACGGTTACTTCAATAATACAAATTTCATTCTAGTCCTACATATTCTGCTATTAATTTTTATGGATATACATGAATTTCATATAAATATTCTCAGATTCAGAAATAGAATAACTCACCTGCAAAACATTGCAGAAGAATTCCACGTAGTATGCATCAACGAATCTCATTTAGACAACACTATTACTGATGACGATATATCAATCCTTGGTTTAAACAACACTCATTTTGAAAAAGATCGTGTGCATTCCCATGAGGGTTGTTGTTGTCTATATATCTGTTTTTATTTCTGCCAAACGTCGTTTTGACTTGTAATTTCCATCAGGTGAAGCCGTATGGGTAGAATTTTTCTTTAATGATTCCTCATACCTCCTTTTCATAGTTTACAGACCCAATGGTGGTATAAATCCTTTTGGGGAACAATATGAAAACTCCATAGAAACAGCACTTGATGAAAATCGGTATGTAATAATAATTTCGGACTTGAACGTTGATTTACTCGCCACAAACTTAATGATATAATACGTTCATGTTCCCTTTCTAATGCCATACACCAACCTACACGTGTAGTTCAAACACGCGCTTCGTTACCAGATCTCGTGCTGGTCAATGATGCGTGCGAAATAAAGCTTTCCGATGTCATTGAGGTAGCTCGTTTTATATCTGACCATGATGCCACTATGGTTGAAATCAAGCTAAATGTATTGTCTCACTAATAAATGTATACATTCGATCTGATGCTATAAAAAATAATGATCTTATACAAAATACTGACTGGCAGTTATTATTCAGAGATGCTCAGTCATGTAATGGTCTGTTTAAATTATTTATTGAAAAATACTTAGAATATGCATGACATGTAGTGTTTGTATTCCCATTAAAGTATTATAATCAAATCTAATGATGAGCCGTGGTTCAATGCGAATTACGACATGAAATCAGAGTGAGAAATAGATTACATAAAAAAACTTAACGTATCTTTTCCTTGCAAAACTTATACTTTTAAAAAGCAAAGAAATCATGTCGATAATTTAAAACGCAAAACCAGGGAATTATTTTACTGGTGGTCCGTTACCACATGTTATTACTAGAACAAAAAATCGTATCGGCGATACCTTTTCACGATATAGGCAAAGCTGTAGGTTTTGATAAAACAAGTCATCAAATGTTGAAAAATACTGCTGTTTAAACTTCGTTTCCTCTTTGTATTATTTTTAGAAAATCTCTTGATGAAGAGCACTTGTTTTAACATTTAAAAAGAAAGAAAAAATGATAAAGCATTTCCTAGTAACTATAGACCAATTACTCTAGTAAGTACTGTGGGTAAAGTTTTTGAAAGAGTAGTCACCAAGTATTTGCATACCTTACCTCTTAGAGAATTCTCTTATAAATAAATATCAGTCTGGATTCCAACCCGGTCACTACGGTACATCAATTATTTGAAATACATGTATATCATAATGTATATTTTAATCTTGAGAATAAACACACCTGCCTTATTTTTTGCGATATATCGAAAGCATTTAATCGTGTTTGGCATGGAGGTCTTGTTTACGAATTAAAATCCTACGGAATAATGGGGGATTTTTTAAACTGGCTGATTGATTACGCCTCAAACCGACTCCTGGAAGTCTATATTCATTACGCCTACCAACCCTGGTGTGCCCCAGGGTTCTGTGCTGGGTCAACATCTTTTTCGACTGTATATAAATGATATAACCGACAATTTTGCTAGTCAATCTCGCCTACTTCACTCACAATTTCCTCTCTATCAACTTTTGAACTTAAAACAGCTGCCAACCAAGACTTTCAAAAACATCACAACTGGACTGAAGCTTGACTTGTCAAATTCAACCCCAATAAGACTGAAGCTCTCCTCATTTCCAATTCTTACTATGAGCTTTATGTTAATCTAGTTTTTAATCGTGTTTATATTGATTTTATAGAATGTCATTTAAAACATGTAAGTGTTTTCCTTGATGCTACCTGCAAGTGGACTCCACATATAAATAATATTTGTATAAAGTAATCTTGTAAATAAGTTTGGGTTGTCCGTAAATTAAAATACACCTTTAACGGCAAAACTTTGATTACAATGTATCTGATTTATATACTACCATTACTTGAATATTGCTGTGAGGTATGGGATGGATGTCAAATGTCAGATGCAAATAGACTTGAAAACTGCCATTATAAGCAGCACGTATTGTGACTGGTTTGCCATGTTTTGCCACTAGAGCGTCTCTTTATTCTGAAGCTGGTTGGGAGAAATTATCTGTTGGACGTACTCGACGAAAATTACAATTGTTTTATAAAACATAATAATATGTCTCCTTCATTTCTTAATGATTTCCTTCCGCATCTAGTATCTTCTACAAACCAATACAATCTGAGAAAGTCTGACAACTATTCCATACCTCACTATTGTCTTCAATCCACTTTAAATTCATTCATGCCCTCTACTCTAAGATTATAGAATGACCTCGATCTTAACATAAGTTCGTCAGTATCTTAACGAATAACGAGTAACGAATAACTGCCCCACAACTTTACTTTTCTTAAATATGTTATATTTCGGTTTGGAATTTATTAGCTCGAATGATGGAAATATATTCCTATTCTTGCATGTCCAGCGCTACAGATCTAGTACACATAGATTCTGATGTGGTCACTCTTCTCCTTCATCTACCTTTATGAATTTTATGAAATTCTTCATGTGTTGAAAAGTTGAAGATTTTGGATTCTGATAGTATTTTAAGTGTCGACTGTACTGATGGCACAAAATTTATTTTAATTAATTTAGGATACTGTCAGAAACATATACTGATACTGTATATAAAACATGTTTCAATCATTGTAAATATCATGTGATATATGATGCTATATCCCTTCTTCTTCCTCAAACTTTATCTATCTAGCTCTTTCGTCTCTCTTATCTGTTTCCCTTTAAGAAAATAATTATGATATAATATTAAAAATATAAAGCCATCTAATGATGAATACATTATATGTGTTGTAAGTTGTAATGGAGTGGGTGTTTGTAACTTAGAATTAACTTGTGCCCGATCCTGTTGCTGATATGACAATACAATATGTTTTAACTAAAACGTCTGTAGAGACCATCAGCGTCAGTGCGTACATGTAACCACTTAAGGTAAATCAATAGTCAGATTGCAGTTAGTACCAAACGTCAAATATGAACATCTGATATGATGTTATGGTTAAAGAATATCTTATTATCGATGATTACAGGTAAGTATTGAATGAGACGTCGTATGTTTCCGAGCAATACATGAAACTTTTCAGAGAAAACGTCATGTATTTCGCTTACAAAATAATGACGTCACAATCGACATCTATCGCAAGGGAGGTAACTCTGTAAAATGCAAAAACACGGCGACTTGGATAGTCTATATAGAGTAATCGGAACAAGTGAATGAAAATGATTCTTTATTATGAATTTAACAATGTCAGAAAAAAACAATCCAAAGAATATGAATGCATCCACATGACATCCGTGCACACAAGTTTACAAGTGATCAAGTGTCGTTGTTTGGAACAAACCTCCTATTGTAATGTATAATTTCATTAGTGCTACGCCTAATTTACGCCATGTCTCAGTGACGGTTCCAAATGACCAGTCTGTTCGTTTTAAAACCTTATTTCAATTAGAACTCTACACGTGATGTACAGCGACAGCTTTTCTAGGTGATATAACATTAATCTTCATCATAACTTTACAGGAAATGTGTGGTCTGACGGTGATGTAGCTTTAATGTTATTTTATAATTAAACAATTGTTTAAAACACGTCTGAAATAGATAATTTGCATATGAAAAAAAAAATATTTTTATGTCATAAATTTTTTTGTGTGTCGAGTTATGCTGTCGATCAGAATACTTTTGATCCGTTAATTAATGTGACATTGAGGAAACAGATTCCTGTAAACATGTATGTAAATAGGTAACATATAGTAACTACTACTCACATTTTATGACCTTATTGACCTTTGACCTTGACGTAATGCTTAAAGAAGACTGTCAATCTCCTACTTGAAACATACACTTCAATGCCTTTTAAGTAATGTTTACTGGATCAAGTAATTAATTATGAACAGTCGCGCTATAAAAATGTATATATTTACATACAAAAATATATTACTTTCCCATACCTTTCTAACCCACGTGGGCGGACGTCGCGAAACAAACTTTTCCATATGACGGACACTATTTAAATTCGTTGCCAGTGGATAATAAAATTTATTACTGAGACAACAGCAGGTGGGTCAGTAGCGTCGTCTGGCACTGTTATGCAAACTACGAATAATTAAGGTATGACTCCCGACGTGCTAAGGTTCTTTTGCGTTTTGAATGGAGTCGTGGACAGCTTGGAGACGGATGACATAGGAACTTATTCCATCCATGAGTATGTCGCCAGCGAACAAACGTAAAATTGTGTGACATCAAGACTAAGTCGGAATTTACCACTGTGATAGATATGGCGGTCCAGTTTGAATTAGCTTTAAGTTTTGGTTTTATATTTGTTTGCTTGATGATGGGAGCCCACTGTCTGCCCTGGTCTCGTCAAGCTATCGGTGAGTACATCGTTGTATAAAACAAATCTTGGTGTAAGAATTCAACTATTTGTAGCATGTTTTGTTTAAAGTGATTTACGGTGAATCGATTTATGTGAATTATTCCAAAATCTAAATCAACAAAAGGTGAACTAATGAAACATTCTACTCTAGTATAGCGCAGATTCTGACAAAACGAAACATCCTTTATTCCAAATGATTTACTACAAGTCAGTGTCATTACGTATATAATAAAAAATGCTGGTCCAAAGAATATCTTTTTGAATTGATTTCCGTCGGTTAAATACTAAACCATACAAATAATGTCAATCTAACTATCAATGCCAATATTTGATATCAATTGCTACAGTATATATGAATTTGGGCGTTTTGATCTATTTGATAGAGTCCACGTGCAGTGAGAACTGCTTGAAAGGATGCTCCCCGGACTCTGGTTTCTGTGATGACTGTGTTGGAGGGTGGTATGGAGAACTCTGTCAATTCGCCTGTGATGAAAACTGTGCTTACTGCAATCGTACAAATGGTGAATGTATCGAGTGTACGCGTGGAAGATATGGGGAATTCTGCGACATGTTGTGTGAGGACAAATGTCAGTCCTGTCATATTCTTGATGGTAGTTGTCAAAAATGCAAAGCATCCCGCTGGGGAGAAGACTGCTCTAAGACCTGTCATGATAATTGTATTTCCTGTGATATAACAAATGGAGAATGCCGTTCATGTAAGGAAGGCTATTATGGGATGAACTGTACAGAAACGTGTGGACATTGTTGGAAACGAGATTGCGGTCGAATATCCGGTGAATGTGTTTACGAGTGTGAAGAAGGTTGGTTTGGGGCAACATGCAAAAACCGATGCCTTGAGAACTGTACCATCTGTAACGATAAAGACTCATGTTCAGTTTGTCATCCAGGTTTAGCTGGTATTAAATGTGATATCAAATGTCCGAGCGTTTGTAGTGAATGTATGTATGATCATACAACGGAACAGGTGTTGTGCACAGCATGCACGGCTGGTCTCAAACTTCCGGCAAAGGACTGTGCATGCCGAGATGATATGTGTGAGGAGTTTAGCACGAAAGATGACAAACATGAATGCACCAAATGTAAGAATGGAACTGTGCAGTATTCGGGTACATGTTGTCCCTGTTCTCATTGTAACGGAGGCAACGGCTATTGTCATAGTACGAAAGGCTGTACAAACGGATGTGAAGCTGGTTTTTATTCTACAGAGTCTGGGTGTGATCTACCTTGTGGGGACCAACATTGTAGTCTTTGTCAGTTAACACGTGGAGGTAATGCAAAGATATGTACCTTGTGTGAAGATGGCTGGTACCCCAACAATGAAGGCTGCAATCCCTGCAGCGAGAATTGTGCCGGAGACGGTCATCCCTGCAATAATGAGACTGGTGTGTGTTTGTATGGGTGTAATGAAGGGTGGCATAGCCATCACTGTGACTCCAAGTGTAACGAAACTTGCGTGATTTGTGACAATGATCAGGGTATATGTAAGTCGTGTGACCTTGGTTATTGGGGGATACAGTGTGAGAACAGGTGTCCAGATAACTGTAAGTTGTGCAACATCACTAGTGGTGCTTGTTTCATCTGCGAGCATGGCTACATTGGTCCAAACTGTACCGATGCATGTGAAAACTGTAAATCAGAGCAATGTCAGTTCGACACTGGTGTTTGTGATATTGGATGTAAGCCTGGTTGGTTCGGCGAGACCTGTACTCAGAAATGTCCGTCTGGCTGTCTTTCCTGTGAAAATTCAAAGTCATGTAAGAAATGTTTGCCAGGATTGGCAGGAAATCAATGCCAACACAAATGTCCAGAAAAGTGCAAAGAATGTTTTTATGATGATTTCACTGAAGAAGTTCATTGTGAAAGTTGTATAAGTTCGTATGACACAGAAGAAAAATCATGCGAGTGCACAATCTCCAAATGTACAGAGGTTGACAAAGATACAAAACTATGTCGAGTGTGCGAGAATGGATGGTTTCCTTACTTGTTCTCTTGCTGTCCATGTTCCAAGTGTGATCAAGGACAGGCAATATGCAACCAGTTAAACAAATGTTCCGACGGGTGTGGCTCGAACCCTAAAACTGTAGCAACATTGGGATGCAGCACAGAATGCAACATTGGTCAATGTAAATGGTGTGAGGTTAACAAGACGCGAGTGGAGATATGTTTAATGTGTTCAGAGGGGTGGTACCCTACCGAAAATGGATGCCAAGCGTGTAGTCGACACTGTTCTGGGGACGGTCGATCATGCGACAGTATCACTGGGAATTGTCTTCACGGATGTCGACAAGGCTGGCATGGCAGACGGTGTCTGACCAGATGCAACGATCACTGCAGACAATGTAACGAAGAGTTAGGTCTTTGTGATTCGTGTGACTCTGGCTTCTGGGGAGACGAGTGTGAGAACACATGTGAAAAAGGCTGCAAACAATGCACAGAAAATATGGACGATTGCGAATCTAATATGAGTTATTGTAATCGGACATCTGGACATTGCACACACGGGTGTAACCCAGGCCTTTTTGGTGAGACATGTGATACCCACTGTAAGAGATGTAAACTGGACAAATGTGACCAAGACAACGGCAGGTGCTTGTCGGGCTGCATAGAAGGCTGGGAGGGACTTCACTGTGATGGTAAGAATAATTCATTGAGAATGTTTTTTCAATGCATTTGCTATATATGCATGTCTTTTCAATGGCGCAAAAGAAGTTTCAGTTTTATATTATTTTGAAGTGTTTCAGTAAAAAGAAGATGCAATAATGAGTAGAATAAGTGTTTGTTAAGTGCATTGCTACTTCAGAATCATGATCTCAATAAGGGCGATACAGTTGTGCAACATTAGTACAATATTGAAGCTTGTTAATCCGGCTTCATTAATTAGTTCTCGTTAAGCCGCCACCTAGCTTCACACACAACTGATATATTTACTTTTTATTCACTATAACATACGGTAAATTCTGTTATTTTCTGGGGTTGGTATTTTCACGGTTTCAATGACATTGAGCTGTGGTCGCGAAAACATCATCAATGAAAGACTGACAAATGGATGAGTTATATTTTTAAAACCGCTAAAATTTTATGTTCTCGTTTTTAGTTCAAATCCCGAAAATTTCGACTCGCGAAAATGACCGGCTACACGGCACGTCACTAATCTAACCTCTTCATTATCTAACCTTTGTTTTAAAAAGCGAAGGTGACTCCTTAACGAGGTCCCTCTATAGTTTTTAAATTGTCAACCTAATTTATTCAAAATAATGTAATACATGTATGCTACAAGTAATTTCTAAAATAGGTTTGTGGTTTATCAAACATTTCTAATGTTATTTCAAAAAATGAATCATTGCTATTTTAGGAAATATGTTTAACATATATCGAATTATAATATAATTTACATATACACGTGGCCGAATGATGTACATATATATATCAATGTATATAACCATTATGGTAAGTTTAATGCAAGGCCACAAATGGCTTATTTTCTGTTTTGCGTCATTTTGAATTTATGAAACCTACCAGCCAGCAAGGCAAAAAAATTAACGCTTTTTCCATAGATACCTTATTTGAAGCTTTTGAAGCGTTCAAATTGTAATATGTTATGTTAATTGCAATTTATTCAATTAAAATATTGGTTTAATTTTATAGATTATACATCTTTTAGTAGGAAAGATAACTTTTTCTATGACACGACACTACATTATTTCATTGCTTAGTTCCTAAACAAATGTTTGGAATGTTTTTCCAAAGGCTAAAAACCTACAAACGCCCGGACGCAAATCAGAAAAAAACACAAATGCGACCTTAGCTAAATAAAAAAAATTAAAGCGTTGTTGTCAAAAATACAGACGTATCTAATGAGAGGCAAAGGTTAAAACATGCCACAACTATTTCAAAACATTGCTGAAGTTGTTTACAATGCAAAGGTAGATAAGGAAATATGTTCATCAGATTGCGATGACCTTTATCACGAATTGTCCGTTATCACGTGATGTTGACGAGACCATTTTGACAAGGTTCATGCATAAATGAATAGTAATCCGGGCGTTTAAATCACAGCAGTTCCTTACAAACACCGTCTGGATGATGGGTCGTGATTGACCTCATTCTTCATTCGGAGGCAGTGTATTATTCCTCGTGAATCTTTAAATACCTTTCTCTGGGCGTGTGTTAAACGTTTGCCAGTCTAAAAGAGAAGTGATATGGGAGACGTGACCGGCTAATGTTATGTTGCTCACCCCTGGTTCGCTTACATCATCTGTCAGTAGAAGCCGAAGAAAGTACTTTTATTAAGCATTTAAAATAGTACTTTATCATAACCATGGCCACCCAAGTGATATAAGATAATAATTGGTTAAAATGACCTTTTGGTATAAGGAAACAGTTATCATGTACATTTAATAGCTTCATCGTAAACATATAGAGTAATAAACTCTACAAAAACAAACAACGCATTCCCTCAACTAATTTATCAAGGTTTTTTTTTCAGTAATGTAATTTTATAAATAAAACAATTTGCATATAATGTGTCATTTTAATCAAGATAAATATGAAATAACATTTAAGCAAATTATCTCGTACAAGCAAATGCACTCTTTAACTTCTGATTGACATGTAGAATGTGAAAGAACCAGAATAACTGTTTGTGTAATCATATTGCTACAGAGACATTTTGTTAATTTTCCATGTCAAAAATAAAATAAGTACATACATTCCTAAATTCTTAAATTCGCGATTTAGGGTTCTGACTAACAATTACTCATTCATGTATATTTTTACAATTATTCGCGAAACAGTTGATATCGCGTTTCAGCCTCTCGCGAAATTACCCGAAAATGTGTATCTCGCATATAGTAACCTTGTGATATGTATGGAGGCCCTATAAAATAAGCTCATCAGCATAAATGATAGACCACGAATAATAATCCATACATTATCCAGTAATTAACAATCTAATCACAAGTAATAAACCACGAGTTATAAACTTTGAGTAATAAGTCATACATAATGCAGCATTATAACTTGTAACAATAAGTGATAAGCCATATATTCAGTATATTACCCACCATATTGGTTTAGATATGATTACCTTGCGTTAATATACTTTGTTAAAATCATGAAAATATTTCTTCAGCTGACGTATCATTTGTTCTTCCTTCCAGTTCGGATATCCGGTGGGTTCGAGCCGATGATGGGCCCGGTGATAGGCGGGGCTGTAGGAATGGGCCTCGTTATCATTTTCATTGTGGTAGCTTTCATTTGTTTCCTCAGGTATGTGCATTTTCATTTTTAACAATAAAATGCTATAATTAATACAGAAGCTTCAAAATGAAAAATCAGAACAAATGATATTGAGTTGAAATATAACTATCACATGGCTGTTATATTCATCAGTCCATCAATCAAATACAAAAAATGTATGACAACATCCATTTTCATTGAGTTGGCCCCCTGTGATTATAAACGACGGTTCTGTAACAACATAGTTTTATGTTATTAAAAAACGTCTGAGATGTTTAACTCTTTAAATGCAAATATTTCAATATGTTTATTCTCCTTCACGTATTTGTTTCAATTATAATAATATATATATATACATGACATTTAAATTTCCAGGAAACAGAAATTATCGGCGACGTTGAAAATCCGAAGACATCCCCAACACCGTCACCACCACGCCCATCATCCTCATCAGCATCATCACCAGAAGAAAACGTCAAAAGCATCATCTAACTAACGCGGTGTCTCAGTACTGTAAAAAGACTTTCCTTCGCGACTATTGAATTTCGCGATTTCCGTTTCAAAATTGGAATTCGCGGTAGTAAATGTTAGATAATTTTTAAACAATAAATGTTAAACATTTCTTTACAGTACTTCATTATCAAGCATTTGGTAGAAGAGTAAGAGTTACTTTTACACCTGGCCAATAGATTTGTGAATACATGTTATCTATAAATAGATTCAGATATGAAATTAATGCTGTTCACACATCCCATTAGCGTCAGAAGAAGTTAGAAGAACGTGTAAGCTCGTGAGTATGTGTGAATGAAATCATTATAGTTTGTTATAAGGTATTATTTCAATAATCCATTTCATTTTGTACGTAATCCAAATATGATTTGAGTTCTTGTCCTGCCATTCTCGATATTCCAGGGGTTACTATCATTAATTGCCGGTATATCCATGCCATAGTGAAACTGATTAGAAGGTAATTTGTGCGACAACAGATGAGCCACCAGGGAGAATAGCTCTTTGATGTACATCGAAATGATTGAATAACGCTACATTGCGTAGCTATGAAGTTGGGAGTCACTATCTATAATCTTCAATGGAAGTCTTTGTAGACCTGTGATGGGGCAGCTTTTTTCCTTATCTGGAATACCATTATTTTCACTATGAAATAATCTATGGTTAGATATTACATCAATGAGAGTAACCCCTGATATATCGATGATGTTGTGCTACTGAAATGAAGCGAAAGATCTTGGGAGATTTCCATGTCGGATGTGTTTTGCTACTCTTCAGAGTGTCTCCGGAATGGCTGATAGGTTGCGCTCAAATATAATATCCACAGGCTTCGGCTTTATTTGTTAATGTTTGTGTTGCTTGTTTATATACAGAGTGGAAATGAAAGTTTCATTATTTTTCGCAATTTGCTGGTATCATAACTATAAATAAAGGTTATTCTAAATGCATTTGTGTTATTTCATTTACAAGGGAATATCTAGTCACATTTTTAATGAATGCCCTAATTTGCTAAGTTGTTGGTTGAGTTGATGTCCAAATCGTTGAAACATAACAATAAAACAAGTAAGAAGTTTCACTTTTAATTTATTCGATTTTATAAGGAACATCACAGGGTTAAAGGAAACCTGTAACAATAAATAGTAAGCCTCTGTACAGCATGTATCGGGATAAACGAATAATTCGAACACTGTAATCAAAACATTATACGGGGACGTGTCACAAAGGGAGGTCAACAAATAAGGACAAGGGAGACAATGCAAGGGTAAATACTGACTGAAAAAGTCTACAGACTGACCTTGCCTGTGAAAACTATACGGATTGGGGACGCCAAAAGACAGGATGAAAACGAAATCGTTATGTTGACAGAATAAATTCGCCAAATGCATTGGCAACATATAGACGGAAAACAAAAGATTTTGGCTATAAAAAGGCGTAGTGTGTATAATGCGTCGATTACTGGCACAGATAGACTGAACAAAGATTCGTTTATCGCATAACTATGCATGTTTCACAATGGATCAGTTATGCAAAAAAATCCATCGGTTCATTATCGATAATGTTTAGTGTGTAAACACATGCGGCGCATCTCATTGATCATCTCCAAACTGTGTTGAAGCTAATTAGTTGTTATGGCTTTCGACTACTTTTTACTTGTAATTTCTTATAAAACTTTATTTTAAAAAAGGATAATGCTTATCGTGTCTCTAAGGATAATGCTTATCGTGTCTCTATTTTGACACAATACATATGGTAAAAAATATGTATGACGCAAAAAGTGGATAGAGATAGGGTTAAAGTTATGGACAGTTCCTTATGAGTGACTGTTACTTATCATTCGTATATAAACTCTATTTAGCTTATTTTCAAATTTTGAATTGACAAATGCTAAAGTTTGTATCTTCTCAAAATTTGCAAATTAACGAACTCGAGTATAATAAACAATAGTAACTTGTTAGAGAACCTCTATTTAACATACCGGGACTGAAATAGACTGTATACAAGAACGTTAAATCAAAAACTTTCGTCACAGAAACAGAAGTGGACTAAATAAATGTTTAGTTTAGTGGTCAATATTTACTAAAACACAGAGCTTTGGTTTAGTCTGAGGAAATTGAATCAACGTTGTATTTGGTGAACAGAAATAGACAGAGGCTTAACCAAACGCTTTGGTGGTTAGCTAGTAGCATTGACAAAAAATGAAAATTAAGGTAACATAAATAAAATAAAACCATGAGCAAAGTTTCAATAAAGACAAATATGGGACACAAACAAATAAATAGGTAAAATAGAAGGGAATGTAAAACTAAAATACTGTTTTCAAGAAGAATAAATATAATACCATTATTGTTGATATTTAAAATGGAAACAAGATTTGATTATTAATGTACATCAACAGATGATTGTGTGGTGTTCGTGAAACACACGAAGTTTTGATTTTGCATATGTCCAATTTAATATAAATATAATGCACTTTGATTGCGTACCTTGAGAGGAAACCTACAAGAAACTTCCAAAATCAGCATTGTTCACATTAGCATCATATAATGATACCGTACAGTCGCTTATATTAGCGGGAATGATATTTTCATGATTTCACGGGGCTCTACTACGATCGCATGATCCGCAAAATATCAAGAGATAGTATATTTCTTAAAACCAGACCGAGAAAATTTAAAAACCGCTAAAATTTGATTTTCTCCTTTTTAGATCAAATCGCGAAAATGTTCCTCCCACGAAAATAACCGGCTTTACGGTATGTCCCATTTGTACAGACCAATGCTAAAGCTGGATATGAGATTTTTTTCTCATGGCATGATGAATATGCAAATGAGCTATATTAGCGGGGATGAAACCACGTCTGAATTGTGCCATTGTTCCTCCAAAGCAATAGATTCCCCCTTTTGAGCAGTGTTATTGTTGATGGCACTCTCCGTGTCCATATACGAATGCCCCTTAGAGTTCCCTGGAAGTGAGTTAGGCATGTTAACATTGATATGGTTCCTGTTGCCAAAGGAACCTCTCCGTGGCTCACAAATATACGCACAAGTATCATTATCGTGTATGTCGAGCATTAACGCAGTCCTCTCCACGATGTCTTGACCAGAACCAGCCCGGTCAATGTTACGTAATCGCCGTTCCTCAAAAAGAATGCCATTTGGACTATGTCGCATCTTGGTCGCAATTGGTGATTTAAGATGTCTATTTTGATTCGGTCGTGGGGAATCCCCGCGTTCCAAACTGGACGAAAAATGTTTTGGAGAATCACACCTGATTGGGTTCACATCATTTTCTCTGAGGATTTCCAGAAGAGGCTGATCTGCCTGTTTCTGCACGATACTATTGCTATCTGAACAATTGAATTCCTGAAATGATTCGTCCAACATGTAGTCGTCGTTTACATGACGTAGATAGGCTCGTCTGCTCTCGCGAGCCCAAGGCGAGTTGTATTTGAATAGTTCGCTACAGCGCCTCAGCCGTTCATGCCGGACCGAGGGGTCTTCGTCTGTCAACCAGAATGTAAACAGTTCGCCTTTCCCCTGTAAGGATGGAAAATCAATAAAAATGATAACATATTTCATTAATATACATTTTATGAGAAGAGAATTTCTAAAACCGTTAAACTTCATACAACTGTATTGGCGGTAGCAATAAAAAGTGACTAAGAAAGAAACACATCTCAAAATATTAAGGAAGAGTGTAGATTTTTATGGATGAAAGGACTTTATCTTTCAAAATATAAAAAATATCATTTATCTATATTTCACCAATTGAAACACCTGTGGTACCGTGAATATCATACAGGGTCTTCTATGACTATGAGTGGCTATGTTTTATAAGGAGTTTAGGAAACTATTAAATTGATGTACCAGAAAGTTTTTAAACTAGAATAAAGGGCAGACAGAAACTTCGCTAGCCAAGAGTATTCAGTATGATACTCTAGGTATCGAACTGAATACCCTTGGCTAGGGGAGTTGAAGGGACAGTCGTTTTACTTTATTCACCATAAGAAATGCTGCTCACCTGCATGACGTCATTAAGGACATATAGTGTATTTCTTGCATTCATTACATTGTATCAAATAGACGATGACGTGACATAATACAAAGGTTTTGAGATACCAAAATGACGTAGGTAAAGCACGATTTACCGTCGAGTAGTCGAATCTTCCGGTAATTGTGAAGTTATAACAATTACGTCAAAATATGACGTCACAATCACCGGAGGGTCGGACTAATCGACGACAGTAAATGGTACTTTACACACGTCGAAACCGACGTATTGGTTAGATAAGTATGTGTTGATTGTACCTTCATGCTCACAAGGCCTCGCTCTTTCATTGTATATCCTCCGAGTTTGTCCAATAGTACTTTACATTCCATACTACAGTTTATCTTCAGAGCTATAAATATAATCATTCAACATACATGAAATACTTATTTAGGAGCAAATTGGTTTTAAATTGAAAATAAATTTGTTTAAAATAACGAAAACAAGGACAACTTTTTTTTCAAAATATTGAACATTCACAATCAATATCAATTTAATGAAATAATTCAAATCAACGATAAAGCACCAGCAAGAAATGAAATTGAGGTTGACCAAGGTCAATCTCTACAGGTATTGTGCAGAAAGCACCCGGTGTACTGAGAAATAAATGTATAAATATTAGATATATATCCAATAATTTTGATACATGACACAAACCTTCACCGTTGGACTCCATCCTGGACGCTGTGTTGACGGTGTCGCCAAATAAGGTGTATCTAGGCATCGTCAAGCCCACAACTCCCGCTACACATGGACCTGAAATCAACATGTATGAATTATAAGACCACTGAATACTGACATTGCAGAATCTGAATTAACATCCAGATATAAATTTTAAGACCACTTTGAATATCGCCATGACAGAACCGTAAATCTACTTAAATCCTAAACAGACCAACGCCTTCCATCACATGTAAGCATGACAACAGCATATATGTATGTAATTGTAATAACTACTCCCGCCTTATAAAAGTAACTGGACTACAAATCGTCCTTAAATATTGCATATATGTTAATGAGCTTTCGTATAAGCTTAAACGGAACTGTGGTCTGGTTCCATAAGAGCCTAGAAAGAATTCAAAATCAAAACAAGTCCATGTGTAATACTCATTATTATTCTTTAGTTTGATTTGATATGACTTAACAACATTCGCCATTTAAGGACGTGTTAGGCTTATAAGGAGAGGAAAAAAATGGAGGTTTTGCAGAAAAAATGACCCACTTGAGGTTCGAACTCTCAACCCAGAGGTGGAGGATTTATGGTGATTTCATAAAAACAATTATAAATGTCATTGATTGTAAAACGTCTATACACAGCACAAGACTGTATTTAATTTTACATGCCAAATGCCAGCTAATCGTCCAGTTACTTGAGTAATCCTACCTGAGTGTATCCCTATCCGTAGACGTAACACCTCATTAGGACGGTGACGGATTGTGAATTTCTTGATTGCTCTCAGGAGCTCCAATGACATTGATGCGATTTCGCCTGCGTGGTTGTCACCGTTCCGGTTCGGTACTCCGCTCACGACCATATAGGCGTCCCCTATCGTCTCTACTTTGTACACGTCATAGTTCCGGATTATCGAGTCAAAGCATGTGTACAGATCATTCAGTAAATTCACCACCTAAATAAACAACAGTCATAGTTCCGGATTATCGAGTGAAAGCATGTGTACAGGTCATTTAGCAAATTCACCACCTAAATAAACAACAGTCATAGTTCCGGATTATCGAGTCAAAGCATGTGTACAGGTCATTTAGCAAATTCACCACCTAAATAAACAACAGTCATAGTTCCGGATTATCGAGTCAAAGCATGTGTACAGGTCATTTAGCAAATTCACCACCTAAATAAATAACAGTCATAGTTCCGGATTATCGATTCAAAGCACGTGTATATGTCATTCACTACATTCGTCACATACATTAATAAAATGTTTAATTAATTCAAGTTCTATAAAAAGGATAAGACGCTGAACATGGTTGTGTTGTATTCATAAAAAAATCCCTGTCAAATTAACAAAAGTCACATCATCGATTAAAGTTCTCTGAAAGGATAAGAATCTGAACGTAGTTGTGCTGTAGTACACGAATTAGACGCTTCATGTCTATGAGTTGCTTTACATCACAAATATTAAATACTTAAATTTATGTGCTGTTACGCATTATATATAGTATATATAACACATCTGTCGTTTATGTACCGTATATTATTACAAATAATATGACAGAAAGAAATTATGTGCGCGACCTTGCTGCATGCAATTAATCGAATTTGTTATATACATGTAATATGATATGCCTCCTCTCTTAAATCCCGCTTCAAATATGAAAGATTGGATCTATGTCTTTGACTGACAATAGGGCATTCATATTACGTTTCATACATTTTATTTGGCTTTTAAATTAGCGTTCGAACTCTTAGATGTCACGCAAAATTACGCGAAAAATTGTATTTCTGGAAAATAAAACAGTTTTAAAATTAATTTGGACTGGATTACCTCCATTGGTGTACTCTCCGCCGATAGTCGTGTGAATTCACAGATGTCGCTGAAATAAATCGTCACCGACTGGAAAGACTCCGGCTCGACATACTCAGCCCGCTTTAGCTGTTCAGCGATGGAACTGTAACAAAGGTTTGTTATAGTTGTCCACATCTTACACATACATAAACGTATCCTAAATCTGTTGTTATAATTAGAATATACCAAACTAAACCAAAATGGCACGTAGGTTTCTTCAGATCTGAAGGCCATTTTGTGTGTCTTTATGTTTGAAGGATATCGTCCATGTTAATTGGCACTCGGAAGCATAATGCCTCGAGGTGAACTTGAAAATGGTAAATATTCTTGGAACATAATAAAGTGAGAAATTCCACCATGGTTATTCTAACTTGGACCTGCCTGGTAAGCCAATACATTGCACAATGTTCTCCCAAGATAACCTTATAAATGACAACTGGTGCTTACCTTGGTAACATACGATGTAGCAGGGCCTCAGTCTTCTTCTTTTCCTCTACCAGTTGGTCGGTGCGAGCTTCCACCAGTTCCTCAAGATGTGACTGGTATTTCTCCATTATCATCATCATATTATCGAAGATGTTCCGTTTCCTGTAACATAAATATAGGTCATTATTACAAATTAATACCTTGAGTGCAAACTTAAATATACATGACGAAATCATGTCATCATGGCAAAAATATCATCAACAGTTTCCTTATGATAACCAAAATATATACATGTAGTATATTTAAGAGTTTGAATTTACACACTCATGGTTGTTGACCACTTCGATTCATATCGTATTATAGTGATAACAAACACTCCATCTTCTATTTCTCACCATGCTGCATTCGAACAACCGGAAGTACAATAATTGTAAACAAGGTTACACAATATTACGGAACGGGTGCTGTTATATGCAGAACGAAATAATGCTACTATTTCTATATTAACAACAATAATGTGGTTTTACAGCACCATTCTGATTTATCAGAGTTACTTCCCTTCGTTTACTTCGACTGTCGGACTGAAACGAAGGGAAGTATCTCTGATAGATGAGTAACTGTGATAGATCAGAATGTGTATGCATATGCTTAATATGTTTCACTTACATGCCCTTTCGCATCGGGGACAGGGCTTTCCCTATCATCCTGAAGTCTGGCCGGACATCAGGATCTTCGTCCCAGCAGCTCTTCATACAGCTTATCACATACTGGTCACACTTGAGATACTTTGTGTCTGGACGGAATACGGGGCGACCACCTTTCTTTACGTTGTCAACGATTTCTGGAGAGGTTGAAATGTGTGGCATGAATCAACAAATCTTCTTGTTAACAGATACCAGAACATTATGTCAATAGTATCGAAACCGGATTTTTCAGACAGATTATTGTGCAGTCATACCTTGTTTTGCTTGGATTACCCTATAGCTAACTCTTTCGAGAGATAAACTTTTTCTTTAAAGGTACTAAATGATTAGATTTACATAGTTTTCTTAGGGTTTTTGACTTCCTACAAACGTTCTTATACATGAAATTAGAATGTTTTCAAAATTACAACATTTAATTTGAAATATTGGCAGTGTTTATCAACGTTAAAATAAAATATCGCCAAACACAATAAGACACTCTATCTGTCGGCATTGGCTGTTTATAACGGAAAGAACCGTGTGCATCTTTGAGTTCAAAACTTGTAGTCGATAAATTGGTGTTTTCAGTCGAAAGCAGATATGTCCATTAGACAGATGAGATTTCCTTCGGTCGGACGTTTTGAATGTTCACGCATCGCGCATGCACATAGGGATTGTTTACACTAGCCGAAAGATAATAATATGAAATAGTGACTATGTCGTTTCTATGTATTTTCAGTTTTTCTCCACTTTGAACAAAATGGTTATACAAACTTTTAGATTTTGTTATTAACACAAAGTACACAGCTTTTACAATTATTTTCAGTTCTATAATTCTTTTTATCTTTTATTACATGTTTTTTTTAAAGATGCTACACCGCCGACAGACCATAAATGATACTGATCATTTGAACAACAATTGGTGTTTAATCGTGTATATATATATCTAATTAACACAAAAAATAACATAAAATGTTTTATTATTCTTTTGGTGCATGCGCAGTCAGAACTTCATTCTATATAGAACATTGTTTCACGGAATTTTTTCGGGATGCAATTAATTATTTCTTATAGTTTTATCTTGAATTAAAATTAGAAGCTCAAACTTTCCAATGTGGGTAATGGTGTAAAGTAAGTAACTTTTGTAACTGAAGAAAAATGTCTTAAACGATTTAGTCCCTTTAATTATCTTATAATGTAACAATGAATATTCGTGGCATCGACTTTTTGGAAGATTTGGAAAAATTGTGATTAAATCTGAGTTAAGTGTGCGTGTTCGATAAGGTATAGATATCGATTTTATAGTGGTGACATCTTGAAATAAACTATAATAAAATTAATTTATTTAACCAATGTAGGGGAGAGAACTCTTAGAAAAGTTTTATAGAAAGCTTGATCATTGATCGTCTTTTCAGCGAAATTACTAAAATCATTTCGATTACATCGCCATTTATAATTGTAAAACAAAATGTAAAGAAAGAAAAAACATAAAAGAAAATCCTCTCATTACGGTAATATCTGAACTCTTACCTTTCGGGGACATATTGCAGTAGCCGTAAGGACCAGCTCTTCCAATGATCTCATGTAAAATTATTCCAAATGAGTAGACATCGCCTTTTTGTGACCCACATTTGCTCATGTTTCTAATATGTTCGGGGGCGCGCCAGAATGAATCTGTTTGAACAAAGAAAATCGATTTATAACATTTCATAGCTGACATAGATCCTAAAATAATCACGAAAAAGATTTCTCATCTGACACAGAATCTGAATGATGTCAGCCGGGTGTTAAAAATTAATCTTATCTTTATCGATCCATGTAAATCCCTGAGGTATGTTTAATTTATATTGCTTACAGCTTCTCATATCAATACAATATATTCGGCTTTATATTATCTAAGATATAAGTGGTAATTGTGTATACACACTGATCAATGGCAATTTAACACAACTATCGTTGATTTAAATGGCTACTAAGAAAGATGAAGTCTAGAATACGTGTATCCGTATAGAGCATTGAATTGTCCAGTTTATAGGCATCATTTGATATTTAATAAGTTTATCATCTTTTTGGAAAGTATGTCACGTGTCGGCCTTTAAATAGTGGTATTATCTTTGAGAGCGTAAACAATATTTATTGACTTGAAGTGTATGCACCACTACATTTCTAGTCCGACTTCCGATTCGAACGCACCTACAGTAAGATGTTTCCGTTTCCCCTCCGTGTGCGCTTAACATTTATGACCGACTCTAATATGTTCCGGCATATATACATATATCATAATACTTTACCGTAAAGCATTTTTTTATCAAATTTGTTGTTGATATTATATCATAGCCTTTATATATTGTGTCACCATAAAATTTTTTTAATCATAAATTCAAAACCGGATTTCATTAACATATTAACGAAAATTAAATTTTGCTTGCACTTCCTAAACTGTGACCTGTTAATCAACATCAAAGATAATGTTCTATATGTAACTGTTGAGAAGTAAATAGAAAAATTCCTAGGCATATGCAGGAGCCGATGGATGAGTATCCGTTATATTATCCTTTTTCTTTATTATGAACATTTCTGTCTATGTACAAGACAGTATACTTACTTCTATAGAAGGCATGTTCATCCTCCATTTTATATGTGCCCGCTCTTACATCCAGAAGTCCGAAATCTGCCACTTGTAGTGTCCAGCGACTGTTCACCACACAATTCGAACTCTTCAAGTTCCCGTGGACGTTAAGTTCTGACCCATGCAGAAATGACATACCCTTTAGAACAATAATGTAAAATATTGATTAAAATAAGTATAAATGCTTAAACATATTTGCAACAATTTGTTTTTTTTTCTTATTTATTACTTTCGGTTATCTTTTAATGCTACGTGTAACAATTTGTAGAATATATTGAGTTTATTTTCAGTTTTAAGGGATGCTTTCACTATTTGTTATTTATATTATATCATATTTAAGTTATTGTGGCAAACCTTAACGTATTTTACTGACGTCATGCAATATTATCTGTAAACCTTTCAGAAATTTTCGTTAAAGATGGTCATAACTATAAAATATTTACGAAATTTATTTTTAATTAGGATGACAACATAATCATTGTTGGCCTCATCCGTTTGATGGATGTACGAAACCATCACTAACCTGTATGATGTCTTTTACGAGCGAAGCGATGAACATTTCATCCAGTTTGATGACCTCATTCTCTAAAATGTCCTTTAAAGGAGAAAAATAGTATCATCAGCAATTATAATGTAGCTCACATGTATTTTCCAATGATACTTAAATATACACATTTCATTCAGTTTTAATACCTCATTTTCCAAAATGGCATTTGAATGAGGAAAAAATAGCATCATAAGCAATAATCATATAACTTACATGTCTTTTTATTGAAAATAAGGCTATATTACATTTGTACTTAACTAGTTCACCCCAAAGACACATTTAGGCTCTTCTAAATAAAAGACTAGACCAGTTCATTATGAAATCTTCGGGTTGAATGAGTTTAATGTCGCATTACCTCAAAGTAGCTTGTCGTTTGGAATAATTATCGATTGACCCATTGATTCAGATGAAATTTACGAAAATGTTGACTTCATATATCTAACAAACATTGGTGTAGACTTCCAGACCTTTCACCTACCTGTAGGCTGCCTTTGATGCAGTACTCAGTGAGCAGGATGAACGTGGGAGGATTCACACAAGCTCCTATAAATGGGTTCACATTGTTGTGCCGAATATCCCTCATCTAGAAAAATGTCACATTTACAACGATTACTGATACTTCTTTACTAGTCTTATGTAGGTTTTTTCCATCATTTAAATGACATAAATTTGATCTCATTATTTCGACAGTTGGATTTACTGTACCTGTGCTGGAGACATTTTCGTGGAGAATAATTTTCACGATTTTGTGTCGCCTGCGGCATACGCAAGAAATAATCGCATATTACGTTATTCCTTTCCTAAAGAGCATTTTGTCCACAATTAATCTCGTATAATCAAAGTAATTTGAATATTAATGTATAAGGTGATCTTGTTTTAAAAAGCACTCCATTCATTAAAAATGAATGCAATGAATTAACTGAACATTTATTCCATAGCAACACATTAACGCCAGAAATAACATACCGTCTTCATTTGCTTCTGCATCTTACGACTCAACACAAAGTCTTTCTTCTCATAAATCTTCAGGGCCACCATTTGTCCTTTATATGTGGCCGTCCTTGTGTAAATCTGGGTAAAGGACATCCTCGAGTCAAACGATTGTTGACTGTTCAGGGATATCTGTTGTGGATAAACATACAATTAAACATTAATATTTGGTTTCATTTCTAATATCACAATAACAATACCGTAAACCAATTTTCTTTCAAGATTTGAAATAAGAGACAAACTTTTTGCGGATTTCTGAAATATGAAACATGTTTAAAGTGAATAGTCGGGCAAAGAAAACCAGTCTAAATGCGTTCATTGGCCTTCCAAAAGTTCTCAAATATTAATACGACGGTCAAGTTCTGCTTAGTTTCCCAGTTCTGACCATTAAAGTAAAGAAAAGCTGAAAGCATTGAAAGCGAGGCTGCGTGGAAATGTAACCACGGACATTGTGAGCCGGGAGGACGTTTTAGAATTTCCATACTTTAAATTAATTTCTTCGTACGCAGACAGATTTTGACGAGACATTTTATTTTTCCATTTCATAAGAAATTATACTGGATACATTCACACCATTTTTACCGACTTTAGCCATCCTTGCCCGACTGTTCACTTTAAATAAAACAGAGACAGATATTATAAGCTATGAAGATAGAACCGTATTTTCTTTGTTCGTGAGATTTACAAAATTACAAGTTGTTTTACAAAGTTACGTTATAATAACAAATAATGATCTTATCATTTTTTCTCTTCTTTCACATAAGTATCTGATAATTGTTACAATTTACTGTGAAAGTCGCCATATACCCTCATTCAGCAGCAAAGAAATTATAATGAAACAGGTCGAACTTTTACTTCAGATGCTATTAAGTTCTTGGGGTCGTAAATTCGTTAATTTTGATTTTTTTTTTTAAATGAAAAACTCACGAAAATCATACTCAAAGGAAATAAAATATTTTAACCATATTCTTCAGGAAACGTCACATATTAGAGCTAAAGAAAACCCTCTTATTTTGTTTCGATATGCATTTTTTTTTATATATCTATCTTATATACATAATACCAAAGACACGATTTATAGAATTCCTGTGAGGAACATGAACAATGGGATAGAGAAGACGGTGTATTACCTTGCTGCTGAGGCTGTCCCGACGATCGTGTGGCGAAGAAGAATGGTTGGGCATATGGATCTCTGATACAGGGATTTTCCATAACAGACCTGCAATCTCTTGTTCGTAACGCCAGTTTCTGGAAATCACAAAATAATATCATTTGGCAATGAAAAATGCGTATATAAGTTAATAAATAATTGTTCTCGAGGATTATGGTTACAATTCAATTAGCAAAAAGGATAATTTATGGACGGCCTCTTGCATATGATGTATTGCATATAATGTTTTGGGGGACTGGGATATGTTTCTCATCATTGATCAATTAATAGTTTTTTTATACTTTTTACTGAAGATTGCTGCCAAGTCTGTGATTTATTTATTAGTGAGTAATTGCGACAGTGATTGAAGTTATACGCGGGTTTTTTTTTGTGGCACCGTGGGGGAACTGCATATGGTGAGAAAAAAAACCCAACTAGACGATGGAATCGAGGTTGACATACGTCACGTCAACCTATGCCGACCTTTTTACCTGTGTGATATATAACAACACTCGGTGTCCCGGGAATAAATACCTGTACTTTATTTGTCATGATTACAGATTTTACTTTTACGACAGAAGAGAAGAAGGCATTAAGGTTGTAAACACGGAAATCGGACTTACCTATACACGATCAAAGCTATGGTAAAAGCCACCAAGGTTATACCTCCGAGAACGCCGCCGATGATTTCTAGGGTGTAACCTAATATAAAATAAATTTGCTTTAATTCTATTATAAATTACATGCTTAATTCTTATTAAATCACAGGATATTATTCAAAGTATAAATGTTCAATAAAGTCAAAATGAAAGTGATTAAAAGCCATTCACAGCACTAATTGCATCTTGAAATTGCGGTTCATATTCCATTAAGGTGTCTTACAAGTAAACTTATTGGACATTGTATACGCCAATACTTTATTCATAACAAAAGAAATAAAACATTTTTATCCTCTAACAAGTGCATTGCTCTGGAGCAAATTCATGTTTTGTGAATTTACAAACGCTGATTTTATCGACAATATTTGAATAATTCCGATTGATCTTACCTTTTATGGGGATACATTTTTCTCCTCTGTATCCACATGTTGGCTGGTCAACGGGAGGTTCTCCCGTCACCCAATCAATGGATTGACCAGGGAAAAATCTCAGCACCTGTAGGTAAAGTCAGACAAAATATGTATCAATTTTACATATATAGATAATGCAGATATTGCAATCACGCATCAGATATCTTGAGTATCTCTATATAAACAACACTTTCTTCTATAAATCAAATAGGTTTAATTTATTCTTGATACCTCGAGACAGGGGAATCTCAACCAGAGAAGTAATATAATTAAGTTGCCGAATAAAATATTTACCATATTGTGTTTCTGATGTATTCACTATAAATGCACACGGCCAGCTTTGCGTGATAGTTCTTGATCTTGATTGGGCTTCAACACAGAACTATCATTATCATGGAATAGTTCATCGAACGCCATAAACCTGTGCTATTTTTGCCGATTGTTTGGCTTGGGTAAGACAGAGGTATCTTATCATCATCGTTAGTGTAGCAGATATATTTGTTAAGTCCTAATAACTATCGCTCGATAAATAGGGTACAACATTCCAATAACTGTTTTTACGTATTTTACTTGTAAATCACTAAACATATTAACACTGAAACACACAAAAACATTTCCCTATTGTTAATTAATGTTTATTTATTTAAATAAACACTTAGTTATATTGTATAATTAACCAATTCCGTATGGGGCGGGGGTATATATAGGTGTAAATAAGAAAAATTGTAAAAATACTCGGTTTTTAAAGAAATTTTCTATCTTGAGATTTACTGAAGCCCGCCAAACCCCTCTGGATCCGACGCTATTACTGTAGCGAATGTAACTTACGTGGTGATTCATTCCCATTTCAAAATGGCCAACTGGTAACATAGAGTACGTTGCTGCTTTGGTAACGTATGGGACTCTAGCCAGTAATGTGTAGTTACCCTCCGCGTCACCATTCTTGTCTATCTTGGTTGTTACGCCTAGAATACCTACAATAGGGTTTAATGCATGTCAAAAATCCATAGCCTTTTATGTTCTATGCATCTGTCTTACGAGTTTGACCATTCAATAACTCATTAGAATATGAAACGTTATTTTTCATTTAAATAGTTTTATAAGAAGAAGAATAAACACAAGCTCGGTTTCTTTCCTACGCTTATAACGTACTTTCATACTCCCTCGACAGAATTCTATTGATGATGGCTGTTCCATTTATAATGCTCCCTCCACTGTCTAGTTCCTCCTGAGCTGCTCTAGCGTATAGCATCACAGCGTCGTACAAGTAAGCGGCATATACTGTGATCTGTATGTAGATAAATATCGATATATTTACGGTGATTTATTCTGTATTTGCATATTACAGAGTTACCTGCCCTGTCGAGGGTGATACTGATTGTAACGTCATGTTTTTTTTGAGTGTAATTTCATAATTAAAAAACGACGTAATGTTTCCTCACAAAGTTATGACGTCATAATTGTTATATCTACGCAAGGGAGCTAACTCTGTAATATGCTAAGACGGAATATATAGATAGATATTTGTGTATTTGCTCTATTATTATCATACAGTGTGATATCGATACCTTAAAATGCAAATGGCGACCGTAGATTATCATACATTCCGACACATACATAAAAGAAGGTCTTCTTAGAAACTAAAACGAACTCTGATCATGTCAAGTGGACTGTTTAGCAAAAATGTCCGCCAAATAGACTATACAGTATTTGGGGCAAAACATGAACATTTTAGAAAGAAGCCTCAAACGTTCGATAATAGTGTCTTACTAAGTTCAGATGTCTATCGGCCGATATAAAATGATCACATAACTTTAGAGACATTCGGACTAATATTATATGTGCATTTTAATAGGTGCCGTTCTAATTTCGCAACGACTCCTCCTAACACATGTTTTTGAATGATATGACTTACTGTCACCATTGGCATTTCAAGGATGAACAAAATATAATGTGTTGTCCTCATGAAAAAAATAGATGATATTTCCTCATATTTCACCAAAATGTTCAACTAGTTTAAAAATACAGGTCACCAGCACAAAGTTAAGTCATCCATGATAACTTCTTATGTTACCTCTGTTGAAGTTTTCACAATACTAATATTAGTTGTTTAGTATCTTGAAAACATTTATTGGATTCACTTACGAACCTTCAAGCGTGCATGTAGATTATTTCTTCAACTAGTAATGACGTTCTGGTATTTATTATGATTAAAGGCACTGGATTCAATTATTTTCTCTGCTCTAACAATTTTAACCGTGAATATTATTTCAGAAATATTGACCCTGTATATTAACCTTGCCTTGCATATAAACACCCAAAGATTGGTACATGGTTTATTGGTCTATGTCTCTGAGCAAACTCACCTTTTTCCTTATTTTAAATGGGTTAGGGAAGTTAAACGGAGGTTTTTCGTTGTAATCGTTCACGGTGATTTCAAAATCTTCATAGTTGGGGTTTGATGGGGGACTTGAAGTGATGATGAGTAATGATCTTGACGCCTCGATGTTCTTAGTATCACTTGGACTGTCTGTAGTACCTATATAAGACAATAGAATATATTACTGTAAGTTACTATAGATCAATTTCTTTATAAAGCTGTTCCGTATTTACACATTGTAGGGTTGCCTCCATTTCGGGCAAGTTTCAATTGTGACGTAGTTATTTTTTAACGAAACTCACGTCATATTCGGTGAAAAGTATGATGTTACATTTGCAAACACGTGACGTCACAATTAATTACTGCTCGTATTGAAAAATGTATCTGTAGTGTGCAAATTTAGAATGAAAAGGGGTTGAAAATAATTGGTCATGCGTTAATGAGTTGACTTTTTCATCCACCATCAAAAATCTACTATATATACTCCTTATCAACTACAATGAAGTCTTTTGAGATGCCTTTGATTAACATACGTACGGCGGAAGTAAATTAGAGGTGCGTTTTTGTCAAACATCCCATGGTCCACAAAAATGACGACATACTCTCCTGTGTCGAGCAGTCCTCGATCGTAAAGATTAGTCATCAGATCAACGACACCATTTATATCGCCCAGGAAAACATAGACTACGAAGAGAGAAAAAAAACAGTTTATAATGTAAGGAACCATTTCAGGAATAATTGATTGCAAAATAAAGCAATGGGAATACAAAGTGACAGTTCATAATGTATAAATCCGATTTAGGAATAAATTAGGGATAGAAAGAGTAAACCATAGTCATCTATACCACGCAAAAGCAGTACATATTACTACATGAGTCTCTATTTAAGAATATAGTTAGTTTGTTAGCCATTTGATAATTTACCCAACCTTTTATACTAATAATCATTATTGGCATTCATTAATATTATTGGTATTTCATAAATACTCACTTATCGACTACACAACTATATGAGTTTTTTTGTTAGCATAAAACAAAGCAGAGTTTACATGTGTGCGTCTTGAACTTAAGGTAATATATATATATAGTTAATATAACACGATGGCATAGTATTATTGGCTGTTTCCCTGAACATCACATGTAAAGACTGCTAATCTAGGGCTTAGTACCAGGTGTGGAATAGTGGAACTGCTGCGAAGTACTGTTACATGTTGTGATTAGTAATACCCTCCTGTCTAGCCCCGTTCAAGTGTAGCGATATAGATTTATTTGATTTTGTCACTCTCAACAACTGTATAGTCTAGTTACTGATAACAATGTTCTAGATTTGTTTTAATATCGATCTATTTAAAACTACATGTATTCAGGTACAATGCAATACATCATTTGTTTCTTAGGTACTACGTGGTCAGCCTACGGCCTCGAGCAAACGTTCCCTAGTATTTCATGCTACCCCTGGTCAAAGATTTGACTTTGTTCTCTCATTTCTTATAAAACAATTGTAAAATGTAAGCACAGACCGAAACTTTGAATAATAGAAATATCATTCATAATGTATTCAACTATGATATAAATCAAATATAATAGATGGAAACAATTGAAAATAATACAAAAGCATTTAGTGAAAAGATAAATCTGCAAGGAAAAAATGGAAATATCAATTTATTAGTAAATATTTAAAATAGGGATACAGTAAATACTCATAGGGATGGAAGACAATGAAACTGTCAGTTAGAATTTAGTGAGATGAGACTGCATGAAGATATGATGTACAGGAAAAAACAATTAAAAATCTATTCATAAAGTAAGGCCATGGTTATGTTTTTAATTGTTTTAAGTCCGTGTTCTGGTAAATTTAATGTCCCAAGAGTGAAAGAGAAATACGAACATTTTAAGTAAATGAGAAATAAAAGATATTTATAAGGAAAATAATGTTCCTACTGCACCAGAATTGTAATATACATGTATATTTATATAAACTTTTTTCTACATTTGATGTATTGTTATGAAATGTAATTTTGGAGACAATCTACAGAACATCTTACAATTTGAACGCCTAAAAGTCTAGTTCTGTGGGAGAAATAATTTTGATGTCTTTGCTTTTAATTTATTATTCGCCTTAGCGTGCCGGCTTGTAAATTATTAAAAATTAAAGGGACTCGAAACAAAAAATAAAACAAGTATGGCCTAAACACAATGAAAGAAATAACAAAAATTGATAATATCAGTTCAGAATATAAGCATTGGATGTAGCCACTGCAGCCATACAAAGTGATTGCGCTTCACAATCTCGCATACATGACCGACTTTAAGAGAGCAGATGACTGATTTATATATTCTACGGCAATAGTATTGTCAATGATGAAATAAGCTTGACAAATCTTCCTGGTTCTGACCAGAGACATCAGTCTAAGGACATGTTCTTCTTCATGAGTTTTCTCTGATAATGAAGGTACATGTCCTGGTATGAATTGCTTTTACATTATATGTAACAACATCCGTTTTAAAAGCTCTTTTTGTCAATAAATTTTATCTACACACTGATGTAATGCATGTGGCATTAGGGATATTCATGTACGTAATGTATATGTCTAAATTACGAATCTGCAGCGATAGTAACACGATAAAGCAGGGCTAAAAGAAAATGAAAATAATGAGTTCGGTTTACAGATTAAAATCTGTAGATTAAGTGTAGCGTTGTAAGCGAAAGTCTATTGGGTCTAATGATAGAAGCCACGATAATGCAATGTCGGATTTCAGGAGTATAATTATACAAAAAGGAGTAGAGGTATTGATACATAAAACGACAAAGTTTAATGGGATTCCCTACTCAAATCAGAGGCTTTATCCTAAACATGCATTTTGTTTAGTAATCTTACAATATTTCTACATGTTCCAGTGCAGTGCATTTATACTTTGGGTAAGTAATCATCAGTTTCTTTTTTACTTCCGAAGATTAATTTGTCCTACATATTTTCAGATTCTACCAACATTGTTCTGTGTGTGATGATTTAAAACTTTTTCAGTTTGGAGGTAAATGAACATGTTTTATTCTGGTTGTCAATTCCCTGTCAGTGAAACCGAGGACGGGAGAGAAAAAATACCATAATTTCATCCTCCGTCTGTCTGTCTGTCTGTCAGCAAAACAGATGTCAGCACTCTAGTACTACGAATCAAAATGATTTGGCAAAAAAAAAGTTTGTAGGTAGGTTACCAAGTTAAGGTCGAGGTCACTCATGTCATTTTGATATAAAAAAATCGACATCTGCGCTATGACGGCTTTATTCATTAGAGAATTCCCATCGAACTGTATTTTAGATATATTTTTTTCTATTAAATTAGGAAACAAATTGATACATCTTGGACAAATACGACTCTCTTGAAACAGTGATCACGATCTTGAGTTAATTATAACTAGGAAAGGGCTTATATAGGCATAGCCTGTTGCCCAATCCTTTTGATTGATTCAATAAAATTGGTTGAAATGAAATTCTAACTAAAGGTCAAGGTCACTGTTGCTTTGTTGAGAAAGCACATGATAAGTACTCTTTATTGGATTCATACAACATCATAATATTGAATAAAATTTATCAAATACGATGAGTTGTATATCACTATTTTTAGACAAACATTATCAGCTGTGTAGCTTTTCCGATTTATTTGATATCATTTTTCTTCCTAACAGCTTGCGGGAACATGTTGAGTACATACAAAGCTTTAGGGATACTCAATCATAAGCTTGTTACTCGTTTAACGAGCTCATTAACTAACAAAAGGTACATAATGAAGGTGTAATTAGTTTGGCATATAGAATTCACTGTTTTTACTTCCTTGTTTGAGATTGAAAGTCCATTAATCTTTAAAGATTAGGTAAATCTTTTAATGATACATTCTGCACATGTTTGTTTTTATTAATGGAAATTTTCAATGGCTGTTTGCGACAGTGGAAATAAAGACATCAGAGTACAATAATTACACAGTAATCAGCGTACAACTCAATTTTTGCGGCACATAGCAAGAGCGCAGCGGCGTTTGAAACACCGTGAGAAAGTGTGGTCGCCGATAGCAAAAACAAGTATCATTTTTTGTGAAATGTGTAGTTTTAAAACTTCAAATGACACCATATGGGGGAGGGAACAACGATATGTTTGAGAGTTTCTATTAATACTGCGACATATTGTGAAATATGTAGATTTGAAATTTGTAACGACAAAAAATGGGGGAGGGGCAACGATGTGTTTAAGAGTTCCTATTAATGCTTCGCCATAGTTCTATATTTCTATATTTCAGCGATATCACCTACCTCGGGTGTCGATAAAAGTATTCTCGACGATTCCGGGGAATGGATTTCCTGTGGTTAAAGGGATGTGGGGTTCTGTATAGTCCCTTCTGTCGTTCAGTGTAATGTCGTAACTCTCTGCTAGCTCGAGCAGTTTCTCGGCTATCGTCTGCTGCTTGTGTGACGAGCCGACGATCAAGGAAAACCGGCTCCATTTAAAATGAAGAAGAATTGAGATGATGGATCTTGTCACCTGTGTGGCTGGAGGAAACGTTCTTGCAAATGTCGGATATTTCCTCTTGTCCGAAACGTCATAATCAGCACATTTCTGAAAATAGTAAATAAATCATGGCATTACACAACAAATTAGCATTAATGGACCAGACAACTTGACAAGTGCGTTAGTGTTGCACAAGACAGTTGGATAATTAAGCAGCGGACTATCAATTTTACAATTAAAGAATACCATCAGAAAGTTTCAAGACATATTTGACATGGAAAGAATAGAACAGTGATTTTTTTTAATATTAGCTGATTTGAATTGATTTTTAAATAAAAATTCGTTTAAGGTCAAATTCTGGCCAATTTCATGTAAACTTAGTACCATATTCGAGGTAAGCTTAGCTTCCCAACTCAATGCAAATATATGGTCAATGTCTGGCCAATTTTCTGTACCGGCTAGTATTGAGGGAAGGTTGGAATGGCCAATAGACCCTAAGTTGTTGATAAGACTTTCACAACAGAGTTCCTTACTAGATTATCTCCCCCTAGTTTGAAACTTAGGCGAGTCAGACATGTAGAAGAGACAAAATTAATTAAGCCAAATTTTAGCGATTTTTTTTCTATAATCTAGAGACTGGTGGCTAGTCTAAATGAGGTTTTGTGTCAATTTTCAGAGTTTGTTAAAATACCTACAAAGTGTCCTAATGCTATCTTTTATTGAATAACAGGGAACTCATACATCGTTATCCGCCTGCCATCGAGCCCTACCATTTATGGTAATAAAGAAATCAGATAAAAATCACGATAATTGTTCTTTCTTTGTCACCATTACGGAAACATGACTGACTTCTTGCCAAAGTTATATATTGGTCCAGATTCTCAGACAAAGTCAGGAGGAAACATTTAGTTACCAGGCATCCTGTGGGTCAATAGCACAGTAATTAAATCTTTCATTGATTGGCTAATGGGTTTTAACAGCTGTCGATATCTTTTATCAATATGGAAAGATTGGATAGAGATACTTTGACCGAGAATTTAAGCAAATCGCCAACAGCCTTGTTGGTTTATAGGCCAATGAAGTGGTTTGTGTTCCCATATTGCAAACAATATAACTGGTTGTATGTTAATGGCAATACTTTATTACCTGTTCGATTAAAGGATAAAAAAAATCTAAAATAGCTATTATATCACTATGAATGTAAAATTTGAGTTATTTATAGACATGTCCCTCTCATAAATAGACAAGCATTGTTGACGCATTTCATATCAGAATGCATATCATTTCAGAATGAGCTGTATATAAAAGATCTTGATGAGTGTTCATTTCATAGGACATTTTATTGAACGTGTCAAAGGCGCTTTTAGGTTTGCTAGTCTTGTCGAGTAGAAATAAAACAAAAATAAAACCTACGCTACGAGTTTCATAGAAAAAAATTTGAAAATTGAACACAAATTATTAACGGAGATGTCATTTGGCCCGTTTTCCGGGGTCAGAGGTCAAATGCTTTCATTATTTATCTCCATATTGATGAAATAGAGTAGGGATGATATTTTTGGAAGTTTTTGACTGCAAATCATAAGTTTGACAATTTCAGTCAAAAAAAAAATGGAAAACTGGAGAAGTAGTTTACAGTGACTTAGGTAAGCATGTGCTCTATTCTTTGATAATTTTTCTAAAAACTTTCATTTTACAACTGTTTGGTAACTTGACATTGATATCCAAATCTGCATGTGGATCTTGATATGACATGGTTAAATTATTTGAAATAATTTCTTAATAAGTTGAATTAACGTATATTTCTTCCTGGTATCATTAATAGCTAGCTATATGGTATACAACTGAATTCAAGCGTTTATGTGGGATTTCATTTCATAGAATAATTTGAGTTGAATATTTAATTAAAAATTTTATTGTGTTTTCGAGGTTGTGCAACGATGAATGACTTGATAGTTATGAAACAGGATTCAAACAGATTGCATCGAGAGCCAGTTTTGATTCCATTAATTTGCTAGGAATAGGGGTATGATGAATGTTATTATGACAACGAATTCCGTGTCATTTGAAACAGAATTTCCTATCGGCGACCTGGCTGGTTGTGCTGACATTTGATATACATGTTCAATGATATCTATGTATTCTTATACGACATTAATGATGGTTTACTCAACAGGAGTGTTATTGATGCTAATTCAGCATAAGTATACATTTCATGAGAGACAAATCTTTACAATTATCATTTTATTAAAAGTGGAGACAGCTGTTTCATGAAATGAAAACACTTTAAAGAATGTTGAATATTTCTGTGTTTTTGTTAACACTTTCATGGCTTTAAACGCCTAAATCACCTAAATCACATAGTTTTGATATATTTTCATTCAATTATCACGAGACTTTGCGTCATCGCAATGGCGGTCATTTAAAAATGTTTTAAAAAAAGGTTTGCAAAACAATTGTGGATGGAACAATCATCTGTGAGAAAATATCGATGGAAGCTTTTAGATAATTACTTTATCTTTCAATCCATGCATGTAAATTACACGCCAAATTGATGGTAATTTGATAACCTATTGTCCAAACGCCGAAATAGATAAATGTAAGAGAATTTGCACATTTTCAACAGAGACAAATTTTTACGCATCTGCCGTGTCTATAGCAAAGATCGTGAGACAATTCGAACTATAGGACAATTTTGATATATATTTCTAACGAGACTAATGTCATTACAATCCAGCGTTATTGGAAACCCCGTAAACTGATATGATTGCTATAAAATCCCATCGAAATATTGGCAATGTGCCAAATCTTATTCATAAACAAAAACGACACCATTCCCTGACGTCATCGTTTGTTTACGAGACCACTGGTTCTATGAATGGTTTGGTTAACAGATGGTTTTTGGGTAAATATTTTCACATAAGAAAATAAAAATCAAAATGATTAAACTTTTTATAGTAAACAACTTAATTAGTAAAATTGTTTATGTGCCGATCCCTTTTTCCTGAATAAGAGTTTTTGGCAAAACATATATTTCGAAACACATTGAAACAGATGCCCTTATTCAGTTTTCCTCACAATCACCTAGTTTTCATACACGCATGGTTTTAGAAAACAATTATCTTTATTACCGAGATAACAAAGAGTGCATGTGTTGATTTCTTATCTATATTTCTCAAATAACCAATAGGTTTATCCCATTGTTTTTACGGAAAGGAAAACTAAGGGATTGAATACAACTCATACGCGCTATTCCATTAGAAGCTAGTTCCACGTGCGCACATAACGATGTCCTTAGGGGGATGGCATTTTTCTTGAAACCATGGAAGAAATATAATCAAACATAGCTCCGTCAAGTAAACAAGGATATATGAACCATCTTATAAAATCTTACACTCGGGTTTAGAGATTCCTGTAAATCTCGAGTTAGTTTTTTAGGTTGACATATCCCTTTGCCTTATCCAGAAAGAGATGTCCACAATTTTACTGATGTGAGATTTTATCCTAGAGTAAAGATAAGCTACATGAGATCTTTGCATTTGTTCCAGAATTGTATGAAGTAGCAGCAACAGTATCATGACGTCATGACAATAATACAATCCGTCACAACGACAACGACAAGTGACCATTTCTTACATTGCTGACACGTCATTCTTAGAGACACAAAGTGGCTCACAGGGTAAAAGAAAGAGAATATTTCACCCTCATTGGGGCGAGACAGGAGACCTCAATCCTCGATTAGGATTCTTAGATTGTCAAACACTCAAAACCTCAACTTAAGATCTTACCTGTCGGGTTGTGATTCTCCTGTCCCACCCCAAAGCGGGAAAATGTTATACTAGTTCACTTAACATACCCATTTAAGATTCAATTAATCTCTACCCGATATGCAAACAAGGATATTGACTAGCTGTGAATGAAGAAATGTTCGATTGCATGATGTGAAAGTTCTACCAAGGCGTACCATGTGTTAACCGGAGATGTAAATGGAATTCAACCATACAAAGCACCGCGCATGACGCTTCAATTGATGAGCACACCTTAATACACCCAGTCAAGGAGAAAATATGGTATTCGACTATATGTCAGACCAGTTATGAATGCATTTCCTGTCGTGTAGTCGCTATATGGACCGGAGAATTTATGTATTGGTGTTCGATCATGCTTATGCAAACAAAGGATATGATTTATGAGCACGCTTCTGATGTACAATTTATTTTTGTCGGTATTTATGGATTTAAAAAGATGTCAGTATGACTTTTGATTTCTTTGTTAGGCACTGTTTGCAATAAACCTACTTAAACAACATAATTCACCGCTAGTTCATATCTCGGGTTTTCCATCAATTGACAATGTCTTTATGACTAACATATGATTTGTGTATGAATAATGAAATGAGGATTCATGAACCTATGTATTCGTGAAGTAAATTTCCTTTGTCAATCTATGAAGCGATTATTTGTGCCCAGTTAAGTGTAACTTTATATAAAGAATGCGTATTAAAATCATTAAAATAAATGACGTTAAGTTAGGACTGATTTCTGAATTGTTAACAAATTCCAATGTTGTATGACATTTACTGTTATATACAGAATTAAGAAGGAACACATGTACACAGCCTCTATAAATAGCAGCAATACTGAACAATATGAAGTAAAACAATGTATTAATCAATGATATACATAGACAAGACTTAATGATGGTTTAGACCATGCCACAGAGCCAGCATCCTCCATACCCCAGGGGTTCCGATCACTTACAATCTCTACACCCTTTGACTATATAGCTATCTCAAAGTGAAATTGAAGGCAGCTCAGCGAAAAACATTTGACCAATCACAGGCTAACAAAGATTTCCTTTAAAGACTATAGAGAGAGCGACGCCTAACATCAAAGCCACACGGTCAACCACAGTGTACCGTATATGGCTCTTTTGATGTACATCACAGGACTAAATTACCTGTTCTATTCTGTTGCCTCCAGTTTTACTATGAGATAGTCCAGGGGTGTAGAAATCGTAAGTGATCGGAACCCCTAAAGTATCGAGGATGCAGAGCCAGGTGATCAATAGTCATGCAAGATGTCTAATATCATTATAAATTGTTTTTATTCCCGCATCATTTATACTTTATTGTCCAAGGATTTAATACCAAAAAATGTGGTAAGAAGCCATATTCCCCTAAATATTGTCCTAATCTTCTAGTTAGCACACCTCGTCAATCCATGCAATTCCTACTATATATATATCAAAAAGTGAACATATTAAGAAAAAATAATCATTTGCCCACTTGAGAGCGGTACAAGGTAAATTTTAATTCTCTAGGTAAGATTCATAACCTTTCAATCACTCAGCAAGCCTCGTGTATGGCAGCTTTAGATTCTTTATCGTCGAGTTGAGATTTTCCTGTCTAACCCTCAAATAGGGTTAAGATTTATATTCATATTACATATTGTTTTAGACTTGTCACAGAAAGTGATGTCAATTCACATATTTAGAGTTTATGGTCAGTGTCTGAAAATGTAAGCTGTATTTCGGCGAGAGCTACGAAAGAAAACAATGACCATCAATTTATCTGCGTTCCCTCTCAGTAAAACTTACAGCTTATATTTTGCTATGAATATATACTTTTTATTCTGCAACATTTATAAAAAATCACATTTGTAATTTTAAAAATATAATCAGCGATTCAAATCGGTGCATTGCCTAATTTATAAATTAAATCTGTTTACCGTCATTGCCAAATACATCAAAAATATATATTCCGAAAATCTCAATAAGTACTACAGTATGAATGTTAGTTGCAATGTTTAACCCTTTGCTGTTTGTCTCTTCTAAATTTTCCTTTCTTTTATGTCTACATGTTAACATTTATATTGGTTCCTTCGACATATCCCCAAGATATATATATATTTCTCTCAAACCTACACGTGTAATACTGGCTGGTCTAGGGCAATACACTCATGTCGCCTGAAACTGTATTGCATGGCTACCCATGCAATAAAGCCTCATGACGTCACAGCGTCAACAAAATTACGACTTTCTCGGTACAATTTTAACATTTTTTTCAGAAACTATCATGTATTTACTTAAATAGATACGAACAATGGAATTAGCGTTGAAAATATCACACAATTATCATACATGGAGAAATGATTTGCATTTTCAGTTTTTTTTTTTCATTTTTTCGAATTCAATTCAAAATGGCGGAAAGTCTTAGTAGTAAAATTGTAATTAAACGTCGGATTATAAGAGAAAATACTCTTTCATACGTGGATATGAAGGATAGGGATATTCTACCCTCGGGATCACAAAATGTTGTAAAACCCTCGGCAAGCCTCGGGTTATACAACATTTTGTAACCCTCGGGTAGAATATCCCTATCCTTCATATTCACATATGAAAGAGTCTTATAATATAAATATGTTGAAGTTCTTATTGCACCTGCTCATAAGTCTGTAATGTCTCCCCTAAGAAAGTACAATATTGACATCTCTATGTGCTCTCTACAATACGAGTTTGCTGTATTTCCCCTCCAGTATTACAGACTATATATATATATGTATATGTCTGTGTTATGTTTGCGTGTGTTCTACATAACGTAACCGAATTTGTAGCTTTATATATGATGGGTAATAGATCTTGAAGAAATTTGCTTCAAGAACGTCCGATGTTATTTTCTAGCATGCTTTGACAATATTGATCAAATGAATCCATTCAATGCTTTGAATTTAAATAGCTTAGAAAGAAGAACATGTCAAATCATTCAAATGTTAAGACAAAAGCGGAAAGCATGCGAAACTATCATTAACGACATCGAATATCAAATTAGAGGGTATCCTTGGTGAAAGGAAATCATAGTTTATTGAGAACAATCATGCGCATCATCCTTCTAACGAGAATCCTGGAATAGGCGGCGGAGTTTAATAAAATACTTCTATCAGCCATAATAAGACATTGAATTTTCTTTTGTTGCAGAATGGACTGAATTAACATCGAACCGTCACAGATAAAAATAAAATGAATGCGCATATTTCGACAACTATTCACTATACAGCGCATATACATGTATTTTTATCGATTGTTTTTTTCTCTTCCTTTTTCTTGCAGGAATCAGTACATAGTTGAAACTTTGAATTCTTGAGACAGAAATGCATAAACAATGCCTATTATGGTTTACAACAATTACTTTCGGTTATTTTTAATGCATTGATAAAAGATTCCATGATGATTTTGTTTCATGAGAAATTGCCTTTATCAATCCATGATTTCGTCTAAATGAAGGTTGATGTTTGAAATAACATCAAAATTAAAACACCTTAATATTGAATTATTTCGCTTTATCTTTATACTGTAAGAAAAAGGCCAGTGCAAAATGAACTAACCACATGGGTGGAAACAACTATTCATCTGTCTAAAAATGCAGTTACCATACGTCGATCAACCTTGTGTAATAATTTTGTGATGCAAGTGTTGTTACTATTCGACCACCAATCTCGTGTCACTTTACTACCATTTATCGCTGTGACTATCTTTTGGCGCTAGTGTTTTAACTATTTGACCACCAATCTCCCGTTACTTTGCGACCACTTATCGCTGTGACTATCTTCTGAGGCTAGTGTTTTTACTATTCGACCACCAATCTCGCGTTACTTTACGACCACTTATCGCTGTGACTATCTTCTGAGGCTAGTGTTTTTACTATTCGACCACCAATCTCGCGTTACTTTACGACCACTTATCGCTGTGACTATCTTCTGAGGCTAGTTTTTTACTATTCGACCACCAATCTCGCGTTACTTTGCGACCACTTATCGCTGTGACTATCTTCTGAGGCTAGTGTTTTTACTATTCGACCACAAATCTCGCGTTATTTTACAGTAACCAATCGCTATAACTGTCGTGTGAGGCTAGTGTTGTTACTATTGACCACCAATCTCGCGTTACTTTACGATCACTAATCGCTGTAACTAACTTTTGAGGCTAGTTTTTTACTATTCGACCGCCAAAATCTCGCGTTACTTTACGACCACCGATCGCTGTAACTATCTTGTAACTGTCTTATGTTACTATCCAATCACCAAAGTCGAACTCGTGTTACTGTCTTATGAGGCCATCTTTAGCTAGAGTGGCTTCTACTGGTATTGCATGAGGCAAGTGCGGGAACCACCCTTAGTAGCCTTGTATGACATGTGCTGGTGCCATCCTATGACTACCGTCGTGGTATTATTATAAAAGGCAAAGGAGGTGGCCATCCTCTCATCAGCCTCGTGTTACTATCACTTCAAAAAAGATTTGTAATATTTGATTACTTGAGACAATCAGTCTTTGTCTAAATATCATGGCAACTCTTTGTTCTGATGGTTTTTACGTTACAGTTTAACACAAAAGGCGCACCATTAAAAAGTTTAAACTGTAAATTAGATCAAGGACATTTTGTAAAGGTCATATCAGCCGTGCCCGTTTCTCGGAGATGAGAAAATATTGTCGAGATACCATATTGTCTAAAACACTCGCTCAATTCAAGTTTATGTAGTTGAACATCATAGCCAACACAACTCAAAAGTAAACGAAAGAAAAATTTAGGGGGGAAATAAATGAAAAAAAAAGGTGTATAAGAACCTTACTTATGCAACAACTGAAACTGATTTTATTATTGCACTGGTAAATTGTAGGCATGGTTCATAAAAGGATAAGATAATACACTTCCATGACTTCTTTAAATGTTGCAGCCTTATAGCAGAGCGTCTCATAAATCAAAGCAAATGCAATGGGATTGATCTCGGCGAAAAGGAAAACCTGGCAAAGAACAGACTTTTAAAGGGACCAAAAGATAACATTAATGAATATTGCCACGAGGGGAATATTCTCCGAGATGTCGTATTGATTAAAATCATATGAGATAATGTTTGTGTTCACAGACTGTGTAAAATGATAGAATTATTTTTGGAGCTTGGAGGAGTGAAATCTGAAATGGCATTCAAAACAAGCAAAGGACTCATTATTTCGAGATATGAAAAGGACATTTGTTTAGAATATAAACATATATACACACATCTCAGTTAATTAATGATTTGTTTAATAAGATGTTTTAAGGTTCAACTCAGCGAGTTTCGAAAGTACAATGTACGATCTGTTTACTTAAATAACACAAGCAATTGTTCTGATGACACACTTGTTATTTGTAAAGCCTCTGTAGGAGAGATGACATGTTTGATTCTTTAGTACTATGATGCGAGGCAGGTATATATATATGGTGTTTGTACAATTCCCCTGTCGGTTTATGTTTACTTTCCATTTAGATAATCCGAATTTCTTCGTACATGTCTGTATTTTCGTAAGATGTTTACATGCCCCAGTTTGTCCGAAATAAAGTCTCATCGCCTACAACTGTGATCAATGTTAATTTCAACTGCTTTATTAAATATAGATAATGCTTTGCAATTTCTGTCAATTTAAAAGTTTCAGTGAAATAAAATCACTTACTGTATTAATGATTAATTTCGTGAGGAGAAAATGTAGCGATATCCATTTTAATACTAATTCGCGGCGATACCCGTTCAATTTTATTCAGGATTAATCAACTTCTCCGATTTTTTACCGCGAATATAACAAAATCAAATTATCCGTGAATTTAAGCAAACGTAAAGTATTGAACTGTATTAACCACTATGTACAATAGCATGTACTTAAAGTTATATATACCGTAATACTACATTCATGTATTGTGTCTTAGCGAGTTTTTCATTGTTTCATAATATCTGCAATGTTTTTCAAACGTGTCTGGTTCATATGCAAATGAACAAAATCTTTTCCAAATGACTTAATAATAAGAATAAGTCATCCACATCAAACTACTGTAATATTATAACAAAAGACTTCAGAAATTCTCTTACTGATTAAAGAACAAGCCATGTGTCACCATGACATTCTATTATTTCTTATATATGCGAATTTTACGCATGCAAACTAATCATAAAATAGCTTATCTATATTTGCAACTAATCAAAGATATTTCATCATCATATGAGTTAAATTGTTGAGTCTACTAAAACTGATTATATCATTTAATCATTACGTCCTTAACTAATATGAATAAGTTGATCAATGTCTTGTCCTGCTTTACCTTATCTGGCTAGTAATCAAGGGCATCTTTATTACCTAAGAATATTAATAAACATCCCATAAGGCTAGACCGCTATAGATAACATAAAAAGGCAAATTCAAGTGGACACGTTCAGGTCACCTGAAATGACAAAAAAAATCAGTTCATGGTCTAGAGTATGACCAGAAATTGGCGTGAAATTTACATAAGATTGACATGAATTTTACAGAAAGATTTTTAGGTGAATTGTGGGTGAAATTCGCCTGAAAATGACCTGAGAATGACTTCAGAAGTTTGCTTCTCGCCATAATATTACACAATTGTTTTAATAGATTTTGATAACCATTGGTAAACCTTGTGCTATCGCTCAATGCTCTAGTTCATTTTCTAATAAATTGCAACTTAGACTTGCTCCGTTTTTTCAGAAACTATGGTGGCCTTATTTTTCTGTTCGAATCTTATCAGAAAAAAAGTGACTTGACACGTGTATTCAAAGAAAATCATAGTACCTTTATCGTTCCAGGAGAACGCATGAATTGTCTTATTCAAGGTTACTATGAAAATGTCATATCACGCATTTGTCCTTGACTAATTCACTTGATGCTCGTTATTTTGAGGCAAAATCCTAAAAAAAAAGACTTTACACGTGTATGACTTGTTGTGTGCGATAGGTATTCGTTTACTATTCTGGTGAGACACCTGGTTTTCCATGTCAAGGTTTCTACGTATAATTTATGTGCACTTGTATATATTTGGCCTTACCTAATCCTCTTGATGGTTGTTCTCCTGAGATGAAATTACAGAAATAATGGATTTGTGCGACAGGTGTCGTCGAAAATGTATATAAGGTTTATTGTTCCATAATTACATTTGATTCCCTTGTTTCGAAATTTATGTGTGTGAAAATTGAGTGTTTATTATCGCTTTAAAGGTTGTACTCCTTGGTTTCAATCAACATCTGGTGTTTATGATAACTGAAGGTATTATTCAAATTTATACGAATAGATTTTGACAGAATGTATCCAAAAAAGGAACAATATTGTCATGAAAAACCGTCATCTAGAATGGCACTATGTACTAGTAGTCCCGTGTATAATTTTTTACATGGATGCCGGGTAATGTTACACTGGTGTAATAATCACTCACAATGTAACAGTAAGTATATTATTTTAGGGATAAAATAAATATCTATATCGACGGAAATATCATGAGATTGTATATAATTTAACATTGTTTTCATACAACGGAAAACGTTTAATGACTTGTTGTTAAACAGACTTCTTCTGAAACAAGAAGAATTTGAAAAACGCAATTTCAGAAACCGCCCGAGACATTTTTTCAACAATCATGCACATGAAGGATGTATTCGCTATGCATTTAAAAGGAGCATTTGTTCAAATAGTTTGGATGTATTTATATTTTTTCGAACTACGGTTTTTTAAACGCTCGATGTTTGTTCAAAAACTAAGGTAATTCACTTCTCCCTGAATCACCCATTATTGCGATCATAAGCAATGTAATTAAAAACGTAAATCCTGCGTTAGCGACAATAAAACAACCTGCAAGGTAAGACAACAACTTTCGTGAGTGATGAATTGACAGTGCAAAAAAAAATGATAATAATTCGACATTCTATAAAGCCTTCTTTGTTCCTAGACTTCTTTTCGTTGTCCCCTGAGTAGCATTTATAGACAGATTTTACCGTGGTACATAGAAAACGTTAAAGAAGCATACTCACATAAGAAAGCATTGGGAGATCCCAAGCAGCCGCTACTCTGGCTTCAACAGCGCAGCTATCCTCCAGGCCAAAGAAGGCCACGGCGCCATCCCGCCATAGGTGGGTGAGGCGTTTGGTACCCACAAGGGTACTAGCCTCCGTGTCCTTCCACACAAGGTTCAGATGGTAGTCTTTAAGGAGGGTCGGGTTCTGATTGATTTGCTCAATGGCATACGAAATTGCTCCTGAGATGAGACGGGCCTGTTTATTCCTCACGTACCCATCAGACTGGTCAACCGTCAAGTAACCCACAGTGACATTATGAACCTTCCCTTGGGTCCAATTTATCATTAACAGACACACACATAAGCACGTCAGAATCTTCATTATACCGTAAGGATAAATCTCTTGTTATTATAACAATCATTGCACACATATTCCAAGACAAATGTAAGCGTTCTCCTCGTTCACGGTTAATTCCTTATTCATCTAGCAATGAACAATACCAATAGCCTTTTGTCTTCGGGTGACATATGACAGTCAGCCATGTGTTGGTTGTCGACTGAAACAAAAAACAGTCATTAGAAGAAGGTCAGAATCATGTTAGCGTCATAAATAATACCCGTGTTTCATTAGACAGTAGATAAGCCTAGTAGCCCGTAACGATATAGACGTCTCGCCGTGATTCCTTCGTCTGCCACAAAATCAATAACAACATTATATCTAAGAGCTAGATATATTCTCACGTCATTTAACGACTGTTAATAGAATGATAACTAAGTTATTAATGCTTTTTACCGGAAAAAATCGGAATCTAATTAACCTTGTTTTACGACGCGAGTTAGTCTATAAGTGGACTGTTTAGCAATCTGGCAACGTATACATTATCATCAGAGCCTTTCATGCGGAATAATGTCGGTAGTCATTAGATTGTATATGTCTACTGTGGGTGAGTGTCAATAGTCATTAGATGTTATATGTCACCACAACCTTCTACTGTGGGTGAGTGTCAATAGTCATTAGATGGTATATGTCATCACCACCTTCTACTGTGGGGTAGTGCCAATAGTCATTACATGGTATATGTCATCACCACCTTCTACTGTGGGGTAGTGTCAATAGTCATTAGATGTTATATGTCACCACAACTTTCTACTTTGGGGTAGTGTCAATAGTCATTAGATGGTATATGTCACCACGACCTTCTACTGTGGGTGAGTGTCAATAGTCATTAGATGGTATATGTCATCACCACCTTCTACTGTGGGGTAGTGCCAATAGTCATTACATGGTATATGTCATCACCACCTTCTACTGTGGGGTAGTGTCAATAGTCATTAGATGTTATATGTCACCACAACTTTCTACTTTGGGGTAGTGCCAATAGTCATTACATGGTATATGTCATCACCACCTTCTACTGTGGGGTAGTGTCAATAGTCATTAGATGGTATATGTCGTCACAACTTTCTACTTTGGGGTAGTGTCAATAGTCATTAGATGGTATATGTCACCACGACCTTCTACTGTGGGATAGTGTCAGTAGCCATTAGATGGTATATGTCACCACGACCTTCTACTGTGAGTTAGTATCAATAGTCATACGATGGTATATGTCACCACAACCTTCTACTGTGGAGTAGTGTCAATAGTCATTAGATGTTATATGTCACCACAACCTTCTACTGTGGGGGAGTGCCAATAGTCATTACATTGTATATGTCACCACAACCCTCTACTGTGGGGTAGTGTCAATAGTCATTAGATGGTATATGTCGTCACAACTTTCTACTTTGGGGTAGTGTCAATAGTCATTAGATGGTATATGTCACCACAACCTTCTACTGTGGAGTAGTGTCAATAGTCATTAGATGGTATATGTCACCACGATCTTCTTCTGTGGGATAGTGTCAGTAGCCATTAGATGGTATATGTCACCACGACCTTCTACTGTGGGGTAGTGTCATAAGTCATACGATGGTATATGTCACCACAACCTTCTTCTGTGGAGTAGTGCCAATAGTCATAAGATGGTATATGTCACCACGACCTTCTTCTGTGGAGTAGTTTCAATAGTCATTTGATGGTTTATGTCACCACAACCTTCTGCTGTGAGTTAGTATCAATAGTCATACGATGGTATATGTCACCATAACCTTTTACTGTGGGGTAGTGTCATAAGTCATATGATGGTATATGTCACCACAACCATTACTATGGGGGAGTGTCAATAGTCATTACATGGTATATGTCATCAAAACATTCTACTGTGGGGTAGTGTCAATAGTCATTAGATGGTATATGTCATCACGACCTTCTACTGTGGGGTAGTGTCAATAGTCATTACATGGTATATGTCACCACAACCTTCTACTGTGGAGTAGTGTCAATAGTAATTAGATGGTATATGTCAACACGACCTTCTACTTTGGGATAGTGTCAGAAGCCATTAGATGGTATATGTCACCACGACCTTCTACTTTGGGATAGTGTCAGTAGCCATTAGATGGTATATGTCACCACAACCTTCTGCTGTGAGTTAGTATCAAAAGTCATAAGATGGTATATATCACCACAACCTTCCACTGTGGAGTAGTGTCAATAGTCATTTGATGGTTTATGTCACCACAACCGTCTGCTGTGAGTTGGTACCAATAGCCATACGATGGTATATGTCACCACGACTTTCTACTGTGGGATAGTGCCAATAGTCATTAGATGGTATATGTCACCACCACCTTCTACTGTGGGGTAGTGTCAATAGTCATTAGATGGTATATGTCACCACAACCTTCTACTGTGGGGTAGTGTCAATAGTCATTAGATGGTATATGTCACCACAACCTTCTACTGTGGGGTAGTGTCAATAGTCATTAGATGGTATATGTCAACACGACCTTCTACTTTGGGATAGTGTCAGAAGCCATTAGATGGTATATGTCACCACAACCTTCTGCTGTGAGTTAGTATCAAAAGTCATAAGATGGTATATATCACCACAACCTTCCACTGTGGAGTAGTGTCAATAGTCATTTGATGGTTTATGTCACCACAACCGTCTGCTGTGAGTTGGTACCAATAGCCATACGATGGTATATGTCACCACGACTTTCTACTGTGGGATAGTGCCAATAGTCATTAGATGGTATATGTCACCACCACCTTCTACTGTGGGGTAGTGCCAATAGTCATTTGATGGTATATGTCACCACAACCGTCTGCTGTGAGTTGGTACCAATAGCCATACGATGGTATATGTCACCACGACTTTCTACTGTGGGATAGTGCCAATAGTCATTAGATGGTATATGTCACCACCACCTTCTACTGTGGGGTAGTGCCAATAGTCATTTGATGGTATATGTCACCACAACCGTCTGCTGTGAGTTGGTACCAATAGCCATACGATGGTATATGTCACCACGACTTTCTACTGTGGGATAGTGCCAATAGTCATTAGATGGTATATATCACCACAACCTTCCACTGTGGAGTAGTGTCAATAGTCATTTGATGGTTTATGTCACCACAACCGTCTGCTGTGAGTTGGTACCAATAGCCATACGATGGTATATGTCACCACGACTTTCTACTGTGGGATAGTGCCAATAGTCATTAGATGGTATATGTCACCACCACCTTCTACTGTGGGGAAGTGTCAATAGTCATTAGATGGTATATGTCAACACCACCTTCTACTGTGGGGTAGTGTCAATAGTCATTTGATGGTATATGTCACCACAACCTTCCAATTGAGATAGTGGCGGTAATCATCAGATAGTTTATACTACGACAACCTCAGATCTACTTGAGTTACTGTCGATAGTCATTAGGTCATATTTATATGCCACCACGACCTTCTACTTTGAGGTAATCAATCTTTAGATGTATTGGTTCTCTGGCATACATCCCTAATCATACGAGGTGTCACGAGATAAGATATTTATCTCTCCTCTTAGGGGAAATCCTCGGACATCACACCACCTGTTCGTTCTATTAATTGAGCAAATTAGCTTCAGGCGGGTATAATACATAATGCTAGAGAAACAAGCTCTTCCATTGTAGGTATGGGAAGGTATAGTGAGGAATATAGACAATGTTCAAATCAATAACACTTGGTTATTTGTCGTCTGAGAACCTCTCATATATCACAATTTTATTTGTTTGTTCGCAAATGATTTGTACCAAGAATATACAACAAATTTTAATGATTGATATTTTTTAATCTCGATGTTGATGTTTAATTTATATAATAACAATTGTACATAAAGGTAAGCAATTGCGTTCACATTTTAATGAACCTGTCAGTGCTTTTCATTGTCGGTTATAATTGACTCGGGTCCCCTTTTGAGAACATGACCTGAGGAGAACTCGATAAAAGGTTCTATTGATAAGGATGTTCTGTGACGAAATAATTTGTCAGAGAAGAATGTTTAACTATGTAGATAACGAAGTATGCTGAGGCACGTAGGCCTACAGGGAAAATTATTGGTTTGCTGTATCTGTAAAAAAATGGCTCTCACAATTATAATTACGTGCCGTATTTTTCATACTCACAAATCAAGAGGAACTTTTGATATGTAATTAACCACCAAACGTTACCGATATTTTACAAATTACAATGCTTACAATGCATATGTTTTAATTTTAAGTTCAAATAAGAGCTGGAAATGATTTTTGACAGTATTGCCTAAATCATTATATTAACATCTATTGTATAGTGAAATTAGTACAGATGTTTAGATCATAAGGCAGGTTATGGTGTACAGTCTCATTTCATAATTTAACAATATTATTAGTATTTGTGAAGTGATTTCAGCAGGTATGTCTCCATCTTAACATTCATAAGGCTTAAAAAACAAGAATTTCAGAGCTAAAATTCATCGTTGTAGCCAACGTTTATAATCATACATATTTGTCAATCCATTTGGATGATTTTCACTGCTTTATTCATCAAAACTTTTTTGTTTTTGGTTTTTAATAGATTATTGATGAAAAATAGCATGACAAAATTTTCGTACTGTTGTGGTACATATAACATTGAGATGTGAAATGTCAATAGGATTGGACATCTCGGCATACATGTCACCTGTTTCATTTCTATCCGCCAGCTAAGCAGTGCAAACGACTGTTGCCAATAAAGGTTACTGGTGCAACTCTGTCTTCTGAATTGCTTCATAAGAGGTTTTCACCATTTCCCTACATACAGTTTCACTAGTTGTGAGTTTTAATTTACTGTATTATTTGTTGAGAAAACAGAAAAATAGCAGATGACGGATATCGTTCTTACACAAAGCCATAAAGTCTCGGTTATTTCCAAAGCTTTCAAGTGAGAAGTTTATATTCTCACATTTCAAATTCACACTTTTTTAATGTCGGAAAAAGATTATGATTTAAATTATTAGTATTTATAGAATAATATGGCTTATTTTTTAATCTTTACAAAAACTAAAACATTCAGTAAGTCATTGATACATAACCATATGAAGATATTGTTCATTTAACACGAATCATATTTAAACGGACATGACTTCGTTTGAAGCCATTTTTTCTGGTGTCAAAATGAAACTAAAACGAAAACTGTAATTTCCCAGAACAGTAAGGAGTGTGGTATTTACGGTTACTACATTGACCATACAGCATAACGAAATTTCTTAGAGTATAAAGTCACTATGTATGAATCCTGCCGGGATTATTAATAATTACAGCCAACCCCCGTGAGAACTAACAATACATGTTCACACTACACTTAGTTCTTAAATCATTCAGTAATAAATAGGATATGGTTAATATTACGGGAGCAATTAACTTTTTAGTACTGATTTATGTTTAGATTTTCAACAAAACAATCAGTGATTGAATGATTGGGCTTCACGCCCTTTTAATGGCCAAGGTCGTTTAGAGATGCTACACCGCTGACGAACGGTATTTTTCTCCATAAAAAACAGGTGCAAACGAATAAGTATGTTTCTTCAGTTAAAAAAGTTACTTACCTTACATCATTACAACCATTAAAAAGCTTGATCTTCTAATATCGTTTTAAAATGAAAATATTTAAGATAATTGATTGCGTCCTGATGAAGTCCATGGCAATATGCCTTATATGGAATTAAGTGCTGATTGCGCATCCATCAAAACAAAACGAGTTATTTTATAACATTTTTCTGCTAATTAGCCATACATTTACATGGGTAAACACCAATTATGGCTCAAATGATGAGTTTAGTTTAAACTCGTTCGGCGATGGAGCATCTTTAAGAAATCAAGCGAATCATGGAAATCTTTTAATCAGTCCGCTCTGAATTTCCTACACAATAGTTACCTGCATTAACTACACAGTTCTGAGTGAAATAGCCATTAATAGTTCCTGTATCAATACTATTTGACTAGGGTCAGTATTTTTACTCACTCGACCACTCAGTCGTACAGTTGACTGTAAAATGTTAATATCCGATACTATCTGTGTGGTTCATCCACAGGTCAGCATATAAAGACATGGGCAGGCGATAGGGTTCGTGATGAGATCACTGCAGGACAATTTGTTGTATTGATATGTGCATAGACACGTTTTGTTTGATCCTAGTTTATTTAATTACAAATGGCCCATCCTTTAATGGGTAGGTACGATTCTCTATTACAGAAGCAGGTAATATGGAATCAGGTTAATATATCTTTGTAAAATTGACATTAGTAATATATCGCCTCAGTTTAATATTTGCTCCAATTTTATTATATAATTAACTTCAGTACCATTATCTCAGATTAGCATTTGTTCCAAGTAATTGATATAATTAACGTCAGTAGTATCTCCTATATCAATATTTGCTCCAATACTTCAGGTGATATCGCTTCACATTAATATTTACTGTAATTCCTTATACGGATACACTTATTTATATTATTTATTCATTAGCGTTTCCTAAACATACACATTTTCTTAATAAATGATTAAAACTTCTGATTAATGGTTCCATATATACTTCTGATATATTTCTTCTTCAAGACAACACCGGATTTGGTTCAAATTGTGTCACCGTATTCTTATAAGTTAAATTAGTCTTTGATGTCGAGAGACACGCCAGAACAAGGGGACACGACAAAAAGCTGTTTAAGAAACCCTTCCGTCTTAACACAGCAAAGTATGTTTTTAGTAACAGAATCATTGATTCCTGGAATTCCCTTCCCAGAAAGGTGGTCAACGCAGAAAACATTAACATGTTTAAGCACAGACTGAAAAACCACTGTAAGAACCACGTCCTGAAATTCCAACCATCAACCTAGTGCAACTACTGATATATATATATATCTTACTAGGAATTCTATTATATTATATATATATACATATGCTAACGCAATCACACGTATAATTTTTTAACCATTTATGTAAATATTACCATATATCTATATAAGACAAATATGGCTTTCCAATGATGTTGGACTGATGAGATACTGATGAGTTGAGATGTCTTTTATTTGCTATGTTTGTTAATATATATTTTGCACTCAAAAATATCAAAACTACCAATGTGAAACAAATAGATTTAATAATCATCAAGTGGTTTCTTACCTACGGTGTCACATGGGAAACAAGTGCTCCCGTCCTCATTCACACTCCATTGGTATCATAAGATTTGTCTGGCGTATTCCGGAAACTGCTGTTCGCTCCGTATTAACGTCATATGTCTCACCTGCCAAAAGGATAAATAGTTATTTAGACGCTGTAATATCCAACTGCGAAACCACATTTGAAGCAAGCGTCCAACTGATCGTCGTTACCAGTTACGTAGATTTAAGGAATTAATTTATCTGACACGTTGTGTCGTATGTAAGTCGGCAGTCTATTCTGAGCGAATGAATCTCGTTGGGCGGTCACAGGTCAAGGGACATACAGCCGGGTATAATAGAGATGTAACTGTACACGATATTGATGCGGTGTAGATAGACATCAAAGTAGCTATTCAACTTGATAGTTGGAATATGTAATTTTATATTTAATGCATAAATAAATATATTTTCGTGTGTAAGGTAAGTAAAAGCGACGATATATACCAAATGAGCACCTAGATTAGACTTATCAAAAATGTTAGATACACTTTTCTATTATAAACATAATGTTTTATGTTTTATATACGAAATAAAAATACAATTTACTTGTGATGACTACTTCATTATTTTAGGAGAAGAAGTGATAAACAACACATATGACACAGCATTATGGCAATAACTACCCCTAAACCTTAGGAAATTGGTTCATAATGTTTTCAGGAAGGTGAGAAGACGTATCTAAATGACCATATGACCGAGAGTAAATAGGTTTGCTAAATGCCTTTAGCTAGGATATCATTTTATACTGAACATATGTACATCATAATCTTAAAAGCGATGTCGTTCATAATTGTAGATTGTTGTCAGCACAACTGTGACCACTGTCTATAGAGAGCTGAACGGTAAATACATATGGAAGCTCACACTTTCATAGTCTCTAATTCCCTGAAGTCTATTCGTTAAAAACATGCAAAAGTTGATCTTTTGTTCACAAGTGATTCAGATAAAACACTAATTAAGTTAATTACTATTACACAAAAAAAAAGAGAAAAAAATGGGTCCTAATTCTTTTTTTTTCTAATTTCCTAAGCAACTGTCTGAAATTTAAGTTACTGTATTTGAATGATTATTAGAAACAATTAGATTAGTTGATCAACATCTGTCTATTGTTTTTCAAGCATTCCTTATGGAAATATCGTAATTCATGCCAACATAATTATATTGGTGTTTGGGTGTCATTAAAATTTTGATAAAATTTGCTGCATTTAAAGTATTGACTTCAGTATTTTAGGTACTAATATGTGGCATACGTACAGTATAGGAGTGCAATGGGTTAAAGCCGATAGGTTTACATTGACGACAAGTCTTTAAATTAGTAGCAAGATGAAAAATGTTTCAAAATGATAATGCTACGATTCGGTATTTTTTATAAGGTGTTATAGTTACATGGTCTTCTGTGTTTTGTGAACAATTTGAAATTTGATCTGAACGTTACACTGACATTTCGTAACATAAATATCAAACACAATGCCAAGTACACTATCAAATGAAGTGTAACGTTTCTAATGTCAGCTATATCAATAGTAGACTAATAAGTATAGTATTATCATGATTGATACGTATATGATATAAACACTATAGACACTCGTTTCTCATATCAAAACTACAAGATATATATAAAAAGCAATACATCTAAACGTTCAATAAGTAGCTAGCAAGTGACGAAGTTTTCAACAAAGAAATGCACACAGACGATTCCCTTCTAACTTTGATAACCATGTATTAAACCTAAATATAAATTGTCCTATAATATATTGACTAAATAATACTCACCTTTTGATTTTTGATGGAAACAAAGTTATGTGGTATTTCACTGTACTAATTAGATTGTAACAAGAATCACAATTAGACACTTCCTTTTTATCACACAGTATATTAAATATTCAGGTATCCATTAAATAGCTATATATAACTTATTATCTCAATAGACCCATGGCGGCCGCCGCGGATTTCTTCCTTCAAACTGTATATATACCCATTGTAAATTCTGCACCAACCAGTGTATTGGAGTATCTGGGACCTCAGAAACAATGGATTATAATTAGAACGATTTTAAAACGATAGCATTCTTATATAAACTTGGCCAGGTCTTGTCACCATGATACCCATTATTCGTACATAATAAACCTCCATTAAGTCTATTCATGTCTATTTAAAGTGATTGACTTATAGAACCGTCGGAGATATTGAATACTAGGCTGAATTTAAAAGGCCTGAACCAAGTATTCGTTTCGTAACTGCATTTATTACTGCATTATAGTATTGGTTGTAGGGAATATTTCCTGTGTAGTATTGTAAAACAAAAAAACAATAACAGTTATACGGAGCGGAATTATCAAGCAGTACATATAATAAAACCTCTCTTGGCGACTACCTTTGTATAAAGACCACTTGCTTAATAATACCAAGTAGGCCTCAAAAGGCCAATTTTAACATAGTGTGACAAATGCATAAAGGCCGCTTGGCTTTATATATCAATTTCTTTGTTCATTGGGTGGCAGTTATAGTCATGTTTGACTGTTTACCGTCTGAAAAACTCAGAAGTTTATAGAAACATGGCAATTTTAAATATAAGGAAAGCTGTCTACTTTCTATTCGAACGCACATTTTGACAAACAGTTATGACGTTTCAATCGATATGACGTGGTCATAGGAATGTTTAACCACTACGTCAAGTTCTTAGTGTTTGATTGATAAAGTCAAAACAAAACCAGGAGGACTGCTACATGGTTCCTATTTTGATCTGTACTCTGACATCGATCGATGTGATGGTTGGACTTTTGACCTCTTGTGACGGGTCAGACAGGTCGAAGACGAAACTAAGACAGATGTTCGACCTTTTTTCCAGCGTTAAACCAATGTTACCTTGGCAACACGGAAAAGACAAAATGCGTAGTGATCTGAATTTGACTTGTACTGTCTTAGCAGCTTACCTTTGACCTTCGGTGTGTATAATGTACTTCCGCGTTGTAAGTAAATACATGGTATAGGTTATAACCAAAAACCAAATATATCCGAGTATTTATAATTGTTATTGAAGGTATTTCAAACAGATGGAATGGCCCCTGAGTGACAAGACCAATATTTTGCAGAATGATATGGTCAACTACATATCATAAACCATTCAAAACATCTTATTGTTACGGGTTCATGTAACATATTGAACTAGTTTACGGTATGGATAACATGTTTAATTAGAAATTCCTTATAGAATTATACCTCTAATATTTATTTATTTATTAGTTTAACGTCCTATAAACAGCCAGGGTCATGTAAGAACGTGCCAGGTCTGTTGGTGGAGGAAAGTCGGAGTACCCAGAGGAAAACCACCGACCAGCGATCAGTACCTGGCACCAGCCCCACATAATAATTTGACACTTAAAACGTATCAAACTATATCTAAACGATTATAAGGTGAAAAGTGTAATACATTCATAACTGGAACTCTCACTTCGTCTGATTTGATGCTCTGTTTTCCTGTGAATCCTACTGGTTATATGCTATGCGTTGTTCATGTATAAACATGACGTTATGGCATGTTTTATGATCTCAGCACATCTATTAATTAAAGCGTTGGGACAGACTGCAGGTGTTTGAACAATTCTGGATACGTGACAGATTACTATGTGTACTTCTATCACATGCTTTACTCCTGAGTTTACGTAGCACTATTTTAGCCTCCATATAAGTCGAGGATGTACATCGTAAATGTCAGCATGAATTCAATCATGATCGTAGCCAGGCCCTGGGTTTACGAAACAGTCCTGCCTTGAATTTTTTCTTAACCAATCAAAAACGACGTAACTTTTTGTGACGTCATCTGTGACTGGCTAAGTTTTTAGGTAAGACTGTTGCATGATCTTGTGGCCTTTTAAGATAAATTTCATTATAGTCCTTATCATTTACATTTTATAATACATTTGTTAAATTATTTCATATATATGTGTTTAATTGACGTTTGTGGGGGGAGGGGTTCCTTTATTATTTATTTCAATTTTACAATAGCATCTAGAATTATCCATTGATTGCAGTCTCTAGATAGAATCTGTATGTAGTGTTTATCATATAAGTGCTATTCTATACTGATACTTATCACAAGGCATGTTTTCGGTACTACTACATTCATATAGAACATTGAAATATCAGTACATGTTCATAGAAATATGAAGCTGACAAGCAAATCATGTTATTTACAGAATTATGACAGCTGAAGTACAAATCCATGCCACCTAGTGTATATGTTTATATATGAGAGTCCTTTCTGATAAATACTTCAACGTAAATAAACATCGTGGAACACTTTAATTATTTTCTTCCGCCGAGCGCATATGGCGGAACCGCATTAGAAAGCCGGTTCATGGCATGCTTATACACATATCGAATAAATCATCCATTGTGGCTCCCAAGTCACTCATGTGCATGTTCGAGTGGACAAGGAACGCTCCTTACGTCTCCATGAATAAATGAGAGCCCCAGAAGTATGAACGATCGACTGCAAAAGGCCAATACTTTATTATGAAGAACACACTCTTGGAGAATTACAACGTTAACCAGGCAAGGGTCAAAAGTTTGAAGACCATTCTTAACAAGATTGACTCCTTCACTTCAAGATACATAATCAGATATTAAGATACAAATGGTTTTAAAAGCTTTCAGATTTGGAATAGTTCCACAGTTTTGCATGCTCTGGGATGTATAACGGTCACTTCTACATGTAAAGTACTAGCACAGATAGCGGTCAAGCTGAAAGTCTTGCCAATGATCTCATCGATACCCCAAGAGGAGCACAAGACATACGTAAACTCCTGAACAGATAACACGAATAGAAACAAAACCTAAGTGCATTCCTTACAAGTAAACAAGTAAAGTAAGAAGTGTCAAACCGTAATTAAAGATGATCCACCGCTGACAAATGGTATTTTTTCACTATCAAAAACAGGAGCAGACGGTTTGGTATTTTTCTTCAGTAACAAAAGTTACTTACTTCACACCATTACCACCATTGAAAAGTTTGAGCTTCTAATTTTACTTAAAGTTTAAAATATAACAAATAATTAATTGCATCTCGAAAAAAATCCCTGGCACTATATCCTATACGGAATGAAGTACTGATTGCGCAGGCACTAAAGGAAAAATAAATTATTTTATATTATGTTTTGTGTTAATTAGACATACATATACACGATTAAACACCAAGTATTGTTCAAATGATGAGTATCTTTTATGCTCTGTCGGCGGTGGAGCATCTTTAAGATACGCATGTGTTTAAATAAATCCAAATTGATTGAAAGAGATACATGTGATATGATCCCCTTAGAAATAACAAACTGATAAATATTGTCAGGAGATAAGCCATTCAAACATAGCTAGATTTGTCGAATGGTTCTAATATTGATTAATATATTAATATTAATATTTCTTTGTTTCTTCTCTTGATCTTATTTAGTTGTTTTGAACCAGTACTTGCGTTCTGTTACATAATAATGGAGTACTTGCAACAATATAAACGCCACACATGACCGTACATTTAACATAAAAATATGTTATGGGTTTGTTTTCTTCTTTCATTATGACCATCACACACTCGTTATCATTTTGTTAAAAAAGATTATAAAATTACGTGGGTTGGCAACTATTGTGTGGTTTTGAGATGCATTTTGATTACTTTGAGCAGAAACCTATAACGTATTGTAATTGAGCCAAGGATTTGTAACGTGAAAACGAAAATCAAAAATTTCTTCATAAATGAACCGATCGAACGACATAAGATTCAATTTATTATCCAATTTACCCCTGTTTAGAGAAACAGAATATGAGATTCAACTAAAGGAAGTACATGTAAGTTATTTTTATTGGATTCGGTATTCAAACATTTAAACATAATGATCTGAAAAGTGATAAATCCAGTTTGCCATCATCTTGGTTATAAAATACAAATAACAATAACATTTTATACAGTCAAACCTGTCTATAAAGACCGCTCAGATAGCATGGAAAAAAATGGTCTCTGTAGTCAAGTGGTCTTTATACACAGGTTAAATTGTGCTATAAAATGGCTATTTGGGACCCTAAAAAATTTTTACGCACATGGTCTTTAAACAGAGGTGGTCGATAAGAAGGGGGGGGGGGGGTTAAACTGTATGATTAATTTAAGCATGTTATAACCGAAACTGACATCAGTGACTTTGGGATTCATCATCAGTGGGCATTCCAATCCATATAAGTACTTCATTTGTTTATATGTCCAATAATTTTTGACAGCATAATGAACGCTTTACAAATTCAACATCATTATTCCTAATGCATTTATCTTCACGTGGTTTTGCTCAGATCTTCACAATCAAATATTATACAAAACGGCTCTCAAATGTGGTTTTATCCATGAATGGAGTGCTGCATCAACAACGAATTATCCCGGTATTTCCCCTCTTTATTGGAAACCTACTGCATTGTTCATTAACCATAAGTACCATCATTAGGTTATCAACTTTGTATCATAAGGCAAACTCTAATATCTTTATGATTAAATCACATGATAACAAAGTAAGAACAACAAAATGATTTTATTTCATCGACAGTATGGCTGTTCGTCCGTCAAAATTGATCGTCATTTTAAGAAACTAAGTTAATTCAATGTATCGCATGCAAACCAAGGGAAATCATTTTTTAACGTTTTCTAGAAAATCTAATTAATTGCCACTTTCAACGAACGTTTCCCGTATAGGTTTAGTGTAAAGTACAGAAGCCTGTTAGGGTCACCTTGAAAAACTATTATGTCAATGACTTAATATCTCGAAATAACGACATAGTTATGTCGTCATAAGGACTTAGTGTCTTGTGAAAACGACATAGTTATGTCGTAAAAAGGACTTAGTGTCTCGTGAAAACGACATAGTAATGTCGTCATAAGGACTTAGTGTCTCGTGATAACGACATAACGAGATAACGACATACGTATGTCGTTATTGCTACTTTGATCTCGATAAAATCTGTTGAAACAGCTTAGGTCTACGAGGACATTCTTAACCAAGAGATAGCACCCGACTCTTATATTTATTCGTACATGAGAAATAAATTTAAAATTCGATAAAACAAATTGCAAAAAGCGAAATATTGCATTTACATACATTTTTTTTAATTTGCTGTTTAAAATGAAAACAGAAAAAATAAAATGAACTTTGAAGTAGTTTACTTAAAAAAATATTCAGTAGATTTTGGCCATAAACCATAACTAAATGTCAGCAACAGATGGCCATTTTGAAGGTTAAAATTCATCTAATCTTTATCTTCCATTTTAATTTATAAAGCGTTAATAAATGGTGTCAATATTTGGAGCGACTCGCTCATTAAGCGTCCATAGTTAACGTCAGAAAAAAAATCTCTCAATGACCGACCTTGAGGAAGAAATCCTTAGTTCTAATGAATACCAGCTGGTTAGGACAACACGACATTAGACCCATTGAAAAAAATGCGTTCCCTGATCGCACGATAACATTCTATACTATTGGCAGTATTCATAGCGTTCCGTTTACGTGAATTACCCGCTCCGTTAATTTGAATAATGAATACCAAATAATCGAATGAAACTCACGGAGTTTCTAAAGAATTTTTTTTATGCTTTGAGGACAATAAATGCCTCAATACATTGATTGAATCGAATTGAATGGAAATACTACCCGTGTCACTGTATTTAATCATCAGATATGGTTTTGGTAAAATGAGCAAGTCATACTACTTTAATGAAAAACTATTTGTTGATAAAAATTGGTACATTAGCGTCTACTTTTATATTATTTTTGAACGAAAAGGAAAAATATGTAAGATCATTTCTTTGTCTAGTACTCTTAGATGTTTTCTCGTAAGGAATCATATATCTTACCAATGGCAACGATATATAAGTGTTCATAAAATACAAAATATGGACATTTCTTTCGTGTTTATCCATTTTCTGTAGATCACGTGTAACATTGTTATTAACTACAATAAGATACCATTGATATATTTAGTCATAAGTTGAAATCGATAAAGGCATTTTATTGGCCTTCTATTTACACACGCCATGAGAGAGTCACACTAAAAATGAAGGCATCGCTAGCTGAGAGTGACCTCTTGTGATAAATTGATTATGTACGACTCGTGCCATTTTCACGGGTACTAACCGTATTTACTTAAAACCAACTATATAGTTCTATTCGAATTCACTCTTCTTAATTTAATACTTGCAATGGCTTTAATGTTCAACTTTTTATTTCAAGCGAGATATTTTCTTCTGAGTTTCTACTTATATTTTAACTAATGAACTATACTTATTGAGACAAATATGCATGCGAAACTTGGAGAAGTACCATGCTTTTTCTCTCTCAATTAATTCCATGATCAATTGTAAGGTCACATCACAATTTTGACTATTAATTTCATTTTTACAACGTGGAGTCGATTTCTAATCATTGGATTCCACATAGCTGCAGTATAAATCATATTCGATAAATGTGATAGCACACTATGACATGGGAAAACAGAAAATAATGCACATTAACAGTTCCACATGAATGATTCCCATTAACTGTATTGTTATTTTCCTGCATATATTACCACGGGCAACTATGGTGTTCTGATTTGATTTAAATGTGATGAATTCAAAGTATTCAATAGTTTGAACTTCAACTTGGACAAGCAACAAGTATATATATAGCAGAATGAAATGAACTTTGTTTGAATATGGGTAAAACAAAAAATGATGTAGTATAAAGAACATATCGGCAAAAATGTATCACAACATGAATTTCAGACCTATCAATCCCAGTATGAACAATTTAAACAAAATAACATATTTAAACCAATAGCACACGGTTGTTAGGTCCATAAATAAAACAATCTTACCTTTCATTCCAACCAATCCGAACGGTACACTTACGAACACTAGTACTAATCTATCACTAACAGTACCAGTTGGTCGGTCAATATAACGGGTAGTCGGTCAGTAACAATCCGCCTGTCATGATGTCTCGTACGATAACGTACTAGTAGTGTTATTCGATCTGCAGTATGAGCCCTATTGAATACTCGTACTGTTGTACAGTTGTAGTATATGATCTAATGACTGCCTTTAGCAGATTACCAAACCTTGATCACTGCCAAGGGGAATTGTTCACGTAAGATATGTTAAGGTGTATATGTAAATTAAATATAGTGATATCTTGCCTGCATATAAATCGTTACCATAATGCTGTTGAACATTTAATTTGTTTCATGTCGAAGTATGTTTAGGTGTATGTAGTGTAGATTTAGCGATATTTTGTCTGCATATACATGTAAATCGTTACCATAATGTTGTTGAACATTTAATTTGTTTCATGTCGAAGTATGTTTAGGTGTATGTAGCGTAAATTTAGCTATACTTTGTCTGCATATAAATCGTTACCATAATTTTGTTGACCATGGAAGTAATTTGATAAGAAGTTAATATGACTTAATGCCTTGCTGTTGCAACTTAGCCTTTGTAGAGCTGCTTGTAAACTTTGGCAAATTATTTAAAATGTATCTTTAAAGTGATACAGATGTAAATTGCATCTGATTCCTTTATTCTACAAGATATTTATTTTAACCGTGATAAAGTATACTATTAATTTATAAAGTTGCATCTGTTCACCAGCGCCAGAGATCTACATACATACATAATATCACTAGATTGCGCCCATACATAATTCCTCAGATTGTCTATATATGAATAGTTAAGTGCAAATGTTAGTACAGAAAATTAATAACAGGTAACTAAAAGTTTCATCTTGGACGTTATCATATCCATTACTAATTTTGTATTTTTATATTGCAGAGTTATCTGGCCTTGTAGGTAGGGATTGAGTGTGACATCATGTGTTTGTGAGCTTAACGCCATACTTTTCGGAGAAAACGACGTGAATTGCGCTCACAAAATAATGACGTAACAATCGATACCTACCCGCAAGGGAGCTAACTCTGTAATATGCAAAGACGGAATGGTATTTTTAAAGTTTATGATATTGGTTGGTTGGTTTGTTGATTATACTAAACGTCATATCAAAAGCTATTGCCATTAAGGGTGGGGGAGGGGGGGGGAGGGGGTGGACCATATCGATAAATTAGATAAATATACCAAATCACACTTTTTGTCCATAAAAATTGTTTGTGAAGATATGATCCAAGTATTAGGTGTTTCTTTGTTAATAAAAGAAACGGTAATGTGTGCTACGGGGCTGCTTGCTTATGAAGTCGAAACCAGATTGAATGGTTAACAGCCTCCTCTTATGTAATGTGGTGTTGGTGCGTGTTTCTAGTTGATTAGAAGTTATCAATTGGACAATATATAGTAGTCATTGATTAAATATATAGAGATTGCCAGCGGTCACTTAAAAAAACATTCCACGTTATCAAAGACTTTGCAATGTCTGCAATAAAATTAAAGATGAAAGTCACTTTTTCTTCAATTATCAAATTAATCGAAACATCATACTCAAATATACCAACCATACTTCCAATTTTTATATTTGTTCATGTTATTTTTCTGTTCTGTTGAATATACATTGCCGTTGAATTATTATGTAATTGTAAAAGAGCATTAAAGAATGGAATTGAATTGAATTGAATATAATTTTTTTTTTTTGAAAATATGAAGCAGTACAGTTGGAAATCTATTAAACAAATATGTGTCGAGCTCAATAGTAAAATATTCAATTTATCATCTATCATTATAAAAATCGGGTAAGATAGACAATAGGACACGGATAGCGTACTCGTCTGAAAATATCTAAGCAGTTGATTCAACACCTGATATCGATTGTATTCACGACGAGTAAATAATGGTGAATTGTCTCCTTCAGTGAATAATACCACGGAAGCTGAATTCGCACAGACTGATAACAAAGGCTAAAATAGCCCGAAAGCTTATATACCATACATGGAACAATAGCTGGCCCTGCACTGCATCAATCTGCCATCCAATACCTCTATGATACCGCGATGGACGAATAGTTCAGGTGTCCCGACACATCTTCACTAACCACCTACCTCTTGGTAACACATTCGAAACCAGCCTTGGGTTCTGCTGGTATTTTGACCTCCGATACATGACACGTTCTTTAATAAACTTGCCATCGATATTAAATAGGCAGTATATATGGTAGACTGGCCACCAGACCCTAAGTTGCTGATAAGACTTTCTCAGAAGTTCTTTACTAGTTTTCTCCCCCTAGTTTTAAACTCTAGAATCAGACATGTAGTAGAGACAAAAATAATCAAACCAAATTTTAGTGATATATGGCAACGTCGCTCTTTATGGTCTTTGCTGACAAGCGTGTCTAAAATGTTTCGATGACATAACATTTCATTATCACAGACCTTTGGGTGATTTGAAGCCTCGACAATGAAACATCCCGTATACGATCTTAATGATCGATTTTTGTAAGCTGAAATATCAATGTTTTGTGAATATTTGTAAAGTTTGACGCATGTATGCATAATTTGACAGACCATCAAAGGAGAAAGGTAGTGTGGTTATTTTCATTCGAATTAGAAGCATGCGAATAAACATGAAAATGCCAGCGACATTAAACCAATAACCCAGTTCACAAACCATATATACGCTCACCTTGCTAGCAGTAGTAAAGAAAAGGGGGCTGTAGGCAATGATAACTACGTCAATATTAGCGGTAACATTAATGCTTTTAAAGGAGGGAATTTTGCGAGCTAGGTCATGGCTCTCAAACGACCAAGCTATATGCCTAACATAGATCATGCTTCTCCAACTGCCAGGCAAGACCTATCATCAATTAACTAGAAGAGATGTTTTACCGTTTATGGTAGTTTAGAGTATGAAAATAATACATTTAAGATAAGTTTGTCATTCAATACTTGTCATTACACAGTTGGGATTCATTTAGGCATACAATTCAGATTTAGTTTGTGGTTTGTTGACTTGCTATGCCCATGCCACTATTTACCAATCAAGGATTGGACGCCTGGACGTCAAGGAAGATTTGTTACACAAAACGCTTGTCCTATTCCTATAATGTTACACAAAATGTCGTTTATTCCTTAAAACAATAAAACATAACATAACTATCTGTAATTAATTTGGTTAATTAGGTTTGGCCTCCAGTGTCATTTTAAAATTAACTGCGTGTGTAAAAGTTTGTAAGGTTTGGGAGGCTGCAGTATGTTCGTGTTGTATCTCTTTGTAATAAATGGAACTCTTGTCCGTTTTATAGTGCTATCTCACTGAAGCTTTCCACCAGAAACACCGAACAGCACATCCCACTTTGTTATATTATACTGCCAACGGGAAAACCAGTCGTCCCACTCCATTAATGCTAAACGCCAAGCAGGAGCAGAAACTACCACTTTTATAGACATGGTGTGTCTCGATCAGAGGACAGAACCCAGTACCTTCATCACATTGATGAGCGCTAAACTCAAGTGAAGAGGTGTCAGAAGAGACGTTAGGAAGAAGACAATCTATGGTTTGAATTGCATGTACGCACGGCATGGTACATATTTCCCATATTGCATTTGGCGCTAACAAATAAAAACATAATGCAGTTTTATCCTTTGATGTGTTATAGTTGATTTATTGCAGATGAATATATGTTGCTGTTTGAAGCAAAAACAAAGCTGAAGTAATATTTTCAAGGTTTATTTATTTAATGTTTGATAAGTAATGGTTATATTAATATGTTACGCATCTGGTTTGTCCGAGATGTGTATCAATTTGTATTAAACTTACATAATTTTAGTTATTTTCGTCCCTTTCCTTGTTCTGAAGCGATATAAACCTTAACATCGACGGCTAAAGCATTGCCACGCCTGCTTTCCTTTACAAGACAGCATTCTGTTTATCGTATAATTTTCATTACTTTTGCAGATGTTGCTTGAATTATTAAATCATAAATCGTCATAAAAACGCAACCACTGACATACAATACATCATAAAATAAGGGCATGGTTCTTACAAATATCAAACTCATATCAACATCAATGTATAGCACACCGGCGTGATTACGACGGGAAACCCTCGTACAAAGTCTGGATAAGAGGGATTTGAGTTAGAATCTATTTTATCGTACTCATCAAAGCCATGCTTAACAGGTAGTAAAATATGAACTCGAACAGGCTTAAGAAGACATAACAAAGTTATTCAATGTGCCACATGTTAAACGTTGCGAGGATTCATAATGTGATAAAACCTTGTGACGTAATTTTGTAATTTACTTTGAAATTAGACCCCTTACTAATAATATTACTAGTAATTCACGTGTTTCAATTTGTTATTAGCATTAGTGTATATTCAAGTATTCCACATTCCACGCAAAAAATATTCGTACTTTTTCGGTTGCAGCGTTTGCGAAATTTACATTCGATCTTCAATGGCGAGTAGGTGTATCTCTTGCGAGGTTCGATATTTAATATCGATTAGGTATTATGACTTTCAATCTTTAATAGCGAAAGCAATCATTATTATTGAAACTTACGGGGATTGTAGAAGACATGGTCATTTGTTGCCAATTACCAATATGCTACCCACTAACCAATCACTGAAAGGGAGATAATGACGTCACTACCGATACCTTCCCGCAAGGGATATAATTCTGTAATATGCAAAGACGGAATATGTAATTACACATTTGTAAAGGAAGACTTACATAATATGAAGAGAGAGTTCTAAATCACCAAAGTTTTATATCATCAGTATATGAAACCCAACCAGACAAAGTTGCACTTTTAGAACCTATAAACTGACTGGCTAAAAGCCCTACTCCCTTAAAACATTTCATGTCCCAAAGTTACCATAACAACCTAATTATATATTGAAGTATCAAAACTTTTACGATAGCTGTCTGTCAGCTTTCACATTAATCTCCGCGGTATATGATCATTTTTATCAATACTAAGAAAATTATAAGCACTGACGTATCAAGTTACATATAAGATTGATTTCTACGGAAACGATGCAGATGCGATGTTCTGAATGCGTAACAAATGGCCGGGACTTAAATGCCAACATTAAACCAGGTCCTCTTGATAACCAGGACTTAATCTATTTTTTCTATATTTGGTTATAGTAATACAGTTTCTGCGGTAATGTTTTGATTTTAATGGAGAGTGCTATTTTACTGAGCTTTTAATTACGAGACTAATGGTATTTGACTTTTTCATTCACTTTGTGTTTATACATTACATTTATTATTTAATGGTGTGGGTTCCATTCACTTTGCGTCGATACATATCGCATTTATAAAACAACGTTACTTCTAGAAAAAAACGATCATTGAAAATTATGGTCCATTATAGGGAGGGGAATCACATTGACATTTTGCTTCTATATAAAGGGAGAGAATAGCAATTTATTCTGTTGCGGGTTTTTTTCCAAGGAAACAAAGGAAGGAAATTTCCGTGAGCGTTTTTTTTTCCATTTCATCACATAGATAAATGTAATAGTTGTTGTTTTTTATTTTGACTTTTTGGTTTTTCTTTTGGTTGTTTTTTTTTTCTTTTTTTTTTTTGGGGGGGGGGGGGTGGTTAGGGGGGAGGGAGACATAAAAACATGTATCAGTGTTAGTGAATGTTTCTATACAATATAAGCCTACTTTCTATGCCTTCAAAATGAATGAAATAACAGAGGTAAACTGGGCAGAAAGTCGGAGAACAGGTATGAATCGGTTTTTACATATTAGGAATTCAGTATGTTGCCGATACATTCTGAAAAAATACAATGTCACTGTTCAGGAGACATCCCTTTGTCCCTAAGAATCAGGAAAGTGTTATTTATATACAAAAAACAATACTTAAAAAATGATTGCTAGCGTCTATCAGTATTAGTGCCAATGCCGAATTGTACGGAAAACAGGGAAAACAGGTATTGTCAGTCATTGCAGTGTCCGTGGAAGTGAGTTGCTCTGAGTGTACTTCTGTGGCATTGTGTAGATTTGTACTTTTTTATACTTTAACTGTGCAGGTGAAATACAAATTTCCCCAGTTAGTTTTATCATGGCACTATAGATCCATGTCAAACGAATCTCCGTTAATGTCAAAATTTGAATTCCCGTTCCAGCTGCCTCGCGAAATTATGAGAAAATTTTTATCTCGCTAAAATAAAGCGATTTACAGTACATCGTGTTGTAATATGATATCGATTATAAAATACGGTTTATGTAAATCTGTCATTGCTCCAAGACATGTTTGAGGTTCTGTTATAATCAAAGTCAAGAATACTGACATGATTATATGCTGAACATTTCCTCATTTTACACACAGATTTGTACGGAAACCAGAATAACCACACCAGGCCTTCCTGAAAGGCAAGCGCTATCTGCATACTAACCATTCAAGTAACCAATTTGGTCATATAGTTGTGGTAACGGAAATTGTTCAATGTAAATGAACTCAACCACAATTTAATATCACACAGGAGTAATTAAGGTTTGACGACATGATGATACGAACAGATAACGTCTATCAAAAAATACATTTAGGAATTTACAAGCGCTTTTAAGACTACAAAAACAAAAATTTAATGATTTTTTTGTTTTATAAAATTATTTAAAGTACAATTATCTCAAATGGTTTGTTTAACTCAAAATGTTGTACACAAACCTGTTGAAAACTATTATCCAACATGACTCTGAGTTTGTGCACGTAGGAAGATCTCCTGAAATTGTTGATATATTAAAAAACTGACTTTCATAAGATTGATATACGATGTTAAACTTGACTAGTAATGACAGGATTACATCCTATGTATCGTTCAACAACATAGACAAGGACAACTATTGTATACATAATAATGTCGCATTGCAGCGCCCCGCAGACATGGAACCAATTTTCTGTCGAAGGACACAATCCCGTGGCATGGAAAACCGGAAGTGTTTTGATAGAATCACAGGAATCGGTAGAGTTCCCGAGAGACAAACGCAAAATTATGGTTAGAAACAAGTTCTTATTAAACGACATGAACATTATATCTGCAATACACCGAATACAGGAGGAAAGCCGATCTGAACAAATTATAGGCTGGGATACTGTGTTCGGTTATTCATCTGTGAAATTCGTGACCAACAGGCTCTTTTTTCTGACAAATTACAAATAAGACCCGATGCTCTATAGACCGTACGGGGAGAGCCCATTAACCCACCAAAGATTGTTTGCCAGCAATGTCACAGATATTATCAAAGACAAATTAATATGGCCATCGTTACTTAACCAGCCAGGGCCCTCTGGTCGGACAGACTGACCCCAATGTTCTAACAAGCTATCGAGATAGTCATCAATTCTACTTACCCAACGTAGAATAAAAGCAGTAAGCTGGTGTAAAAGAAACACGAGACGTTACCAACGTTAGGACCAAGGATAGCCGTGATAGATTGCCCAAATAAGTGTTTCGTTCTCGTATAAACTGGGCAGTGTCCAGCGCGAATTAAACCATATATCTGTCTAGTCTTTTTAAACTGGACAGTGTCGGAAAGGCGATATGGCCTAAAGTGTTTAAAAAGAGATGGGCGAAGCTGCGGTCACCTGGATTAAGTTGTTAACACAATCAAATGCTACAATGGTCATCAATACTGGTTATTTTACAATTTTATGGGTTTAGTAAACAAATCCTGTACACAGTTGTAACACAGTTGTTATTACCATTTATCTCTGATCAGTTAAGTAGCTCGATTTCCCACGTTATATAGGTATGACCAATAGATATTGATCATTGTTCGTTGACGTATACCGTATATACTGCTTAGTTATTTTGTATGTTGTAGTTGCGAATGTTGGTGCAGAATTTAACCTGAACGTAAAGTAAAAACAAAATGGGTTGGGTTTATTAGTTTAACGTCCTATTAACAGCCAGGGTCATATAAGGACGTGCCAGGTTTGTTGATGGAAGACAGTCGGTGTAACTGGAGAAAAACCACCAACAAGCGGTCAGTACCTGGCAACTGCCCCACGTGGGATTCGAACTCGCGACCAAGAGGTGGTGGGCTTGTGGTAATATGTCGAGACATATTAACCATTCGGCCATCGCGGACCACTTACAAAACCAAAAAAAACAAAGATAAAAAATAACAAAGCAATAGCATACGACTCCTGGATCCATACCAGACTTAGAGTTCATATATCATGGCGAAAAGGAAAAAGTCATAAAGACTTCGACAGATAAAATAAAAGTCTAAAATTGGAACGGAAGATGTCTTGAAAACTATTTTGACCTTTGAAAAGAAAATAATCAAATTTTAGGACAGCAGAAGACTTTGCAATTTACATGTTCAGAAGCGCGTCGTATCACTATATTAAGATGAGAACTGCTTTACAATTACCGGGGTTTTGCATAATTTACTTTTTTCAGCAAGTCTAGACACAAAAAAACATATACATTGCATGCACTTATCAAGTTATATTTACATTTTCATTACAGTCCTACTATGAAACCTTACCAAGCGCAGTTGTCAGTCATATAGACTATGAACTTCAATCGCTTATCATGACGTCATTATCATTGTGACGTCACAATTGTCGTGCCAGACATCACGGAAAACGGCTATTCATATGACTGGTCCATCCTTGACGATAACGAATGATTAATTCATTATAGACGCAAAATCCTTTGATATTTCAACATAAAATTATAGTCAAATGTAAATATAAGCATTGAACGTCTTTCAGTTGGCATTCATTGTCAATATGAATGCCAACTGGACGGAGGCAAATCCAACATGAAGTGCTAGCGCGCTTCATGGAATTCGCCTCTGTCCAGTTGACATTTATATTGGCTATTAAATGCCAACTGAAAGACGTCCAATGCTTAAATAGTGATTAATGAACATTTAACCACCTCAATAAATTGATTATGAAGCGCATTAAAAGTCATACTTTAAACTACAGTATTCATTATGAAAATTGAACGAAGAAAAGTCTTCGGCAACAGGAAATTAGATCATAACTATTTCTCATCTGACCTGGTGCTGCCTGTTCAGTTCATGGACTATTTAGCGAGGAGCGATTTGCAAAACAATGGTAACACATTATATGATGTTCACAGAAAGTGACAGATAGATGGCCTCGTCAACAAAAAACCATATCCTGTTGTTAACGATACGAATGATAGATATGACAACATTGGTGATGTCAGATAAGTTAATCATTAACGTATATTGTTCGCTTCACTTGAATAAGTTGAAATTCAAGATAAACAGAAGAGAACAGGTACAAACATACACCTAAAGATTCTGATTCACATTCTACAAAAAAATGCGATGGAATCACTCCAAAACTCTATTTGATTCAATGTGATTTCGAACCCTCTTATTAAACTGCAATATAATTTCATATTTCCAGAACTACACAAGATAAATGCTATTTCATATTCTCTAACGCGATAACTACGCTAAATTTCAAAGTTATTTCATATTTCCCAAATCTACACAAAAATGCAACATAATTTTATATTATCTAACTCAAAAATAGTATACACATACAGTATATGTATTATAATATTGTAACTAAGTTCCAACGGCAAACGTGATGTCGATAGTGTGCACTGGATGTCAACGCTAAATACAAAATTAAACATTAAACAGTATAAATATCCCTTCCACAAAATTAAACGACTCTTTTTTTTCTCTCATCGATGACTTTAATTATTCCCTAAAGAATTGCCCATTGTATTAAACTCAATCTCTGAGCAATCAACCGCTATTCCATGTAGAGTTATAAATACACCGAGTTTTCCCGCAGGAATTACTGTACATGTTTACATAACCGGATAAACAGGTTACACACTTCATTGTTACCCTTTATCACATGTGGAATGCATTCATGTTGCATTTTCTACATCTGAAACCCACTAAACTTAGTTAACATTTTTAAGTCCTTAACGCAATTACAAATCCGGCCGCTTTGTTCTTACAATGTGTATTAAGATGAAAGAACCAAATGTAGAATGTCTTGTGTTCTGTGGTTATTCAATTCGATGGTAATTAATGATGTTTACATTGGCTGTTTGTCTGTGGCATATGCACGGAGCGATTCATATGCCCTCTTCATACTCTTATATTTTTGGCTGAAAGGTATCCAAAACCAGATCCATTAAACAGTTGAAGGGAAGTAACGTTTTCAAAAAACACATTTTATTTGAGAACATACTCAGTATCACTCTTTTGTTCCAAGAAATAAGCAGGCTGTTTTCAGCTGCCCTTTCATTAGATGCATCTTAACTTCACAGAATATTAATCTAATTACATAAGTGGGGACCATTCCACAGAAAACCAACGTACAGAGTACGCTAGGCGTGTAATGTTTATACATCACAGTAAAGTTATCAGTAGGATAAGACGGTCATAAGGGATTGATTTAATGTAATTATAACACATTATATACATTTGTTAACTGAGTTTGGAGCCAACGTGTGCTATCATAACCCTGGGGACCAAACTGATGTCTGAGACCGAATGTCGAAGAAAACAGTTGGGAACATGTGTGCATACAAATGTTTTGTTATATATATCTTTATTAATTAACAAATTCGTAAATCGTATCTTGTTGAATATATTCCAATGTATTTTTAAGCAAAATTGGCACAATGCATACGTATATCCGTGAGCGAAATTGTGTTTTTTTGCCATAAATGATATAATAGAAACGTTTGCAGACTGTACGTGTTTGAGGTCAACCTATTTTATATTTAACCCGCAGACTTTTTTTCGTCTGTCTCAGACAACAGTTTGGTCTCCTAGTTCAACGCAGCCGTCGGTCTTGGACAACGGTACGGTTCGGTTCTCTGCTTTAACATAGCATATGTTGACCTCAAACTAAGTCAATAAATGTATGATATTTTGTACCATGTTTCCTATAGGAGCTACAAGTAATAATTTATAGTCATTTCCCTCACAAAACAGGTTTATATTCAGTTCTTACAGTAATGGCAAATAAGTTGGACTGGGTATTTTCTTTTCCTGTGGGTGCAGTGGCTGTAAAAATGATTTACTACAGTTTGTAAGATATATGGCGGCACTTGTTGTTGCTGCTTCGTAGGTGTTTGTTGATTACCGGTGAAATTGCATTTTAACGAATGATAAGTGTTCCTACGAGTTAAAGGGTATGAATTATACTATAAGTACAACTGCCTGACCACGCTAAGTGGACGAGATAGTATTCGGTTAATTCTTTCTTTTCACTGGCCCAACATCTACTTGGGATACATATTTCATGACGATCGCATGCATCGAGGGCGCCGTATTTACCCCTGCACGCATCACCCCTCCCTGACCCCTACCGCACGTGAATGTGTATTTTTATGTCTCCTTTTGCTTCATTGTTATTTGATCTATTGAGTTGTTTTCAAAATAAACACAAACTATCTGGAAAATTATCTCTCCGAAGAGTGAGACATGTTTATAGGATAGAGAGTAGGCTAGTCGACCTAAACAAAGATAGCAAGGTTTAATGCAGAGATAACTCGATCAAACCACTTAGGAACATTTCGTATCTAAAGGTGATTATTTTACAACGATCCCCATAGGCGGTACTGAAATATTTAAAAACAAACAAGAAAATTGAACATAATTCCAATCATGTTGTAAGGATATTTCGTCGAGTTTATTATTTTATTTTGATAAGCAGTTTACATATACCCTCTATATACCAATTATAACAGATCCTAGCTTATCCGCGAAATGTTGAGGTTTTGTTGATTTATTTGTCTCAGGGCTGATATGTAGCTTCATTTGTCAACACTGGTAAAATTTGTTCATTAAACACAAAGTTGATAAATAATTTGCCAAAGAATTAGAAAACTATTTGTTTGCCATAAAGGTCTGGTAATAAAGCTTCATATTTTTAGTTGTGACAGAGTTGTTGGACTAAAGGTTTAATTGGCACGTGGTTGGTTAGATATGTTTCATTGTCACGTGGTTGGTAACATATAGGTTTAATTGTCACGTAGTTGGGAAGATAGGTTTAATTACCATGTAGTTGTTGAATTAGGTTTGATTACTTCGTACAGTAGTTGGTAAAATAGGTTATATTATCATGTAGTTGGTAAGATTGCTTTAATTGTCACACAGTTGGTAAGATAAGTTTCATTATCACGCAGTTGGTACGATAAGTTTCATAGTCACGCAGTTGGTAAGATAAGTTTAACTGCCATTTAGTTGGTAAGATCAGTCAAATTTAATATAGATGGTAAAACAGGCAATTGCAATGTTGCTTCTTAGATAAAAGATTCACATTTGTTGTCGTACAAAGATAATAAATATGATTTACTTACCTGAGACACTCGTTATTATCAACGATTATATCCCACCAAACATCATCACTTTTTAGTAGAAGTGCTCTCGTATCATCAACATAGCAAAATCCACGCTTGCAGACTTCCGTGTTGACGAGAGTTTCACAAAGTGAATGGCACTTCAGCTTCTATTGTATATATTTATGTCATAGCACTGCAAGCTAACTGGATCGATCCCTTTGCGTACCCATGATCAGTACTTCCGTTAACAAGCAATAGTGCTGTTACCTTTACGAAGCTTGTAGTCCCATATAGAGTACAACCGTATCGAAGTACCTGTGAGTCTTCTGATTCTGCGGAACCTTCCTAGTCAAGATGGTTATCTCTGCAGAAATACTATACGCCAATAATACACTCGCTGATGCAGGCTTGATCAGGGCAGTACACAAACAACCAGAAAATCGTGTAAATTCTAATAGACGATAATGTTTTGTCTGATATGACAACTTGTGCGTGTAGCTTCATTTAGCCAACATGCAATGTCCATTTTATTTGCAGTGTACCTTGGAGCCTTTATAATCTTATTTTCAAAAGAAAATCCCAAAGGGACCCAGGCAATTATGTTCATCGATTTCTAGAGTGGAATAAACGGTCAAAATACACCGACATATTACACCCCACAGCAGTTTATAGCTGCTTCTGACCATAGCAGGCCATAGATTTCCGTACTACAGCAGTAACATATGGCGAAAACCAGGCGAAGGTGACAAATATCATCAACTGACTACCGGACATAAAATTGACAGATAATGGCCGTCGCATGGTAATTAACGGACCTGCGTTGATTAATTAGTTTACCAGGTTCCTGGCATACTCATATTTTACAGACCAATGTTGCTGGTCATAATCATCGTTACAAAAATTGAAACTAGAACAGTTGTCCAGGGCCCGGTTGTTCAAAAGGCAATGAGCTTAATCGTATGGTTTTCATTTCGTATTTGCTACAAAAACTGTGATTAAATGTTCACTAAAATCAGAATATAGGTAATTACATTGTAATGATATCATTAAAATCTATAGTTTTACAAAATATATTTAATCTTTATTTGGAAAATTGTCGTTAAACTGTGATTAGCCATTTTGATTAGCTTGGCTCGTCACAGTCCCTCACCTTGGTTTTGTAACAATGGAGCAAAACTTTAAGAATAATAAAAGGGGGGTATCTTGTTCCGATATATAGATTACACACATCTACACTGCATAAGAAATATTGATATCAAGTATGGTTGAAATCCGTCCAGTAGTTTTGGAGGAGTAGTCGGTCGGTCGTTGTGTCTACATACGGACGGACAGACAGACGGACAACTTAAATCCAGTATACCACCTAATTTCGTTGTGGGGTATAAATATCGACTGTGTAAAACTATACACGTCCTGTCATATATTCATTAAAGTTAATAAATCACAGGCCACGCTGAATATTGAAATTCTAACGAAAATTGAAATTTGAAATATTAATGGTGGCTTTGTCATCATCTCAATTGTTGCAATCAATCAAACAGTAAAAATCACATTTTATATCAATTTCCATCACCGATTGATAATCAGCCTAACTGTTCTTCTTTCAAGACAAATGATGCTATTTAAGCACAACATGCGTCTAGCTGTTAAAATGTTGAATGTTCTACTCCCAACTGTGTTATTCTAATCGTTCATCGTTTGTTTGGAATTTTCATATGGATCAGTGATACGGTTTTTGGGAGAAGAATATTATGGAAGAGATGGTTTGTGATATTTTGTGAAAGAACCGGTCCGTAATGCCATTATTTGTGTATATCAATAAGTTTGATATCCCCATGAGATTCGACTTCTTAAGGACGCTAACGCGACAAAAACTATTGGCCTCGTTCATCTTGTTCACTTTTACTAGATTATCTCGCGATTCTTTCTGCGCAATTCTTTAGTATATGATATTCGGAGGGTCGAAATGGTAGTCAAACTCCTTGCAATTTAAGACGACGCTCCATTTAGAAACCAACTACGACGCATTAGTTCAAACATACGTACCATCACAATTACAAATCATGTACTGTTATAAACATACCTGCTTTAGTAGAAATTATATTTTAGCACATTCTGCTTCAGTCCCTTTTGGGCTACATGTAACATGGTAGCACTTAATTACATTTTCTGTATGTCATTATATTTATGTAGCAAATAAATGAATTAACGAATTAAATTGCCACGTTTACCGAGTAGTTAAAAATGTCCGAACATATTACTACAAGCCATGTGAAGCAGCTGTCATGGATTGGCCGTTGATCGGTGGTTTTTCTCTGGGTTGTCTGGTTTTCCATCATCAATGAACCTGGCAAGTCCTTAGATCATGTCTGTTAATACGACGTTAAACTAACCAACCCAGGCGTCAATGTAACACTACGTTAAGTGAATCTCACGCTAAAATTTGATCGCGTCAACATAAGTTCAGATAGTAAGACAAAATAGATATATCTCAGCTTTACGTCACGCCGGCTCTATGACTTCCCTTCCAATAATCACTAAGACTTTATGTAAAATACGTTACATTGTAAAAACACATGATTCAATCTCTTTCCTATTACAGGGATTCCACAGGGGTGCACGGTTTATTACTACATCAAGAGATACTAATCTATCGATGGTCTTATAAGATTTTCTAGGTCAAGGGAATTCTAGACTAGTATTACGTTTTGTTGGAATGGTTGGGTTGGTTTATAAGGTTTAGCGTTAACTGCCAGGGTCTCCTTGTAATATAGCAAAACTACTGCCCTTTTCATAGTGCTATGAAGCATGCCTTGTTTAGTTTCAGTTTTGTATTGTGATTTTACTTAATTTTACTTAGAAATGATAGGCTTGTTGGATTTTGTTGCGTGGTTATGTTTAACTTTTAACAGTATTAACGATAAGTAACGGTAATTTTGGAACGCCGGGCCATGTTCCGGCACCTTTTCGGTGATTAGTAGCGCCGTAGGGACGTAGTGACGTAATCGGATGTAGTTAGTACTATGGACGGAAAGCATAGCTGAGTTGCAAACGAAAACTACGAAATACCGTAAACGAACTGATGAATTGGTGTTGATATGCAGCGTCCTGTCTACGTTATGACACAGATTGTTTGTACCTAAAGGGCACAAAACAGTAGGTTACATGTTATAACGTAGTGAAGTCAGAAAGGCGTGCTGTTTACCGAGATGATAATAGGAGTTTGATGATGGTACTGCCCCATCATTGTTGGCAGCTGGCGGTGTGCAGTATATTTATACTTATTTTACAACCTTACCTGAAATGTGAAGTTTGTACAGTTATATTGTTACGACGAACTTTCAAATAAATTTATGCGTAACAAACCTCTGTTATTGTTTTACTAAGGACCAAAATCTATAAAAGTGACAGTTTCTGCTCCGACTTCAGTGTTCAGCATTAAAAGATTGGGACGACTGGTTTGCCTGTTGTATAATGTATGGTATGACCGGATGAGGTGTTATGTGTTGCTTGGTGTCTTCGGTGACGCCTAACATTATATTTATAAGACCAGTTTGGCGGTTTTTTCGTTCAACTTTCCTTATAATAATCAATTAGTTAAAATAAAAGGCTTCCCCTCTATATCAGGGGTATGCAAAAAATTAAATGCCATCATATTGTTTACTTTAGTGTTTATTTCATGAATATTTTGAACAAACAAAGCTCGAGGTATTGACCAAGAAGCCTTACTTGATTGAATATAAGATATGTATATATATATATTGTCTTTAGCAGGACAAAAATGACCTTTCACCGCCCACTACAGATCTATCGAGCGGTGATTGGTCGTTTTTACATGTGTACACATGTTTTAACACATAATCAGTACCTTTTACATATAAATCTTCATAGATTATTAAGTAGGATATATTCTGATTTAAAATACTATGCTATCAAATCAATACTTGTTATTCAGCTATATTTATCTGCCCTCGTCGACAATCCATGTTTCTTCTTAATTATACAGTTATTGTTGATCACCTGTAATGATGTTCATCCAAATCCAGGCCCCTCCCACATTTTAATGATATATCTTTATTTCATCTTAACATTCGCAGTCTTAGAAATAAGCTATCATATTTAGAGAATGTAGCATCAGATTCTGATATAATACGTGTTAGCGAGACTCACCTTGATATATATCGATAGCAGACGACGACATGCTTCTAGATGGGTAGAATACATGTATGTTCCGTAAAGACCATGGGGCTCCCGGTGGGGGTTATTGTATATATATTGTATATATACTTCCAATGTTTTGTGCACTCGTCGTAGAGCCGACTTTGATTACATATTGGTGAAGTTGTATGGACTGAGATCCAGTTTCCAAATAAAAAAAATACATTCTCTTTGCAGTCTACAGACCCTTCGAATTCCTTCCGGTTCTCCCTTGAATCAGCATTTAATGAAACTTCACATATACTCATTTTAGGCGATATCAATGTAGATCTTCTTACAGCAGACAGAAATCACCCTTTCATAAACATAATAAATTGCTTTCACCTCACCAATGTAATAGACAGACCGACTAGAATAGAGCGCACGTGCGGCACACTCCTTGACGTTATTCTTCTATCTGACACGTGTAATCACACCTTCGCGGACACTTATGGATATAGATCGTGATATCTCCGATCATCAGCCGACTTGTGTAGGATTGACTGTAGGCAAAACGATTACTAAAAATTATCAGCGTAAAATCTGGTGTTATAATCATGCAAATTTTGATCTTTTTAACAATAAACTAGAGACGACTGGACCTAACTTTTTTTTCTACAACAGCTAATGTAGATTACATGTGTCAGTATTTTTTCAGATAAATATTGAGGTATAGCGGACACATGTATTAGATCCAAAATTGTAACAATTAGGCTAAATGGTAAACCATGGTTTGATTCGGACATGAGACGAGAAATTAGGAAACGAGAAAGACTGCTTCATAAATATAAATCTAATTGCATTCCGTTGAATTTAAATAATAACTTCGAAAATAACGCAATAAAGTTAACAATCAAAAGAAAAAGAAAAAACGAATAGTTTTATGCGGACATTAATGGTCTTCTGGATAACTTTAGTAATTGAAATCCTAGAAATTTTTGGAAACTTATCCACAGGCTTATAAAAATTCTGATGTATCTAACTGTAATCCTCCTCTGCGGAGCACGACTGGAGTTATTGAAATTGACGACTACACAAAGGCAAAATATCCACTATTGATGACAGGGGGGCGGAAGTTCCCATTGCTGAACCTAGAACTGACTCTATAATCTCTGTCGTACCAGTTACCGTAAATGACATTATTAACATCCTTAAATCATTAAAATGTGGGAGGACACGATTCAATTAGTCACATTACGCTAAAAACACGACTGCAAATGCAGTAGCCTATCCTCTATATATTATCTTTCAGGTCTCATTGAAGACTGCATTGTTTCCAACAAAATGATAACGTGCATTAGTTATGCCAATATTCAAAAAAGGTCACAAACAAGATCCTTCAAACTATAGACCCATTTCATTATCATGTACCATTGGTAAAGTGTTTGAGAGACTAGTTGCAAATTATTTACATAATTATTTATTAGATAACTTGCTAATTTATAAACATCACTTTGGTTTTCTACCTGGTCATTCTACTGCTCATCAACTTATAAAATATTTTCAAAATATATGAGATAATTTGGAAAAAAAAGACAACCAACCTGTTTAGTGTTTTGTGATATTTCTAAGACGTCCGACAGAGTGTGGCACAGGGGGTCGGAAACAAAATTGACTAGCTATAGTATATTGGGGAAATTATTGATATGGTTAACTGATTATGTTAAGAATAGGTCGCAACAACTATTTCTGGGGAATGCTAAATCAAATGTTAAAATTACGAAGGGTTGGGTGCTTCAGGGGTCTGTCCTAGGTCCCCTTTTATTTATCCTTTATATTAACGATATTACTGATAATTTAGGCAGTCTATCTAAGCTTTTCGCTGATGACACTTCTCTTCTATGTACGGATAAATCCCAACAAGTAATAGAACGAAAAATAGATAATGATCTCTCGAATATCCATCTGGTCACGCGTCGAGCGTTTATCCCTATAAGGTTGGCCCTGGTTCTGTCCCCTCACCGAGACACACTGTAGTCTATAAAGCGGTAATTTCTGCTCCTCTTTCCTAACGTTCAGCATAAAAGAAGTGATACGACTGATTTGCCGGTGTCAGTATAATGTGACCGGGTATGCTTGTTTGGTGTCTTTGCCGGTATATCTCAGTAAGCAAAATGGTTTGGCTGAAGGAGAGACTGGAAGCGGGTCCGGAACCGTTTCCCTAATGTAAAGTGGAAACCCTTTTATAACTTTAAACGCTGAAAAGCGCTCACAGTCAAACACTGCACGGATATGCTGCATCCTCTCAATGATTTCAGACGCAAACGCGCAGTACATTGCATATAGGCGAGGGTGTCGTTAAATGACCTAGGCTGTTAATAGGACGTTAAACGTAAATTTCGTTAACGTCTTTCTAAACTACACCTCCCATGCATGGTCAATTTTACATTATGTGCAGCTGAAATTACATTGTCATAGCCTTTGGACATACCTATGTTTTAGTTAAATATTTCTAGTGTCTATCGCGTTATCTGTGCCGCCCCTGACCTTTTTGTCGGCGTGTCTTGCCAAAGCATGATATATGACGCGCATGTTTTAAAGGGACAATTCAGTCCAAGAGAACATTAAAATTTGTACATATATCGGAAAAAAACCCAGCTCTAATGGAAATTGGATCAGTCGGTTTTACTGTGATATGCCAGAAAAGCCCATGGTGGTGAAATGCGTGTGAAATGTTCAAACTCGCTCGCTGTCGGCCATTACACATTGTGGTCGAACATCTTGTATGCCGAAATCTGTCCCTTGCTCGTAGAGTAATGCTACTTTTGTCTAGAACTGCTCAAATCGCTCTGACAGTATTGTGTTTACCTTATTAGGTTAATTGTCTTGCCTAAAAAATCATTTTATCACCTTCACAATGGTTATGTAGTTCATTTGTTTAACATGCGTGACATGCTGTACCTGCTTAATCGTATTGATCAACGATTTGTAATTACAACGGTATCAATTAAAATACTAAACAATGACGTGGAATTTGTCAATATTTTATGTTATGTTTCACAATTTATGCCATATTTTGCTTCTTGGCTATGTAAAAATATTAGCCTGAGTGAATTGTTCTGCCAGTTTTTTCAACAATTTGTGTTTCTTTGACAGCCGCCACGCAAGGGACGTTTAATTTCTATGGAAATCTTTATTTGGATCTTAAACCCCTTATTTCTGGGAAAGGGATGCCAATGAGTCCATCGCCTTGGACTCTGGAATGACCATTACCCCCACAACGGACAAACATGTAGGGCAATTTACGTGGACGCACTGTTACGTCACGGCGCGCGATACCCTTCGTCATGCTACATAGTCCATATGCAGTCCTTAGTTCCTAAACTACGGAGCCTTCCGTCCGCATCGCAGCATCCCTTCCTTAGCACGTGGGTTGATAGATTTCCTATTGCCCAGAGTTCACAGCTCACATCTAACAATATATTAGGGAAACGGTTCCGGACCCGCTTTCAGTCTCTCCTCCAGCCAAATCGGATTCAGTACTACGCTACAAAAAGACAAATAACACAGGACAGTTCCAAGATTTTTGAGCAGGGTTTAACGGGACGCCAGATGAATGAGGACTTAAGCAATGCTACCCAGCCGACTATCGACAACATTATGTAACGATTTTATGACAATTGTAAGAAATATTCTATACATGTTCTCCATAGCAACGCGGCAATTTACTAGTACTTTAAATTCCAGCGAATGCCCGAGTTTTCAACAATGATCCGGAGAGTGAGTGACCGCATTACCAACGGAGATACGAACCTTACTAAAAGTAAGTTCTTCTGTATGACATATATTCTGTACTGGTAATAATGTGTTTCTATTGCAAAGTTCGTTGGTTGGTTGGTTAGTTGGTTGGTTGGGTTGGTTGGTTGGTTGGTTGGTTGGTTGGTTGGTTGGTTGGTTGGTTGGTTGGTTGGTTGGTTGGTTGGTTGGTTGGTTGGGTTGGTTGGTTGGTTGGTTGGTTGGTTGGTTGGTTGGTTGGTTGGTTGGTTGGTTGGTTGGTTGGTTGGTTGGTTGGTTGGTTGGTTGGGTTGGTTGGTTGGTTGGTTTGGTGGTTGGTTGGTTATTGGTTGGTTGGTTGGTTGGTTGGTTGGTTGGTTGGTTGGTTGGTTGGTTGGTTGGTTGGTTGGTTGGTTAGTTGGTTGGTTGGTTGGTTGGTTGATCGTGCTGAACGTCATATTAACAGCTTGTGTCATTTAGGACAGCTTCCCATGGCGCGGTACGTGTGCTTTAGAGAGACTTCGGTATAATCGTGGTGTGTCTCTTTGCTATAGTGTGGCTCTTGTCAGTTTTATAATGCCATCTCGACACCAGACAAAGATTATTACGAGTGTTAATCAGGAGCAGAAACAACCATTCTTATAGAGTAAGGTGCGCCATGGCCAGGGGACTTCCTCACATGGGAGATCGCTCGCCCAACTGAAGGCCAAAAGTAAGAGGAGACTTCGGAAAGAATAAAGACTGTCAGGAAGAAACTGAAATTTAATATCTCAAATTGAGTCGCATTTTAAAAGCATGCAGTGGGGCAGCAGGTACAATTCTAACGTCCTACTTGTAGAGTAACTATTGCAAACTGCTCATATATTGCATTTACTTTTCCTTTAATTGATTTTTTTATTTTGATTTAAACATATATTATTGTCAAATGTGCAATGTGATTGGCACAAGTTGTATAACTTATGTAAAGCCCGTTCCCAAAAAATTCAAACAGACAAGATGGCATTTACAATATAAGAAATACAAAATATATAAAGTTGTATTTCAGCGAGGGAGAGAGTGAGGGAATAGAGAGATGGGGGAGGGAGAGGGAGAGAGCTATTTTATAACCAGTATGCTCTTCAAGGTGATAATTTCACCTCCCAATATATTTTTATTTTAAAATCTATCCCTCCAATAAAGACGACAGAAGTTCTAAACCACTTTTCATAACCTTCAACTTATCAATATTCATATCATCCTTTCTTTCGTTTGACTTTCTCCTGATCACTCTAGGCTTCCTTTTAATATACGTTTCTCTTTTGTCGTCAGGATCGGAGGGTTATACAAATATAATTTACGTGTAAATACAAAACCAGTAAGATGTTGGGAGTAAAATAGATAGGGGAAGATATGATAATAATAGAAGGACGAAGTGCAAATCTATGAGTAACTTTGATATATTGCTGATTGTGCATGAAGATTAATTCATTTTAATGAATTTCATCTTCCTGACGTCTCTCTTGATACCGCCTTACTGTTAAGTAGATTTTGTGTGCTTTCCCCAGGCAGAGACATGCCTTAGTCTATAAAAACGGTAGTATATATCACAGGGACCTGGCACGAAAATTTTAACCAACCGTATACATATATATATTATAGTACTATAATAATATTATTTATATATGTATAACTGTTGGTTAAAAATTTTCGTGCCAGGTCCCTGTGGCATATATATCCTTTTAACGTTCAGCATTAACGGAATTTGACGCCTGGTTGGTCCGTTGTCAGTATAATGTGGCCGGATGAGGCGTGCTGTGTGTGATGTCTATGGTAGTAGGCTTCAGTAAGATAAAAGGGTCAAATGCTTCATTAATTGCAAGGATATGCAACATGAATGTAACACTGTCTCCTAAAACACATAATAGTGTCCATTTTAAGAACCGTCCACTTATCAAAAGTCATTGGATACCATATTGATCGTCATGCAGGTTGACGGTCGTCCTAAATCAACCCTATAGGCTGTTAATATAACGTCTTTACAAGGAACATAGTCATTCAGAATCCCCCCGGCCAATGGAGATATCAAAGCTGAAGTTTCGTTTGATTGTGCAGAACCACTAATGCGGTAATTGTGTATGAAAAAAAACAGTATGCAAATGAAGTATTCTTAATTAAAGAATGCTTTGTAATGAGATAAGATTGCATCTTGTAGATGGAAAATCGACACAAATGGCCGATAGGAGATGGGGGCCCCGGCAAACAAGGGGATTTATTGCAAGTAGACGCGGAAGGCTGCAATTGTTTAAATCAGGTAAAACGTACAGCCTTGACATTTATATTAGACTATATACAAGTACACAAGATGGGTGGAGTTTTGTAAAGGTAACATTTACATTTTGATTTACCATGATATAATTTCAGCAATGTTTCCATGGTAACGGAGAAAAGTGCAAAAAATGAAAACCTAAAAATAGCACAAGGTACTACTGTGAGACCATAAACAGAAAGTGCCTATGGAAGTTTTTCCTGTGGAAATATCTCTGCTGGTTTTTAAGTTATGCTCAGGAAATGATAGCCTGCTACAAAAATGAAATGATATTTTCAGCACAGAGTCAGCAATGTTTCTATCGGAAATGAGCCTGCTACAAAAATATGATATTTTCAGCAATGTTTCTATGGTTACAGAAATAAGCACAAAATTTGAAAACCTAAAAATAGCAAATGTTTCCATGGGATAACGCAGGAATGTCAAAGGCCTGCAAATAAATAGAACCCAGCAATTTTTTTTTATCTGAAAAACCTTATAACAATAAGAAAAATTTCAACTACTAGCAGACATAATTAAACAAGGTGGTCTATTTTTAAGTTTTCATGAAATATCTCACTGGTGGGTTTAGAGTTGTGCTCCGAAACGATCTCTTGTTCCACATAAAAAATCTGCCATTTTGGCTGCAATACATTTCCATGGTTACAGAACACAACCAGTACAAAAAGTGAAATACAGTTAAAATAGCAAAAGGCAACTATCTAGACCATAAGATAGATCAATGTGTCTATGGAAGTTTCGTGAAAATATCTACAATTTCTGAGTTTTTGAGGATATGACTCCGGAAACGAACCTGTACAAAAAAATTTTGTAATTTTCCCCGGTATACCTATTACTACTTTAAATTTGTGGAAAAACACTAAAATGTGTATGCATTTTATTCTTATAATACTAATAATAGTCTTTAAAAGTAGAATACAATTATCTAAACTAATGTATTTCTATATAGTTGAATCATTTTTGTTTGTTTGGTTGTTTGTTTTAATTCAACGGCCCATCGACAGCCAATGTGATTAAGGACTAAACGAACATTAGCATTGGTACAACTTTTAAAACAAAACATAGTGCGATCTAAAATACTTTTATGGTTTGGTAGGCCTCTTACATTGTATCTATTTAAGAGATCATGTGTCCGTTTGTTAAGAATTACAACAAGTACACCAAGGTCATTAAGTGTTAAAAAAGGCGGCTTGGCATTGTTTTACAGGCTGTAATACTACAAGGCTTGGTTTGATTTCATACTCTTTATCGTAATGTCAACGACCAAGGTCATTTAAGAAGGAACAGTCGGGCAAGGATGGCTAAAGTCGGTAAAAATGGTGTGAATGTATCCAGTATAATTTCTTATGAAATGGAAAAATAAAAATCTCTCGTCAAAATCTGTCTGCGTACGAAGAAATTAATTTAAAGTATGGGAATTCTAAAACGTTCTCCCGGCACACTATATGTCCGTGGTTACATTTCCACACAGCCTCGCTTTCAATGCTTTCAACTTTTCTTTACTTTAATGGTCAGAACTGGGAAACTAAGCAGAACTTGACAGTCGTATTAATATGCGAGAACTTTTGGAAGGCCAATGAACGCATTTAGACTGGTTTTCTTTGCCCGACTATTCACATTTAAGGAGGGCCTCTCCAATTGGAATGTCTTGTGTGTGGTGAATGTGAGTGTTTTGGGTACGTTCGGGTTATGCCTCCTTGAAATAGTGGTATTCTTGGCAATTCTGTAGTGTTATTTGTAATTCACTAAACGATTATGCCCAAGACAGAGGACATCACATCCTACCCTATCCTATCATACTTTTATTGGGCAAACCAGTCACGGTGACACATTTATGCTGACCCCATGTGGGAGTAGAAACTACCAATTTTATACTATGGTGTGTCTGGTCCTGGGGACAGAACCCAGAGCCTACTTCACAGGACCGAACGTTCAAACCTGCTCTGCATGAAACCTAATTACTTTCTAAAACAAAAGAAAGCCTTTACATTACATTGTAAAAAATGCTCCACCGCTGACAAATGGTATTTTTTTCAGTATCAAAAACAGGAGCAGGCGATTTAGTACTTCTCTTCAGTTACAAAAGTTACTTACTTTACACCAATACCGCCATTGAAAAGAATGAGCTTCTTATTTTATTTAAAGTTAAAAATACAAAAAAAATAATTAATTGCATTCCGAAAAAAAAAAAATCCGTGGCACTATATCCTACATGGAATGAAGTACTGATTACCCATGCACCAAGGGCAAAATAAATTATTTTATGTTATTTTTTGTGTCAATTAGACATATATATACATGATTAAACACCAATTATTGTTAAAATGGTGAATATCATTTATGCTGTGTCGGCGGTGGAGCATCTTTAAATGAAGAACAAATTTAGTTAGAAAAATATCTTTCTCTTAAAATGAGATCATTGTGAGTGACATCGAATTTTAGGCCACTTTTGCTATTATCCTGATACCGTCGCTTCAGTTACAGAAGCTTCTTAGCTGATATCGGCGTTTTCCTTTAGTCCTCTTATGACGCTGAGTAAGAATGGGAAGTTAAACCAATCAAACCTAAACACGTCCTCCAATTAGTTATGTTATTTCGATTTTTGCATGTATTTATCTCTTACTTTACTGATGTCACCTCAATGACAATGTCTCTTACGTCATTGCTGTTACATTCATTGTCGCTGATGTCAGTGATGTTACATCGCTGACATTGTCGCGTGAATCACATTTTGCTTTATTAATGTTAGTTAATAAGATTTCCCAATTTGAGGTAAGAAATAAAAAAATTTAAATCTGAAAATTGTTAAATTATAACAGCCTTAAAAGTTTTCCAATGTGTGATTAAGAAGGATGAGAGAGTCAATATGCTATGTTGGATGGATCTCCTGTGTGAGGACAATCAATCTGGAAGAATCATTAAAATTTACTGTTGAACTTGAAAAAACAGCATATATAGTAACTTAACATTCTTCAGCGTTTGGTCATTACCAATTTACCATAATCTATTGCGTATTCCCAGCTGACGTCATGACTATTTACCAATACAGCTTGGTATGTTCAAGTCCTCGGATTGGTGTTCCTTCTTTACAGAAGAAGATGCTGAGTTGATCGAATAAGAACACGACCTATACGTACGTACATTCATTGCTCAGGGTAGAGTATAGCCGGTTATTTTCGTGGGAGGATTTTCGCGATTTCACGGGACATCAATAGGATCGGGGAAATTTGATTCGAGCAATAATAAGAAATAGTTGACTTTTTTATGCCCTAAAAGTCAGGTCGCGAAAATTTAAAACCACTAAATTTATTTTTTCTCATTTTTACTTATAACCACGAACATTTTTATCCGCTTAAATAACCGGGTATACGATGTAATTTTATACCTATATCCACAATAGTTTAGGTTCTGACTTAAAAATAATACATGTGTGTACAAGAGGCCTAGAGGGCCTGTATCGCTCCTCTGGTTTGTAATGCCAAGTTATGTTCTGAATACAGGTTAACTTTATTTCTTTTCTGAAAGAAGATAAATATTTATTTCTAATTTCCCTACTTGATCCCACTCATTTTGCTTCAGGGGGTCAGAGCCAAAATGTATACAAACCTGTTTCCCTTCCCCTTAGGATGTTTCTGACCAAATTTGGTTACGATCCATGCAGAACTTTATGACTAGTAGTGATTTAAAGGATTTACCTCTAATTCATATATTGGGTCTCGCCCTTCCTTTCCCCTAGAGGTCAGAACTAAAATTTATACAAGCTCTGTTCTCCTTCCCAAAGGATATTTCTGACCAAATTTGGTTACAATCCATGCATAACTCGATGACTAGTAGCGATTTAAAGGATTTACCTCTTTTCCCTGTTCCCTATTTGCCCTGCGCCTCTTGTCCCCAGAGGGTCAAAGCCAAAATTCATACAAACTATGTTCCCCTTCCCCAGAGGTTTCATGCGTGGATCTCTTTCGGTTGTACAACTTGAAACGCATTTAAAACTTACTTGAATTATGACGAAAGAGTATGGAAATCAATATTGCATTTTAATCAAAGACGATTGTTGTGATGGTAATGTACTTTAAAATCAGAATTTCTAATACGTCATTTGCGTCAACCAGATGTTAGCATTTCATTGGATATTTGTTGTCATTGAATACAGGTACACGTAAGTTCTACAATTATATGTTGTTGGGTTTTTTTTACAATTATATGTTGTTGGGTTTTTTTTACATCTTTTGTTCAAGAAACAAAAACAACGCTCAAAAGGGGTGGGAGAAATGGGAAAGAAACATTTCAGGTATAGCTTGATCTGAACTGGACTGGTGTACATATACATGTATATTCCTGCTGCTGAAAAAAGCATTATTTTTCAAGATATACCCCAAATGAACACAATTGAAATGTTCTCCATTGATTTCAGAACTACTAGAGAAAAGCCTACGGCCACGCCATCAATTATGAGATAACGTGTTCTATGTTTGTTGATGTTTTCGGGAACATGGATAAGGCCATTGAGGCAGAACGCAATGGACACAGGTTAGTCGTGTGTACGTGGATAGACGCAAAAGAAAAGTGCGTTCATTAAATCATAATTATTAGTACTGTAGTTGGTCACATGCGTACACTAAATGTCTGTGTTCCATCACGTTACAGTAGAGCCGTCTCAACAATAGCCATTTTAATCAGAATTTGTGCGTCTCGTGATTGTCATGGGATACACACAGAAGATTGCAATCGTTTCTCCAGCCAGACCTTTATCTCATTGCTCTACTAAAAAGTTAAGGTTTATCCCTGTCAGTCATACAAATTTTGCCAATTGATGTCCTCGGCCGCATGTTACAATGATAAAGCACTATGGAATGTCCAAGAGTTCTTCTATACAAGAGGACACAACACGAATATACCGCAGTCTCCCCAAAACCTCACACACACAAGACACCACACCCATGAGAGGCCGTACTTAAATGACCCTGGCTGTTAATCGGATGTAAGTATAATAAACCAAACCAAATTATCTAAACATATATCATGTTATTTTCCTGTATTTATAGGTATACGCTGGGGACGTTAAGATTTGGACACGCTGAGACCCTGCTGCCCATCTTCAGTGCCCTCTCACTCTTCCACGACGCCACTCCTCTTCTGGCAAGCAACTACAACTTGCACTGTAACAGGACGTTCAGGACCAGTAAGATATCGCCATTTTCTGGTAACATCTACCCAGTCCTATACAAGTGCGGGGATGGCCTCGGTGATATCTATGTGAAGATGTTCGTTAACGAGGCAGAGACATATGTGAAGACTTTACCAGCATGTGGTAACAAACTGTGTCCGTACAATCAACTGAAGAGTGTGTATGCTAACGCGATAAACAACTGTAGGTTTGACGCTTTATGTCACAACGTCCACTCTCCTGTGGTGGGGTAATGATCTCATTTCTGGGTTAACTTTATGGGATTCTACTTAATAAAGTACTTATTAGAAACGTTGTATATTGTTCGTCTGTTGTTCGTCGTAATATAGGTCGTATTACATATTACAGTGTTGTCTCCCCTTGCGGGTAGGTATTGATTGTGACGTCATGTGTTTCAGAGGGTAACGTCATACTTTTCAGAGAAAACGACGTAAGTGGAGCTCACAAAATAATGACGTCACAATGGATACCTTCCCGAATGGGAGGTTTCTCTGTAATATACAAAGACGGAATAAAAGAGATGTCAGTATATTTTGAGAATGATTTCCGGTTTGCGAAACTGCTAAACCATCCTATACCGAACCGAATGTAGATGCCGCTACCACAACAGAAATTAAAATAGAATTAATAGTCCCAGACAAAAAGCAAAACATGCAAGTGAAATATACAATATACTGTTTATATTTTAGTTGCCCATATTCACGGGGTAAATATGCAGTAAAATTTGTAAAAAAGTAAAAAAAAAAATGAATGGAGAAAATGGGAAAAACTAATCAAGTTATAATTGCACTTTGTCACACATTACTTCATAAAACCTTTTAAATCCATATTTATTATCATTTATTTATATTTTTAACCAGTGCACTCGCACCCTCAGTCCCCAATCTCCCTCTTCCCCGCACATAGCCGAAATTGGTTTTTTATTATTATCATACGGTATTCAATTGATCATATTGTTCCTCCGTCTCTTTCCTACCTAGACCCTTTTCAACTTTTCTAATCAAGTTATAATTGCACTTTGTCACACATTACTTCATAAAACCTTTTAAATCCATATTTATTATCATTTATTTATATTTTTAACCAGTGCACTCGCACCCTCAGTCCCCAATCTCCCTCTTCCCCACACATAGCCGAAATCGGTTTTTTATTATTATCATACGGTATTCAATTGATCATATTGTTCCTCCGTCTCTTTCCTACCTAGACCCTTTAACTTTTCTTCATATTTCTTTTTCTTTCTTTCTAACTCTGTCGCTCTTTTTTTCTTGTCTTGTCCTGTCTTTGATATTTTTTCCTTTAAAATATTCAGTACAATATGATGTTTTGTTCTCATCTCCAAACTCCAAATTTGTGTTATTTTCCTCCTTATGTACTACTAGGCAAAAGAAAAGTTTTATTTTTAATTGTTATGTATGTGTGTTGATGTATATGCATGTGTTAAATATAGGAGGGATTTTTGACAGTATGTATGTATGTGTTTGTGAGTCTATTGAGTGTATTTGTATATTGTACTTAATGAAAATCATGAATAAAAAGATAATTATAAAAAAAATATGCGGTTTCATCGAAATTCGCAAAATTAAAACTACTCGAAAAAATTTATATCGTGGTTTCACATATTATAGCCTATCGTAAGAACGACGCTTTCGTAGCCTACTAAGATAATTCGCGAAAATAAGCCCCTGCGAATATATATCAAACAGTAAATCGAGAAATAAAAATTATACAGCATTGTTAAATTAGCTTATTCATCCTCTGGTATACTCTGTCTGAAAGACGACGAGGCACTCTCTTTGAATCTACTGTCCAGGTGCAGAGTATCTCGAAAGGAAAAAAAATATTATTTGGTGTTACTATGTGCCCAATGTGCTTCATTCAATTTTCATAACTAGGGTATTCATAGGAGAAGATCCAGGATGAAGAAAGACGCTTTGTGTAATGACTTCGTTTTGCTCTCGGCATGTATATACATGTAGCAATTATAAATTATATCACGCAAATATGGCATATATAAAAGTATTTCAATTATCAAAAATGCGCCTAGACATTTAGGAACACTGGTTTAGAGAGAAAAAAAAATCAACGGCTGTGTGTCATACATATAATTTTGAAAAGTTCAAAATAATGAATTTAAAATTGTCTTTATTGGTATCAATTGAAACCCCTCCATATATGCCATGTTTGTTTGAGAAAATTTACAACCGTTATGACAAGGTCAAAAAGGGCTCAATGTGTAAGTAAAATCGGGTCAAACGAACGTTGATAATACATTGTACCTGCAATATGAGGCATGGTTATTTTCTGACAGAAATATTTTACGAACCAAGTAGATTTTTTTCCTGAAAAGTGCATTTTGCGCATATAAATGTCAAAATGTACAAGCTACACAGCAAATTACGAGACAACGGTAATACCTAATGTTAGCTATTCATGAGTAGGCGTGTAAGATGTATCACAGTTTTGATCTACTTACATGTCGTGATGTTCAAGTGCACATAAAAAGTGATAAATAGGAATGCAAGTACCGTTAGTTTAAACGGGGGATAATTCCTTAACGGAAATTACTCTTGTCAGAACATTAATTTTACTTACCCCACAAGCCGACGTTACTATTAATAGAACTGCTGTTTCAAGTGTGAGCTACTTAAGAGATGAAGGCTCAAACATCACATGACTGTTTGAATAGTTAAACTCTTAAATTTGAAACCCTTGACTTCGTTTTCAGCTAAAAAATCTTTTTACTTCAGAAGTTTCTGTTATCTAATCCATTTCCACTAATGAATACCAAAAGATGAAATAAATGTCTTGTAACCCCCGATAAGTATGATAGATATCTTATAACTTCTTCACACTATGACAATACATTAGCGATTGTTCCTATTAACCTGGACATTGATATCAGCCATTTTCATGGAATTCCTTGCACGTGTCACTAGAAACTTCATTCCATGATCTCGCATACATACGTCTGTTGCTAGGGAGTTTATAGTAACTAATGCGATACATAATTGTACACCAACAAATAGTATTGATGACATAACTTATAGAAACCATGAAGCGAGTAATATAAGAGTCTGGCCCTGCAGGTAGGGTGTTAGAATTGTAACTGCTGTACCTATTGCATGATCGTGAAAGGCGACTAAATTTAGGATATTGTCTTTTCTCTTCATCTACTGACTTTCTTCTTTCTAACACCGCCTCACTTGTTGCCTTCAGCTGGTTTTGTCCCCTAGCCGCAACACACCATAGTCTTTAAAAGTGGTAAGTTCCGCTCCTGATCAGCGTTCAGCATAAAGGATGATAAGAAGGATAGATAACAAAGAATCAAATTGGAAATAAATCGTGTTCAAGATTAAAAGGAACGGTAAGTGATCTTGAGACATCGAAAAGTAATAATTAAGTTGTCAAAATGGTTTAAATATTATATGCCAAACATTTTTTTTCAATTATCAAGAACTATATTCATTAAATACGAGTGGTCTGTCAATATATTATATGTAATAAGGACATAATTGATATAGACCATGAAAGGTATGTCCTATCCTTGTGTAAATCATGTCAAACCTGTCTATTAAGATTGCAGAAAGGACTGAGTAGTCATGTGATCATTTTACACCGGCCATTTTGTATTGAAATTGGCAATTTTGGACCCAAAAGACTATTCTATTAAGAAGGTAACTTTAAAACAGAAGTGATAAATAAGACAGGTTTTATTGTGCCAATTACATTTGTACGTTGACATGAAATTAAAATTAAAATCCTATTTATGTTTGAAGGTATATGACATTTTGGAGAATAAGATGATGAGAAAATGTAATAGGCTGAAGACGTCTTTCAGCAATGCACGCCTTAAACAACGTTTCCCAGGAGTTCCAAATTAACATCTGAAATAAAGAGCATATCGTGTAGCAGGTGCGTTTTGTAACTTTTTCTTCTTGATCTAACATGTTGATGGAATAATATATCAAATAATCGCATGCCTTGTCAGTGTTTAATCACGAATGTTACGGTATTTCTCATCTTCAAATCAGGCGTGAATTTCCATTTTTTTCAGGAACTGAAGGTGTCCATCATCAATGGATTTCTCTCATTCTACGGTACACGCGTGTAACCGATTATTATCTTTGTCTCAGCCGAATATCAAAGATGACTTACTAGTTGGATATTAGGACTGATCACGTAATCATATCCCTTCTCTCCGAGTAACAATGGAGTCGTGTCAAAACCACACGTGTTGATGGCGACACGACACAAAGCCTAGAAAGTAATTACAACGTCACACTCATGCTCATGACAGGCCAAACATCTGAATGTCGGCAGCACATGGCATATCCATTTGACCGAGACCGAGAAGAATTCTAATGAATCATAATTCAGATGTTTACATATTAGTGTTACAATATGGGTTGTACTGTATATGTACAAGAACTCAAGCAAGGTTCGTATTTAAAATACTGTTAACGTAATATGCGAAAGGCAGAAAATTTATTTCTGCTTAAGTACACCATGTATTGTTTGCATGCTTGCGAAGCATATCCTTAAAAAGAAAATACCTAATTAAAGACATGGTTTTCAATTGGATTTAATGGTTGGTATTTAGAAGAAAAAAATCACCTTTAACGTAGCTTTCACACGCCAGCAAAGTTAAATAAAGCAGATCCCTTCGGCAAAGTCTAAATTATAATCTGCAAGACAGATCGGGCGTTACCTAACAGTATGTAAGAAAATTGCAACAAGGTTAGAATGTCGAATTTAATTTCTTATTATTTTGAGATAGAAAGTAAGATGATATTGATGTTTACTGATATGTCTTATACTTCGTTATCACCCATCTGACTCCTTAGAAACCGTGCAGAGTCCTTTGTATAACACTGCTGGAGAACCAAGGTTTCCAAATCTCTTAGATATCGCGCAGGCAATGCATTTCTTCAGGTTTACTTCTATACGAATATATCTTTATATATGTTGGAGGCAGATGACGCTTACCATTGAAGAACATTTTGCACGTTTCATGTTTTAAATAAAATAAAATCAATTTAATTAAATTTGGGACGAGGTCTTCTTATTAAGTCGGTATGTATTCTTATCGACTGCACAACATTTTATGTATAATTATATATAAGCAGATATGATAACCTATATATATCCTTCGTGCCAAGCGATATAATCTTATCTCTTTATCTTATTTATACGGTGTTCCATCCCATGCTTATATATAATTCATATTCCGTTTTAAAAGAAAACGCTCTGTGTTATTAAGTTTGTTTTTTCCATTATACGTATATAGTTTCCATTTCGTCCAAAAGAGTTTCGAAATATGGACCTTGTCAATACATGTCGCCGTGAGATACAGATGTACCGAACGATTTATGTCAAGGCTTGTTCATCCGTCATCATTAGTAAATTCCTGGGAGGATAAATGAGTATCTGGAGGCGGCACTATTGATTCCGGAACTATATAAAGCCAGCTAATCACGTGTCCATAAACGCGCCTTTAACTGTACATGCATAACGTGGAAGCAGACAATAATATGATCATGAAAACCGGAAGCACAGAAATATGTCATGCGCATTAGATCGGTCGTTATGCATTGCGGCGATATTGCAAATAAACTAATATGCGGAATGCAAAGTATTTTTAAAATAAAAAAAATGAATTCTACACTAATAGTTAACCATAAATAGAAAAGCCATTTATTTCATATTTTTATAGTTATTATTTTGAAAAAAAAAGAAATCCAACGAAGAATATATTAAATAACATTTATAGGTCTACAATATATAGTCAATACTATTGCTTATTTATTGCAATGGACTTCACATGTTTGAAATGAAGATAGCGTTGTGCAATGTCCCTTGAAGTGTTTCTCTTACGATGAAATGGAGAGGGGTCATTCACATGTGAAAGTGATTTACTAAAACCTTTATTGCCTGGTTGAGAGGGCACTATTGTCTCATAGTATTGTTTCGTGATGAGAGCCGAAGGCAATGACACTACATGTATCTCATCCCTCGACATGAGGCAACAGTGCCCTCTAAACTAGGCCATAATAGATAAGTTGTATATTAGTTCGGATGTGATACATATGCATGTCATAAAACAAGATTATTTTCTGTAATTCTATTGCAATATTAGGCAACAGTGCCCTCTCAACCAGGCCATAATAGATAAATTGTATATTAATTCGGATGTGGTATATATGCATGTCATAAAACAAGAATATTTTCGCATGTGAATATTTTCGTTATGTCTGCTTTTTAACATTTCACGATGTTGAATTACTTCTTTGCCCTATATTGACTACTTTAAATAAATCGTATCCAACAGACACATGTCTATAAGAATCCATCGTTATATGGAAAACATTATTTTATATATAAATATTATTATGTTATTTACATGTCAAGATTTGCACTTGTTGATAAGTTTACAGAATGTATTTATAGGGATATGATGAATCCAGCGAACTAATTCAGTTTTCCAGTACAATGTAGTTCACATTGCACAACATCGTTTTAAAGGTATAATAGTATATACATTTTATAATCAAAATGTTGTTCGGAAGCACAGTCATGGCTTTATTATCATATGCTGAAAGAACCCGTATCTTTTATTTAAATAAATGAAATATATTTGTATTTGAATAGTGTAGGGATAGAAAATTTCGCAATTGAACAATTTCGCGACTTTCCATTGGAATTTACTCGCGATGGTTTATTTTCACGAATCATCTTTGTGGTTTTTGAAAGCGCCATTTATGTGACAGAATTTGATTTGTAAAACGATAACTTTTGCTAAGTATTAAATTGCAGATAGTGAAAATTGTGGAAAATAAATACTGCATTTTGGAAAAAGGGCAAGGGCAGCGGGAGTTAGGTTGGTTTGAAGGGAATAGTTATTATTTAAATGTATATTTATTTGATTATTGTAAATTAAACGTAATTATAAAAAAGAAGTTTTTCTCTAATTTTTTATGAACAATATGCGTAAATAGGATCGTAGCAGACATTTTAAAATTAAAAAAATACCAAAATGTCCCGTAGTGATGAACCGAAATGGAATAAGAAGACAAGTGTATAAATGATTAATCTGCTTTAAATTGGTACGAGACTGTTTGACAGATTTGGAGCGCGTTATACAGTCAGCAATTGGTCTGAACCTGCAACGCATATACGTCATAAGGAACAGCGAACATCGTTACTTATATATGTTTTATTTGACAGGCGAATGGATGGGTAGGGACTAGATCATATAGATATTCTCACCGGGACGTGAGGATTTCTTTCCCACAGGTTAACCAGACATCTTCAGACGTAACCATGGAGGATATAATTGATTATGGAACTTATTCGGATGATTTAGCAACGTGTTGACAAATTAAAGATAAACTACTAAGTCAATGTATAGTTAATTTTCATGTCAAGGCCAGCGAACACAAACAAACAATCGTTTATTCCAATTTGTTGAACGTGTCTTGTGACTTCAATTGATAATTGTTTGGTTTGTGCCAGCTGTTCTGAATTTTTTGTGTCAGTTATTGAATATGTCTAGCATGTTATGTAAAGCGATACTTCTTAAGTTGAATGTTGCCAATTGGTTTCAAGAACAACTTATTATTAATAAAATGAAACACATGTAAACAAGAAATGTCATCGACATACAGGTAAAACAACAATACCACAGTTCAGGATTAGACTCAAATTTGATAATATACGATTGAAAGTAATGTAATGATATATATCTGCAAAACAATATAACGATGTTGAATTAGACGCTTCAACAATCTGGCGGATTAGACACTACATTAGTATGACAATGGATGCCTGACTGCTACAGCAATATGACAACGAAGGACTGGGCGCTACAAATAGACTTACAAAATGTATAGTGCGACGTAGACGGCTTGAGGGTTTGATGTAGAATTGAACAATAAAACGATGTGGAATTGGACGCTGTAATATGACAACGCTTCAACAACATGACGATTTACGATCTGCCGCTTCATCAACATGACAATTTAGGATTGGACGCTACAATAATAGGGCGATTTACGATCTGACGCTTCATCAATATGACAATGTAGGATTGGACGCTTCAACAACATGACGATTTACGATCTGACGCTTCATCAAATGAATTAGATAAGAAGTAGGATTGGACGCTTCAATAACATGACGATTTACGATCTGACGCTTCATCAACATGACAATTTAGGATTGGACGCTACAATAATAGGGCGATGTAGCATTGAACGCTATTTCAACGACGCTACATTATTGTATATTAACAACGAAGGATTTGTCGCTACAGCATTGAGCGATGTAGAATAGGACGCTAATGCAGTATGACGATGTATAATTAAATGTTACATTAATCTCACGATGAAGTAAAGTATGGACAGTTTGACGTCTTGGGAAGATGTTTATAACAGAAAGACATATAGAATGGTATTGTTTGGCTCTATATTCCCATTATAGATGATTTACTCCTAATAACCTTCAAATTTAGATATTCTGACGCCATATAGAAATTGGATAATCAATTTCAAAACACAAAAATGAGAATAACAATTTTGTATTTCTACTCAACGAATCATTGTTCGTGGAAGGGAGGTGTAAATTTAGATCTTTCCACGTGTAAACGCACAAATAAATCAATGATACCGGAGATATGTTAACTGAACATTATAATAAACCAGGAGAGTGTTATTAGTTTAATTCCAAAAACGTTCTAATATCACGTAATATTAGCTGGTTTTCTGTCATAACCTAATAATTACATTGTAACAATCAAAATTTGAGAAAAATTTATAAAAACTTCCAACGCTCACTTGTAATTACGTTAAGGACAGACAGTGTAATTTCACTTAGAAAAACAACGAGATTTTAAAATATGACAACATCCTATATCAACTGCTTCTTTTAAATTTCATATATATGTGGGCACTATTTGAGGATATTTTGAAAGAAGCATGCCAAGCACAGGAGACAATATGCATATACAATGTATAAGCTTTTACCTTAGAGATGTTCCAAGGGAGAAAAATATGTTTGCTGAGGCAGCTCTTCAACATCCACCAGATAGAGTAGATTCAGAACTAAAACACAGACGGGATCGAGCATCCATTCGGTCCAATAATTATATTATTTGACTAGTATTTTAACCTTTTGTCTTCGGATTCTGATGCTCAGCTCGTAATCGAGTTGCTTAGGTATTCCAAGATATACGGAGGACCAAATCTATTTTGCAAGTATTAAATTTCAAGATTTTCGTTTCAACACACAAGTTTGCGAAGATTAAAATCGCAGATTCAGAAATTGAATGGATATTCCCATCAATAAATATGATCAAATCGGATATTCCGGGGTATGAACTTATAAATCTTGTCTGATACTTAATGTATTGTTTCACTCCTGATACTCCGATTTTCCTCCATCTGCATTTCCTTTGATTATAGCGACTGAACGATATCTGCTTTCGTATTGATATTGGCAGACGCTGGAATATTGAGATGAAGGAAGCTTAAATACTTCATAAAGAGGGTTTTAACACCCCATCCCATCCCCGGCAATAAAATAAAATATAAAAACAAGAATCCAGTTATCTTATGTCGGCATCTCCAGTTATAAGTCATGGAGATAAGCCGAAAACTGTACAATATTAGGGAGAGATAATTGTATCAAGGCCGTCAGGGCCGAGATCTGTTTCACCCCCACATATTGTACAGTTTGAGGCTTATCCCTTATTTAAAACATGGTCTTTTTGTGAATAAAGTACACTTTTATTTCTAATATAAGCTAGTTTTAAATAGAACGCGACTAGCGTTTGTATTAATGCTATCCTATTTACCATGATGTGTAGGACTGTGTAGGACTTGCCCTACAATGACATCTAGTGGTGACATCTTAAACCATTTCATTCATAAACTTCCATTCACAAAATCCTTATTTATTGAATAATATTCCTTTAGGCCAATCAAAATGTTGCATTCCCTTAACTGCAGTATGCAGTCATGGGAAGCTTGCCTTATGATTGGTGGAATTCACACAGCCTCTGTAGAATATACACACTCATACTCCCTAACTGTGTCTACATGTGTATACATGAACATACAATCTACATCTGGTGGTGACTCCTCTGTCCAACTTACACAAACTGTTAATAATAATACAAATTGGAATTACTATATATAAGACTTATAGACCTCAGAGTTAAAAAGTAAACAGTTCAGAGCTACTTTCTGTGTACATTATAATAATGCTTTAAATGATTATTGATAAGGCTGCCCTCATGTGTGCATGGTTTTACCTACATAAGTGTGCAACACGAGTCAAGAGTGTAGGAGAGAAATTTCTTTTTTTTAATGAATATAAGACTTAAATGCTTTCTTTACTTTGAGTAGGGATTTAAATTAAGAAGAAGAATGTCAAACAATATTCCTTTAGACAAATCGAAATGTGGCATTCCCATTGCATTTGTGTGTATGCAGTCTTGGGAAGCCTGCTTTCTGATTGGTGGAATTCATACAGCCTCTGTGCAGAATATACACACACCTACTCTACATGTGTACACACTCCTCTGTCCAACTTACATAAATACTGTTAATGACAATACAAATTGGAATTACTATCTAAAGCTAACAAATCTCAGAGTTAAAAGTAAACTAATCTGAGTTTCTTTCTGCGTACATTATAGTTATGTTTTAAAATGATTATTGATAAAGCTGCCCTCATGTGTGCATGGTTCCACTATACATACATAACTGTGCAGCACAAGAGTCAAGAGTGTAGGACAAAAACTCCTTTTTAATGAACATAAAACTTAAATGATTTCTTCATTTTTAATTGTTTAATTCCTGCAGGAATTTTAATTAAGAAGAATGTCAAACAAAACATATACATTAGTTGAATATTCTTGAAATAATTGATATCAAAGTCGGTCACCCGACCACCAGACATTAGACTGCTGATAGATATGCAAAGCCTTCAATTAAACTTAATTTTCCAGGACATACAGTATCTGATTTTTCTTGGAAATGTGACATCTGCCTAACAGCTTGATGTTTTATATGGATGGTCAAATATTCATCATTCAGAATTAATTTTTTTTTTTTCACAAAACCAGAGTGGTGTATCAAATCTCATATAGACAACAGGACTTAATGGCAGTACTTAATTCATCAAATTCATTTCATTTCATTCTAATTTTTCTGTATCTGCTGCGTTGTATTTGCAGTACTTTGAGTACTTTGATTTACCTTTGTCTATAACTTCAGGTAACTCTACCAATGTGCATTCAACCATGAAAAATCCAATATAGACAATGGTATCATATTTGCCTGTTTTATATGTGATGAATAGCATTCCTGAACGGAATGCATGAAGCATGCTTTTGAATTGGACAACTATCTGTAAATTCATTTTCACCATGTCCATCGATAGTGATGGATTGATATTACTTTCTTAATTTAAGCGATATAATAAGGTGGCTTTAGTGACTTTTATTGCTAAAAGAACATTTTTCCAATGTCTGATGTGGTAAAGAAATGACATGTGAAACTAGACTTGCAATTCAGGCGTTTGTTTGAAAGCGTCTTGCTAAAATGATCGCATAAAACAGTGATTTAAAGTCAAGTTCAAAACATTCGGTGCCCCCGCAGCTTTCATTGAATTCAAGGCATTTAAAATTTCGACCTCTCTAGGGACAATCTTGGATTTATTTTTACCATGTGCAATTTCATTCAACAAGCCAATAGGATTTAGGGAGTGTAAAACTATAATGTAGATGATTTGGAAATTAAGAATCAAAAGTGGCGTACAAATACAACAGGGTTTCAGAAAGCGGAAATTGGACTTAATGATGTAGATAAGTGTTAAATAGTAAATTTATGACAAGGAGGAAAACTCGATCTGGGATATATACAGAAATTCCGTGGATGTGTTTAATTCCGCATTTATAGAGGATTAAATTCTTTTCTTATTAATTGTGTGGGATTTTTTCGTAATTTGAATTAGAAAATAATGGAATAGTCTGGCAGGACACTCGCCCTATTGTGTAACTCTCCCAAATGATACCTTTTACTGTCTTATAAGTGACTGTCTTATATCAGAGTTCACGTATAAGACAGTAAAAGGTAACGTATAGGACAGTTACAGGTAATGGTTCGATAATCCGGGAGTTAAAGTACAGAAAAATCAATAGATGACACCACAACTATGTTTTAATTACAGAGTGAGATCAAACAATGTTTCGAACAAGTATTTTATTTTTCACACAGATAATCCAGAAATAGGATCATTATCCCACCACGGGTGCCGGCATGGTAGAGTGGACATTGTGACATAAAGTGTCAAACCTACAGTTGTTTATCGCGTCAGTATACACACTTTTCAGTAGATAGTACGGACACAGTTTGTTACCACATGCTGGTAAAGGAGTCTCTGCCTCGTTAACGAACATCTTCACATAGATATCACCGAGGCCATCCCCACACTTGTACAGGACTGGGTAGATGTTACCAGAAAATGGCGATATCTTACTGGTCCTGAACGTTCTGTTACGGTGCGAGTTGTAGTTGCTTGCCAGAAGAGGAGTGGCGTCGTGGAAGAGTGAGAGGGCACTGAAGATGGGCAGCAGGGTCTCAGCGTGTCCAAATCTAAATGTCCCCGTTGTATAGCTATAAATACGGAAATATCAAGGAGGTGATGCATGTTTATATTATAAACAAAAAATTTCTAACTTACAGGAATAAAAATGAACTCAAAAGAAGAATGAAAGAAATATTTGGACATTGGACATTCGAAAGAGACCAAATAGTGTATTTGTATTAAGAATGTTACTTAACCTGGATTTCAAGGTGGGAAGGCCAGACTCATCCTATAACTGAAGACATCGAGGGATGAGAAGGTTAGACATTAGACATAAAGACACAGTCGGAGTAGTACATCGTATATCAGGACAAACATGGTCTAGGTACAAGTAGCAGGGAGAGGAGATACCTGGTGCCAAGTGATACAAGGTTTCAAGAGGAAAGAAAGAAGAAAGCAGTAGAAGTGGGATGCAAAGACGCATGAATATGATAGGATGTAAGTAGAAAAAAATCCCAAATTTATTCGCCCCTACATGCAAGTCTGAGGAACTAAAATTTGGTAAATTACAGTTGGTAGTAGACTAAAAGTTACACATTGTGCACATGGTGTGAACTACGAGTGGACACGGAGTGCACGAGGTCTAAGCTACAGGTAGACACGGAGTGCACGAGGTTTAGACTGCAGGCAGACACGGAGTGCACAAAATTTAGACTACAGGTAGACACGGAGTGCACTACGTGTGAACACGGTGTCCACTACAGGTGGACATCGTGTCTAGGTAATATGTCTATTACATTCAGACAACAGACAAACTAGGTGATGTGTTACAGAGATATGGGAAAATATCTATTCATTCTGCAGTCTATATGGACTTTGACAGATAGAAATATTTATTGCTATCAGAAACATACATGTAATATTTATTGCAACATAAAAATGCCCTTAATTACTTGAAACCATTCGCACGGTAATGTTTATTTGAATTGATACATATAAAGTAAAATGTATCAATAAATATCATCATACAATTCAATTTATAAATCAGGACATTCAGTAGAAGTTATAAAAGCAAATTTACTGCGTAGCAAATTAACTGCGTACAGGTCGTTACGGTAAACCACGTACTGGTTATGTCTCATCAATGGATCGTTCAAGTCCGCATTTTCCCAGTAAAAACTTTTTTTCTTGCTAGTAATATATAGTTTAAACATTGACTTTTTATCTTATAAATCTTACTTTGGATAGTTCGAACCAAGGACGTAGATGAAATTCTTGTAAGAACACATAAAGTGATGAACCTTACGTGAAGTAAGATTTTCAGTGTTCCAAGAGATATTTTGATCAGCAATTTTTTTTATTAAAAAGGATATATTGATGGGCATAATAATAGCAAGGACATATATAATAAACATAAACAGATTAAGACCTTCATAAAATGTTTAACTTTGTATGCATCGAATATAATTTTCAAAACGGCAAGGTGTGCGAAATAGTTTTAAGCCCTGTCAAATGTGTATACGTGTGCATTTGCTTCATGGAACCTGGTGCGTTGCAAAGCATTGGAAATATGAAAAATCGTCCATAGACGTTAAAAGACGGCATTCGAAATTGCATTCTATTGTGTCAACCGATTGAGGAACCTGTAAGCACTGGCTTAAGAAAGTAATAATTTAGTATTGGGCATGTGGCTGCTTGCTAGCATCAACACTGATCAAAGGACCGATCACTGAAATGTAGGTCACATGCCTGATGATAAATTAAACAGACAGAGTCAAAATAAAGTCAACTTCTGTCCATTTAAACTGCAAATACATAGTTGTTGCGCCAGTAAATATATAGCGCTTTAATTGTATTCCGGATATAGTTTACCGGTGCCGTATCCTTTTGTAACGTTTTACGTCACCCTCTCTCTTTCCGCCTGTTTTTCTCAAGTAAACAACGTGTGTGTAACTGTGGCTTCCTTTTGTTACTTACTGGCGTGGTGGCAGCGGATTTCGGACTACACGCCTAACAGAAGAGTTATAGGTATCAATGGTATAATTATTGATAATTAGGCCACATCGTAGTAACATTTCTACGGGTAATTACACATCGTTTGTTGTTATTTTTTCACCGTGAATAGAGCACTGCAACAAAAATGAACACTCACCGTGCACCGAAACAGTGGTGCCTCAGTAAAACTGAGACGGTCAACTCGTTTGAGAACTGGCGGCAGAACATTTTATATACTTTGTCATTGGATGCAAACTTTGCTCCATTCCTGAGTGATGATGTGAGATGGGGAAAAAAGTCTAGGGCAGCACCTCATAGGGGGTTCACCAATGATGCCCACCCGATACCAGAAAATCAACGTCGAACGCGCGAGCAAAAGGTTGCTCATCTGGAGCTTATGCTCGGCCAAATAGCAAATTATTGCCCAGTGATATCGCGAAACACACTCATTAAAAACTCCACGACTATGGACTTTATTTGGCAGCAAATAAGATTACATTTTGGCTTTCAATCAACCGGGGCCCATCTCATAGACTTTTGTGATATCAAGTTGGAACCAAACGAGCGACCGGAAGATCTGTATCAACGCCTTATGGCATTCTCTGAGGACAATCTCCTTCGTAGAGATCTTGGCATTTTACATCACGGCGAGCAGTTACAGGATGACGAGGAAATGACTCCGTCGTTAGAAAACTTTATCGTTCTCACATGGTTGCGCCTCATACACCCTGATCTGCCAAAATTGGTAAAGCAGCGTTACGGCACGGAATTTCGTACACGTACATTAGCATCCATAAAACCTGAGATATCCCAAGCGTTGGATTCCCTCCGTGAGGAGCTACAGTCAACTGAGGAAGCCCGTGCCATGAGGGCATACGTGCTAAAACCGAAACGCGATCAACACCCCCCGTCGAAGGCAAAACGAGTGTGCCCACTGTGTAAGGAAGCTGGAAGACCAGACAATCATTTCCTTAGTAAGTGTTCTTACCTTCCGTTCGATGATAGGCGGTTCATTGCCAAGGCTCGTCAAGTTGCAGATTGCGAGGAAACCGAAGACCCTGGCAACATCCCGTGTAATTCCACCCCGCTGATCAGTGATAGTAGTAAGGTCAATCGCGTGGCAATTCGGCAAGCCCGTACCTCGACGTTTTCTATGGACATCATACTGCCCGGCTTACCATCGATAGCGGTGCTACAGGGAACATGATGCGACTTTCGTGTGCTCAGTGGCTAGGTGCGAAAATTGCCTGTAGTTCCCACTCTGTCAGTCAAGCGGATGGTTCGTCGCAGTTAAAAGTGGTCGGCGAGACACGCTTATCATTCTCACACGAAGGACATGATCTTTACTACGAAGGCATCGTAGTGGAAAACCTTGACTCTGACGTCTTAGCGGGTATACCGTTTATGGAAAAAGATGACGTTTCCGTCCGACCGGCCAAACAACAAATCCTCATTGGCGACTCGTTAGTGTGTTCGTATGGCTCGACCAGTACACCTGATAGATTTGCCGTAAGACGTGCGCATGTTCTCCGATCGTCAGCAAAGTCCGTAATTTAGCCTGGTGAATTTGTTGAACTTGATCTCCCTGACGATCTGGTTAATTATGAAGGAGAAGTCTCAGTCGAACCTCATGTCGCGTCAGAGTCTTGGCCGTTCCCGTCTCTTGTGTCTAGTGTCGCAGGTAAAATTCGAGTCCCGAACCTCACCAGTGAACCACAATCTATTGGAAGGAACGAACATGTTTGCAATGTGCGATCTACATTCATACCCGCAAAACCGGACAGTCAGCCTGCTAAAATTCCGAAACTCGTAAAGTCGTATGCTAAAACTAGACACTCGGAGCACGTTAAACTCGACCCCGATGGTATCATGACCGCAGATATGAAAAGAAAATTTCGTGACGTGTTGACGGAATTTGACGAGGTGTTTAACCCCAGCTTCCATGGATATAATGGTGCAGTCGGTCCTCTACAAGGTAAAGTCAATATGGGTCCGGTCCAGCCCCCACAGCGAAAAGGGCGCGTACTGCAGTACTCCAAAAATCAGTTGGACGAACTTCAGTCTAAATTCGACGAATTGGAGGAAATAGGTGTCTTTCGTCGACCGGAGGATGTTGGTGTGTCCGTTGAGTACGTGAACCCGTCATTCCTAGTTAAAAAACCAAGCGGTGGTTTTCGCCTTGTAACCGCGTTCGCCGATGTTGGACGCTACAGCAAGCCCCAACCATCTCTGATGCCGGATGTTGATTCCACTCTACGACATATTGCTCAATGGTCTTACATCATCGCGACAGACCTGACGAAGGCATTTTACCAAATTCCACTTGCAAAAGAGTCAATGAAATACTGTGGGGTCGTTACCCCGTTCAAGGGTGTAAGAGTTTACGCGCGAACTGCTATGGGCATGCCCGGTTCCGAGACCGCTCTCGAGGAGTTAACATGTCGCGTACTAGGTCACCTGGTACAGAAAGGCGTCGTCGCCAAAGTCGCTGACGACCTGTACTGTGGAGGATACTCAGTCGATGAGCTACTCTCAAACTGGAAGGCCGTGTTACAGGCCCTACACAACTCCGGATTGCGTTTATCCGCTACAAAAACCATCATAGCTCCACAACAGACAGTGATTCTAGGCTGGGTGTGGCGCTTGGGAACCCTTCAGGCTAGCCCACACCGCATCGCTACACTTTCAACATGTCCTATAACATCGACTGTCAACGGTCTCCGGTCATTCATTGGAGCATTCAAAGTACTAGCACGTGTCATTCAGAACTGTTCGACGATCTTGTCTCCTCTTGACGACATGGTTGCCGGTCGCGAATCAAAGGAAACTATGCATTGGTCTGATGAACAATTGACGTCTTTCGAGAAAGCTCAAAAGTCCCTCAACAACGCACGCTCCATCACGTTGCCCCGCGCTACTGATCAACTGTGGATAGTAACCGATGGTGCTGTTCGTAGTCCTGGAATCGGCGCCACGCTGTATGTTACTCGCAACAACAAGGCTCGTCTGGCTGGATACTTCAGCGCTAAGTTCTACAAAAATCAGATAAATTGGCTTCCGTGCGAGATTGAAGCTCTTTCTATCGCGACAGCGCTGAAGCATTTCAGCCCGTATCTGATTCAGTCATCGTTACAACCGTGCGTACTCACTGACAGTAAGCCCTGCGTGCAGGCATTCGAGAAGCTTTGCAGAGGTGAGTTCTCTGCTAGCCCACGAGTGACATCATTCCTGTCTACGGCAAGTCGCTTTCAGGTGTCTGTTCGTCATGTTGCTGGCTGTGCGATTCTCCCATCTGACTTCGCGAGTCGTAACGCTCCACCGTGTGCTGAACCCACCTGTCAGATTTGTACGTTTGTCAGCCAAGAAATGGACTCTGTTGTTCGATCGATCAGCACAAGTGACATTCTCGAAGGTAACGCCAGGTTGCCTTGAAGTCGGTCTGCGTGGTTAGGATTACAGTCCGATTGCTCTGATCTTCGTCGCACGTGCGCTCATCTTCGACAAGGTACGCGACCGTCAAAGAAAATCACCAACGCCCGTGATGTGAAGCGCTACCTAAACGTCTCGTCACTATCAGCCGATGGTCTCGTAGTCGTTAAACGAACGATCCCGTTGTAACATTCGTCCGAGCTTATAGTAGTCCCTAGACAGGTCTTGGACGGTCTTCTGACTTCTCTCCGTGTTAAACTCGACCATCCTACATGTCACCAGTTGAAGACGATCGTACACAGATATTTCTATGCTCTTGACATGGATGCTGCAATCCAACGTGTCAGTGACAATTGTCATCGTTGTGCATCTCTGAAACATGCTCCAACCTTCGTGCAGACTCAAACTTCCAGCGTTCCTCCGGTAACTGTATGTAGCCAGTTTGCAGCTGACATTATAAAACGCGAAAGACAGCTCATTCTTGTAGTGCGCGAATGCGTAACGTCGTATACAGAAGCCATGCTACTTGAAGACGAACGTCGCGATACCCTCCGGGATGGACTTATTCGTTCGTGCATTAACCTTCGTCCAATGGACGGCCCGTATGCCGTCGTGCGTACTGACTGTGCTCCAGGGTTTCGTGCTCTTTTCAACGATGAATTTTTGTCCCGTCATCGGATTTCGGTAGAGCTAGGAAACGCCAAGAACTGCAACAAAAATCCTGTCGCAGAACGTGCTGTTCAGTAATTGGAAGAAGAGATACTCCGACAGGACTCGTCATCGCGATCGGTATCTCCCCTGTCGCTATCCTTAGCAATCAACCGTTTGAATTCGCGTATACGAAAGAGCGGTTTATCATCCAGAGAAATGCTAACACAACGGGACCAATTCCATAATAACCAAATACCCATTAACGATGAATCTCTGATAGCGCAACAGCATCAACGGCGACAACTCAACCACTCGTATAGTGAAAAGTCCAAAGCACCTTCAGGGCGACATCCCGTCAGTCCGGATATACATGTCGGCGACCTTGTATATTTATACAGTGATAGAAACAAGTCGTCTGGCCGTGACCGATACCTCGTAACGCACGTGGATACAATGTGGTGTAACATTAAAAAATTTGTGGGAAATCAACTTCGCGCTGCATCTTAATATCGCGTCAAACGTTCTGACTTATATCGTGTGTCTACCACTGTTGATGAACGCATTAGGTCTCCCATGGATTCGCTCGCACTCGTTGATATCGATGATAATTCTGATACCGACGCATCGCCGGCCAACTCGCCACCGCAACCTCCAGACATACCTAACGTTATATCTGTTCCTCCAGCTCGCGATACGACTCCAATACTTTCTCCTGCTGTTGATGATGTTCCTACCTCAGATAGTAATCAGCTAGCATCAGACACGTTTGAATCGGACTCTCTAACCAATGATTCCTTTGACTTTGGTAATGATGATGATGATCTGACTCCTTCGATGGAACCTCCAAGGCGGTCTTCTAGACCATCTGTGACCCCTCGGTACCTCAGTGACTATGTTCGGTATTAGTTAATGAGTTTCTCTGTTAACATTCCATGTGTTATTATAGTTATTAGTTTCTAGTCAAGTTCAGAGAGAACGTTATGTTTACAGTAATTGAGCACTTCTAATAGCTTTATAATGTATACCTAGTGATGTTACATTGTATGTACTGATATTTGAGAGACTGTTAAATCTGATCAGTCAAGTGAATTTAAAGTTTTCTAAGAACTGGAACTTTGTTTTCAAAAAGAAAAAAGGGTAGCGCCAGTAAATATATAGCGCTTTAATTGTATTCCGGATATAGTTTACCGGTGCCGTATCCGTTTGTAATGTTTTACGTCACCCTCTCTCTTTCCGCCTGTATTTTAAGGAATGATTTTTATTTTTTTGTTGTTTACTGGTGTGTAAACTGCATTTTTTGTACAGATATTTTAAATGACGCGCGTCAGCGCGTCATGTTGAAATATCTGTACAAAAAAGCTGTTTACACACCAGTAAACAACAAAAAATTAAAAATATTCCCTATATTTACATTTCGACCGACCATTTCATTTAAATTTAGTGTTCCTGTGAAATAAACCTTCGTTTTTTCAACGCTATACGATTGATAGAACAGCTACGTAATTGATGAATCGCGAAACAGCTGGCTCCAATTTGGCGGGAAAATATGTCAAGTTCCGGGAGTAAATAAAATATAGTTCCAAAATAACTTTATCTTTTTTAATCCATTTATTCCATATGTTTTCATTTTTTTATTTTTAATATTAACACAATGCTTTCCATTGCATTCAAACTGATGTTGATATCGAACCTTTGTCATGGCATTTATTTTGGCCTAACCGGATGCGCATTCATATAAGGGCGGAAGTCAGTGTTTCGGTCTGTGTTCTTGTGCAGCAGCCCCTCTGCGTTTACGAAAGTGTAAACGATTGCCCGGTTAGTAAGGTTATATAGGAAAGTGAAAACGGAAATGTAAATATTCTCAAGTAAACAACGTGTGTGTAACTGTGGCTTCCTTTTGTTACTTACTGGCGTTGATTAGATTATGAATTTGGCACAATTGCTTTAATTTTAGAAACTGATAATTTGACAATATCCTTTTCTAGGCTTCTTTTACAAACCACGTGATTTACGTGGTAACAAAATGCGTGATTCATACATGTACAGTATATATTGTACACTGAAAATATGCCTGCTCGAAAGGTAGACCGCTAGTCTAGGACTGCAGTTGCCATGGTCACTTGGACTTCATACTGTTCAATCAACCACACGGGTATGATAATTTAAATTACCTAACATTGGTCAGACTGGGGCCTGGAGCCTTCATTGGCCCCCTTCAATATGTTCAGTCAGGTGTATCACAGCTAACAACACCTGTATACGTACCTTATCCCAACCCCAGGAGGTCCATTTATAGCATGCTGTACTTAGGTGGCATCCTCTCTACATATATACATTGTACTCATCATACAAATACGTACAGTTTTACAACGATGCTCGTCAATAGGGATATGTATTTTAACTGGTTGTTGCACTTTAATTAATTTGATAATGAAGCTTTGTATATTAAAATTTAAAAAAAAAAATCAAAATACATGAATCATTGGGAAATGCATGGTTGTGACTGACATCATGCTTGATTAACGCATTGTACAGCTCCCGTCATCTCCACTACACGGCTGCCTGTCATGACAATAATTGAGGTGTATTCAGCATCACTTACTGTGTTTTCCCAGCTAGTTTTTACCTCATCCCAATCTACCCCCCAGAATACGGTGTACGGTGTACCCAGGCTCTCCAACATGTATTTATGTGTTTCAAATTCATATAGGGATTGGATTTCGTTTTTATGTTAACCATGCTTGTATGGAGCAATTCCTCTAAGAATATATTCTATGGGGCGCGTTAGCGCCCCATATTGAATATATTCTTAGAGGAATTGCTCCATACAAGCATGGTTAACAAAAAAAAAAACGAAATCCAATCCCTATATTTACACTCACACGACTTTTTATTTATATTTTATGCAATAAAATCGTCATTTGAAAGTGCCGTAATTATTCAATAAAAGTCGGTCAAAAGTGGGAGGAGCTTACTCATTTGAACAGCGAATGGTGACGCTTCACGTAAGGTAGAATTATTCATCCGTGACGACAAAAAAGTTCAATATTTTAGTGTAAAATAAACATGACAAACAAAGTAAATTTCAGAGATAATTTTATTTAATCAGATCAGAACTTTAAATATATATTCAATTTTGCTAAAAGTTAATATATAGCGTAATAACATAAAGAATTTGTACACGGCCACATGTGTGAACTCGGTGACCGTTATTGTGCAGCGAGGCGAAGCTGACGCACGCTTACACACTTTAGTTTCCCGAAGTTGGCAAAACACCGATTTTCAAGTAGCTCAATGTGTTTGAGATGTCGTCTGACTTGACGGTATTACATCCTTGGGGGCCATGTGATTATATAATCTACGCTTAGATCCATATCGCCATCGATAGATGAAACAAATTCACTTGTGTTCGATGGATACAATGTATTTGTGGTGACGCGGAACTGTCAACACGTGGATTATTAGCGGTGCATGTTTTATAATACACATGATTAGATACTCAAAGAACAAAGACAAGAGGATATGTTTATAACTGACCTCTATCAGAGGGTCTCACACCCGTCCACCCCAAAGGCTCGATCGTAGGACGAACATAGGCACAGAGGTAATGTTTACATTTGACACCCATCATTTTTAACAAAAATGAAAGCACGTCGCCCCGGTCGGGATATTTTTTCGTTTCTTTATACAATTGTTAATTTAAAAATTGTTTGAATCATATATAAATATAAAACATGTATATATTGTTTACATTTTTCCAAAATTCTATGAAAAACAACAATATATACGTAATGTTGCGTCAAAATGTAAACAAAGCCATGTGTTTCTTTTTTAAAAAAAGTAGTCCTTTTACGTTGCACAGAACATTTCCTTACGCAAGTTCAAAGTTCAATGTTACCATGCAGTTATGGTAAACAAAATCGGCTAGTATTAGCGTATAGTGACCAAGCCTAGCAAGTGTAAATATAAACCTATATGATTTTTAAACGGTAAAGTATATTTGTTTGTCTTAACAAACTTCCATTGTAACAATTTCTAAAAATCACATGTACAAAGATAATACTGCCCCATTCTCATAAAGCCGTGCAAACAAAGAAGGCAACGATTCTGCCGTCTGGCTATATCTATCGATGGTCACCGTGAGGTACCTAGGACAGCTGGATACTGGCTTACCTGTATGTTTGACAAGTTATAATTATTGGACCATGACGCAATAGACGGTCAAGATAACTTGCGGGGTTGGACATATTGTGTTTACTGCTAATTAAGAATCAAAACAAGCTGAATTGGGTACTTGTAGGTAGACTAGCCACCAATTAGTGGAGGACGTCATATAGTTTGAAGTGGATTTAATCTGCATGGTCTTTTATAGACGTTCAGTTTTTAATAAAGAATACGTAATTAAACTATTTTTACGTACACTACGCCAGAACTTAAATTAGCCAAGAAAAATAATATACAAGTGTATATATATATTTTAATGAAAGACGATCTAGAAGGGTATCGCTAGATAACTGATTGATATGCATCAAATCTTTTTTTATTTAAAGCTATGTATTACCCGGTATATGATTGTATTACTTACAGTTTATTATAAAATAAAAAGTGTCTCAAAAGCACAATAAGACTGGTTTATGCTGCAATTCACAGTTGTTTTTGACTTGTGAAAATGCTTGTATTTCATGTAAATGATATATATATTTAATGCAATCTACCAATAATACATTGACTTTTGAAAACGTAATATATTTTAGATATGAAATGGAAACTACAGATATAAAATCAAATAGACATATATTTAATGAACATAAATTAATCTTTTTTACTTTTGCAGTGAAAAGGCTTTATTAATGTAGCAGAGATGTATTAACTAAGAAAAATAAAGTATAGTTATATATACTGTACATTTCATCGTAGATGTTGTAATTAAAAAAATAACTCTAAAACATTATAATTATGTATTCTTTTAAATTGAAGAATGAATTCCCCCGATCCCTAGCTATAACACATCAACTTGTCTGTTTAGGTATGAATGCACCTGGACACCATGCCCACCCGTAGTGGACACCGTGTTCACATGTAGTGCACTCCGTGTCTACCTGTAGTCTAAATCTTGTGCACTCCGTGTATACCTGTAGTCTAAATCTTGTGCACCCAGTGTCTACCTGTAGTCTAAACGTAGTGCACTCCGTGTCTACATGTAGTCTAAACGTACTGCACTCCGTGTGCACAAGGGTGTAACCTTTAGTCTACTACCAAGTATGAAGAGAGATGTTCCCATTGACTTCATTGAAGATGGTCAGCTTGCACAGACAAAGGGCAAAAGAGAAAATAGGAAAACTTGCGATGGCAGTTGACTTGAACATAAACGTGGATCTGTGTATGAGATCATCTTTCCCAGATATAATCAAGACTACGCCAGACCCTTTATCGTTGTCTTACAGCACAATGAAACTATTGTTACCATAAGAGAATGTGCCATGAGAAGAGTTGTATGGACAAACGAATGGGAGGACGCGTTCAAGAGGACTTGTTGTCTGTCATGGTGTCAGGAACAGGCATTGCAGACACGGAACTTTCTCGTGGAGGTCAGGTGCGTGAGTTTTAATGTTAAGAGACTGTTCAGTTTATCTGGCTGGAAATTACAGGCCCGCATCATAGGCCCGGAAACGAGACAAGCAGTACAGATGTTCGCCATAGCAGGTGCGGGTACATTTTTGTGTCTCCATTTATTCTGTATTTGCATATTACAGAGTTATCTGCACTTGCGGGTAGGAATTGATTGTGACGTCATGTGATTGCGAGCGTAACGTATTACTTTTTGGAGAAAACGACATGATTTGGGCTCACAAATTAACGACGTAACAATCGATACCTACCCACAAGGGAGCTAACTCTGTAATATACAAAGACGGAATTGGTGGAGGCTGGGAAAGGAGAGTTCTTGGTAGTCAGCCATTGGTGAATAGTGACTTCTGTTTACCACTGTGGACTCCCCATCCAGAGAATGTTCTAATCTAAAGGTCTATCATTATACTATAGGATGATCTCGGCTGATGATCGGCAGTTCCAAATACCATTAAAGGCATCTGTACTGTACTGCTTAAGTTGCCATTAAACCGATTTTTTTAATCAAAACATTTTTATATGCGTCTGCCTATGTCTGGTCATTAAAGATAACTGTCCACCTATAGATGTTACACATGACTGACCTGTGTCCATGGCGTTCTGCCTCAATGGCTTCATCCATCTTCTTGAAAACATCGACAAACATTGGACAAGTGATCTCACTATTGATGGCGTGACCGTAGGTCTTTCTCCAGTAGTTCTGAAATCAATGAAAGAGGCTATTTCTATATGTTCGATTTGGAAAAAATAACTGAAAGAAAAAAGTAAGCAGAACGGTATTTCTGTTGAAGCTATAAACATACATTCCAGTCTAGTCCTATTTTGACCGTTATACATGTATGTATTGTCCTGTTCCAAATCAATTTTGAGTTTTGTTTAAGTGTTATTGCACTTTTCGCAGTGAAATAAATGTTTTACGGTGAACATAGAAGCGATATACTTCAGTGAAAATAACAATTTTGATATTTTCACTAGCTTTTGATCAATCGTAATGCAGCAATGAAAATATTATTTGATTGTTACGCCATTAGTTTGTGCGCGAAAATGACGTCATATGTTAGTGTAGAAGTGTAACGTAACGTTCACAAAAATACACCGTAATAATCGAAAGGGCAAATAACTCTGAATGATACAATGGCGGCATAACCTTCGGCGGAACTAGTAGTGATGGTCTTCTGTAAATGGAAGCGAGAAAATAAACGTGATATTAATATAATATTCCTTGCTTCTTGATGAATACCTGTAATATTTCATCTCTTGAGGTGGAATAATATAGCTGGTTTTCATCAAGAAACAAGGAATATCCTCTATGTTCCCCGATACCTACGGAAAATTCAACAATAATAAAACAACTGTACACAATTCTTTACGCAACCTGAAACCAAGGAAGTACGCATTGGAATACAATATTCAATTCTATGAAGAAAGCTATAACATGTCTACTTAAGCTAGTCTAAACTTATCAACGCTGTCATTTGTGCAAATATTACTAATTCAATTATATACTTTATAAAACAATATGTAATACACAAAGTATGGACGTACGTATAAGTCGATCTGGTATTCTATCACTTCAGCGTCTTCTTCTGTAAATAATGTACACCAATCCGAGGAATTGAACATACCTGTCTCAAGTTCACAGTATTGGTAAATAGACAGGACGTCACCTGAAATTACAAAAAGTAATTCTATTAGACCCAGTTATAAGATATTTTGGTAGAGGTTAGAAATCGATGGTGGTGTAGAAATATTAACATTGGTTCTTGCAAAAAGCGAGACACCGTTAGGAAGAAAAGTGAGCTGTTTAGATTTCTTACCGCATATACAAACCATGATAAGTAACATCATTGACGAACGTGGAGATGTAACATCACTGACATGAACGACAATGAGGAAGAAGCACAATAGTGTCACTTGCGAAAATGTCAGTGAAGAAACATCCGTCGACAGCGAAAATGTCAGCGAACTAAATAAATGAGTTTATTGAATTTAATGGACGCTGGCTAAAAGCCTTTTACAAGAAAAGTATATCGTCACTTGCAAGTACTATGTAAATTGAATATTGGTTATCTTAATTTATTTCTACATGCATATAAGATTTTTTATAATTAACATCTCAATTAATCATTTGATTATATGTATTGTTCGTCAGATGTTCGTCTGACACTATCTAAATGCCAATGAACTAACAGCAGTGAGACGCGCTGTACTGATAATGTAATGCAAAAATGAAGTAACATGAAAAATATAAGTGACGTTAGCGATAATGCCGGTAATATAACATCAGTGACGTTTGTGTAGGCGGAATTCACACGTAAAAATTGTCATCGAAATATCATCCGTGACGTAATGCACAATGTAGGAGTAACATCAGTGACGCGCGCTACATTGAATGTCAAATAACATTAGTGAAGCACGTCACACTATCAGTAAAGTAACATCTGCGTCTTCAAATATATTATATCCTATTACCAATGTGTGGCTTCTACTTTTCTATTCCATTAACATTTTCAAAACACCAAAATTCTTACCTTCAGAAATAATTAGATTTAATTTCATTCTGAGTGATATGTCGCTTATCTAAATGGGAGGCCGTATTTGGAATACTGTGAAATCAAACCTAGCATTGGATTGTGTTATCAAAACAATACCACATTTGTTTATATTCCCATGTAATTGTTGTATTAACTGACCTTGACAGTTGTTTTTTTCTAGCAAATGGACATATATGGATGTATATGCTGTCTAAATAGAAAAGAAGTGTGATTCCAAGCATTGAGTAAAACGTTAGCAAACCTCATATGATTGACGTCTCACATTACAATTTACATTGTTTAACTTTTGTAATCTCCAATATGGCGTTACATTATAAATAAGGAACTGCTATATAAAGTAATGTTTTAGGTATCTGAGACTTTTGCTTGGATCTTTTTTTACAAACTTACTAGAAAAATGCACACACCCGTACACGTACACATATTCTGACCTCAACGCTGTCATAAAACAGGTAACTTACACTCCTAAAGAACGTGATAGGCTAAACGGTTCTCTCACGGTCGTATAACACACACGGCAAATATTAAAGGATTAGTGCAGAGAAAGCAAAGAGAAGAAGGCAAGACGCACATCAGAGGGTTGAAAAAAAAGCAAAGGGTTGAAGCAAGACGCATACTTAGGTATCAAAGGATTGAAGCAAAAACAAAGAAAGCAAAGGGTTGAAGCAAGACGCATATCAGAGGGTTGAAACAAAAAAAAGAAAGTAACGGGTTGAAGGACGCATATCAGAGGGTTGAAACAAAAAACAGAAAGCAAAGGGTTGAAGCAAGACGCATATCAGAGGGCTGAAACAAAAAAAAAGAAAGCAAAGGGTTGAAGCAAGACGCATATCAGAGGGTTGAAACAAAAAAAAAGAAAGCAAAGGGTTGAAGCAAGATGCATATCAGAGGGTTGAAGCAATGAAAAGAAAGCAAAGAGTTAAAGCAAGACGCATATCAGAGGGTTGAAGCAATAAAAAGAAAGCAAAGGGTTGAAGCAAGACGCATATCAGAGGGTTGAAGCAATAAAAAGAAAGCAAAGGGTTGAATCATGACACATATCAGAGGGTTGAAGCAAAAATGGTTGTATAAAACACATCAGGCAAGGGCGAAATGCTGCACAGAGACACAACATATATGATCGTATAAGGTATCACCACATCAGGAAGTGACAAAAGGTAACATAAGACAACAGATAATATTAGATAATATGTTACAATAAGACACCAGCTAATATTAAGACGCAGGACTGTAAATAACAATAAGTCACTTGCTAATATTAAGACGCGAGACAAGGACAAGGGAGAGGGTACACGAAAAGCTTGCAGTACAAAGAGAAGTCAAAATCTTACTGATAGTAAGGTTCATATTCCCATCGGTGATACGGTCACTGACTGTCTTGATCATCGCAGAAAACTCTGGACCTCTCTGGAATTTGAAGTACTCCTCGTATGCAGTGTCGTTATTAAGAACATGTATAGAGTATTCTTTGCAATTGTCGAAAAATCGTAACATAATGTTGTCTATAGTGGGCTGGGTACCATTGGTAAGGTCCTCACTCATCTGACGTCCCGTCAAACCTTGTTCGAACAACTTAGAACTGTCCTGTGTTCTTTTTTTAAACGTTGCGTAGTACTGGGTCCGGTTTGGCTGTAGGAGAGACCGGAAGCGGGACCCAAACCGTTTCCCTAATGTGTATTGTTCATTACGCCCAAGAGAGGAGAGTTGTGAGTTCAGGTTCATAGGGAATTTATCAACCCACGTGCTGAGAAAGGGATGCTGCGAGGCGGACGGAAGACCCTGGAGTTTTGGAAGTAAGGACTGCATGTCCACTATGTAACCCGACGTCGGATATCGCGCGCCGTGACGTAACAATGCGTCCACGTAAATTGCCTTGCATGTCTGACCGTTGTGGGTAATGGTCATGCCAGAATCGGCAGCGATGGCCTCGTTGGCATCCCTGGCCCAGAAATAAGGAGTTTTTGTTCCAAATAACAATTTACCATAGAATTTAGACGCTCCTTGGGTGGCGGCTGTCAAAGAAACACAAATTACCAAAAATACCTGCAGAACTACCGAGTCCATCTTGTTCTGTCTTTGGTCTGTATAGACTGGTGTCTCAGTAGGCCTACATACGCCAAATTTATCGAGTTCCGATGACACAGCGAGACCAACAGGTCAAAAACGTCACAGATAACACGATAGGCACTGATATAAGAATAGGTTCACGTGTCTTGATCCCGACTCACGGAAACCTATTTTACGGATTTAAAAATGTGTAATAGTGTACTATGTTAGACGTAAGTATAATCTTTCGCATTCTTTATTCAAGCAGTGATTGTTGCTCATAAAGGCGTTGTATCTATATAATACAAATTTGGACGTTCTTACTTAGTCATTCAAGTGCATTAGTACACAAGGACTTGTAACGTAGGTTGTGAGAAAGTCTGTTGTGTATACATGTGTACTAGGCCTATATACTATATAAAAGGACTAATGCCTAGTACACATGTATACACAACAGACTTTCTCACAACCCACGTTACAAGTCCCTGTGCATTAGTATATGACAAGCTTGCGGCTACATGTATGAGACAGTTATCGGTAACTTCTGAGCCCGGTGGTTCAAAACGTGATTAGTGAAACTTGCATTTCTTATTTTGTAAAACCTGTTATTACAGTTTCTTTACAGTTGACAAGTAGGACAATAAATAATGAGTGGTGTACTTCAGAAATTTTAGAAGTGTTGTCAAGTTATCTTCAAAATAAATCGGTTAATCTTAATTTGATTGTTGTTAAATTGTGATTAGCCTTATCACCTTTTAATCAACTGGGCCGGCCATAGTGATTATATACTGTTATGCCATTTCTTTACCTATATCAACGAAATTTTGACTGCAAACATTATAATATACAATATACATTTTCCAGGAATATTACAAAGTGAAGAGCAGTGTGTTCCTTTGTCTTTTCCTTCGACTACACCCCTGACTTAAATATTGGCCAATTCCAATAATACATTCCAGTCCCAGGACATCTGAATCAAGGAGATCACGTTCAGGTGACCCCAAAAAGCATTCAACATTTTTTTGACGCTAATCAATCAGACTTTCATAACGCGTTGAATTTGACGCTGCTTTGGAAACTAACAAAATACATGTACATATCACACTCTAATTTGGGCTTTATCTTTTGTCCATTTACTTGAAGAATGCATTCAACTACTGTATTTTAAATTTTGTAATGGTTCCAATAATTACCATTGATTCCGTGTCCGGACGCACGGACAAATTCATATTAATATCCCTGTTTTCTGTGAAATGTATGATACAAATGTATATTTGCAACGTGGCCAATGAGGATCCAACGAGAAAAACCGTCCTTCCTATGCTTTTCCTGGAATCATAGGTGGGACAAGATAGACCACGTGTCGATCATATAGTTTATGGTCGTTCAAAAAAATGCAACACATTTCAAGAGCTTAACTGGATGCTGTACTTTGAAATGTAACTAACATGAACTAATATTGCAGTGACTAAGATTCTAGTTTAGGTGGCATACTGTTTTCTAGGTCTTTGATCCATCCTATAACCAGGCCAGACATTGACGTGATATTGGTTACCTCTGTCATGACATCATAATTTGATTGTAGCGCTAGTGAGGAGAATCTCTCGTGTACTTTCAGTAATCAAACTATGTACTGTCACTTTCAAAATACTTTAACCAAACTTTTAAATAACAGTCGTTCTATTATAATCATAGGGATTTGAAAATTAGTTTCAGTTTATATAAATTTGGACCCACCAGAGTGCTTATTGACCATTTTAGACGTTTAAGTGCTATATATCAAAAATAGGTAATCTACAACATGGTACTAAATACGATTTTATATAAGATTTTCATCGATTTTTGACCCATAACTCGTCTAAAATGGTCCAAAGGCACTCTGGTGGGTCCATACTTAAATAAACTGTACTAGGCTAATTCTCGTATTCCTGTGGTCATAATCTGTACAAGCATGTTTTACTGTATCTAAAATGAGTTGCTATTTATAACTTGTGTAAACCCTTGTAACACAATTGAATAATTGTTCAGAAAAAATGAAAATGATATCTAATCAAATTGTTCCTATGGTATTTCTTAAAAAAGCACCTTGTTTTTTTTGTGCTTGAAGGGAGGTAAATCGTACATTCCCGATATCTGCCTCAACAAAGATTAAATAGTGATCATGCTCAATTCACGTTACTTTAAATTACACTATTTACAACTATCCAGAATAAGATATACTAGAGGGCACTTCACATAAATAGTCTATCCTAGTTTCCATCTACATGTATATTAGAATATTTCCTATCTACTGTATATTGGTTAAAACTCCTTCAATAATATATAAGGTCTCTATAGATCAAATACCGATAAAACCATACATGTACCTCAAACTCATAAAAAAGGATTTTGTTATCCATTACTCAGAGTCGATCTTCATAGTTGGAATTTCTATTCCCTTTTCATGCCAGTTTCACTTTACTATAAAGAAATACTTCCAAGTTTGAAAATAAAAGCATTTCAGAGGCAAAGTTCAACTAATTCTCTGTTATGTATTTGGCGAGCAATGGGGATACGAGTAATGTTTTGTTATTGAAATTTAATGTAGATTGATAGATTGATTACGTTTTAGAAAAAAATAAACATAACATATGTTTCAAAACAAAACAAAAACACTATAAACACTCTGCATAACTTTATATATACGTGTACTTCACTGGAAATTGGACAGTCATTTAAAATTTCTAACGTCAAAGATAGTTTATCTAAAAAAATACGTCTGAATGTAACAATAAGAAGAATTCAAAATAATTGATTGAAAAGTGAATTACAAAATTGAACTTAGATTCATAAAAACGTAAAATTCAATATTTCCTCTAAAAAACTTTATTTACAGATTGATTAAAAAAGAATTATATTTATAACTCATACAAATTACTTTCGATGACGCGGATGCAAGCGTGCGAAGAGTCTTCGAGTGAAACCGGAGTGCTTGAAAAAAAAACACAAACACGTTGGTTTCTCAGCTACGGGAAATTGTAAAAAAAAATCTTATTAGGAATATATGCAAATCTCGACAAACCTTCCTACATTTCATATCTCGGAATGTAGATTTAGATTCATTAACTGAGAAACGATCTAATTAATGGAAATCTATTGAAAATGTTAACATGAATAAAATTTACATTTTCGACTTAACTAAATTGTCAATATAAGGACAGCATAGAAGCAGAGATTAAAATTATATCTCTGATAGAAGCTAAAGAATAAGTGACTTTTTCTAAGTGACCAAATATACTTTATTGTCACAGTACACAATGTAGTAGTTAGTAGGATGTCTAGTAGTTTTAAGTTAGGTCATACGTTAGAAAATGCTGCATATTTTTTACCTACAGTACATATGCCACAAACAGTAAAGGATGGATACTGTACAAATAAATAAATATATTAATAAAGAAAAAAAAATAAAAGTATTAATTGTGTCTGATTAGTGATTATTTAAAAAAAAAATCAGAAATATATATTATATGTTTCTGAAAAAAATGAAAGTAAAAAAAAAAGAATATTTTTAACCTTTCAGTGAAATTCACCCGTGGGAAAGTTTTACATAAAATTACCTTCCCTAACCACAAGTACGTCTACCGTTAATTTACTGTTTTTAAGATGTTGTCAGATTTTGTGACTTTGATAAAGTGCTCTTTATTACAGTTGTCTTCCGACTGGTCATGGATCATAGATATTACATTGTAACGTGCTACTGGTGATTCCGGATTTATGTACTTGTTCATATCCGGATGTTATCATATAACAGCCTAAAGAAGTCGGGCGTAACCTGAACTATCAGCAACTGGTACAAGGTGCGTGTATATTCCATGTTCCGTGTAATAAGTTTTCTCAAGCTTTCTCATACAGAATCTGAAGCCAAGACAACCTCGATACATTTAGACCAACGAACACAGAATAACGTTAGGAAATGAATCAAGGGGAAAAGATATCGATCCTTTCGCAACACGTAAGTAGGTCTAGTCTAAAAAGAAAATCAGGATTCCTTTTTTGCCGAAAAAAAGCTGAAAACGTTGCGTGTAAAAATCTATGTTATTATTTATGCTCATGTGTAACGCGTTGATTACATTGGTTTTTTATAACTATGAACATTGGTTTTTTAACTATGAACTTTCTAATTAACTTCTAATTAGTAGTGATCACCTATTACAGTATTTATTCAAAAAAGTTAATCTGTCGTTGTGTTTATTAGGCCTAGTGTTATCTTAGTTACCTTCCCTTGTTTTGTATTGACTACATATGTACTAAGGCCTACACTAGGCCAGGCCTGTATCAGCTGCTACCTATTCAATAATTCATTTTATTCCACACTATTGTCACCGCATTATGAATAACCCAGGTACTTGTACATGTATGATACACCTGTAGATACAAGATCCTAATAGGTCAATGCCTCTCCATAAGTGTTTACGCTTTCAACGACCGATGCTGCCATCAGCGAAGTAATGTAAGACAATTTAAGGGTTTGCACCTTGCATCTTCAGAATACTTTGATGTGGATCTGCCAAAGCAACCAACTGTTGAACCTTGGATGTAAATTTACGTACCTTAAATTCAAATGTACACATTAGATATATTATTATACCTCATGTTTAATATGACTGAAGGCAAGGCCTTAAAGGGCACAGCCAGATGTTTCAGTAACCATTAGGTAATAACACAACGAAAAAGTGCAATTTATGGAAATAACTGAGCAGAACACTCTGCTTATTTTTATTCTGATATATATTCACACTCTATCCTTGTCCCAAAACCCGCATTTGAGAAGAAAACCCCAATTAGAAAATAAAGAAATTTTATTTCCGTAACGGGTAGTCCATTTTTAGTCAGCTGATTATATTGGAAGGTGGTCTAAATCACTTGAACGTTTATAAATGAAGAGCGATAGCACTGAGCTTCTGTCGGATAAAGATAACCTTAAATGTGTCATATCCATAGTGATTACCCATGATTCCCCTCCCCATATATATATGTATGAAAAAATGGCAGCCCCAAACTGAAGCTGTCAGTGTGTAGGATTGGATTTTGAAGATTGGATTTTTTCTTATATTTTCGTGTATGTGTTACTTTAGAAGTGCTTTGCTCTTCGTGCCCTGGCACGAAGGGCTGCGCCCTTATAATTATGACAGTGTCTGTGATTAGTGGAAACACATCACAGGACAGGGAAATAAAACATTATTTTTCCCTAGGGGGAAATAAAACATCATATTTCCCTTGGTTGCATGCCCCTGTGGTGACGGCCTGTCTTTCACACGGAGTTATCCCCCCTTGCGATTGTATAACAATTGATGACCAAAGAGTAAAATGTCATTTTTTACTCATCGCAAGTTTAAGGAATATTTATCCAAGAACAGCGAATCGTGAAGTTTTTTGTATAATAAAAAAAAATTGTCCCCAGTGGCAATGTGATTTGAAGGTTTATTTACCCTCAGATGTAATATTTCCCTCAGGCAAGACCTTGGGGAAATATTAAGTACCTTTGGGTAAATAAACCTCCGTACATTGTATCACACTGCCACGGGGCCATAAATGCATATACCGGTATATATAGGGCAAATATATATGCTAATAACCAGCCAACTAGCGCTTAAATTGTTGAACCTGGGACCCTCCAAACATTTGCTATATAGGGATGCATATATATACACTATGTATATATGCAGATCTGCCTATAAGCTGTTGACCATTAAATAGCAATGAAATACCAAAGAGAGATTTGAACCTGAGAGCTGAACCAGTATCCTCCAAATTACATGGCAAATTATTTTTTGTAACAAAAATTACCAAACTCTTCTCCAGTTATCCAATAAAATAAATAACAGAAATATTGAAAAATGATTTTGATTTTTGGAAATGATGAATATCGATATTGTATATTTGTTCTACATATTTTTATTTTTATTGGAATGTTGATTTGCTAACTTAAAAATTGTGAAAATTTTTAGTAAAGGTTATTTCTACATATTTTTATTTTTATTGGAATGTTGATTTGCTAACTTAAGAATTGTGAAAATTTTTAGTAAAGGTTATTTCACATATATTGTATGTATCCATGCAAATTAAAATGTATTGATAACCTTTTTTTTTTCATTTTTCATTTATGTTGTGGTATTCTTTTTTATATATGAAAAGAAACTTTCAATGAATTGATATAAATTGTTGTATAAATATACAAAATGAGCTTAAAATTATGATTAAACTTCAAAGGGCCGATTGACTTGCAGCGTTGTTTTGACACATATTTGTGTATGAATTCGAAAATTGCGGCGGGTGATGAAGTCATGCGTTCACTGGGCCTTAATGTATTTTGAGAATTGTATTCTGAAATTTCCAGTATTGTTGATCGATGCGGCAAACAAGCTTGATCATTTTTCAGAAATAATTCATATTCAAGCAGCAATGAAACAATGTAGCAAGTATTTTTTGCATCCATATTACATACAAAACTTGCGGTAGTCATTGCACGCCAACTTTGCATGCTCCTATAACTCGTTCAACGAGACGCTTGATATGTACATGATATGAACAAGACTACCCTGGAATGGCGGTTGTTACAAGGAAGCATGGTTTCTTCAACTTCATGATTACAAACTTAGGTTAATAAATAAACATATTTGAAAGTGCAAATGCTTTAATTAGATGTTTGAGTCAGTAATGATACTAAAGTAATAATCTACCGCTGCTGATGCAAATCATTGATGCAAATATATAGAGTTGAAAAACAAAATTAAAGAAGGAAAAAATTATGACAGCACAACTTTTATGCAAATATATTCGAATAAGCGTACTTCAATTAGGTGGAGTCTTCTGTAATAGAAAGGAAAAGTGTTAAGAAGTCGTATAGATTTTGTTAGATTTGGGTAGTTTGTTCACATCCCGCCAAACTCTTTTGTACAATTAATTGAACTATACAGTATGATAATTAATTGTCCCCTCAAATTTGCATTTTATAACTCATAAACTCTGTGCAAATGGAAGTGTTTTTTTGGTCCGAACCAACCATTAGTTGTACAATATAGTTACCATTTTCGTTCATATGTCAAAACTACATTTTACTTTCAGTTAATGATTAAGATCATGAACATACTAAACTATAATATTGCATTTCTTCAGGTGTTGTACCAAAGTAGGGGGAAGGGAGGTAACTCCTGCTATTATTGGAATATGAAAATGCAAAACAATGTATCATGGATAGGTTTAAAAAAAAAATCACAGTATTTTGATTATAATGGGCTAAAAATCTAGCTATTATAGTATACATAGAGTGATTAATTGTATTGATAGAACCTTACACCTCAATTAACCTATAGTGTTAATTATAGCACCTACAAGAAATGAAATTAACATTGGAAAGTGTACAGGAGAGTGTACTTTATGAAATGCTCCTATCCCATGTATTAAACAATGTTTTACAACTGTGAAATGTTTATTACATTGGCATTTTATCCCATGTTACATGAAATTCAGGTTAGTTCATGTGTATAAACATGTGAATCATGAGGTAATATATATATAATTACGTCTCAAATGAAAGAAGGCAGATATATATATTATGTAAGTTTCTGTGACAGATTAATTAAAATGCCATTATTATGCATATATATTGTTCAAATATGGTGATTTTATATTATTCATCTACAAAATACCATTTGGTTCATTGATAAGCACTCCCTTTGTTACTTTTTAAACACCCATGGTGCTAATAACGCACCCCCTTTGTTACTTTTTTTTAAACACCCATGGTGCTAATTATGTTGAATAATTATCATAAGGTACCACAAAACTATTCGGTGATTTACAGAAAATTCTATGATTAGATCCTCATCAAATGTGGGTGCTCTATGTTAAAGGGTAAAATTGCATCCATCTGTCTTTTCCTATTGAATTAGATCAGGATTGATAAATTATATGTTTGCCTAAATTCCAATTCGACCCAGGATTTTATGATTGTAGGCCTAGCTAGGTAGGAAGATGGGGCTTAATTAGCTAAGTTGGTAGAAAAGTAGTTTTATTCTGTTTACAAAGTTCATTTTAATCATTCCATCTTTGTTTTTTTTTGCAATTTTATGTACATTATAAAGGCATGGTACATATTTTGATATGTATTTTCTATCATGATTGTCGAAGACGAGTACCATGACAAGCATTTGCCAATAAAATAAATAATAAACAAACATTAATGAAAGTGGCATACTGTACTTTATGAAGTAGATACAATATTGTAATAAAATGATTTGAATTCGATTCAAGTAGATCAAGCAAGGACTCATGATTAACTAATCATGATCACCAGAAGTCAATAACGATATGGTTCAGAGGTTAAAAGGTCATTGTGTGAAAAGTCAAGGTCACTGGGTCACCGTCTTGCATTTTAACATGAAGCAAGTAAATTCCAGGAGTTTATGTTCCCCACTTTACCACATTTAGAATATGGGATATATCATTTGAATATCTTTCAGTGTCCAATGATAGCATGAGAGATAGTCCTGCAGTGTAAAATCAGTAACAGAAGAGAAAACAGCTATTATTCTATTATGGCCCTTTCCAGAGGGAACTGTTCTCCTGTAGTGTTGTCTGGTGAGGTGTAGTCACGGAGTCAAAGAAAAGGGGACTGATAATACTTGCCAGACAACAATATAGGAGAACTGTTCCCATGGGAAAGAGCCACAATAGATTTGGTACATCACATGACATTCATTATATTTATGATGTCATATATTTGGTCGTATGCTCATTCCTGGGGGAATATACTGTGGTATAGTTCCCTTAGTCAGGTATAGTCTCCCGTAGAAGGATATAGGGAACTGTCACAAAATAGACCGTGGCTGTTATCCAATCGCATTCCTAGTATTTATCATGTGAATCGTACTATATACAAATAAAGCAGCGAAATAAAACAACATATTTCAGTTTGTAAAATAGTATGGGTATTTATTCTTAAGGCTCTTAGTTTGTCTGGAGCAGTATGTTTGTTTAGGAGTATGTGATGAATAAATAAACACCTTTATCCCTTTTTCTGGCTACAGCAGCTGTTACCAGCATCGTTTATTGCTTAGTTGATATAGTTGTGTAGTAAAGCTGCTTAGTGATACCAATGGTAAGACTTTGTTTGCCTAGCACTAATCCAGTTTGTATGTATTTCACACAGATGTAGTACATTTATCTTGCAGACTGGATTTATTGTCCCAGGTAAAAAGATTACTTAATCGATTAATAGCTCTATGATAGATTATAGTGTAGGTTAATACATTTTTGAGAACACTGTAATTCAAATTCCATATTCGTTAGCAATGGAATTTCTCACAAGGTTCATGACATACATCCTGCCCTTTTATCAACTAAAAAAAATGTTTGTTTGTTTGATTTTATGTCCTTTTAACAGTCAGGGTCATTTGAGGATGTGATAGGCCAAAAAACCAGCTCTGCAATCAGTACCTGGCAACTGCCCCGCATAGGATTCAAACTCATGACCCGGAGGTGGAGGACTTGTAGCTATATATATATAGTAATTATAATATGTCAAGATATTTTAACCACTCGCAATTGACCACTGCGGCCCCTTTAAAAAAAAGATATACATACATGTGTAAATAATGTTGAACACTCAATTTTATATGTAAAATGTATAGTAGTAAATTAGTAATTATATATATATATATAAAAAAAAACATGAAATTGTATATGATCAGTAGTGGCAAAAGTTAAAGCAGATATCAATCTTATTGTGTAATGTGTATATTCACTGCATTCATTTTATTTGTGCTTTATACAATGTACATGCCAGAAAACACATGATTTATAAATGTGATGCATATTCTGTGTCGTGTTCCTGTCAAAAACACATATGCAATGATATATAATGATATGCATCAACTTGTATATATGTAAAGGATATTTGAATTTAAACAACTTATTGTAACATGTTGTTAAAAGGGGAAAAACTTCAATGATCTATTAGTTGACAGTAATTTGTGGATCTCTTTCGTTTATTCTTCGTCTCTTGTTGGCTTCAACAAAATATACACTGTCACTAATATTAACACATTGTTTCTCTTTTTGTCCCTTTATAAACAATGTATCTCTTTGTCCCATATACACAATATTTCTCATTAGATTTCAATTCTTTTAAAATAGTTAACAGCATGTCTCTTTGTCCTCTATAAACAATTTGTCTCTTTGTCCTCTATGAACAATGTGTCTCTTTGTCCTCTATGAACAATTTGTCTCTTTGTCCTCTATGAACAATGTGTCTCTTTGTCCTTTATAAACAATGCGTCTCTTTTTCCTCTATAAACAATTTGTCTCTTTGTCCTATATATATATGAACAATGTGTCTCTTTGTCTTCAATAAACAATGTGTCTTTTTGTCCTCTATAAACAATGTGTCTCTTTGTCCTCTATGAACAATTTGTCTCTTTGTCCTCTATGAACAATTTGTCTCTTTGTCCTCTATGAACAATGTGTCTCTTTGTCCTCTATGAACAATGTGTCTCTTTGTCCTTTATAAACAATGCGTCTCTTTTTCCTCTATAAACAATTTGTCTCTTTGTCCTCTATAAACGATGTGCCTCTTTGTCCTCTATAAACAATGTGTCTCTTTGTCCTCTATGAACAATTTGTCTCTTTGTCCTCTATGAACAATTTGTCTCTTTGTCCTCTATGAACAATTTGTCTCTTTGTCCTCTATGAACAAAGTGTCTCTTTGTCCTCTATAAACAATGTTTCTCTTTGTTCTCTATGAACCATGTTTCTCTTTGTCCTCTATGAACAATGTTTCTCTTTGTCCTCTATGAACAATGTGTCTCTTTGTCCTTTATAAACAATGCGTCTCTTTTTCCTCTATAAACAATTTGTCTCTTTGTCCTCTATGAACAATTTGTCTTTTTGTCCTCTATGAACAATGTGTCTCTTTGTCCTCTATAAACAATGTGTCTCTTTGTTCTCTATAAACCATGTTTCTCTTTGTCCTCTATGAACAATGTGTCTCTTTGTCCTCTATGAACAATGTGTCTCTTTGTCCTTTATAAACAATGCGTCTCTTTTTCCTCTATAAACAATTTGTCTCTTTGTCCTCTATGAACAATGTGTCTCTTTGTCCTCTATGAACAATGTGTCTCTTTGTCCTTTATAAACAATGCGTCTCTTTTTCCTCTATAAACAATTTGTCTCTTTGTCCTATATATATATGAACAATGTGTCTCTTTGTCTTCAATAAACAATGTGTCTTTTTGTCCTCTATAAACAATGTGTCTCTTTGTCCTCTATGAACAATTTGTCTTTTTGTCCTCTATAAACAATTTGTCTCTTTGTCCTCTATGAACAATTTGTCTTTTTTTACTCTATGAACAATGTGTCTCTTTGTCCTTTATAAACAATGCGTCTCTTTTTCCTCTATAAAAAATTTGTCTCTTTGTCCTCTATAAACGATGTGCCTCTTTGTCCTCTATAAACAATGTGTCTCTTTGTCCTCTATGAACAATTTGTCTTTTTGTCCTCTATAAACAATTTGTCTCTTTGTCCTCTATGAACAATTTGTCTTTTTGTCCTCTATGAACAAAGTGTCTCTTTGTCCTCTATAAACAATGTTTCTCTTTGTCCTCTATGAACAATGTTTCTCTTTGTCCTCTATGAACAATGTTTCTCTTTGTCCTCTATGAACAAAGTGTCTCTTTGTCCTCTATAAACAATTTGTCTCTTTGTCCTCTATGAACAATGTGTCTCTTTGTCCTCTATGAACAATGTGCCTCTTTGTCCTCTATAAACAATGTGTCTCTTTGTCCTCTATGAACAATTTGTCTTTTTGTCCTCTATAAACAATTTGTCTCTTTGTCCTCTATGAACAATTTGTCTTTTTGTCCTCTATGAACAATGTGTCTCTTTGTCCTCTATAAACAATGTGTCTTTTTGTCTTCAATAAACAATGTGTCTCTTTATCCTCTATGAACAATGTTTTTTTCCTCTATGAACAATGTGTCTGTGTTCAATATTCAATGTGTCTTTTTGTCTTCTAAAAACAATTTGTTTCTAAAAATTTGTCTTCTATAAACAATTTGTCTCTTTGTCTTTATAAACCATGTGTCTATGTGTCTTTTAATTTGTAACCAATTTATCTCTTTGTCATCTATAAACAATTATCTTTTCCCTCTATAAACAATGTGTCTTTTTGTCCTTTCTAAATAAAGTATCTATTTTGTCCTCTATTAACAGTGTGTCTCTTTGTCCCCTATACTTAACAAAGTATCTCTTTTTTTCCTCTATAAAGAATGTGTTTTTTTGTCCTTTAACAACAAAGTATCTCTTTTTAGGTCACCTGAGACAAAGTCTCAAGAGACTTATTCTAGTCGCCTTTTGTCCGTCGTCGTCCGCCGTCCGTCATATTTCCGTAAACAATTTACATTTTCGACTTCTTCTCCAAAACTGCTGAAGCAATTTCAATGAAATTTTGCACAAACCTTCTAAGGCATAAGGCCAATCAAAATTGTGAATTATATGGTCCCCACCCCCCAGGGGGCTGTGGGAGGGGCCAAAAGGGGTAAAATTGAGTAAAATTTCAAAAATCTTCTTCTCTACTCGCAGATGTGGTAGGATCAAATACTCTTCATAGATAGAAAGGTCTTATGGTCCTTTACAAAATTGTGAATTGTATGACCCGGGGGTCTCTTAGTTTCCCCCTGGGGAGGAGGTTAAGTTTACTATAGTTTATATTGGGAAAACATATTTTTGAGCATTATTTGGTCATTTGTAATAGGAAATGGGTCAAATGTTGTCAGAATTATCAGTATGAGATGGCCATTTAATCTAATGAACAAATTTTTAATGACTGATCCCCAGGGGCCTTAGGGGCGGGGTCAAAAGGGGTCAAATAGGCTAAAACTTCAAAAATCTTCTTCTGAAATTCTGGAAATGGTAGAATCAAATACTTTTCATAAATAGAAAGGTCTTAAGGTCCTTTACAAAAATTGTGAATTATATGACCCTGGGGTCTCACGTTTCCCCCTGGGGAGGCCAGGGGGGTCAAGTTTACTATATAGTTTATATAGGGAAAACACATTTATGAGCATTTTTTGCTCAATTTTTATTGGAAACGAGTCAAACTTGGTTAGAATTATTAGCCTTAGATAGCATTTTAACATCATATCCATATTGGTCCAGGCCAACCCCTGGGGGCGGGGCCAAAAAAGGTCAAATAGGCTAAAACTTCAAAAATATCCATCTAAAATTCTGGAAATGATAGAATCAAATACACTTTATAGATGAAAAGGTCTTAAAGTTTGTTTTATAAAAATTGTAAATTATATGACCCTGGGGTCTCATGTTTCCCCTTGGGGAGGGGGTCAAGTTTACTATAGTTTATATAGATAAACACATTAATGAGCATTTTTTGCTCAATTTTCATAGGAAATGAGTCAAACTTGGTTAGCATTATTAGCCTGAGATAGCATTTTAATATCATATCCACATTGGTCCTGGCAGACCCCCTGGGGGCAGAGGGGCGGGGCTAAAAAAGGGTCAAGTAGGCTAAAACTTCAAAAATCTTCTAAAATTCTGGAAATAGTAGAATCAAATAATTATAGATGGAAAGGTTTTAAGGTGTTTTATAAAAATTGTGAATTATATGACCTTGGGGTCTCACGTTACCCCCTGGGGAGGGGACAAGTTTACTTTAGTTTATATAGGAAAAACATATTTGTGAACATTATTTGCCCAATTTTCATAGGAAATTAGTCAAACTTGATTAGAATTATTAGCCTAAGATATAGCATTTTAACATCCATATCCGTCCTTGATGACCCCCTGGGGGACCAGAGAGGCAGGACCAAACAGGGTCAAAATGATTAAAATTTCAAAAAATACCTCTAAGTTCACAGGTTTGATGGAAGCAAATACTCTTCATAGTCTAAAAAGTCAAATTTATAAATCACTGACCAACTTCAAGGCCCAGCATATAGTGTTTATATGTCTTTAATTTGTTTCATTATTTGTTTCATTATATATTCTAACTCAGGTGACCGATAAGGCCCATTGGCCTCTTATTTCATCTATTTAAACAATATGTCTTATTGTCCTTTCCAAACAAACTGTCTCTTTGTCCTCTATAAACAATTTGTCTGATTTTCCTTTGTAAAACAATTTGTCTGATTGTCCTCTATAAACAAAGTGTCTCTTTGTCCTCTGTAAACAAAGTAAAACTTTTTGTCCTCTATAAACAATTGTCTGATTGTCCTTTCTTTTGTAAACAACAATTTGTCTGATTGTCCTTTGTAAACAAAGTATCTCTTTGTCCTCTATAAACAATTTGTCTGATTGTCCTTTGTAAACAAAGTGTCTCTTTGTCCTCTATAAACAATTTGTCTGATTGTCCTTTGTAAACAAAGTGTCTCTTTGTCCTCTATAAACAAAGTATCTCTTTGTCCTCTATATACAATTTGTCTGATTGTCCTTTGTAAACAAAGTATCTCTTTGTCCTCTATAAACAATTTGTCTGATTGTCCTTTGTAAACAAAGTGTCTCTTTGTCCTCTATAAACAATTTGTCTGATTGTCCTTTGTAAACAAAGTATCTCTTTGTCCCCTATAAACAATTTGTCTGATTGTCCTCTATAAACAAAGTGTCTCTTTGTCCTCTATAAACAAAGTGTCTCTTTATCCTCTATAAACAATTTGTCTGATTGTCCTTTGTAAACAAAGTATCTCTTTTTTGTCCTCTATAAACAATTTGTCTGATTGTCCTTTGAAAACAAAGTATATCTTTGTCCTCTCTATAAACAATTTGTCTGATTGTCCTTTGTAAACAAAGTGTCTCTTTGTCCTCTAGTATATAAATGTATCTATTTGTTCTGTGTAATTGTTGCTCTTTGTCCCAATATAAACAACCATATTTCTCATTCTCCCATAGACAATATTTTTTGTCTCCTATAAACAACTTGTGTCTTTAATTTCCCCTAACTTGTCTTATAACGACTATGATCTACTATACAAATCATGTTTTTAACCTCTTACTAAAAATAGTTTGGGTTATTTTTGTCCACCGCAAATACTTTATTTTCTGACATTGTCCAATACAATACAAGAATATGCATTAATTCATTAGATTTGCTAATTTATATTCCCATTTCTAAAGAATAATAACAAAAGTACACATATCACACTGAATTTGATGATTATCCCCATTCTTAAATGAAATATCTACAAACCTGTACAATGTAGCAAACTCCCATTTGAACTTATAAACCAGCATGACATTTAAGTTACTGAAAAGTAACGACATTGCTTACAAAATGAAAACACTTTCAGAGTAAATTGGCTCAGAGTACCTTCATGTGAAATCGCTTTTTCAATTAGTAGAATTCTAATGACTGTCAATTTAAACTTGAGAGACTGTCAGTGTATATAAAAGGACATTGGCTGTCATAATTGATATTTTGCCCCAAGGTTGTACACATGTAGATACAGAGGTACAGCCCCTAGCTCTATAGATAGTTATCATGGTAGAAATTGTATTAGTCTGCAAGTACTTGATTTGATTAAGTTCTCAGTCAATCAAAACTGCTAATATTACCTCAACCATTTCTGTATGTTTTTGTTGTCTTGAAAAAGATGTTGGCATTTCTATACATCACAAATTATTGAACCTTTGATGGGAAATCCATTTTTATGCTCAGTTAGATTATACATGGAAAATGCATTAGGTTTTTTACAGAGTGATAATATATTTGGTTGAACACATAGTTAATGGGCCTGTTTGATTGTTAATTAATATGCTGTTTTACCTGGAACAGGACAATATGTCATATTTATTGATACGGACACATTATAGTATTTAATTAACACCTCATGGCCTTTCTGTAATTTAAAGGTTCAGAATTAGATGTAGGAATTAATACGGTATATTGTTTTGAAATTATGATTTTGTAATCATGGTGTACAACACTGGAGATTATATATATATATATGTCTGACTGCAGGATCAAAATTCCTGTACATCCTAATGATAAATGCCCTCTCCCCCCCCCCCTTCCACCTCCTTGCTGACCTACATCCAGTCTCCACCCTTATAATATTACCTGGCCCACAAGTTTAAAATATATAGCTGGTTCATGATAATTAGCTAGTTGGCCTAGTCCTCACCCCTCATACACCTGCATGTTTCAAAAACTAGTGCCACATTACCAATATTGTCAACTTCAGTGCTTTCCTACAAGTTATACAAATAGGCTTATCAGCCCCACCCCTCCTTGCCCAGTAGCTATATATAGCTAGTACCTGAACCGTTTAACGTTCCCAAATTTGCGTTTCGTTTGCGTTTGCGTTATTTCCGTTAGCAATCGTTAGCGTTAGCAATCGTTTATCGTTAATCGTTATCGTTTGCGTTAGCAATCGTTAATCGTTAGTTGCGTTTACAATCGTTTGCGTTAGAAATCGTTTGCGTTAATCGTTAGCAGGACCCACTTCCGCTAACGTTAGCCACTAAAAATAGAACCAAATGCCGGTGAGATGCTTTGACGATCCGGATATGATATTACGTTTACCGCTTCGTGTAGAAGCGATTATCATAACATCTATGAAATAAAAAAAAATATAAAAAAGTGTATTGTATTGCATTCTATATCTCTTTTGGATGTATATATGTTTGTTAGATGTGGTTGAAATAAAAAATATGTACAGTAACAAGATCGCATACATGACGTACGCTCCTATCTGTGAAAACGTTCTGAAATACTCGTATTTAAATGACATTTCAAAACTTAATGTGATTATCACTTTTTTACCATTATTATCAGAAACGTAGTTACTATGATTTCTGCGAAAGCAATTCAAATATTAACGAAACTGTCTTACAGAATATTAATGTCAAAAGCATTATTTTAGAAAGAATCCACGACAACTGAAAGATTACACAAGAAAATAGCTAAACAGATAATAAAAATATAAAAATGTTATTACAGACACGCTGCATAATATTCGTCTTGTTATGTTAAATATTATCAATGTACGAAGAACGCAAAAAAGACTCGGGAGATTTGTAAATAAATTCGTGAAAAAAAATCATTAATATGACGAGTTTGAACACGGGGAATAGGTGAGATTTGGCATTTACATGTACATATTTTTCAAACGCAATTAATTAGTACTTGTATCTATATGAAAATGGAATGAATGATGTAAATGTTTGCAATGTACGAGTCAAGGACGTATAAATCCTTGGTACGAGTATACCTACAACTACATAAAGAACACGTGTAGAGAATTCGAACTGTGCAGGGGTACATGTATCTGTACGTTACATTGTAAGCCTTCACACGTACTGTACGCGTGTCAAATCAGACACGGATATATACGTTTAGCTCATATCAATAAAAACTGGACAGTCACATTCTCACATGTGTTCGTTGTTATTTGTACCTGGATCTTTTCAATTCCCAGCGTGACGCGCACGGGTATTTTACCTGCACAGGTTTATAGGTCACGACTGGTGTTACCTTGTGTCGACCCCCTGTAGCTGGCCACGGGCGGAGTTCACCTGTAATTAACACCTTCTTGGGAGGGAGATTAACTGTATACCCAACTTACCTGTGCCCCGTACAAAAATGTACACTGTGACAGTACATTTCACGGACATAATTTATATGTACTGTCGTATTTCAAAATTTTGATGTGTGCAATATGCTTTCCTATAGATTACGGTGGAATGAATTAGCTTACACTTATACATTGTATGAATAATTAATTTGTTTAAACTGTAAATTGAGGAGTTGCTTGATGTGAAATGTGATCAAATAACTATATTTCTTACACCAGTTACAAATATACGTAGACAATTTTACAGTTATCTTCAGTGTACATACATGTATGCATGTGCATCACTATCTTCATCGTCGTTGTCATCAATGATTATGCATAATTGAAATTAATTTGAATATAAACAACTGGAAGTGAAATATTTTTCATTCTTTATATCTTTATTATATGCATGAACTATAAAATGAGAGAACTGTAAATGGCGAAACACGAATTCAAATGTTCAATCTTTAATCTTTATTACAGTAGCTGTGGCGTATGTACGTGCATTTGTAAATGTACATGTACGACCCTAGTCAATTGTAAGCAATGAGCTTTTATGAATGCACACCCTAGTAATATACAGGTGTAATCCGTTATGAAACAAATATTCCGAGAATACAATTTTCCATGATAAGCGGAAGAGCCTTTCGACAATCTGAAAAAAAACCCTGAAACTTGTGATTGATGCGGGAAACACTATAAGATGTTAATTATTACCATTGTTGAGTTATGGAACATCGATAATAGAAATCAAACATATAGATGAAAATTTGATTTACAGCATTTTAAATGTGTTTTAGTCCGAATGATTCTGACTATCTATCCGGATGTCAGTATAAAAAGCGGATAGATAGTCAGAATCATTCGGACTAAATGTGTTTGTGTGAAAATATTTCCATTTAAAGTACATGTACCAGTATACGCATGATCGCTTCACTAATTATATATAAAGTTATGACATTGTGACGGTAATATTATTAATACAGTGTTGTTGTAACAATTTGTTTGTTATTTCTTAAAATGTCGGACAAATATGACACTTAGAATAATACAATTCTCTCTTAATACATACGGTTGTACAAGTAATTTGTAAACGTACGTGTGAAGTGGAAACTTCGTATCGAGTACAGTCGTGTTTGACTTCATTGTGTGATTATCAGTAAAGAGATGTTGTAACAATTTGTTATTTCTTAAAATATCGGGTAAATATGACACTTTAGAATAATACCATTCTTTCTCCATACATACAGTTGCACATGTCATTCATTTTGTAAACGTACATTATTTTGTCCATGGAAACTTTGCATCGAGTACTGTCGTCTTTGACTTCATCGTGTCCATATAGTTTTCATAGGCAAATGTTTATATGATATACAGAAACTTTAATCCCGAACATACTCCAGTTTTGCCTGTACTTTCGTTTGTATTTCAAAACATCAAGATCCGTAATTCATTTACCGTCAAGCCGTGTCCGTGATTATAACAATGGTATTTCCGGTTTATCATAGCCGATCGTTTTGCGTTTTGCGTTAATCGTTAATCGTTAGCCGGTATTGCGTTAATCGTTTATCGTTAATCGTTAATCGTTAGCGTTAGCAATCGTTAGCGTTAGCTAACGGACGATTTTCTTGCGTTGCGTTTGCGTTAGGCTGGGAACGTTAAACGGTTCAGGTACTGTAGCTAGTCACCCTTAGTCCTCACTCGTCATAGCTGGCCAACAAGTTTGCCCCCACTCATATTCGCTGGCCCATGAGCTGGTCACCATATTTGCAGTTGCATTGTATATGTGCACCCCTTCAAAAACAAGCTAATCCCAAATACATATCCTCATACACTTATATTTGTGTAGCTGCTATATATGGCCAACAAGCTATAGCTGGCCTGCCTACTAGCTATATAGAGACCCCCATCTCCCACACCTGAAGTCAGGGACAGGGTACCTCCTCCTCCAGCTGCTGTTGTCCTATTTTTCCTTGATCTTTGTAGCTATAAAAGTATGTAGGTGATGTAAGATACGAGGTAAACTGGGTCATTTAAATGGGTGTTGTGACAAAGAACAAACAAAAGTTGAGCATGATATTAATTCGTTTAGTCATAGCAAGTGATAAAGAACCCTAAATTGCCAATGGTCGCATTTATTTTAGGTCTGGATATTGAACTGGGTGATTTTGTGTGTCTTCATGTTCTAGAAATAGACCCCACAATTTTGTTCTAGAATTGAACCCCTTAACTGTGATCTAGAAATGCACCTCTCTAGTGAAATCTATGTTATAATTTATCACCTCAAAGTGATTCAAAGTCACTCTGCACCCATAAGGGGTACTTCTAGATAATAAGGGGTACTAAAAAAATATCTTTGCTAATTAATTCATAAATATTTGTAATTATAATTCAGTGTACCAATATACACAGTTTCACTTTAATAATGATAAATACATTGTTCATGATCATTGGACTGTAAAATACAGTTACTGTTACACTCTCTTAGTATATATGTTCTTGATGTTGCAATAACTTGATTAGAGCAAAACCGTAGAAAATGAAAATAGCAAGAAGAGTTTGAGCGATCTAGATCTATACCAATATATATACATTTGTGTAGTAAGATGTCGGTGATACACAGTGTCGTGAACTTGTATATGTAGTGTTGGACAGTCGTTAACACCTGGGATAGGTAGAAAGGTTTCCCTGGTGTGGCCTCCGATGACATCGGTACAAACTCCATGTAACAGCTGGATAAATGGCTGTGTATATATAAAAGTAGATTTTAGCATCTCTATTTACACGTAGACACAACTTCTTACCCAAAAGATCATGGCTTCTCTCAATCTGCAGTTTGCTTTTAATCAGGTAGGTTTGTTTAAATAACAGATCACTTCTGTTTATTTCTGGGATTTTTTATACGTTGTAAACCGTTTAATTTTTAGTTAAAAAATTTGGTGCAAAATTAAAAAAAAAATTAAGCCCAATGTTTACTTTGTGTTTTCGCAATAATTGTGTCTTTTATTTTATATTAATTTAAATGTAGATACAGCAAATGTAATTCTGGCTGTGTTAATATACTGATGGTATGAAATATCTGGCAGAAAGTGTGACCACAAAAATATTTACAATTTCAGTATGTAAACCAACTAAGTTTGGCAGCATTTAAATTTTGCTTTTTCCTGCCAATGACTATTTCATGGCAATTTAATTTCGCAAGTAACAATTAAAACATTCTCTTGAAGTGTGCTAATTATTGAAATTGTTCATGAATTTTCATATAAGCCTGCAAAGTTCGCAAAATTGAATCTAATGCGTAAATAAGTATAATTTACAGTATATGAACATTTTTTATAAAAATTGATTATTAAACTGTAATGTGGAAAAAAAAAACTTTGTAAGAAATTTTAGTGTATCAGCTTTATAGAATAGTATTAGTACAAAATTACATAATTGAATGATATCACCAAATTAAATAGTTTGATATGAAATTGACTGTTTCGAAAACTAAATTAGATCGATATAAAGTCAATGTATAAAGCCATTAGAGTCCAAAGATCACTTTCTTGATAACTTTTATAGGCATTGAATGATAAATTACTGTAGGCAAGGTGATTGAATATTTGTCCAATGTACTACCAGGTTATAGGTCCATGCTACCTATTGGCCATGCCTCAGTAATGTAAACCAACTATCAATTTACTTTCAACCTATGTAAATTCACGAAAGTTTATATTTGCGAATAAGTAATTCCCAAATATGTATTGAATGGAAATTTTAACAAATTTTCATTCTGCGAACTTGTTTGAAACTAAAATTGACTTCAAATTCTATGTGGTGCAGTTGCAATGGAGGCACTAATTATACTGCTGGTCGGTGTTTTTTCTTCGGGTACTCTCCAGCTCGCTTTCCTCCACCTTATAAACCTGGCATATATTGTTAAATGACTCTAGCTATTAATAGGATGTTAAACTAAACAGATCAAATCAAACCTCACAGTGATGAAGACCATTTGCTTTTATTAATTGTCTTGATATTAAAGCTCATGATCACAATTTGAAGATCATTTCTGCTTTAATTGATTGTCAGGATGAAACTTTGACCTCAAGAGTAAAGATCTTAAAGCTTAACTGACAAGTCCATTGTCCTGATGGTCAAAGACCCTTAGCTTTAATTGTCCTAATATAGAACCAGGCAGTGTTAAAGATCCTTAGCTTTAATTGTCCAAATATAGAACCAGACAGTATTAAAGATCCTTAGCTTTAATTGTCCTAATATAGAACCTGGCAGTGTTAAAGATCTTTAGCTTTAATTGTCCTAATATAGAACCTGGCAGTGTTAAAGATCCTTAGCTTTAATTGTCCTAATATAGAACCTGGCAGTGTTAAAGATCCTTAGCTTTAATTGTCCTAATATAGAACCTGGCAGTGTTAAAGATCCTTAGCTTTAATTGTCCTAATATAGAACCTGGCAGTGTAAAAGATATTTAGCTTTAATTGTCCTAATATAGAACCTGGCAGTGTTAAAGATCCTTAGTTTTAATTGTCCTAATATAGAACCTGGCAGTGTTAAAGATCCTTAGCTTTAATTGTCCTTATAAAGAACCTGGCAGTGTTAAAGATCTTCAGCTTTAATTGTCCTAATATAGAACCTGGCAGTTTTAAAGATCCTTAGCTTAAATTGTCCTAATAAAGAACCTGGCAGTGTTACAGATCCTTAGCTTTAATTGTCCTAATATAGAACCTGGCAGTGTTAAAGATCCTTAGCTTTTATTGTCCTAATATAGAACCTGGCAATGCTAAAGATACTAAGCTTTAATTGTCCAGAACCTGGCAGTGTTAAAGATCCTAAGCTTTAATTGTCCTTATAAAGAATCTGGCAGTGTTAAAGATCCTCAGCTTTAATTGTCCTAATATAGAACCTGGCAGTGTTAAAGATCCTTAGCTTTAATTGTCCTAATATAGAACCTGGCAGTGTTAAAGATCCTTAGCTTTAATTGTCCTAATATAGAACCTGGCAGTGTTAAAGATCCTTAGCTTTAATTGTCCTAACATAGAACCTGGTAATGTTAAAGATCCTTAGCTTTAATTGTCCTTATAAAGAACCTGGCAGTGTTAAAGATCATCAGCTTTAATTGTCCAGAACCTGGCAGTGTTAAAGATCCTAAGCTTTAATTGTCCTTATAAAGAACCTGGCAGTGTTAAAGATCCTCAGCTTTAATTGTCCTTATATAAAACCTGGCAGTGTTAAAGATCCTTAGCTTTAATTGTCCTAATAAAGAACCTGGCATTATTACAGATCCTTAGCTTTAATTGTCCTAATATAGAACCTGGCAGTGTTAAAGATCCTAAGCTTTAATTGTCCAGAACCTGGCAGTGTTAAAGATCCTAAGCTTTAATTGTCCAGAACCTGGCAATGTTAAAGATCCTTAGCTTTAATTGTCCTTATATAGAACCTGGCAGTGTTAAAGATCCTAAGCTTTAATTGTCCAGAACCTGGCAATGTTAAAGATCAGTATCTTTAATTGTCCTTATATAGAACCTTGCAATGTTAAGGATCCTCAGCTTTAATTGATTTATCCTGATGGAATGTTCAAGGTTAAAGATTCTGCTTTAGTTAATAGTATCACACCCTGATGTAGACCGTCGATTACACCATGTACATGTTCTGGTGGAACCTCGCATGGCTAAGGTCCTCTGCTGAAGACATCTTGATATAGAAGGTCACAGTTCTCACAAGGATCTTATCTGAACTTATCTTTAGTTCATTGCCGTGGTAGAACCTCACCATAAATAGCATTATAATTAGCTGTTCTCAAATAGAATTTGGCATCAGTCATTATACATTATCAGTTATAATTGTATTATGAGTACCTCTAATTCCTTGTTCCCATCCATATGTGTTAATTTAAAATGTCATTTATTCAATTTCACACCATCTTGACAAAAAATCTGAAGGTTATGTATCTCAAATTATTCACTGTTTATAAATATTATGAATTGTAATTTTGGAAAATGTCAAGCAAAGTTATTTTTATTTCAATTAGTATATATGAACAATGATTTACTAAATTGCACCTAATGAAGTTGACGAGTGTCATTTATATAGAGGTATTATTTATAGACAGATTTCTTTTATATAGAGGTATCATTTATAGACAGGTATCCTTTAGATAGAGGTGTCCTTTATAAACAGGTATTCTATATATATAGGTGTCGTTTATAGACAGATTTCTTTTATATAGAGGTATCGTTTATAGACATTTCTTTTATATAGAGGTATCGTTTATAGACAGATTTCTTTTATATAGAGGTATCGTTTATAGACAGATTTCTCTTATATAGAGGTATCCTTTATAGACAGGTATCCTTTAGATAGAGGTGTCCTTTATAAACAGGTATTCTATATATAGAGGTGTCCTTTATAGACAGATTTCTTTTATATAGAGTTGTCCTTTATAGACAGGTATTCTATATATTGAGGTATCCTTTATAATCAGGTATCTTTTATATAGAAGTATCCTTTATAATCAGGTATCTTTTATATCTATCCTTTATAATCAGATCTTTTATATCTATAGAGGTGTCCTTTAAAATCAGGTCTGATGTATTATTTGTTCATCTTTTGTGCTTTAAAACATTACTTTTGAATATGCTAGATGTCAATGTAACATCTGTGAAATTACTTAAATCTTATACAGATGCAAACTTACTTGTCATGAATTTTGAATCTACAAATATTCAGATTTGAGAAATAGTGTATTTATAAAAATATGCATATGTAATAAGGGACCCAAGATGTGCTCTATTGAAGTCAGTTATAAGTTAGACAAATCATTTTATACACTCTCAACTATCCTCATCATTCTTAAATCTGATCATGAGTTGAATAAGAGTTTACCTATAGGTTACAATGTTATTTACCTATCTTTGAAGCATGACAGTTTTTAATCTCAGGGGTGTGGTATTTTCAAGGACTAAATATATGTATTCATCTCTAAGGTGTGAGCTTTAAGTTCTTGCGTCATAGCTAGGGAAATTGACAAGAAGAATATGTAAACAAATTACCTAAATCCTAAGGACAATGAAAAATGTCATTGATAAGATAAACAAACATCTATAATCAACTTGAGATTTGCAAAATTAGATCTCTGTGAACTACTTTTAAAAATCGTCATATTTAAAAAGCAAAAACATTTACTTTTAGAATTATGATTAAATTAACAAAACATGTAAATTTTGAATTTGGCAAATTAGATATACTGTGATCTATACTGTTACAAGTTCCAATCTGATTAAAATACAGATCGTTATTATCACTACATTTGATAAGAGGATCTGACAACATTCCATTAGGGGTCACGTCCAGATGACCTTTGGAAATGTCCAATCAAATTTGGACTGCCAGAATTTTGACTGGGGACGAAATATTTTGAAAAAGCTGTCCTAATTATTCTCGTGTTCGTAGTCATCTCACCCAAAGAGCACAAATAAGCTAAACGTATACATATACTCGGATGAAATGGCGTTATCAGTTGACGTAGCAATGTGTAGAAAAAGTATATGATCTGAAGTACACGTGGTAGGAAGGTCATCCGACCATGACCCTTTATGGGATGTTCTCAGATCCTCTATTAAACGGAGTGGTTATGAGGAACTGTATTTTATCAGATTGTTACAAGTTCATTAGACAATAAATTTAGAAGAATGACACATTAATGATGAAGAAAATATAAAAAGTTTGAATTTGTCTAAATAATTAAGTCACTGAGATTTACCAAAAACTTGCTTTAAGACAAAACAACATTATCATATGATATACATCTGTATCAGTATCACTTCATGCTGAACTGGAAATTACAAAATTGGTCATTTTAAACAGCTTTTCTGAAATGGTAAAAAAGGGCTATAGACAAATAGGTAAATGTATGTTCTTGTAATCTTTACATTTTGAGAAATAAAGAATGACGATAACGATGATGATGATTTGATGATGCAACACATTAGGCTTGATGTGAATATTGCAAAATTAGGTCATGATGTGAATTGAAGTTTCAACGTACGCCATCATTGTTTTGGGTTTTGAGCAATTTTCATATAATGAGGTGAGCATTTAGTGCCATGAACATTTTTCTAATGTTGAATGAAATATAGTTTTATGTATTAATTGGATCAAAGCTAAGAGTAACCATGTTCTTATCAAGTAACATCTAAGAGATGTTAATATGTATGCTATCTAATCATGGTAACACAATACTCTTTGTGGTATCTGTGTACATGTGTGTAAACTAAACCTGGGGACTACTTGAGCTTGTCAACCCTAATAGGGTCAGAAACTAGGCCGAGTAATATTGTGAGTTCAAAATTTGGAACATTCGATTTTTTAGTGTCAATATTTAGTAAGCTTAGAATCAGAATTTGACAGCTACCGTATTTAGAATTAAAAAGCAAATTTTACAGTGTCATGATTCGAATTAAGAAATAATGATAAGAAACACATTTACAATTTCCTTTTTCTTAGATTATAAGTTCAGACTGTTGTGAAAAAATGACTGGCAAATATAAAGTATGAGTTATGCTGTCTTGACACATGACCAAAGATATGTTAACCACATTTGTATAGTGTTTTTTCTTCAGATAGTCTATATCTTTCCTCTACCTCCTATATTTTGTATGTCCTTTAATAACCCAGGCTGTTAATTTACAATAAGACATAAACAAAAAACAAACGATGCTGTCACAAAGGTTTAAAGTTTGGGGTGTCTCGATTTCAAACGTCATGTTCTGGCATGTATGGTAACTATTTGGCTACAGCTTATTTTTATTTAAGTACAAGGAAAAAAATAAGTATCATTTACCAGTATAATAAGCTTTAAAGTTAGTTAAGTATGTGAGCAAGATGCACTCCACTGAAGTCTGCAGTTTTAAGTTAGACAAATCAATTGATACACTCTCAGTGATCCCCATCATGCATTCTTAAATCTGATCATGATTTGAATAAGAGTTTACCTATAGGTTACAATGTTATTTACCTATCTTTGAAGCATGACAGTTGTTAATCTCTGGGATGTGGTATTTTCAAGGACTATAAATATATGTATTCATCTTTAAGGTGTGAGCTTTAAGTTCTCACGTCAAAGCTAGGAAAATTGACAAGAAGAATATGTAAACAAATTACTAAGTCATGCTGACCAAGCCACTATCCTAAGATACATGCCCTAAGGACAATCTAAGAATGCCATTGATAAGATACACAAACATCTATAATCAACTTGAGATTTGCAAAATTAGATATCTGTGAACTACATTTAAAAATCGTCATATTTAGAAAGCAAAAACATTTACTTTTAGAATTATGATTAAATTAACAAAACATGTAAATTTTGAATTTGGCAAAATAAGATATACTGTGATCTATACTGTTACAAGTTCATAAGTGTTACAAGTTCATAAGTGTTACAAGTTCATAAGTGTTACAAGTTCATAAGTGTTACAAGTTCATATAGTGATTGGATTTCGTTTTTATGTTAACCATGCTTGTATGGAGCAATTCCTCTAAGAATATATTCTATGGGGCGCGTTATATTTACACTCACACGACTTTTTATTAATATTTTATGCAATAAAATTGTCATTTGAAAGTGACGTAATTATTCAATAAATGTCAGTCAAAAGTGGGAGGAGCTTACTCATTTGAACAGCGAATGGTGACACTTCACGTAAGGTAGAATTATTCATCCGCGACGACAAAAAAGTTCAATATTTTAGTGTAAAATAAACATGACAAACAAAGTAAATTTCAGAGATAATTTTATTTAATCAGATCAGAACTTTAAATATATATTCAATTTTGCTAAAAGTTAATATATAGCGTAATAACAAAGAATTTGTACACGGCCACATGTATGAACTCGGTGACCGTTATTGTGCAGCGAGGCGAAGCTGACGCACGCTTACACACTTTAGTTTGCCGAAGTTGGCAAAACACCGATTTTCAAGTAGCTCAATGTGTTTGAGATGTCGTCTGACTTGATGGTATTACATCCTTGGGAGCCATGTGATTATATAATCTACGCTTAGATCCATATCGCCATCGATAGATGAAACAAATTCACTTGTGTTCGATGGATACAATGTATTTGGGGTGACGCGGAACTGTCAACACGTGGATTATTAGCGGTGCATGTTTTTTTTATAATACACATGATTAAATACTCAAAGAACAAAGACAAGAGGATATGTTTATAACTGACCTCTATCAGAGGGTCTCACACCCGTCCACCCCAAAGGCTCGATCGTAGGATGAACATAGGCACAGAGGTAATGTTTACATTTGACATCCATCATTTTTAACAAAAATGAAAGCACGTCACCCCGGTCGGGATATTTTTCCGTTTCTTTATTATACAATTGTAAATTTAAAAATTGTTTGAATCATATATAAATATAAAACATGTATATATTGTTTACATTTTTCCAAAATTCTATGAAAAACAACAATATACACGTAATGTTGCGTCAAAATGTAAACAAAGCCATGTGTTTCTTTTTTTAAAAAAGTAGCCCCTTTTACGTTGCACAGAACATTTCCTTACGCAAGTTCAAAGTTCAATGTTACCATGCAGTTATGGTAAACAAAATCGGCTAGTATTAGCGTATGGTGACCAAGCATAGCAAGTGTAAATATAAGACAATAAATTTAGAAGAATGACACATTAATGATGAAGAAAATATAAAAAGTTTGAATTTGGCTAAATAGTTAAGTCGCTGAGATTTACTCTACCAAAAACTTGCTTTAGGACAAAACAACATTATCATATGGTATACATCTGTATCAGTACCACTTCATGCAGAACTGGATATTACAAAATTGGTCATTTTAAACAGCTTTTCTGAAATGGTAAAAAGGGGCTATAGACAAATAGGTAAATGTATGTTCTTGTACTCTTTACATTTTGAGAAATAAAGAATGACGATAACGATGATGATGATTTGATGATGCAACACATTTGATGTGAATATTGCAAAATTAGGTCATGATGTGAATTGAAGTTATAAAGTACGCCATCATAGTTTTGGGTTTTGAGCAATTTTCATATAATGAGGTGAACATTTAGTGCCATGAACATTTTTCTAATGTTGAATGAAATATAGTTTTATGTATTAATTGGATCAAAGCTAAGAGTAATCATGTTCTTATCAAGTAACATCTAAGAGATGTTAATATGTATGCTATCTAATCATGGCAACACAATACTCTTTGTGGTATCTGTGTATGTGTGTGTAAACTAAACCTGGGGACTACTTGGGCTTGTCAACCCTAATAGGGTCAGAAACTAGGCCGAGTCATATTGTTGTGAGTTCAGAAATGGAATGTCAAGATTTTATAAACTTTGAATTAGAATTTGACAGTTACAATATTTAGAATTAAGAAAGCAAATTTTAAGTGCCATTATTTGAATAAGAAATAATGATAAGAAACACATTTACAGTTTTACTGTTCTTTGATTATAAGTTCAGACAGTTGTGAAAAATTAAAAATTGACTGGCAAATAAAAAGTATGAGTTATGCTGTCTTGACACATGACCAAAGATATGTTAACTACATGTGTATAGTGGTTTTTTCTTCAAATACTATACAGTGTATATCTTTCCTCTTTCTCCTTAACTTGTCCTTTAATAACCCAGGCTGTTAATTTATAATAATACATAAACCAAAATCAAACGAATGCTGTCAAAGGTTTAAATTTTGGGGTGTCTCGATTTCAAATGTCATGTTCTGGCATGTATGGAATCGTTTTGGCTATAGCTTATTTTTAATTAAGTACAAGGAAAAAATAACATATTATTTACCAGTATAATAAGCTTAAATTTAGGTATATAAGCATGTACTTGTATACTTCTATTTATTCCATATTTGACCCAATAAGCGACCAGGGCGTTTAAAAAAATTGAAAAAAAAAATTTGAAACAGTGTTTTTATAATAAGACTAAATATTTGGAAACCTGTACATGTACAGTTATGGTCTTTATTTATGCCCATGCAATTGAAATTGAGGCCTCAAGAGGGGGAGCGGCACTTAAAGGGACATGGGCGCTTATTTGGTCAAATACAGTACATTGACAACAGATTGCAGCTCAACCAGTCACTCAAGTCTGAATTAAATTTATATGCTTGCCTACTATATGCTCTTTTATAACAAAATTTTGTTCAAAATACAGAAAATCAAAAAATGATATTAAATTGTTTAAAGTTTAACTCTAGTATTACTAATTTTTCTGTGGTAAAAACTCCATAATTATATATGCCTACTGACAATGTGAGTTTGCATTTCCACACAAAGCTTTAAATACATAATTACATAGGAACTGGGTCAGTTACAGCCAGGGCTACTAACTATGTATAATAGCCATGTATCTGAATATAAGAGAGACCTACTTGCTGGGTAAAACTGTCAGAATTGCCTATAAAAAGAATAACAGACCAAAAAAACCATAATACATGTACCCTTTAAAAACTATATAGAGCTTATGAACAAATAATAATAAGGTTAAGATCTTAACCTAAGATAAAAAGACAACTTTCTTTTCAATAGATAGTGGTAGTATTTCCCAATGACAGTCTGTATGGGTGTGTGTATTTAGCTCGGGTATTGTGGGTAGAAGGACTAGAAGCCCCGGGCCTACTGTGACGTGAGAGAACTAGATTGTAGTTTAAGTCAATATTAAGATAAAGGATAGGTGAGCCGCCACGTTTTCAGTGATCGCTGTACTGTCAGACACGCTTGACTGCCTACTGCATGCCACATCACCAGGTTTCCATTCTATATATATATAAATAATAATTCACGTAGATATAAAAAGCAAGCTCTTCTGCTCTCACCACCTCACAGTCATGTCGACTACCACTCAACCACTCTCTTCAGTACAGATGAAGGATATAAAGAAAACTTCACAGGTATGTACGGTTTACGATAAAATCATCCAGAGATACAATATAAGTTTAAGTATATTCTTATCATAGTAATCTTCTCAGGTATGTGTTTGTGATAGTAAAAATAATAGAAAACATGGAAGTCTACACTATTTATATAGTACATCTCTATGTATAGCTAGCAGTAGAACAGTTTCTCAGGTAAAACCTATAGAAAACATGTGTTAACATAGTAAATATTGGTTGTGAGGTGTGTCTAATTAATTAATGATGAAGGAGAGAATATCTTTACACTAATTTAAGGTTTAATCAATAATGTGAGTATTTACGCTGGTACAATTTGTAATTAAATGATATATATATACATCTGTAGAACACTACATATACTATTGGAGTAGACGGGGTCAAGACCAGGTGGCTTATTTCTCGTTAAAAGCCTGTAGGAACCCCAACCATCTCGGGCAGCTATTAAAGATTTACAGACACCTATTCAAAACACACTGAGAACCCTGTAGATATGGTTATGTAGTAGCAAAATGGCAGGTTTTGGAATAGATAGCTGGAGAGAAAGAAAGCAGAAGGTAGAAATAATTTGACACTATACTGTACATATACTGTACATATACCTTTAATAGAGGGAGGACCGAGGATGATTTGGAATATATCTTGTGAGAAAGAGGGAATTTGTAGAAATAATTTGACAGTACCCGATATACTACTGTACATACATAAGGAGAAGACCGTGGATAAGCTTTTGACAATTACATACATTTTACTGTAAATAAATGTACTACTGTCATAGGTGTAACCGCAGAAGCATGAGGTTGTTTACCTTTCAGAAGCAATATTAAATTAATGCTACAGTGATTTCCTTGAGTACAGGGTGGAGTTAAGTTCATATAGCGTAACATAGCTGTAGTGTGGATACTTGAGTTTAAAAAACCGGTTGTTTTACTTAAAACTTGTGTGCAATGTTGAGTTTATAATCTTGTCTGGGAAGGCTGTGATAGCACACTGCTTGGCACTCCACACACCATTCAACATTAAAACAGGATATATAGCCTTAATTTGCCAAAGTCTACACTGTACTGAGGTTCTGAGAGGTAGTCAGGGTTATGTACTCTGGTATACATGTATTTCACTTCTGCTTTATTTCGCAGAACAAAACTGAGCTTTACCTGGTACATTAAAACTATTGAATTTTTGTTATAACATTCAATCTAAGGGTAGGTCATGAAGCAGTTTGGTTTTCAATTAGTTTAAAAATGTTATAAATTAATTGATCATGAAGATGTGGAATACGACTTCAGATTGATTTATTTAGCAATGTGATCGAAACTGTGGGATCATTAATTAGTATAGTGATAAAGATTATTACTGGTATGATATATATTTCACAAAACAAAGGCAAGTCGGATATTAAAACTCTTACTTATACATTTTGAAAATAATCGTATATCGATCCTTTTTCAGTTAATCATCTTATCTTTGTAAAACGTTTATGTGTATAAAACGGGTAGGCACATGATATAAAAAATATGCTACAACCCATATATCTCAAAGTAAGGTTAAAAGTTAATAGATGTAAACAAACAGAGAATCTCTATAGACAAGTGGTTTTATACATAGGTCAGGCTGTTAAAATGACTATTCTTCTATTCTTTTGTCTTATCTTTCTTCATTTCAACAAATTTTAATGACATGTTGCAGTCAAAAGGATTGAATAACAGGCAAAGCCTATATGAATTCTTCCCTTGTTAAAATGACTAATTGTAACCCTAAAAATTAAAGTCACTGGATGACCTGTATTTCATATAAAGAGGGTTGATATACACTGTATGACACAGGTTTATCTCATATTCATCCCTGAAATTCAGTAATGGACTGGTCTAATCTTTGATTTAGAAGAGCCTAAATGTGTCTTCAGGGGTGAATTTATTGTCCATCACCAGAAGGTTAACATATATTGCAGATTTTAAAACATATGTATCAGCAGAATTTACACATATGCATCTACATGATGTACAAACTATAAATCATCTCGAGTGAACATGTTTATAAACGTAACTACTTGAGACAATGATAAATGTTGCTACAAAATTTACAGTAGCTGGTTTTGCCTTTTTGGCAATTCATTAATAAATAAGGTTGTTAAAGGTGTGACTGGTTAATGTTATCACCTTATCCATGTATTATTCAACCCTATGTGATTATATATCATCAGATATTGACCTCCGGGCCGTGGTGGCTGATCATGAGTGGGTAAGATATACTGATATATTACCACAAGCTCTCTACCTTTTGGTCGTGGGTTTGAATCCCATGTGGGGCAGTTGCTAGGTACCAACTGCTGGTCGATGGTTTTTCTCTGGGTACTCTGATTTTTCTCCACCATCAAACCTGGCAGGTCTTAACATGACCCTGGCTGTTGTCGGATGTAAAACTAAACAAACCAAATATAAATCACCGATCTACATATTCTAATTCTGCAGCTGTATAACATGAATTTTTGTAACCATACATATCAATGTACCGGGAAATTGCAAAAAAATCTTCACAGAAATAACTGGCCATACATGTACAGTATACAGTACATGACCAGCAGTCTTGTACTGTACAGTAAACAGACACACAGATCAATTACTTGGATCTATTTGACAAACTTTTCATGAATAAAGTACTTAATTTATAGGAGGTCTGTTTCTGTGGCTTCTCTTTTAATTTGTTTTCTTGAAGTGAACACAAATGATGTTTGACGACGTTACATGAAAACAGCTGTCGCTGTACAGTGGTGATGTACAGAAATCAATGTGTAGAGGCTATAAATGTGGACTTACCCTAGCAATGCTGGACAGGAGGCGTTCAGGCAGAAATACCTTAAATCTTATTAATGAATATATGCATTGGTTTGCTCTGCAAAAACTTTGGATCCGTAAAAGTTTTGCTGCGACCAAGATAATGTTGTCATCCTGAAAATCAATACCCTATTTACATATACCATATATATAAACATGTCCGGATGACAAGGCTGAGAGAAAATTTTTTGGTTATCTAGGGCAATTATGCCTGTGATATTAGAAGAGCAAAAAAAAAACAAACAAAAAAAATATCATTTGCTCCGTCCTAAAATGACGTTGGCTGTTAATAGGACTTTTAACGTATTAGATTAAAGCTGAATCGGCTAACAAACACTGTGATACGTTCAAAATATTCTGTTAGCATTTCTGTTTCTCTGAATTCTGGAATTGGCTTACTATATAATACAGATTCAGTGAAAAAGAGCAAGTTCTATAGCTAAGAAAAGCATATTTTCAGAAGATTTAAAAAAAAAATAAAAATAACGTGGTATGATTATGCATCTGACTGTTAAATGTTGGTGAGAAAACGTAAACATATACCTCCTAGTTCAAGGTTTTATAATAAGTTGACATTTACAACATATATAATAGTCCTAATCTGAATGTCTAGGTGATATTTAATTTCTGTGATAAATTGTCATTGCAGGCGGTACAGCGGGCGACCAACGTCGTATTCCAGCCTAATCATGTCTCCCGAGACAAGCGTGGGAAAGTCCTGGGAGCCAAGGGCGGGTTCCGAGGCTGTACCATTTGGCTGACCGGCCTGTCTGGTGCCGGTAAGACCACTATCTCCTTTGCTTTAGAAGAGTACCTTGTTAGTCAGGGGATCCCAGCCTATAGTTTGGACGGTGACAATATCCGTACCGGACTCAACAAAAATCTTGGCTTCACTCCTGAGGATCGTGAAGAAAACATCCGCCGTATTTCTGAGGTTGCCAAGCTGTTTGCTGATGGCGGGATCGTCTGTATCACCGCCTTTATCAGCCCTTATGAAAAGGTAAGATTGCACTTCACCATTAGATTGTGCTTTGCTTTATGATGTCAAAAAATAAAAATTCAACATCAGTATAATAAGGCTAAATGAGTTTATTTTTTTGATAAGTGTTAATGGACAAACTTGTAAAAATTTACAAGGAAATCTTGTATTTATATAACTATAGGCGAAAATTTGAAAGAGAGAAAAGTAACTACCGGTAGATAGAAATCTGAAGAAAAATATCTTGACTGTTGTAAGCGAACTTGTTTTAAAATACTGGCCAGGTTTAATAAACTTTTGAGATATATTTTTATTCCTATACTATTTTGTGCTATATAGGACCGAGCTAAAGCAAAGGAGCTCCACGAGGCTAACGGCCTGAAGTTTGTGGAATGCTTTGTGGACACGCCCATAGAGATATGTGAACAGAGAGATGTTAAGGGGCTGTACAAGAAGGCCAGGGCTGGTCAGATCAAAGGTTTGTAGTGTTACAATTCTCTCTTCATGTGTATTACAGAGTTACCTGCCCTTGCAAGTATGTAGGTATTGATTGTTCCCATTTTATTGACAAAACTTTTAAATACCAATAAGATTAAATAGCAGGCAAGGCATATCTTAGTCCTCTCCTTGTGTAACAGATGGTACAAACAAACAGATATGAAACATATGTGTGTAGATACTAAGTTTGATGAAAGAGAAAGGAGGGGAGGTAACTCTATGATGTTTGGTTTGGTTAAAGCATACTATAATTTATAGACAGGGTTAGTTAAGAAAATATCAGGTTAAGGAGCTGGAGGAAAGCCAGAGTACCTGGAGAAAAAACACTGATTAGTGGTCAGTATGAACCTGGCAACTGCCCCATATGGGGTTCAAACTCACAAGTGTGGAGGACTTGTGGTAATATGTCTAAACCGCTCGAGCTCGACCTCTGCGGCTGAATATTATTACTCTGATGAAGAAGATTAAATACATTAATTATAGTTATAGTAATGCCAAACTTATCAGAGAAAAAAAATAGCAAGTGTGATGTAACAATACCTATACCCTCTAAAACAGATCATTCCGTAATATGTAAAGATTAAATAGAAAAGGATGTGTGATTTCATGTCATTGTAAAAACATGTACCCCTGTAGATAATCATAAGACCAGTGTTTCTGTATATTGTCTCTTTTTTCATTACTTAATTTTACAGTTGCATTCCTTTATTTAGACATCAGAAAAAGCTCTAGTCATATATACCAATAAAATAGATTTTCAACCGTTAGTTACACTTGATATTAAGCTTATATATGTATATAATCATTCCCGTGTCAATAGATACAGCATATATTCATATAACAAACAAAAAATTAATGAAATCAAAATATGGTTGACATATGAAGTATTCCTGTATAATCATGTAAAATCATCATACCTGTAAGTACAAATATATATAAGGTTGGTTGGATGGGCCTTATGTCCCAGAGTTATATATTAGGTGAACTCTCTAACATACAGTAATGAACAGAACTTTGTTACAGGCTTCACTGGTGTTGATGCCAAGTATGAACGTCCTCCTAATCCTGATGTACGTGTGGAGGCTGGAACTGATACCATCGACGAGTGTGTGCAGCGTATTGTACAGCACTTACTTGAATTGGTGAGTTACCTCCCCTTCTCCTAAATATTACATGTAAACTATATACAGCTTCATCAACAGTGATATAATATATAGTAACTGGAACTTGGAATAACCTTCCCTTCCCCAGACATTGAACTGTGTCTATACAGTGATATACAATGAGCGAGTTCGATCAATGACTATGGCCATGCTGTTCTATTTATTGAGATTAAACATGCGTATAAGCCACAACCAATCACTGCCATGTTTTCAAAAAATGACGCATGCGCAAAAGAAGTTTAGTTATTGTTGAACGACTAAAGGAAATCGGTGGTTGAGCTCTAGTCGATAAGACATGCGCATTACAATTTATTGTTTCTGTGCACATGTGCACAACATGAAACTAAAGTAAGTTCGATCACACTTTAGTTTCACTACGGTGACTATAGCTTGTGATTGAACTCGCTCAATGTAATAGTAACTGGAATCAAAGAGTTACCTCCCATTACCCTAACTGTTAAATAACTAAAACTTTTGAGTAACCTCCCCTTCCATGAACTGTTAATATAGGGCCTTTTTCGTTTATTCGGAACAACCGGTTCGACCATTGGTAAAAGTCATTATTTCAAGTATAAATCCAGATGGACCTGCAGTTTTTGATACAGGCCTGTGAGGGCTTGATAACAGTGCAAAATCACCAGGTTCATCTTTAATTAATAAACAAACAACTTGGTCCAACCAGTCAAACCATATAATCGAAACGGCCTAGACATAGATGATATACAATGTAATGGTAACTGGAACTAAAGAGAGTTACCTCCCCTCCCCCAAACTGTCGTACTGTATACAGCTTATAGTAAAGTCTTTTGATGAATCATTTTTATGTCCTTCTTGAAATGGAATGGGACTTAAAGTGTATTGTATGATGTTTCATTTTGTCCTATATGGAGTCGGGGCATTTATTTTTCACTTGAACATAAAATCAGCCACAGCAGTAATATATCTTATATGATGTTAACAGGAAGTCGTACCATCCTCTGCTGTCAACACTGTACATGAGCTGTTTGTACCTGAGAACCAGGTTGAGAAAGTACGAGCTGAGGCAGAGAACCTGCCATCACTGGAAATCACCAAGGTAGGATTTAGGCTAAATGGTGTTAGTTATTATATAAAAAACTTAACATGAAGGACAGTTAATAAATTTCATGGTTTATTCTACAAACTTGCCTAAATATACCAAGTAGTCTAAAGTCTAAGTTGTATGAAAAATAATTGCTAAAGGAATGCATTATGCAATTTTTTTAATGATTATTTTAGTTCAAAATGTTAGAAATATGAAATTGAATTTCAAAAATTTCTGTATAATTAAAGAAAGAACAATTATTTAAATAATATTAAAAAAAATAATGCATAAGAATGTTTTTGTTGTTTGAAATGATATAATGAGAGAATAGAAGAGTAAATGTAGCACTTGTTTGAACAGCTTGACAAGCAGTGGACTCAGGTGTTGGCCGAGGGATGGGCATCTCCTCTGAAAGGATTCATGAGGGAACGAGAATATCTCCAGTGTCAACATTTCGGCTGTTTGTTGGACGGTAAGATTATAAGGAATTTTTTAATAGGCTGTTAATTCTATTAAAAAAGGCATTTTGATCAAATTGAAATAAAGGCAAGGTTGCAATTGTGTAAGGAGTAAGAGTTGTCACCCTTTAACCAGAAGCATGCATGAAGCCACTAAAAAAATAAATAAGTAGAAATTTATTTCTGGATATTGCCATGTAAATATGACTATCGCCTCATTATGTAACTTTTTTTCTTTTTGTGGAGAGAGAGAGTCTGGATATTATTTGGTAAAGATATCAAAAATGATTTGACTATTTTTGATGTTCAGGTGGAGTATCAAATCAGTCCATTCCGGTGGTACTGCCCGTCCAGACTGGAGACAAGGAGAGACTTTGTGGATGTGATGCCATGACTCTACGCTATGAGAACAAGTGTATTGCTGTGTTGAGGAACCCGGAGTTCTTCCCTCACAACAAGGAGGAGAGATGCTGCCGCCAGTTTGGTACCAGTAATAATGGACATCCTTATGTCAAGGTACAGCAAGACCTCTCTATATACTGTTATCCTACTTCATGTGCGATTTACTTTCACGAATTTCACAATAAAAGTAATTTTGCGAAATGTAATATAATTTTGCATATATGAGAATAAGACCAGCTTCCTAAGGCTATATTTTCAGCATCCTAAATGGCCAATTTCAGCGCAATTTGACCTCTGTATAAAGACCACTTGGTTTTAACGACAACTTTTTCTTTTCCTTTCTGTGGTCTTTATTGACAAAATGGACATAATAGTGCCAATGTTATGTTGAAAATGTTTCTGCCAAAAGTTTGGCTAGTAATACCCAGCCTGTGTTGAATTGTAGATGATCTACGAGAGTGGAGACTGGCTCGTGGGTGGAGAACTGGAGGTTATAGAGCGGATATACTGGGAGGATGGACTGGATCAGTATCGACTCACACCCATGGAGCTACGGGCCAGGTTCAGGCAGCTAAAGGTGTGTACAGGCTAAAAGGTGTTGTTTCCATAGGGCATTATCATTCATGAACATTGTCATGTACATCTGGCATTGATCAAAGTTTTCTCATATTCAAATGGTCACAAAATGGTAAAGTCATAATATTAATATAAATAGTTACTTGAATTAGGTGCAACAATATTTTAAAAATTTGAAAAAAAAGAATGGCCTTAATCTATTCTCCATATTATAGGAGTCATATTTGTTAAATCTTTTAAAGAACCTAACCCTATTCCAAGATGTTACTTTATCCATTGTATTTTACAGGCAGATGCAGTGTTTGCTTTCCAACTACGTAATCCTATACACAATGGTCATGCCCTGCTAATGGCGGACACCAAAAAGAAGCTTCTAGAGAAAGGCTATAGAAAACCTGTGTTACTCCTGCATCCACTAGGTATGTATCTGTTTACATGTCGTGCTTAGAGCTCCTTGAGGAACATGTATGTAGGAGAGAAACTTCTAGAAGAACTTGTATGTTAATGTTTATATTGGAGGGGATTTTCTTGATAACATATACATATGAAGAAACTCTCAAGACTCATGTTAACTTTTATGTTTGTGAGAACTCTAGTGTAACTTGTATGTAGAAGGGAGCCTTCATGTTAACTTATATGTAGAAGGGAGCCTTCATGTTAACTTGTATGTAGAAGGGAACTCTCATCTTAACTTGTATGTAGAAGGGAACTCTCATCTTAACTTGTATGTAGAAGGGAACTCTCATGCTGAATTGTATGTAGGAGGATCTCCCTTATTACAGTATGTACTTTGTATGTTAAATGGGAAAATGTTCACCTGTAAAACTTATATACATGTTTATAGAAGGTGAATTTCCCTTGTTAACTTTCAAATTATCAATGGGTACAAAAGTTTCAATGATTTCTCAATTCAGTTTGTGTATTTTCTAGGTGGATGGACAAAAGATGATGATGTACCACTGCCAACAAGAATGAAACAGCACCAAGCTATATTAGAAGACAAAGTTCTTGATCCAGACAGCACTGTACTCGCAATATTCCCATCACCCATGATGTATGCAGGCCCAACAGAGGTAATGGTTTTATACTTCTCTCTTTAAAATCTACATATTGGTAATCTTAAGATATTCCTGGTTCTAAAAACTAACACAGTTAAACTATACCTATCATAAATTCTTAAGCTTGAATTTTATATCTGTTCCTTAGAGTAAAATATCAAAGAGTGTATAAGAATCATTTTCAAGGTTTGTCTCTGAGGGCCATTCAAAAATCTGACTTATCACTGGACATAAAAATCACCACCCCTTACCATATATTGAAAGCCAGAATGCTCCTCTCTACTCTTATGCATTGTAACTGCTGCCTCCTGTCCTCTTACTCCTTATATATCCTCTGCCTCCTGTCCTCTTACTCCTTATATATCCTCTGCCTCCTGTCCTCTTACTCCTTATATATCCTCTGCCTCCTGTCCTCTTACTCCTTATATATCCTCTGCCTCCTGTCCTCTAACTCCTTATATATCCTCTGCCTCCTGTCCTCTTACTCCTTATATATCCTCTGCCTCCTGTCCTCTTACTCCTTATATATCCTCTGCCTCCTGTCCTCTTACTCCTTATATATCCTCTGCCTCCTGTCCTCTTAACTCCTTATATATCCTCTGCCTCCTGTCCTCTTACTCCTTATATATCCTCTGCCTCCTGTCCTCTAACTCCTTATATATCCTCTGCCTCCTGTCCTCTTACTCCTTATATATCCTCTGCCTCCTGTCCTCTAACTCCTTATATATCCTCTGCCTCCTGTCCTCTAACTCCTTATATATCCTCTGCCTCCTGTCCTCTAACTCCTTATATATCCTCTGCCTCCTGTCCTCTAACTCCTTATATATCCTCTGCCTCCTGTCCTCTTACTCCTTATATATCCTCTGCCTCCTGTCCTCTTACTCCTTATATATCCTCTGCCTCCTGTCCTCTTACTCCTTATATATCCTCTGCCTCCTGTCCTCTTACTCCTTATATATCCTCTGCCTCCTGTCCTCTTACTCCTTATATATCCTCTGCCTCCTGTCCTCTTACTCCTTATATATCCTCTGCCTCCTGTCCTCTTACTCCTTATATATCCTCTGCCTCCTGTCCTCTTACTCCTTATATATCCTCTGCCTCCTGTCCTCTTACTCCTTATATATCCTCTGCCTCCTGTCCTCTTACTCCTTATATATCCTCTGCCTCCTGTCCTCTTACTCCTTATATATCCTCTGCCTCCTGTCCTCTTACTCCTTATATATCCTCTGCCTCCTGTCCTCTTACTCCTTATATATCCTCTGCCTCCTGTCCTCTTACTCCTTATATATCCTCTGCCTCCTGTCCTCTTACTCCTTATATATCCTCTGCCTCCTGTCCTCTTACTCCTTATATATCCTCTGCCTCCTGTCCTCTAACTCCTTATATATCCTCTGCCTCCTGTCCTCTTACTCCTTATATATCCTCTGCCTCCTGTCCTCTTACTCCTTATATATCCTCTGCCTCCTGTCCTCTTACTCCTTATATATCCTCTGCCTCCTGTCCTCTTACTCCTTATATATCCTCTGCCTCCTGTCCTCTTACTCCTTATATATCCTCTGCCTCCTGTCCTCTTACTCCTTATATATCCTCTGCCTCCTGTCCTCTTAACTCCTTATATATCCTCTGCTCCTGTCCTCTTACTCCTTATATATCCTCTGCCTCCTGTCCTCTAACTCCTTATATATCCTCTGCCTCCTGTCCTCTTACTCCTTATATATCCTCTGCCTCCTGTCCTCTTACTCCTTATATATCCTCTGCCTCCTGTCCTCTATATCCTCTGCTCCTCTCTACTCTTATGCATTGTAACTGCTGCCTCCTGTCCTCTTACTCCTTATATATCCTCTGCCTCCTGTCCTCTAACTCCTTATATATCCTCTGCCTCCTGTCCTCTTACTCCTTATATATCCTCTGCCTCCTGTCCTCTAACTCCTTATATATCCTCTGCCTCCTGTCCTCTTACTCCTTATATATCCTCTGCCTCCTGTCCTCTAACTCCTTATATATCCTCTGCCTCCTGTTGACTGCCCCTTTCTCCTTGTCCTCTGTCCCCTACCAACTGCTTGTTTCCACTGTCTGTTGCAAACATCCCATTCTCTTGAATACTATCCCCTTGTCTTCTACCAAACAGCCCAGCCCACTGCAGCATCTTGTTTTTTTTTTTGTCCCATGCCTTTGCCCCATGCCGATTGCCCTCTTTTCAATACAAAAGACCTACTGTCCTTTGTCTTTTGCATACAATTCCCTTGCTTACAGCCCCCTTGTAAGTTACTGTCTCTTGAATACTATCCTCTTGCCTTCTTCCCGACCGTCCAACCCACTGCAGCATCTTGCATTTTGTCCCATGCCTTTGCCACATGCTTTGACCCCATTTTCAATACCAAAAGTATAATATCATTTGCCTTTCTTGCTTACTGTCTCTTTTTAAAATGTAAATTTGCATTTGCATCTCTCTTACTTAGTTTCTTGTAAATTTTTCTCTTTTCTACTACCCCCTTCTCTATTGCCCCCTTGAATGCTGTCCCCTAGAATACTATCCCCTTACCTACTGTCCCCTTGACTGCTTCCCCTTGAATCTGTCCCTTTACCTACCGCCCCCTTGCCTATATACTACCCTTTCCATACTGGCCTATTGAGTACTGCCTACTCCCTGACTAACTATCCTTTGACCATAACTTTGGATCACCTTTGACCCTTATTGTATGACAAAACCAATCAAGACCTAGAGTTTCAGACATGCTTTCATTAAGATTAGGGTTTACCAAGAACACTTGCTTTAAAGCATTATAGGCCCAATCAATACGACCAGGAGGATGAGAGTTAAGGCTAATTGTACACTGTCTCATCAGGTAGCGCTGTAGACAGAGACCTGTCTCCTGTAGATCGGTGGGGAGGAATATTTCTCTAGTGAAGAGCAAGGCCATACCAACAATTACCGGGGAAAAAACAGCAAGATGAATATCACACCTTCACAAAACCAACATTTAAATGGATTAGAACTGATGGAATAATGCAAGGGTTGAAACTTTGTGTTGAGCAAGAGGTGCAATAAGGGGAATTTCTGTTAGAATTAAATTATAGGATAGTATATGGATTGGAAATGCCTTGTTTAATTTTAATATAGGGAAAACAGTGAAGTTTAGTATTGGACATGAGGTACAATTAGGGGATTTTCCATTAGAATTTAATTATAGGACCGTATATTGATGAGAAATGCCTTGTTTAATTTTAGTATTGAGAAAACAGTGAAGTTTAGTATTGGACATGAGGTACAATAAGGGGATTTTCCATTAGAATTTAATTATAGGACCATATATTGATGAGAAATGCCATGATTGATTTTAGTAAATGACAATTGGTGAAGTTTAGTATTGGACATGAGGTACAATAAAGGGAAATATCAATTGGAATTAAATCAAAGACAATAAATATGTACAAATAGGATCAGCATACACTATTTCAATGCTGCTTCATTCATCTTCGTCCGCCTCCCGGCATACGTAAACTTTTCACATTTTGAACCTCATCTCAAAGGTTACAGTAAGGGGAAATGTTTATTGGAATTAAAGTATAGGACAATTTATACAAATGGGAAATGTCTCAGTGACGTTTATTAAAAAAATAAGGGGGTACACAGTAAGGGGAAATGTCTGAAGGAACTTTAACATTGGACAAAAGAGAACACTGAGGACACGTGCAATAGAAGTTTAGGATAGGATAAGTAAAGGAAAATTGAAGCTTAGGACAGGAGGTACAAGTAAGGGGAAATTTTAGAGGAAACATTTTAGTTTAGGACAGGATGTGTAAAAAGGAAATCCTCAAGGAAGTTGGTTTAGGACAAATGGCTGAAGGAACTTCAAATAAAAATAGTCAAGAAGAGTGTCATATCTTATTTCTTTACAGGTGCAATGGCATGCCAAAGCTAGAATGTCTACAGGTGCAAACTTCTACATTGTTGGTCGTGATCCAGCGGGAATGCCACATCCGGACGGCAAAAGAGATCTATTTGATCATACACATGGTTCAAAGGTGAATATTTGGTGTTAGCTATGATAAGCTTAAGGTTACAACTAGTGTCTATAGCTGGGTGAATACTGATGTTTGATGTTCATACCTTGGTTACACTGGAACTGATGTTTATACCTTGGTTACACTGGAACTGATGTTTAAACCTTGGTTACACTGGAACTGATGTTTAGGCCTTGGTTACACTGGAACTGATGTTTATACCTTGGTTACACTAAAACTGATGTTTATACCTTGGTTGCACTGGAACTGGCGTTTATAGTTAGGTGAATAATGATGTTTATAGCTAAATGATACTGGAACTGATGTCTTTATATAGCTGAATGTTTACTGATCTCTGTGGCTGGATGATAAATGATGTTTACAGATAGGTCAAACTGATGTTAGTCAATAGATGCTTATTGTAGTTGATCATAATAATAGATGTTTTTGTTGCTGTTTTTTGTCCAGGTGTTGACCATGGCTCCAGGTTTAACACAGTTGGAAATCGTCCCATTCAGAGTAGCAGCATACAACACCAAGCTCAAACAGATGGCTTTCTTCGACCCGGAGAAGAAGGAAGAGTTCGATTTCATCTCAGGCACACGCATGCGCAAGATAGCAAGAGAAGGGGGCAATCCTCCGGACGGATTCATGGCACCCAAGGCTTGGACTGTCCTCAAGGACTATTACCAGTCACTCCTACAGAAATAGACACTACACTGCGGGCATATGTATCCTAGAACATTTTACTGCTTTAGAACACTTTATATTTTTGAGGGATTTGGCATTTGGAAAAAATTATTTAGTGCTTAATCTTTTTTTTTTTTTTTTTTTTTTAAATCTGTGGACCAGAAGTACAGTATTGAATTTTACTACTTATATATGACATGGAAAATGTCGGTCATCAGCGGCTGTGATTTTTACATTTCCTTATTGATTCTACAAGGTTAGGGATACTCTAGTTCTAATTTAGGGGTGTAATCATTTGGGTATATATACTGCTGTTGTAGCATTGTCTGTTGCTGGCATGACGTTCACACGCAAACTGCTGGAACCTATCGTTAGAACTTCAGATATTAGTTTGTATCAACATCATACAGCTTCAACTCTCAAATAACCGTTTTATACACAAACCATTTTTATGGACCAAAATTTTTAATGGACCAGTGTTGATTTGATGAGTATTTTTTGGAGATTAATTGCATACATTTTACCTGGAAAACATCTAGTTTACAAATGAAGTAGGCATTCTGTCTATAATTAGTTGTTTGTTATTTAAATCATACATTGTTACTGTATTTAAAAATTTTATGAAAAACTATACTTTTGTTGTCAATTTATATTTACATTGAGTGAAAAACAAGTTATATTGCTGTTTCTGTGTCCATCATATTTACATTGAATGGAAAAATGTTTTAAATCACTGTTTCAATCATTGATCAGTCAACTTCTAGTAAATCATGTGTCGATTTATGGTATTGCATGGAAATGAGAAATCAATAAATTATCACAAAGCATTTCATTTCAGCATTCTTAATAATTTACTTAATGATAGCCAGATTTATTTATTTAATGTGACACAAATTGTTCTTAAAAGTGTTCATATTGTTCTTAATGAATTGTGATAATTGTGGAGACCAAATTCAATTAAACAGACCCTTTACAATAGTTAAGAATTTAATGAGGAGTTTTATATACATGTAGCCTGTTATACAAATTATACCAAAACTTAAACAAATTAAAATCTGTAAGTTTTAGCTGAACACTGACTTATTTGTTATTTGTAAATTTTTTGTGACAAAGGGGACTAATATGGCCATTTTTCAATAACTCGGTCACCCCTGACAACACATTTAAGCTTTTCTAAATCAAAGACGGGGCCAGTCCATTATAAAACTTCAGGGGCGAAGGAGTCACATGAATTATATATATAATGCATAGATCATGTTTGTTCATCATACGTATGGATAGATATATAACAGAAAGATAGACAAAAACATCATATCTTGTTTCAATGTATCAGCAGTGCATCAGGTAGGTAATGTACAGTGGGAAGAAAGGTTATTAGACCAACACCGCCATTAACTTGAATATGGTGATATGTCAAAGCTGATACTATTCATTAGAATACAATATATGATGAAAGAGCTCATTCATGAAAATGTTGAATATGACGTTACATGTAGGACTGACACTGTCTATCAATTGAATATAGTGATTGACATTAGTTTTCACACTGTTTATCAATTGAATATGATGATGAGACGTTAGGTTTGACACTGTTTATCAATTGAATATGATGATGAGACGTTAGGTTTCACACTGTTTATCAATTGAATATGATGATGAGACGTTAGGTTTCACACTGTTTATCAATTGAATATGATGATGAGACGTTAGGTTTCACACTGTTTATCAATTGAATATGATGATGGACATTAGGTTTGACACTGTTTTATCAATTGAATTTGATGATGAGACGAACATGTAGGTTTGACACTGTTTATCAATTGAATATGATGATGAGACAGGTTTGACACTGTTTATCAATTGAATATGATGATGAGACGTTAGGTTTCACACTGTTTATCAATTGAATATGATGATGTGACGTTAGGTTAAACACTGTTTATCAATTGAATATGATGATGAGACGTTAGGTTTGACACTGTTTATCAATTGAATATGATGATGAGACGTTAGGTTAAACACTGTTTATCAATTGAATATGATGATGAGACGTAGGTTTGACACTGTTTATCAATTGAATATGATGATGAGACGTACATTTGACACTGTTTATCATTTGAATATGATGATGAGACGTACATTTGACACTGTTTATCAATTGAATATGATGATGAGACGTAGGTTTGACACTGTTTATCAATTGAATATGATGATGAGACGTTAAGTTACACACTGTTTATCAATTGAATATGATGATGAGACGTACATATGTAGGTTTCACACTGTTTATCAATTGAATATGATGATGAGACGTACATTTGACACTGTTTATCAATTGAATATGATGATGAGACGTACATTTGACACTGTTTATCAATTGAATATGATGATGAGACGTAAGTTTAACACTGTTATATCATTTGAATATGATGATGAGACATACATTTGACACTGTTCATATCATTTGAATATGATGATGAGACGTACATTTGACACTGTTTATCATTTGAATATGATGATGAGACGTTAGGTTTGACACTGTTTATCAATTGAATATGATGATGAGACGTTAGGTTTGACACTGTTTATCATTTGAATATGATGATGAGACGTAGGTTTGACACTGTTTATCATTTGAATATGATGATGAGACGTAAGTTTAACACTGTTATATCATTTGAATATGATGATGAGACGTACATTTGACACTGTTTATCATTTGAATATGATGATGAGACGTTAGGTTTGACACTGTTTATCAATTGAATATGATGATGAGACGTTAGGTTTGACACTGTTTATCAATTGAATATGATGATGAGACGTACATTTGACACTGTTTATCAATTGAATATGATGATGAGACGTAGGTTTGACACTGTTTATCATTTGAATATGATGATGAGACGTACATTTGACACTGTTTATCATTTGAATATGATGATGAGACGTACATTTGACACTGTTTATCAATTGAATATGATGATGAGACGTAAGTTTAACACTGTTATATCATTTGAATATGATGATGAGACGTACATTTGACACTGTTTATCATTTGAATATGATGATGAGACGTACATTTGACACTGTTTATCAATTGAATATGATGATGAGACGTAAGTTTAACACTGTTATATCATTTGAATATGATGATGAGACGTACATTTAACACTGTTTATCATTTGAATATGATGATGAGACGTACATTTGACACTGTTTATCAATTGAATATGATGATGAGACGTAAGTTTAACACTGTTATATCATTTGAATATGATGATGAGACGTAAGTTTAACACTGTTATATCATTTGTATATGATGATGAGACGTACATTTGACACTGTTATATCATTTGAATATGATGATAGTCTAACAGAAAGGCTATTCATAAAGTACTTGAAAACAGTTCACGATCACAGAAATGGACAAATGTACATGTATTAGAACTCTCGACAGTTTTTCTATATATTTTATTCATTGACACTTTATGAATGTCTTGTGAAAATTAGCGTCATATATTTGTTAAAGGGACAAATCAATGAGACTAATTCTGTTACATACCGATAACCACAAAGCAAAATATGGCATACATGTATTGTTCTACATTCCTTATGAAACATATAGCAAGAAATATTGACAAATTCCACGACATTGTTAAGTAATTTTATTAATACCGTTGAAATTCTAAATCGTTGATCAATACGATTAAGCAGGTACAATATTATAACATGTATGCTGTTCCCAAACCCGAGCAAAAGTCACGAACGTTAATCAAATGCAATACATATTCATGGAGTGTGTAAAATTATATTTAGACAGGAATATGCACTTAATAACGTAAACATACTACTGTAAGAGCGATTTGATTAGTTCTAGACAAAAATTTCTTTACTACACTGGCAAGGGGCAGGGTTCGGCATACAATACGTTCGGCCACAATGTGCAATGGCGGACAGCAAGCGAGATTGAACATTTCACATATATTTCACTACAGTGGACTTTTCTGGCACATCATAATAAAACCAACTAATCTAATTTCCATTAGAACTGATTTGTTTCTGATATGTATGCAAATTTAAATGTACTCTTAAACTGCATTGTCCCTTTAAGAGTTTAAATCTGCTATTTAGGAAAAAGACAACGCAAAAAATATGTTTAAATATTGTCAAATGAAGTCATTCTCGATATACTGAATTTTCAATAGAATCTATTTGAAAACGAAGCTCTAGAAATAAATGAAAATATATCCAAATGATTGAAATATATAGCCAAAATATTGAGCGTTTGCTTTGTACGTAGTTTCATTAATGTTCATGGAATATTTTTTTTAATATTGAAGTACTTTGTCATACTTTCCCCCCGCCATTAGAACTGTTGCGATGGCTTCTCACTTCATCGTATTGTACAGAAAAGACGGTTCAAGGAAACGTTGATTTTGGCGGCAAAACGCACGATGTTTCCGAACGGGTAGAATGCCGTTTTTAGAGGTCAACATATAACGTTTTATTCCTATTGATCTACAATTTGATGAAGCAGTGACATTTTTTCCATTCAGTGGATTAATAGAATGAGGTATAATGAGATAATATGATGCTATTGGTCTAACGCGGTTTATTAAATGGATATGGTGGTGTGGTGTTTATCGTTTGGTATGTTGTTACGCCTTACCCCGTATAATTATAACAATTAAATATGATGATAGGATGTGTGTTTGAGTGAAAATATCGCGATGATTATCGATAATTCCGCGTGTGACAGTACACAGTACAGATATTGACTGTTTGGCATTTCACGTGCGCGGTTAATGCCACTCCACCTGCCTTTTGTCAGATTACGTGTTATTGCGGTGGTAGCCATTTTATAACGTTCATCATCCAGTTTCTGGCCTCATGGTTCTTTTTCTTGTCTTTCCACAACGTGATAAGTATAAATAAGCCTCGCTCCTGGCCAAAACGTGCCACCCAACGGGTCGGCCGAAGTCAGAGCAAAGACATTTATTCTGGATTCGTGAGTCACGTGGCCTTTGTACCGATTGATTTTTTGCTTTCCTGCCCTTTGAACGATTTGGCAAGAGTTATTTTTTGTTCCTCATTCAACGACATAGTTTCGTGTAAGCTTTATTAAGATTAACAGTAGACCTCGCCAACCAGGTTAGCAATGGTTGTTTCAGGATGGGGGTATAGTTAAAGATGCATGGTTCCCTTCTCGCGTCTTTGCACGCAGTTTTCGTTTTCTGCAAAACAAATTTCATCTTTCTTGAGTTGTATAAATTATGATGTTTGCATTAGTTTAAAATTTTCAAAGTTACTTGCAGAATAAAAAAAACTCTTTAAATAACTTATGTTTCGAACTAAGCTCAAAAATTACAAAACCCAAGGAAAGTACAAAATTGAAATATGTTTGTAGAGAAAACTGAGCATTCGGAAACCCATTCTTTATGAAACATAACAAGAAATATTGACCAAATCGACGGCATTGTATTTTGATCGATACCGTTGAAAATTGAAATTCCCAATCGCTAATCGATACGATTAAGCAGGTAACATTAATGCTGTACCCATACCCGGACAGCAAGCGAGTTTGAACATTTCACATAGGGCTTTTCTGGCATTTCACAGTAAAACCAACGATTTATACCAGAACTGATTTGTTTCCGAAATATGTGCAAATTTTAATGTACTTTAAGACTGAAATGTCCCTTCAACGAAATACTAACAGAACAAATATTTCCCCTGAGATTGATCCTATGAAATGATAGTACTTAATAAGAACTTAATCAGGACTGTGTAAAATCAGATTTTTAAATATGAATAAGCAGACACAAATTCACACCCAAAATACAGTTAAATCTTTCCATCGTATTTCATAAAAATACATTTTTGCATATTCAATGAGTAACTTAGCTATTTTTTTCAGTAGAAGTAAAAGTTGATCGTAAATCCTCAAAATTCACCGAAGTTCTGAGTTTTTACCCAAAAAATGCTAGAAACGGGTGCCGAATGATTTTCTTTCGCGTGTGTTCTTTTAAATACTAAGGATAACTTTTAGAAATATAAGTTTTTAGCCTATATACCATCATCAGATGGTGAGCTATTCAAATCGCCTTTCGTCTGTGGTCCTAGAAAGAATATACGTACCCGGCCTGCTATACCTTTCGGCCGGGTACGAATTGGTCCCTATGTGTCGTAGTTGAGCACTGCCTCCGAAAATCACTCGGGCACATTTTTCTATACTTTTTTGTAGGTTTCCAATTATTTTATGCGTATACATGCATTTACATATTATTTTTGTCAAAAACAAACATAACTACCATTCTTAATATCTACCGTACCGCTCACAAGACGTCAAATTCACAATTTGTGGACTTGCCGTATAAATAACCTTCAGAAAGACCTCCATACGTATTATGTTAAAAAAATACCTCGATAAGAATTTGATGTTTTATGTGGTTCAGTTTTATTGCCTAGTAGGTGATATCAAACAAGTACGATAAAATGCCAACAAACGTTTTATTATGGTTTGCATAATCATTAATTTGCTCCATTAGCAGTAATAGGCACCGATTGTAGCTCTAAAGACGACACCATTTTCTGTCTTAAAGTCTTTTGAGCTACAATATTGCAGCTACTGTGGTCCGTGATCCGTCCATCCGCCCGCCCGTCCGTTAACGATTCTTATTACCTCTATTTCTCAGAAAGTCCTGAAGGGATCTTTTTCCAAATTTCATATGTAGGTTCCCCTAGGGCCTTAGTAGTGCATATTGCATTTTGGGACTGAACGGTCAACGAGATGGCCGACCGGCCGCCATCTTGGATTCTGATAGTAAAAGTTTGTTACCGGTATTTCTCAGAAAGTACTGAAAGGATCTTTCACAAATTTCATATGTAGGTTCCCCTAGGACCATAGTCTCGCATATTGCATTTAAGAACTGATCGGTCAACAAGATGGCCGATCGGCCGCCATCTTGGATTTTGATAGTTAAAGTTTGTTACCGCTATTTCTCAGAAAGCACAGAAGGGATTTTTCTCAAGTTTTATCTGTAGGTTCCTCTAGGGCCACAGATGTGCATATCGCATTTTAGAACTGATCGGTCCACAAGATGGCTGGCCTGCTGCCATCTTGGATTTTGAAAGTTGAAGTTTGAAAAGCAGAGAAAAAATCTGTCATATGTCAGATATAGATAATTCTTTGGTGGGCGCCAAGATCCCCCTTGGATTTTTTTGTTGAACATTACTCGTATCTTTTCTCTAAATTCTGGACGTGATTTTTTACGTCATGCTTTTATTAACGTAATGTCTTTTTTTTGCCAGAGAGAACGATGTCATTTTTGCCACAAGGCAATGACAATACTGAAAAGGATATAACTCTTTATCATGCCGAGACGGAATAGGAAGTGGGACGACTGCGATGTTATTTGATAAGGTGTGGTTTCACGCTGATATTCTATCCAGAATGCTTCATTGAGAAAGCACTATAAGAACAAGACAACGAACGAGACAAAGCCATACAGATTTATCAAGAGTTTTAATTTCTTTAGTTTTACTCCGTCGGTACTGACGGAGCGAAACTAAGGGAAGTAACTCTGATAGGTCAGAATGAACTGAGCTAAAGTTTACAAGAAGATATCCACTCACTACATAGACATGAAAGGTTTCACTTAAAAATAGACAAGACGCCGTTAAATGAAATAAACACGACAGGTCCAACCTTTATTCTCGATGTACCGAGGTTTAGCAGTGATCTCTTGTACATACAGTTGAAGAATGACTGTAGTTATTGTATATGACATACAGCCCTGTTTTGGCTAATGAATCGCAATTCCAAGTTTTATTATGTGTAGCCATCGTGTCTGTCCGATTTGCTCTGTCTACTCTGTTACAAAGGCCGACCAAAGTACTGGCTGATGACCAAATATCCATGCAAATAGCCTATAGCCTTCATTGGGTACCATTATTGACCCGACGTTCTGCAATTTATGTTTCTCGTCACAAAATGTGACATAGTCATCTCCTGTCATCAAATGTGACACACATTCGTTTTTGTAACGCACGATCTGTCATTACGTGTAACATACGTTATACCTTGTCATCATATGTGACATTCGCAACATTTCGGAGAAATGTGATCCACGACGCCATAAGTCACTATACAGATATGTGATTACAACATTTCCCATCACCAACAGTGACAAATCTCAACTTGTCTCAGCATACGTGGCGTGGCGTCATACATTTGGTCAGTACATGCGACAAATGATCTCCCCTCAGCATACGTGGTGCCATTTGTCACTCCAACCGACAAATTACATTTCCCCTCAGCACACGTAACGTGACGCCATTTTTCACCACAAATGACATTTCCCATCAGCACACGTTACATGACGCCATTTGTCACTCCAACCGTCAAATTACATTTCCCCTCAGCACACGTGACTTGACGCCAATGACATCGGCCCCTCAGCACATATGACGTGATTCTATTTGTCACTCCAATCGACAAAATACATTTCCCCTCAGCACAAGTGACGTGACGCCATTTTCACCACAAATGACATCTTCCCTCAGTACACGTTACGTGATGCCATTTGTCACTCCATATGACAAATGACATGTCCCATCAGCATACGTGACGTGACGCCATTTGTCACTCCAACCGTCAAATTACATTTCCCCTCAGCACACGTGACGTGACGCCAATTTTCACCACAAATGGCATCTTCCCTCAGCACACGTTACGTGGTGCCATTTGTCACTCCAACCGACAAAATACATTTCCCCTCAGCACACGTGACGTGACGCCATTTTTCACCACAAATGGCATCTTCCCTCAGCACACGTTACGTGGTGCCATTTGTCACTCCAACCGACAAATTACATTTCCCCTCAGTGCACATAACGTGACGCCATTTTTCACCACAAATTGCATCTTCCCTCAGCACACGTTACGTGGTGCCATTTGTCACTCCAACCGACAAATTACATTTCCCCTCAGCACAAGTGACGTGACGCCATTTTTCACCACAAATTGCATCTTCCCTCAGCACACGTTACGTGGTGCCATTTGTCACTCCAACCGACAAATTACATTTCCTCTCAGCACACGTGACTTGACGCCAATGACATCGGCCCATCAGCACATATGACGTGGTGCTATTTGTCACTCCAACCGACAAAATACATTTCCCCTCAGCACAAGTGACGTGACGCCATTTTCACCAAAAATGACATCTTCCCTCAACACACGTTACGTGATGCCATTTGTCACTCCATATGACAAATGACATGTCCCATCAGCATACGTGACGTGACGCCATTTGTCACTCCAACCGTCAAATTACCTTTCCTCTCAGCACACGTGACGTGACGCCAATTTTCACCACAAATGGCATCTTCCCTCAGCACAAGTTACGTGGTGCAATTTGTCACTCCAACCGACAAAATACATTTTCCCTTAGCACACGTGACGTGATGCTATTTTTCAACACAAATGGCATCTTCCCTCAGCACACGTTACGTGACGCCATTTGTCACTTCAACGTTCAAATTACATTTCCCCTCAGCACACGTGACTTGACGCCAATGACATCGGCCCCTCAGCACATATGATGTGGTGCTATTTGTCACTCCGTGCGACAAATGATACCCCTTGACACACGTGACGTGACGCCATTTTTCACCACATATGCCATTCATCCCAGCACACGTGACGTGGTGTCATTTGCCACTCCATGTGACAAATAATATCTCCCCTCAGTACACGTGATGTCACGCTATTTGTCACTCTATGCGACAAATGATATCCCCCCTCAGCACACGTGACGCGGTGCCATTTGTCACCACAAATGACATCTCCCCTTTCATCACACATAATGTGACACACGGTATGTCTCGTAACCATATGTGACCCACGACATTATGTAATTGTACTTTGCTTAATCTCGCTCTGCTCCTCGTACATAAATCTAAAATCGATACTAAAACGTCAAGAATTTTGATATGTTAAGTCAGTTTGTTTTTAGAAATAAAAAATAAATGCTTAATGTTTGCATATTACATTTTAACTTGGTTGAAATAGAACCTGTTTACAATAAAATACTTGAGAAAAAACTTAGCGTCATTACATCAGAGTTGTCCATTGATCCCCTGTTTACGGCGTTTCATCGCCCGTTCTAACTTCCAACATTTGACACGGGTCCATAGATCTTCCATAAACACTATGCTGCACTCTAAACTTTGATTACCCCATCGTGTGCACGCCTCGGACGTCATAAATCTAGCGGGGCTGCAATCTGGTGTTTGGTGAGACGCCATGAACGGGACCTACAAATCACGCGCTAAAGGCGCGAGCAGATTAGGCGCCCTTATAGTGACGTTAGTCTCACGTGTCTAAAGGGTTTCGATAGTTAGGCTAAAGGTATTACTATAAATCAAGACCTTACGTTACCAAGGAAGTCTTTATTTCCAGTACCAGTGTTATATAAAGATCAAGCAATAGCCCTGTTTGTTGTCGAGAACCTTTTATCTGTATTCCATACCAATTGCATATAATGCAATGTGTGTGGGGATGGGAATATCTTATCATATCTCACTAAAACAAAGGCGATTTCTTTATTTGGATAAGTGTGTATGACAGATTTGCTTTTGGAATCGATCTCGTGAGTGAGGCCGGAGATGCACGCGACAGCTACTGTCGTACAAACATTGACCGATCAGATTAAACGGCAGCGATAGTCCAAGTACTGAAGCACGTGTTCCTCATACTGACGAACACGTGCTGGAACTATACGCCTCAAAGGATCGTTTTCATTTATATACTTTTATATCGAACCGTAAATACACGCAATTCACGTTCAAATGAACTACAAAGTCATCCTAATACAGCCACACAATTAGCATCAAGAAAGATAAAGCATTACAAAATATACGTGCAGCAACTTACATCAACACAAAAGAGACACATGAAACAAAATGCAGCTATATAAATAGTATACAGCCAAACAAAGCTTTAATATAGCAATAGACACGTGACGTCAAATACAGTCATAGAAGCAAAGTAAAGAAAATATAGTCACACAATTACATCATATTCCTCGCGACGTCAAGTATCGTATCCACGAATACCGGCCACGTTAGGTCAAACAGCAAAGCAAGCCACGTGCCGTCAATAGCATTAATGAAATCAATGTGACATCATTTATAGCAACGTAAGCCATGCGACGTTAAGTTTAGCAATGCAAACCATGACTTCTAATACAGCTTAATAAGCTATGTGACGCCAGCAACACTAGTCACGTGACGTCAAATACTGTAATAAAGTCATGTGACGTCAAATATAGCAATACAAGCCTTGTGACGTCAAATATAACAACACTAGTCACGTGCGCCAAATAAAGCAACACATGCACGTGACGTCAAATACAGCTGTCACGCGGTTTATGACAGGTTCCTATTCGGACATTTGTGATGTTGTTTATTTGTTTTAATCTACTCGAACATAATTAATATTCTATGTTTAGAAGTAAAATACAAAGCTTCATTTTGAAAATAATAGCCGTTTATTTATAGTGATGTATTGCTTTAACGTATTTAACTGTGTTTCTTTTAGCTAATTCTTCTTAGCAGTTCTCAATACCAGTAACGCTTGCGTCAGTTAATTAGCGACTATTGTATATCACGTTTAGACTAAGTGCTGTTTACATGTTTGTTCCTGTAATTTTGTATATTATCATTTTGTATTACTTGTATATTCACTTTAGGCCTAGGTTTGGAAGTGTAGAGTTGGATATTTCTCCGCTCCGCACCCGACTGTAATAAATCCGTATATAGAAAATTCTATCTTTGGATTATCCTTTTTCACAGACTACGTTAGAGCTATTTCCCCAACACACTAGCTGTAGCGCTGTGAAACAGCAACACAAGGCACGTGATATAAAATAAAACAATACAAGTCATGCGAAGTCTAATACAACAACACAAGTCATGTGACAGTCAATAATAACAACCTAGTTACCAACCTCTGGAGATGCCAAAAAGGGAGATCTGTTGTGTGACCATAAAATGAGGTTTAGTGCACTTTTATCGAAATCACGGTAACAGTTTTTAAATTTTCTTCTGTTATTAAAGCTGCCCAGGAGACGCCATATAAAAATAGGCCATATACTGTTTATGATATCAAAGGATTTCTTTGTTATATCTGTTAATTTGTCTGGCTGTTTGACACTTAAAGATATCACACACAGGTTTAGCGGTAATATATATATATATATCACAAATCTTCGTGTGCGAATCTGTTTCTGTTTTTTGTTTGTTTGTTTTTTTCCAGCGTTGCTCAAAACACGTTTTTGTCAACCGGAGCAACTGATGTATGCCGAGGGATAATGTATGCCGAGGGGAGATAATGTATGCCGAGGGGAGATAATGTATGCCGAGGGGAGATAATGATTTCATAATGCCCAATGTCGTTCAGGTTGACGTCTTGGTGGGAGGCAAACGTAGAATAAAATTTTCTCATCGAGAACGTGCAAGCTAGCCAACATGCGTTAAAAACAGTTATACAAAATTCATGACATTAAAAACAGTCACATGTACATGGTAGGTCATGCAACAGTCACACAAACATATGATGGCGACAAATATAGCCACATAAACCACGTGCCATCAAATTAAGTTACAATATTGTACATAAATATAGAATCGCAAACCACGTGATATAACTTCTCGCTGAGCTGTAAGAGAAAAGCAGCTGCATAAACGCGTGACTCAAAATGACATCACTTGCATCAAATAGAATAAAGTTTAATTGATCTAAATATATCATCAGAAGCTATGAATGCCGGTTAAACACACATTTCACCGTGACACGTAGGCTAAGTATTTGAAAACAGTGACGTAAAACAATCAGTTTAGTAAACTGTTCTCTACTTCAAAATGTACGTTATAACCAATTGTTCTACTTGACCTTAAGAAACAAATGTCGGAAATAAACAGGGATTCATAGGGACGTATTACACTTAACAGCATGTGTACATATCAAACCTTGAACATCCAACATACAAAGGGTTGTGTGCCCTTCTAAGGTTTCAGTCTCATTAAAATATCAAAGAGCTTTTTTTGGGAGGGGGGGATTTCGAATATCTTTAGCTATTTACTACAATACATGTAATTGCAAAATAAGACTTGTTTGTTGTTGGTAGATTATAAAAATATTATTTTTACAATACAATGTATTGTCAAATAATATAATCCATAAGAAAAAATAGAAGCGTTTTTCTGGTGCAATTTTAGAACCATATAATTTTATTATATTTTTACTTGTCTTTTCTTACTAAAATTAGTAATGAGTGTTTCAGCTGTGCATCATTTAAGTATGAAATACTTAACATGTGACTGTTGCTCAAAGTTAAACTTCACTCTAAATACTTAACAAATATTTTAAGAGAAAACATATGTATGCCGGCTTAAGAAATGGCAATCTTTTCTGCTATTGATCTTCGAAGTATCTTCAAAAGTTTTTGAAATTATGTGGACAACATATGTTGCCTTTCTGAGTAAATTAAATTGTTTAGAACACAGACCAATTTAAATGTTGTTGTTTTCTTTTAAGAAAACAATGGCTTTGTCAATTCTGTAATTTTTCACTTTCCATTTCAATTCCCATTAAAATCACATATATGTCCCATATCCGAAGATCTATTTGGGCAAAAACATGAATAGAGGAAATTGTTGGCTTTCTTTTAATCTATAATGTATTCTTCATGGTGCGCTGTCATGTTGGTATAAAAGTTGGATGTGTTGTTGTTTTTTGGCTGTTTTGCATCTGCGTCCTGGTAACTTTTATCACATGGATGGGGGACTTTTTTTTATTTAAATGAACGATAAATCAAAATTTAACTCTTTTCAAAATTTAAAACATATGTATATTTTCTGGTGAAAAAATGGACACAACCTGAACAAATGAATACACAACCTGAACCAATGTGAACGTCTGAATTTGTGTTTATTTGTATGTGTTTCATCGCCTAGCTGGCTCTATGGCAGGATTAAGAAAATCAAAATGATGCGAAACAGAGAAAAAACCCACGAAGCAAACTTGTCAATATGCAGAGCTAAGGACAAAGGGGAACAACAGTTGAAATCAAAGAAGATCCTTTCAGAACTTGCTGAGAAATAGGAGCAAAAATATATTTTAAGGACAGATGAACAGAAGGATGGACGAACAACGGTATTTTGAATTGCCCACTATCTGATGATTGTGGACAAAAATGGTCCTTTCGGTTAATGCCAGGTTTTGAGACCCCAGTAAAGTACGTGGTCTTACTTAGCGACTGATCTTTATACGGCGTGGTCGCTAAGGCAGGCCTTGTTGTAATATTGCACACCAATGGACGTTGTAAATTAAATATGATATCTTTAGATATAAAGATATGATATTATTTTCAGTAATATCGTATATCAGTGTCCGACTGAATCGAGACGGCGATACCAGAAACACGTTGACATTAATTAGAGAAGTGCGATCTCTACAATGACGTCATAATTTTTTCGACGTCACTAGGGTCCTATGCCCTGTGTATACCTCGCATGATATGGATACCCCTATCAGTCGAGATAATAGCGAGGTCATCCGGTACAGATGCTACGCGCGTCATATACACAAACATTTACCAGTGAGGCAGAGAGATTGTTTCCGGCCCTACATGACCCATCCCAAAAATCTTATCACACATTCATGTAGCCTTCACAGGCTTATGTAATATTGCATGTTTTAATATACATTATCTTCCAACTTACAATAAAAATGCCTGCCTGTTATTTATATCAAATCATTCTTTCTTAAAGATGCTCCACCGCCGACAGAGCATAAATGATATTCATCATTTGAACAATAATTGGTGTTATATCGTGTATATATATGTCTAATTAACACAAAAAATAATACAAAATAATTTATTTTGCCTTTGGTGCATGAACAATCAGTACTTTATTCCATATAGGATATAGTGCCACGGAATTTTTTCGGGATGCAATTAATTATTATTTTTTTTATATTTTTCAACTTGAAGTAAAATTAAAACCTCAAATTTTTCAATGTCGGTAATGGTGTAAATTAAGTAACTTTTGTAACTGAAGAAAAATATTAAATCGTCTGCTGTTGTTTTTAAAAGTGAAAAAATCCATTTGTCAGCGGTGGAGCATCTTTAAGGCTCCACGATAATAAAATAATATCAGATTGATGTTACAATGCTGCTAACCGACGGACAAAGTTTAGTAAAAAAAATTATAGAAATGAAGAAAAAAATATTTTCCGAAATCGTTGTTAAAACCAAGAAATCGGTATCGTCAGAGGTACGATGACTTTAAACCTTAGCCAATCATAAAATGACGTTACTATTCAACGTCATCTGTGATTTTAGAAGACTTAAGATTGTTTTGTGATATTGGAACAGAATCATTTTCTTATTTATATAAAATAATAATAATAATAAAAAACACACAATAATGTGTTTGTAGCCCGAGTTATACAACAGAATTACATCGATGGTCGTTAATTAAGCCGTGCCGCAGTTAGCGACGCGCTTCACATCAAACGGCCACAGTACTAGTGCACTAAATGTACGTAATCCGACAGACTTGTGCGGATAAGATGTTTTTTTATTAATTGAAATATATCGTCGGGAAATAAAGTGCACTTGACGTCGATTTTTGCTATCACTCATCCGCTCTCAGTAGTCCTTATGGCTTATATCGATTTTCTATGCTGATATGTCAGAAAATGAGCCAATTGTCTCAGCTGATTGCACCAAATATACACTCGCATATTTTTTTTCTATAAACACAAATATTTGGCGACGCACGTGCGCTTTAAACAGTACAATCGCCCAAAATATCGACATTCGATGATTAGTATCATGGTATACAGTTAGAGGCCTTGCAGCATGAGGCGCTCCCGATAAACTGGATTCGTGTACTTACTGCCCAGTGTTAGGGGTTTATACCTGCGAGCTAAAAGCGCACATGCGTTGCATGAGCTGGCTACAGCTGCGCTTCAATGGAGATATCGACGTTTTACATGAATCAGTCACGTGACTGTTATCTCAGGAAGAAGAAGTGAATGGAATGCCAGACTAGTTACTGAAACTGGTGCGCTAACACGCGTACTTACTACCGTCTCGCGCGCTTAAAACCTTGGATAGTTCGGACTCTCGCGAACAGCAATGTATAGTTTAGGTAGAGCAAAGGAAAAAGGCAAGGTGTAGCGATGTGTGTGTGTTTATCGATCTCATGAGCGCGTGTTTCCGTGCGGTGGTTGTGTGACAATACAGGTGAATAGCATCATCAGTACCGAGCTTAATATAATACCAGTCTGCGGCGGCGCTGTGACAATATCGTCCATCGACAAACAGATCACCGACTGTGGCCGCTAGGCCATGTAACCTCACTAACTATTAGTCAAATTGGGAGGGGGAATTCCACTGGAGAAATTTGATGCCCAAAGATGTTACCAAAGCCTGTCTTCCTACTGTGCCGGTGGCAAGTGTTTTCCGCGGAAACGTTACTCTGTTTAGTGTTGGGCTAAATAATACAGTTACCGTTTCTATAACAAAATTACAAACAGGAAGAGAACGAGAAAATATGCTGCTACCATGGCCGAGGAATTAAATAACCCAGGAGATATCTCGTTGACAAATCAACAGTCACAGGATTTTTCCGACGAAGATGAGAAAAAAACGACAAAGGTGAGGTTAAATTCCAGAATCTCTGACCACTCCGCGGACAGAGAGAATCAGGAGAGTGACGATGATGATGAACTGCCATACCCAGGATTTGTGGCCAGATCATTACGCTGTCTCACTCAGCGAAACAGATTCCGTAACGTATGTCTACGGATACTCACATGGTCATATCCTTTTTTAACCACACGTATCATAAGTTTTTTTGTCTATATCAATTAAATATTGTTCTCGTTTATTTTTCAGGCTTTTAGAAATGTTCGTTTGTCATGTAACCCCGTTCAAAGGTTGATACCCTGTAAATGAAGCCTCTGTTTTCGGCGGAACTCGTTTACAAAATATCTTGAACAGTATGTTTAAATGATTTGTACGTGAAAACTTGTTAAATAAACTTGGCTTCAATGTTGTATTATGTGGGGGAAATGGTGGTAGGTTAGTAGACCAGATGTCTGTACTCTCCCCTCCAGTGTGGAGCGTTAAAGTATATATTTATATGAAAAAAAATGAAGACCAAGTAGCTAGGATATTCTGTATCATAGGGCGGACAGTGTTTATAGAATCGTACTAGCATCCGTAACTCCTGTCATTCTACTGAAAAACATGATTCCTTTCATGTCACTTCTAATGGGGATTAAAGCTGACATAATCATCTTAACTGGTCATGACAGTTAGTGTATTATAATGATGGTGTTTTAAAACATGTAAAAATAACTCAAATTGTAATAACACAGGATTGTATTCAACAATATATTAATGAATTAACATTGTATAATAAGATAATATTTTATAAAATGTTCCATGTGTATAATAGTGTAAACTTTGTAATTGTATTACTCACAATTGTAATACACATCATATAATAATAATAATCCAACACTGCATTTCTCAACATTGTAATTATAACACATTACAAATATACAACAATATGATATTTACATAGCATTGTAATAATAGCATGACAAGATAATGACAAAACAACATTGTAGTTAAACAAAATTGTATATTTAAGTTCACAATATTGTGATACATGTAGTTAGTGTTGCATTCCACAAAATTGTATATTTAAGTTCACAATATTGTGATACATGTAGTTAGTGTTGCATTCCACAAAATTGTATATTTAAGTTCACAATATTGTGATAGTTAGTGTTGAATTCCACAAAATTGTATATTTAAGTTCACAATATTGTGATAGTTAGTGTTGAATTCCACAAAATTGTATATTTAAGTTCACAATATTGTGATAGTTAGTGTTGAATTCCACAATATTGTAATAATTATACAGCATTGAATTCCACAATATTTTAATGAATACACTACATTGAATTACACAATGTTGTAATAATTACACAGTATTAAATTACACAATGTTGTAATAATTACACAACAGTATAATTATTGCATAACAATATGGTACTTGAACAACATTAATCCAATTGCTAATATATAACCTACATTCTTGTGTATAAATCAAAGTATTTATGTTTATTGACAAGAAAATATATTGAAATTAAATAACAGCATTATACAAATAACACAACAATATAATAATTATACAACATTGTTTATAAATAGTTAATACATTGTGATATTGTCATTGTAATGATAGGAAAAAAAACTATTGTAATACACTTTTTTTCATAACACAACATTATAATCATATATGATATATATTATACATCAATTTAATAAAACAATAAAAGGATAATATTACATTATAATAAACAAATTTGCATATTAAAAGTGACTACACAGTGGTAAAACATCTTGTTATTGCTGACACAACATGGTTATACTATGACAGTGTAATTATACCACTGTATGATATTATGGTATTGTAATTGTTATAGCAACAAACATTGTAATTTTATCTCAAGCATAGTAATAATAGTATAAATACTGTGATATTACAACATCAGTATGATAATGTAATAGCCCAGCATTATAAAAACACAACATTGTAATAAAAATAATAGTCCATCATTGAAAAACACAACATTGTAATACATGTAATAACCCAACATTGTAAAAACACAACATTGTAATAAAAATAATAGTCCATCATTTTAAAAACACAACATTGTAATACATGTAATAGACCAGCATTGTAAATGCACAACATTGTAATACATGTAATAGCCCAGCATTGTAAAAACACAACATTGTAATAAAAATAATAGTCCATCATTGAAAAACACAACATTGTAATACATGTTATGTTGTAGTAACCCAGCATTTTAAAAACACAATAGTGTAATACAGGTAATAACCCAGCATTATAAAAAAAACAACATTGTAATACATGTAATAGCCCAGCATTGTAAAAAACAACATAATAATACATATAATAACACAACATTGTAAAAACACAACATTGTAATACATGTAGTAACCCAGCATTGTAAATACACAACATTGTAATACATGTGATAGCACAGCATTGTAAATACACAACATTGTAATACATGTAATAACCCAGCATTGTAAATACACAACATTGTAATACATGTGATAACACAGCATTGTAAAAAATAACATTGTAATACATATAATAACACAGCATTGTAAAAAACAACATTGTAATACATGTAATAGCACAGCATTGTAAATACACAACATTGTAATACATGTGATAACACAGCATTGTAAAAAACAACATTGTAATACATATAATAACACAGCATTGTAAAAAACAACATTGTAATACATGTGATAACACAGCATTGTAAAAAACAACATTGTAATACATGTGATAACACAGCATTGTAAATACACAACATTGTAATACATGTGATAACACAGCATTGTAAAAAACAACATTGTAATACATATAATAACACAGCATTGTAAAAAACAACATTGTAATACATGTGATAACACAGCATTGTAAATACACAACATTGTAATACATGTGATAACACAGCATTGTAAAAAACAACATTGTAATACATATAATAACACAGCATTGTAAAAAACAACATTGTAATACATGTGATAACACAGCATTGTAAATACACAACATTCTAATACATGTGATAACACAGCATTATAAAAAACAACATTGTAATACATGTGATAACACAGCATTGTAAATACACAACATTGTAATACATGTGATAACACAGCATTGTAAAAAACAACATTGTAATACATATAATAACACAGCATTGTAAAAAACAACATTGTAATACATGTGATAACACAGCATTGTAAATACACAACATTGTAATACATGTGATAACACAGCATTGTAAATACACAACATTGTAATACATGTGATAACACAGCATTGTAAATACACAACATTGTAATACATATGATAACACAGCATAATAACACAGCATTGTAATACATGTGATAACCCAGCATTATACAACAGTATAATAACACAATAGTGAAACAATACTGTTATGGAATACACTCATTGATAGATCAAAATTGTAATCAAACACATCACTTGTATAATAAATGAGCTGCTTTCATTTGGAAGGTATTGGATGCTGAATGCCAACTTGACAACCTGAGACGCACTGGTGAACTTCCCTTTGGTAACTTATGGCATTCATGATTCCATAACCGCCTACTGAAAGCAATCATATTGTAATGATGCTTTGTTAATAAATATAAACATATCATGTTACTTAGACTAGCCATCAGGGTGTAGAATATTAAAACATCCCTAAAATTTGGCTTGAAGTCTTGATAATTCCCCCTCAAACTAGGGGGAGATAATCTAGTATTAGAATTCTGCGTAGAAAATATTATCAATAATCTAGGGTGTGGTGCTCAGACTATACATTATTTAAGAGGCAACATTTCTGTATACAATTGAAGGCTTTTTGTTTATAAATAAATGTAAAAGGATATTTAAAGCCAATTAGTCTTTATACAAAGTGAGCTTGTGTTTAAATTTGACCATTTGAGACCAGGTGTTCTTAATACAGAGGTGGTCACTAATTAAGAGAGATTTCACTGTAAGTAAACATATTTATATAACTGCAATGCCCTCATGTATACAAATATAGAGGTATTACTTTTATGACCCTTTTTGTATACAACTTAAGTCATATATATATATATATACTGTTATGACCCTTTCTATATAAATGTAGACATTATGTATAATACTCTTATGAAATCTAGTCATAAAGATATATCCATATGGCTGCTTAGCTTTACAAGCTTTCATCACACTTGGTATTAAACATGCTACTTGGCACAATGCTTTAGCCCAATGTTGAATCAATTCATTTAGCTGAGAAATATTAGTTTGGTTGCTACTTCATCAAAGATTAAGCAGCCTTGACGTGCATGGTCTCCCCATGGAACAATACATCTAACCTGGTGGTGATCACGACGGCTCATCTGTAATAAGGCCCTGTCAGAGCTGGTCAAACAGACAAACAGACAAACCAGCCGCAACATGCAAACCTCGGGGCATGCAACAGGCAAAATAACGCTCTCTCTGTTGGCATTGTAGAGATCCTGTATTGAATTAGAGCAACAAGATTTTGGTATTCATTCCGAAGAAAGGTTGAGCTTTAGAGAAGAATTGATCTCAGTCACGATTTATAATATTGAATTGTTCGGTTTAGGAAAGACCACTGATGTGTCGTTTTAGAATCTTAGCTTACCATTCATAGTGATAAATGTTCAGTTTTACACCATTCATAGTGATAAAATAATCAGTTTTAGGAAAGAACAGATGTGTATTTAAGAAAAATCTTATTTCACCATTTATAGTTATAAAATGTTCATTTAAAATAAAAAAAAACAACAAAAAAAACCCACCAAAACCCCATATTTCACTGCTAATAGTATTGAAGTGTTGTGTTTTGAAATGTTAACAGATTTCATGTAGCACATTTTAAAATGAAAATTTTTAAGAATTTAAACCTGGAGTTTATGATTTAGAAATTTTGAATTTCAATAAAGGGACAATTCACTCAGGCTAATTCTTTTACATAACCAAGAAGCAAAATATGGCATAAATGTATTGTTCTATATTTCTTATGAAACATAAAACATAAAATATTGAATAATTCCACGTCATTATTTAGTATTTTAAATTGATACCGTTGTAATTACAAATCGTTGATCAATACGATTAAGCAGGTACAATATGTACACTGTACCCATATCCGAGCCAAAGTCATGCACATTAATCAAATGAAGTACATAACCACTGTGGAGGTGATAAATGATTTTAAGGCAAGACAATTCACCTTATAAGGTAAACACACTACTGTCAGTGCGATTTGAGCAGTTCTAGACAAAAGTAGCATTACTCTAAGAGCAAGGGACAGGGTTCGGCATACAAGATGTTCGACCACAATGTGTAATGGCGGACAGCGAGCGAGTTTGAACATAACACACGCATTTCACCACCATGGGCTTTTATGGCATATCACAGAAAAACCGACTGGTCTAATTTCCATTAGAACTGGGTTTTTTCCAATATATGTACAAATTTTAATGTTATCTTAGACTGAATTGTCTCTTTAATGAACGACCATATTTTGCTGTTTATTATTGCTACAGATAATTTGAGTTTGAGAGATAATCCTTTTACATGACAAATTTCAAGAATAAATTAAACCTGCTGTTAATTATGTTGGAATGTAGAGTTTTAACAATGAACATGCATATAGCGCTTAATTATTACTGCAGATATTTTGAGTTAAAGAGATAAACCATTTACATAACAAATTTTAAGAAAGAATAAATTTTATTACATTTAAATTTTGAGTTTTATTAATGAACGAACATATCTCACTGATATTTATGACTGCAGATATTTCGAGTGTGAGTGATAATCTGCTTACGGCAGAAATTCAGCCTAATTAACAATAAACAATAATCTGGATCTGTGAACACTGTTCTGATCCGGAATTTAATGAGTCTACCATACCAACACATTGACTGCTCTTCCAGCCAAAACATTATCTAACTGGTATTTATCTGATCTCTTATCTGTTCCATCCTTCCGACAACAAATTCCTAAAACTTAGGAAGGGCTGTGTTCTCCCAGCTTAGCTAGCTATTCCTTATCTATATAAATAAAGGGACATATATGTCAGGACCTTTTATCTTACATATGGAATATGTTCTTTACAAAGCTGCTTTTTCATCTGTGTAATGTTTTTAGCTCCAATATCCTTATTTCCTTCTGTTGATGCGTTTATAAAAGATTTTTGTGTTCCTGCTAGAGCAAGGATTTATAGATGTCTAATAATGTTTGGTGTAAAGGAGAGATGATGTATGTTTACTCTATCCAGGATCCAGGCGATATAATGTTTATTTACCTTGTAGCCTTAGACATATACACCAGCTAAAACAATACATTGTGTGTAATATGGATCGACAGCCCCTATATACTGTACTGTTTATAGGACATGCAGTGTGTTGTCTGTATAGTACCGGCCCCTATACTAATACTACATGTATGTACAAACCCCTGTGTTGTATAGGACAGTATACAAAGGGCAGTATGCTTATACAAGCCCCTGTGTTATATAGGACGGTATACAAGCTCCTGTGTTGTATAGGACAGTATACATACAAGCCCCTATGTTGTATACTAGGGCTGTATACATACAAGCCCCTGTGTTGTATAGGACAGTATACATACAAGCCCCTATGTTGTATACTAGGTCTGTATACATACAAGCCCCTATGTTGTCTACTAGGGCTGTATACATACAAGCCCCTATGTTGTATACTAGGGCTGTATACATACAAGCCCCTATGTTGGTCAATACACATACATGCCAATATATAGCAAATATAGGCCCTTACACAGTATAGTCTGTTGATCAGGCCCCTACACTGTATAGTCTGTAGTATAGGCCCCTACACTCTATAGTCTACATTTTACAGGCCCCTACACTGTATGGTCTGTTTTACAGACCCTATACTGTATAGTCTACATTTTACAGGCCCCTACACTGTATAGTCTGTTTTACAGGCCCGCACACTATATAGTCGATAGTATAGGCCATTACATTATAATCAGTACATAGTCTGTAGTTAAAGCTCCGACTCTGTATCAATATCTATCGTTCAAGCACCATTATCTGTTGTTTTTATGGCCTTTTTTTCCTATACCGTATTTATTAGCCTCAGGTGCTATATGACACAGTTCGTTAATCACCGATCCTTAAGAAACTTAGAAAAAATCAATCTCGGATTCTGTTGAGAAGATGACAACGATTTCCATTTTATTGTCGTATTCACTTGATATGAGACCACTGTCTGTATGGGATCTGCCAATTAGGAAGCAAGATTTCATTCACTAGATTTCCTGTCGACCATTACCAAAACAACAATCTTGTAACTTCATGTTCTGTGAAATGGTGTTAATGTGAGCAGAAGAGACTAGATCAGAAGAGGGAGGAAGGTTTAGAGATGGCAGATGTTTAGAATCAGATTTAAAGAGAGAGAGGGTGTCGTGACATCCTTCCGTGATATTAAGGGGCAATAACTCAGTTACTTTTTACCCAGGGGAATAAGTTGTGTATTTTTATCCAGGGGAATAACTCATGTTTTTATTCGGGGGCAAAAACTCACGTTTTTTCAGGGACAATAACTTTTATTTCTATCCAGCAATAACTCATGCTTCTATGCAGGGGCAATAACTCATGTTTTTATCAAAGTGCAATAACTTACGCCTTTTATCCAAGGACAATAGCACAAATTTAAGATTTTGTATTACCTCAGGGTTAGGTTGTCATAGTGATGGAAGTATTTGCTCCTCCTTTGTATGGACAATACCGATAAACTTTGCTAGGGTTTCAACAAATCAGTTTACAACCTTCAAAGTTTCTTCATTTTAGTCGATACACGTCAGGGACATTTTTCCTAGTTTCTTTAAATGTTTTCTTAAATTTTGAATTTAGTAGTTCAGTGAGTCTGGTTTATGATCGATATGTTGGTTTTTGAGAACTTTTGGATTGTATTGTCGTATCATTGGATTGGTTTTGTTTTTTCGTATAAAATTGTGATATATCAGTATTAAGATTTCCGAATTACAGTCAAATATGGCTATAAAGACCACTCAAGATACAAAGAAAATTAGGCCATTTATAGCCAAGCGGTCTTTATACGCAAGTCAAGTTCTGGTAAAATTGGACATTTTGGACTCCATCAGAGTGTCCTTATTAAGCAGGTGGTCTTTATACAGAGGTGGTCATAAAGACAGGTTTTAATATATGCAGAGATCTGGAGATTGATTAGATGTTGAGATTATTAAAATGGATTATAATAGGATTCTTTTAATGGATTGTGTTTAGCATTTGTTTCACTAATGGAATGTTATGGTATCATTTTAATGGCCATTGTTGCTGTTGATGTTGGGCTGTTTACAGGAGTAAGAACACTTTTCAAGGTTAAGAAGCACTGACGTTAATAATTTATAATTTTGTCCAGCTGCGAGGTATTACCCACACTATCTTGACACCTGTCCTGTGTGAACCAACTGCCAGCCAATACAGGCCATGTATTGCAGGTCCTTACTGCCGAGACTGTATTGATGAATTATATCAATAGTTACATCACTTCCTCCATTTATTAACCATTTAACTCATTACCACTGTTTGCAGACTGGATTTATATAGGTTCAGATGTGTTTGATCTCCATGTGATGTCCTGGAGGCTTATTGATGAGTGTAAATTTACTGAGTAAACATGGCGGAATACCAACAGTATGGCATTCTGGACCGAATTGAAGGGCATAGAAAGGCTAATGCTGAAGGGGGTATAGGGGGTTACTGTACCATGGAAGGAGCTTGGGAGGGGTCTAAACCTGTAGTCAAATTTAAGGAAATGAAAAGGCTAATTTTCTACCGGCCTTGGGCATGGGTGACCTTATCCTTTATCATAAGGAAGGGGTAGGGGCCCATCTTGTATCCTAGGGAGAGACAAAGGGAGCTTTAATATGTACAATGAAAGTGACATGAGAGGGGTCTAAACATGTAATCAAATTAAAGGGAATAAAAAGGCTAATCCTTTACCATATGGATAGGGCATAGATGACCTTAACCTGTATCATAGAAGGGGGCATAGGGGGCAATCTGGTATCAAAGGGAGAGACACTGGGAGCCTTAATCTGTACCTTGGAAGGGAAATGGGAGTGCCCTTAAAGCCTGCAATCAATGAACATTTGGCTACACTTTTACCATAAGGATGGGCGTAGAGGGTCTAGACATGAATCAAAGAGACTATTTGGCCTAAACATTATATTGTGGAGTTACATGGGGCCTAGAATAAGAGTATACTGTATAAGTAATGGGTCAGACAAAGTTAAAGGAGTTAGCAGGTTTTTATATAAGTATTTAATATATGGTACTAGGACTATTAAGTGATGACCTTGACCCTGTTCAGAGTTTCTGGGGTGCTAGGAATACTTGGTAATGTATGGGAGTACTATGTATTTAAACAGTCATCTTGTAAGTTCTTAGAAGCACACTTAAAAGTACTTAACAATGGGCTGTATACATAGGAAAGAATTGCCAGGCCCTTGATGTACTAAAAAAATATAAGTAATGGACCAGACCCTAAGTTAAGTGTCACCAGGCCCTTGATGTACTAAGTAATGGGCCAGACCCTAAGTTAAGTGTCACTGAGCCCTTGATGTACTAAGTAATGGGCCAGACCCTAAGTAAAGTGTCACCAGGCCCTTGATGTACTAAGTAATGGGCCAGACCCTAAGTTAAGTGTCACTGAGCCCTTGATGTACTAAGTAATGGGCCAGACCCTAAGTAAAGTGTCACTGGGCCCTTGATGTACTAAGTAATGGGCCAGACCCTAAGTAAAGTGTCACTGGGCCCTTGATGTACTAAGTAGTGGGCCAGACCCTAAGTAAAGTGTCACTGGGCCCTTGATGTACTAAGTAGTGGGCCAGACCCTAAGTAAAGTGTCACTGGGCCCTTGATGTACTAAGTAGTGGGCCAGACCCTAAGTAAAGTGTCACTGGGCCCTTGATGTACTAAGTAGTGACCCAGACCCTAAGTAAAGTGTCACTGGGCCTTGATGTACTAAGTAATGACCCAGACCCTAAGTAAAGTGTCACTGGGCCTTGATGTACTAAGTAATGGGCCAGACCCTAAGTAAAGTGTCACTGGGCCCTTGATGTACTAAGTAATGACCCAGACCCTAAGTAAAGTGTCACTGGGCCCTTGATGTACTAAGTAGTGACCCAGACCCTAAGTAAAGTGTCACTGGGCCTTGATGTACTAAGTAATGGGCCAGACCCTAAATAAAGTGTCACTGGGCCCTTGATGTACTAAGTAGTGGGCCAGACCCTAAGTAAAGTGTCACTGGGCCCTTGATGTACTAAGTAATGGGCCAGACCCTAAGTAAAGTGTCACCAGGCCCTTTATGTACTTAGTAATGGGCCAGACCCTAAGTAAAGTGTCACCAGGCCCTTTATGTACTTAGTAATGGGCCAGACCCTAAGTAAAGTGTCACTGGGCCCTTGATGTACTAAGTAATGGGCCAGACCCTAAGTAAAGTGTCACCAGGCCCTTTATGTACTAAGTAATGGGCCAGACCCTAAGTTAAGTGTGTCACTGAGCCCTTGATGTACTAAGTAATGGGCCAGACCCTAAGTAAAGTGTCACGGCCTTGATGTACTAAGTAATGGGCCAGACCCTAAGTAAAGTGTCACTGGCCCTTGATGTACTAAGTAATGGGCCAGACCCTAAGTAAAGTGTCACTGGGCCCTTGATGTACTAAGTAATGGGCCAGACCCTAAGTAAAGTGTCACTGGGCCCTTGATGTACTAAGTAGTGGGCCAGACCCTAAGTAAAGTGTCACTGGGCCCTTGATGTACTAAGTAGTGGGCCAGACCCTAAGTAAAGTGTCACTGGGCCCTTGATGTACTAAGTAATGGGCCAGACCCTAAGTAAAGTGTCACTGGGCCCTTGATGTACTAAGTAATGGGCCAGACCCTAAGTAAAGTGTCACCAGGCCCTTTATGTACTTAGTAATGGGCCAGACCCTAAGTAAAGTGTCACCGGGCCTTGATGTACTAAGTAGTGGGCCAGACCTTAAGTAAAGTGTCACCGGGCCCTTTATGTACTTAGTAATGGGTCAGACCCTAAGTAAAGTGTCTATACATGCAGTGAGCGATTATGTTATGGCCACCTTAGGGTCATACAAACAGCAGGTGTTAGGGAAATCAATACAAGTGTCCAGTACACTGCTGACATCTCTGCCCTGATTACATGTGACAGGCCTGCAGGAAGCAGTTTTCTTTACAGCCTCAGTTGCCAAGGGGATTCTAATGACATCATAGTGACGTTTAAAGCTGCAACTCTGCACTAGTAAACAGCAGTGAATCGATGTGCTGATAATGTAGCTTAGGACTTGGGCATAAAATAATGTAGCTCAGATAGTATGTATTATAAAGTGTACATCAATTATACATTACACATCAGGTGTTATACAATGCACCCCAGGTATAAGGCATCAGGTGATGAAGTTGAGATCTTGTGTGGTACACCAATCTTAGCTTCAGACATGATTTAGCCACCATTTTTTAGCCTTAGTCTCCATTCATGGCCATTACCACCATTCCTTGTCTTAGTTACTATTTCAGCCACCATCTACCTACAATATAGCCACCATTCCAAGCCTTAGCCACATTTCCTGCCCTTCCACACCATCCCTAACCTAGCTTCCCCACCATCTCACCATTACCACCTTTCTACCATCCCTAACCTTTCCCACCATCTCACCATTACAACCTTCCCACCAGCCCCAGCTTTCCTACCATTCCTAACCTGTCAACAGGTCAGACACAGCATCATGTGTCATTAACACCGAAGTATTGATATAACAACACTTGATTGGGAGACTGACATTATCATGTAATTAGCTCCTGTTATAGTCCAGTGATGCTATTAGCAATCACACTCGACCTTTGGAGATGAGGACAGAGATTCAGCTGAAAGGAGCGGGATCACAAAGGCCAGATGTAAATATTATTGTTACAGTAGTGACTTAATGGTTAATGTGATTTCACATACCCCTAGGCCTCTACCTGTGGATTTTGACAAGAACATGATACATCCTTTAAATAGCCTTGATAGCAACAAGCCCTACATTTATAGGTTTTGAGTTTAAATCCCAATTATAGCAGTTACTAATTGAAGGTCTGTGGTTTTTCTCCATGTGCTCTGGCTTTATATTCTCCATCTAAAAAAGATATGTTTAACAATATAAACCCAAACTGACACTGGTTTTATTGTCATGACCAAACTTTTCATGTTGAACACTAGCTTTGCTGAATGAAGCATGTCTTACAAAGCTCGTCATACCAAGCGCGTCTTACGAAACACGTCTTAAAGATTGATGATGTTGAGATCCTGAGACTTTGAACTAGCACACATTTTGATTACCAGTTTCCATTATGATAGTGTGAATCAAGATTTAGGTATTTTATTGCCTGGCTAAGATGAGATAAGTAGTGATAAGCTGGACGTGAGGTATTAGGGGGATGACGTCATTCAGCGTCATGTGACGTAGGACGTTCCAGATCCTCAGGCCAGATGACCACGGTTTGTAACGTGAGAGCATTAAACTAGATTTAGTTGTGGGAAATATAGCAGCTTTAAATACAGATTGTGATTTTATCAGGGTAAGATGAAATTAGGCCAGGCTGATATAGTTAACATTTTAATGGGACATTCCTGAAATTGTTTTAGGAGAGTTTAAATTAGGCCAGCATGATAGAAAGAAAAGTTAATAGTTTACGGGAATTTTCTTGGTTTGAATATGAAAATTTCTTGGTTTGGAAAATGTTCAAAGTCTACAAATAAAATAAATGCAAGAGAGTTAATTGCTGACACATATTAAATTGTCTATCGGTGATAGAATCTGTACCAATAGGAGCAAGAAATTTAGGAAGCATACAATATTGACAGATACATTTTGTTCTTGTGGTTGATATCAAGAATTTTGGGAGCATAAAATTACGATTTGAAAAGCTTTTGGTTAACCTCGGTCCTGGATGTATCAATGGACTTAAATATTGATCTACATACATGTAAATGTTCATTGTTCAAGAAAAAAGCATTTTTCCATTTGGTTTCACTAATTCCTTTATATAGCTACAGTAGAATATACAAGACAACATGAAATAAAGTCTGATAGATTTTTTTTTGTATTAAATTTAATGTAGAATTTAAAGACCGCTACTGAGAAGTGGAATCTTAAATAACTATAAAACAGAAGTGGAAGTTGTAATATACTACCATTGTGTGACTGACAGAACAGAGGTGCTGGATTATGTAATGTTCAAGGCTGATTAAAGGGGAATCACCTGCCGGGAGGATGTTTATGAGATAACCAGTCTTCAGTCCTGCTTATGATGTCATTATAAGTTAGCTCTTCCATCAGTCAGTAATATTACAATCAATAAACGACATTATGGGCCAAATCAATCCCTCTCCTAGGCCTGATAGTGTGTTGTATTTATTGTTTTGTTACACCCATGTGAGACAGCCTGTCACTGATGGGCTCCTCTAACTCTCGCTGATGTGTGGAGTAGAGAGCTCATCTTCATACAGATAGTTGTTTGTTGACTTTAACAGGAATTAGTGACAACTCCCTGATGAGGGGTTCTTCTATCTGGTACTGGTGACTCAACTGGATGGACTGGCTTCGACCAGGTTTTGGACTGAGTCGGTCATCAGCAGTCAAGTTCTGGCCTGGGTCAGTAACCAGTCGTCAAGGTCTGGTCTGGGTTGATTGCCAGTGGCCAGGTTCTTAACTGGTTAAGTTAAAATTGCCATGGCTGGTTGCAAGTTTCTGAACTGGTTTGATAACCAGTCGCCAGATTCTGGACTGGTCAATCACCACTGGCCAGATTCTGGACTGGTTCTCTAGCCATTGGTTAGATTTTGAACTGGGTCAATCACTGTGGCCAGGTTCAGGACAGGGTTGATTGCCATGTAGCCAGTTTGGCTCAGTCGTTAAAACATCATCTGACTGTTTGATAACCAGTGGCCAGGTTTTGTCACCAGTGGCCAGATTCTGGACTGGGTCAATCACCACTGGCCAGATTCTGGACTGGTTCTCTAGCCATTGGTTAGATTTTGAACTGGGTCAATCACCGTGGCTAGGTTCAGGACAGGTTCGATTGCCATGTAGCCAGTTTAGCTCAGTCATTAGAACATCATCTGACTAGTGTTTGTAGGTCTGTACAGTTTCTGCTCCTCTTACAGTTGGTACCTTTAACCAAACATTATTTCCTGTGAGGTGAATACTTGACTAGGAACAATATGTTCCTGAACCTGAGTTCTGGGTCTTAAAAAGGGAGGAAAGAGTGTAACCATTCTGGATTGAGTCAAGGTAGCACAAGCAATATGGCTTTTACGCGGAAGCCTTTGGTGTAAACCCATGATCTAATATCTACATCACTTACAGTGATAAAAAACTCAAATTTTTTTAAAGATGAAAATCATGAAATTTATATGTAGTCGTTAAAGAAAGTTTGTTTACAATATCCTGTACTAAACAACAACTTTGGGTTTATAGGGATGCTCTGTAGGTTAGAGTTTTGTCTGTGACAGGAATATGTTGTACAATACTATAGATATGGTAAGGAGATGAAGTTAAGTACTGTAATAGGCTTAACTTTATCTGAAATGACAGTACCACCTATAAATATATGTACATGAAACATTAAAGGGACATAATTCACAAAATTTTGTGGTAGATTATTAAAACATTTTAATGACTTTTTAATCTACTTCAAAACGTTTTAGTCTTAGATTTAAATGTAATTGATGGGAATACCATACTGTGTACAGCAAGGCCATATATTTATTGAACAAGAAAAATGTTATCAGAACCTCCACCCAGGGTGACCCTTCATGACAACTAGAGAGACAGAGATGTATTCAGACTGTTAAAGGCCCATAATGTTTCTGAAATAAAAATTTAAAGTTTATTAATATCAATCATAAGGTCAAAACATGTATATAGATTACTAGCTAGGATGAATTTACAACATCAAACAAATTAAAGATTCCCTATGTAAATCTATTTAAAATCTCTTTTAACACAATGAAGGTTAATTAATGATTACAGCGTTTACATTATGGTCGTCAACTACTGTGCGATAATTAGTACAATGTATGCCTTTTTTCTAAATCGAAAGCTCGACTGAGTTTTTATATGTGACCTAGAAAATGTCACAATTTCAAATGTAAAAATGAACCTCAGATCCTGTTGAAGCCATAGTGATGCAATGTTAGTCCTTTAAAACAATAGTCCTACATAAAGATGCATTAATAATACTTGCATAATAATTTATATGTTTTCACACAGTTTATTGAAACAATAGCTTGAACAGATGTTGTATCTTTCCAGCTGACTGAACACACCTTGCACAGTATTTACCGTAACTTTGTACATTCGAGTAACTTACTAGCTTGATCACAGTTCGGAGCTGGATTTATTAGTAATTAACAGTAATGATATTATTTGCATATAAACAAATAAATACAAACACAAGTTTAATGACTTTGTCGAAGATGAATACGAATGCCAGAGAAGCAAAAATATGACCACATCCAAAGCATCAATTTATGGTATATGTATAAATTCAATGAAGTTAATGGACAGTGTATATGTGTGATTCTATCATTTTATGAACTAAACTAGTTTAAGTGTCTGTAATTTGAAAGGATGGTTTTTGGAGTCAATTTCTAGCTTCAATGAAAGTTTTAAATTACTATCATTTTAATGGGCAGTATGTAATGCAGTATGTTATATGTCTCATTTTAATGAAAAGTTTATGTCTCATTTCAATGAACAGATTGTGATGTCTTTTATTTTAATGAACAGTTTGTGATATGTCTGCCATTTTTAATGTTCAATCTGTATGTCCATCATTTTAATTAGCAGTTTATGACATTATTGTCATTTAAATGGACCGTTTGTAACTGTCTTTTAGTTTAATAGTCTCCTCATTTTAATCTCGAGTTATTATTGGAAATTGTTTTACCTATCATTTTTAATGAACCATTTGCAGTGTCTATTTTTAAAGAACAAATTGCCGTCATTTGTAAAACTGTATATGATACTGATTGAGGCAAACCATTTCTGTACAGGAAGCTTAGATAGCAGGAAGTGCAGTAGACCAATCATGGACAACGTTTGTTATAAAAAGTATCGCCATGGTTACCATGCTGATGATGACAATTAAGTGACGTGCTGCTAGGTTATATAAAAGTCCCTTAATATAGAGTAGTGATGACATACAAACATCAAGACTAAATGGAAAACATACAAAGTTACCTGGTACATCCACAACATACCAATGCTGGTCATATAGGAAATTCAATCAAATATGTCGACCCTGGACATGTTATTATTGATAGTGTTATATAAACATCTTAGCTGGGTTCATTTGGTATGTGGTACCGTAGCTACATAATTACATGTAAATATGCTATTTGAACTTCAATGAATATATCTTTTAGATGAAAGATTTAAATATGTTTCATAATGTGCAGACTTACATATATATCTTGTGTAATTTATAATGGAGACCTATATTTGTGTTAGGCTACTTTCAAAACCTTTCATTTCAAATATGAATTTGCAACATGACTTTCAGACTGACCACTATTGATGTTTCTGACAAATTCTAATACTAGATTATCTCCCCCTACTTTAATCCATTCACCCCTGAAGACACAATTTAGATTCCTCTAGATCAAAGGCTGGAATAGTCCATTTTGGAATTTCAGGGGTGAATGTGAGTTAAAACTATTTATGTTGCAGAAAAAAAGATTATCAAAGTAAATCTAATGATGATCGTTGTGTTCTAGAGACTGTCGGCAAGTCTACATAGTTACAGAAACTGAACTCTCAAACAAATCTCTCTCTTTGTACTCAGTTACGTGTACTTGATGTTTTCATTGTCTCTCATCCTATCGGGATTTATTATCTATTTTATCCTTCCAAGTTTATTTTGGGGGTAACATGATATACTGGTGTCTCTTAACCATAGATAACTTATAATTTCCTTTGAAAAATGAATTATTTACTTTCTAAATAAAAGTGTATCATAGTCATGCGATAGTAACAGGGTGAATTATACCATGGATTTAAGGTATAGAAATTATTGTGGGGTTGGCTAAGGTCCAGCCTTGTCTTTCAGGGATAAAGAAGCGCTTGAGCCAAGATTTCGTCAATTTCTAATGTGTGATAGGAGAATTTAAACTTATAGGGAGTATTAATCATGATTTGGTCTATCTCGTAGCCCTATAAATCTTGATTCGTTTTGAGTTAGATTGATCAAACGGTAGGCCGATGTTTGCCATATGTGTCTGCTTTGGATTCCTCAAGGCTTCCTCAACAGGATTTAGGACCAGACTTGACTAGTATTAAGAATTTGAAACATGATTTGAATATAGATATTTACACAAAAAGCACCTGTCCTTATCATAAAGATGTTACATATGAAAAATTAAAAAAAAAAATTTTTTAAATCAACGATTTATTATTTTAGTAATTTTAACATCTGTTGAAATGTTCACATGTAAACCAGGCATGTCTGTAAATGAGCCAGATTGTTAATAGGACATTAATTTAACATCAATTCAAAGTAAACATCAGTTCTACAAATCAAAAACTATCTGTGTACATGATGCAGATAAAAAATCAATATATATATCGGTGGATATGATTCTCATAGAAAAAAAAATGCAAGGAGTGATGAAAGATACTGTTAGTGCTTAAAAGTCATTTGTCTTAGTTAAGGTCATTAAAGTAGAGGTCATAAATAACTTGCCCATAAAATGGAGGTTATGAATTAATGTTGCCATGGAAACTGAGGTCATTTTTAACTGTTGACGTTAAAATGGAGGTTATTTAATCTGTTGATTGTCATTAGAAAATGAAGGTTATTCATAGTTATTGTCATTTAAGTGGAGAATCTTCAATCTGGAAATTGTCATTAAAGATGGAGGTAATTTATGTATATACAGTTTAAACTCGTTATCTCAAAATTGCTTGACTCGAAATTCCGATTGTGTCGAATTACTTTTGAAGTCCCATTTTCTCCCTTCTTTGTATATGTATTTTGATATTGGATGACTCGAATTTCAATGACTCGAAACTCTGGTTGACTCAAAAAGTCAATTCCTGGTCCCTAGAACTGATATTCAACAAAAAAAAATAGACGCTATCTCGAATTTAATTTCAGTCAAAAATTTCAAATTCAAAATTTCATTTTGGTACATATAAAATGTATACAAACAATTGAAATTCACCTATGGTTTTAACACATAATTGGTTTACCTGTACATATTGCGATCGTTATACGTAGGCCTATTACATATGAGTTTGTTGTATGAACCACAGAAGTCAGTATACCACCTACGGGAAATCAGGGTGCATGCCTTTTATCGTGACGATCATATTAACGTAATTCAAGTTTGTTTATGTTTTTAAAAAAATCCAAAAACATCTGAAAACTTACAACCAAAATGATTTAATACAAACCTTATAAGTTGTAAAATCACGATAATATGCTGATCACGGTAATAGGCATGAACCCAACTGTAATAGTCATAAGATAAGGACTGTTAAAAACCATGTTGTGATCAAACCTATAATGACATTACGTCTGAGTTGAATTCCGGATAAGTCGAATTATTTTCGTTGGTCCATTGAATTTCGAGATAACGAATTTCGACTGTATATTGTCATTAATATGTAGGTTATTTAATCTGTTAATTGTCATTAAAAATGGAGGTAATTTATATATATATATATTGTCATTAAAATGTAGGTTATTTATTGGTTTTGATTGTTATTAAAATTTAGAATACTTGTGATTGGTCGTCAATTCTAACTGCAGCTGTCAAGGTAATTAAAAAAGAGGCTCTTAATAACTGTTGTCATGGAATTAAGAGGTCATTTAAAAAAATAACTTGTTATTAATTATAGTCATTAAAATTGAAGGTTATTGATAGGGTGGACAAATGGAGGCCATTGTAGGATAACTTAATCATTAAGAATAAGTTAATTTGTTATGTCATTGAAATCAACATCATTTTGTAACTGTTGTTAAAATGGAGGCAGTTTATGACTGGATATTGTCATTAAAATGGCAGTCATAAATCACTGTTAAATGGTTAATTGGTTGCTAAATGGAGGTCATTAACAACTTAAGAACATATTTATACTGAAGTCTTACAGATATGTCTAGAACTATTTCAATATTTATTACGGAATTGATTCAATAAGTTCAACATTTTTGTAAGCCACTTTAAGTCGTGAGTAAAATCTCTCAAGTCAGCGTCTGCTACGATCTGTTGTTAACATAATGTTCATATCTCAATTCAATTACGATGATGTAATAAATAATTGATGATATGCTAATACTAACGAAGCATAAGAGGAAGTTTTAACAGTCTGATTACTGAGATAAAGGTTAAGGTATTCATTTAATAAACCAGGTAATTGATTTACTAAAGCCCCATTAAAACATTTAGAATCATATTATATTTTGTCGATTAGAAATAATCTGATTAGTTCATGCAGGATCGTTGTAAATTTCTTTGAAATTTTAAGCATGATAAAAGATTGTTAAAATTTCACTTTCTGTTTTTGTCTCTCAAGTGGGCCATTCGTACAGAAAGTTCGCAGGGAATGCACTATGTACAGGAACAGTTTTGTGGTGATAGTAAACTGGAGGGAGGGAGGGGGGAATAGACAGATTCAGTGAGAGATAACTGCAGCTTAGACTGCCTGGGATGTCTGTTTCATGATAAAAGAATGAGGGATACATTCACCAATCTATGACAGATCAATTTAGAATATTAAACCCACCATACATACATACACCACTATATGTTGATAAAGGATTCTGTCAAATTTCCTATCTAACTTTGTATAGAGATGTGATCAATCTATGTGTCATCTTTGCTGAATTCCTAACATAACTTTAAATCTAGTATTAATGTATTACTGCAGTCATTTACAGCACAAGGTCATTCCAAGTTTAAGGTCAGTCAGCCGTGGATAAGACTGTTCATTCCAGTTATAAGACTATTCATTCCAGTTATAAGATTATCCATTCCAGTTTTAAGACTATCAGTTATAAGACTATTCATTCCAGTTATAAGACTATCATTTCAGTTGTAAGACTATTCAGTTATAAGACTATTCATTCCAGTTATAAGATTATTCATTCCAGTTATAAGACTATTCATTCCAGTTGTAAGACTATTCATTCCAATTATAAGGCTATAGTCATTCCAAGTAAAGTTAGCCAATTGTCATTTTTGGACAATTATAAGGCTAGTCATTTCAAGGATAAGGCTATAGGTAGTCAACCAAGTATATAGCTAGTCAACCAAGTATATGACTAGTCAACCAAATATATGACTAGTCAACCAAGTATAAGGTCAGTCAACCAAGTATAAAGCTAGTCAACCAAGTATAAAGCTAGTCAACCAAGTATAAAGCTAGTCAACCAAGTGTAAAGCTAGTCAACCAATTATTAGACTAGTCAACCAAGTATAAAGCTAGTCAACCAAGTATAAGACTAGTCAACCAAGTATAAAGCTAGTCAACCAAGTATAAAGCTAGTCAACCAAGTATAAAGCTAGTCAACCAAGTATAAAGCTAGTCAACCAAGTATAAAGCTAGTCAACCAAGTATTAGACTAGTCAACCAAGTATAAAGCTAGTCAACCAAGTGTAAGGCTAGTCAACCAAGTATAAGCTAGTCAACAGTACTAGTCAACCAAGTAAGCTAGTCAACCAAGTATAAAGCTAGTCAACCAAGTATAAAGCTAGTCAACCAAGTAGTCAACCAAGTATAAAGCTAGTCAACCAAGTATAAAGCTAGTCAACCAAGTTAAAGCTAGTCAACCAAGTATAGCTAGTCAACCAAGTATAAAGCATCAACCAGTTAAGCTAGTCAACCAAGTATAAAGCTAGTCAACCAAGTATAAAGCTAGTCAACCAAGTGTAAGGCTAGTCAACCAAGTATAAGGCTAGTCAACCAAGTATAAAGCTAGTCAACCAAGTGTAAGGCTAGTCAACCAAGTATAAGGCTAGTCAACCAAGTATAAAGCTAGTCAACCAAGTATAAGGCTAGTCAACCAAGTATAAGGCTAGTCAACCAAGTATAAGGCTAGTCAACCAAGTATAAGGCTAGTCAACCACGTAAGGCTAGTCTACCAATTATAAGGCTATATGTAGTCAACTAAATATATAGCTAGTCATGCCAATTATAAGACTTTCCAGCCTATCAAATCATCGTCGGACAATTATAAGGCTAGGCATTTGAAGGATAGGGCTAGTCATTTTAAGTATTTTTTATTTGCATATTGCAGAGTTATCTGCCCTTGTGGGAAGATAATTATTTGGATGTCATGTGTTTGCAACTGTAACATCATATTTTCAAAGAAAATGACACTATATTGTGTTACTTACAAAATAATGACATCACAACCAATATCTGCCCACAAGGGTAGATAATACACAAAGAGACAAATAAAACTAGTCACTCAAAGTGTAAGGCCAGTCATTGCAGTATTAAAGGCCAGCCATTCCATGGCTAAGACTGTGAAAATCTAACACAGGTTTGTGTAATACATTGTATGAGCAGACAAGATGGCTGTTAAGTGCCTTTCCATGTTTCGCCAGCTGGTGTGTTAACCTTTGTATGCATGTTCTGACTAAACAGCAGTGTAATATTGACCTTACTCTGTTAATTGGTTTCCAGTTTGACCATGTAGTATGATGAGAGAATGCTCATACCTGTTAACGGTCTTAGGACCGACAGGTGTAGTCGTGTGAAGCAGAGAAAGCCTAATTGTTGTGATAAACAATTATAATGGTATTGATTGGATGGGCTATACTGACATTAAAACGCCACATTCACTGCTCACTTCCAATGGAGGTGTTTTTGTTTTCTGTCATTGTTAATGGTCTAATGTCATCCATGATGTACAGACACAGACACATACACAAATGTACAGGTATCTTCAGGAGAGGCATACATGGCTCATTTCAACTGGAAGAATTTACAACAGATAGCTCTGATAGTAGAAGGAAGTCTAGAATTTTTGGCTGCTATTTGCTCAACGCATTTCCTCCTGAAGACACACTTAGGCTCTTTTAAATCAAAGAATAGACCAATCCATTATGAAATTTTAGGGGTGAAAGAGTTAATTTAAATGATTGATGACATGATAAAAGGTGTACAAAATGTACCATACCCATTTAAAAGGGTGTATAGGTGGGTGTAGTTAGATGCAAATGGATGCATATGAGATGCAGGTGAAATGCAAATGAGATGCAGATGAGATGCAAATGAGATGCAGGTACCCTTCTGAGTGGGAGAGGTGGGAGAATGTGTGAGGAGGGTAGTTGTGGGAAAACTCGGTCATGGTTTATACTGCTCTGGCAGTTTATGTGAGGGCAGAATTGTGTTAAATCCTATCTATATCAGTGTAGGAGGACTAGACTGGGTGAGATTATCATCAATGTGTCAAATACTAATTATAAAGGTATGCATGCATATAGCATTTAGGGCATACACTGAGCCTATAGTAGGGCTGATTGTGTGCTCTTTATATTTTTGTAGTATGTGTTAAAATAAAATAAAATAATTTGTGAACTTTGAACTAAACTCTTTGTATTTCTAGACACATACATTATTGAGAAAGGAGCTGGAATATTGTTGCAGGCTGGACTGGGTCAATCATTTGTGCATGACCAAGTAGCTCAATTGGTAGGGAATTTGGGTAGCGTTCTGAGGGAATTTGGTTCAAATCCTGGTCTGAATGGGTTGTGGCTAGAGAGAGGAAAGGGAAGGGTAGCAGGCTGTACTTGGTCTATCGTCAGTGACCTGGTAGTTTAATAGTCAAACACTTGGCTAGTGTTTGACCATTTAACTACCAGGGTCCTGGGTTCAAATCCTGGTGTGGCTGCTACTGTGATAAGGCTAGAGAAAAAAAAGATGGGTGTAGCTAGCTGGTATAACAGCTGAGCATTCAGTGGAGCATTCGGCTAGTGTTCTGAGTTCAAATCACGATCTGACCGCTACTTTTTCTCCTCATACCTTTATATATATATACACGCATAATAGGGTATCAATAGACACAATATGACTTCATTACTTCACTTGTGTCCAGAGTAATTACTTAAGTGCTATATTATTGCACACAGGATAAATCTGGCTACGATCCATACTAATCCCCACAGTACCGTCCACTGGACCCTTGCCATGGTTTCACCAATTTTCTTTGATTGCAGGTGTTTTGCACTCCTGGCTGTCTGACTTGATGTACTGTTTATGGAAATTGTTGTCAATATTTCAGATTTACGATGCCCTTATATATGGATCTATACCTACATTTCTGTCATAATTAAAAGCTGCGGAGTACAAAGGGTGTATTAAATCTACTCCTCATCTAGTCTTCGGAAGTAAACAAAATCTACCACAGCTTACTGTAGGGCCAATGAGCTATTAACTAGCTGTGTCTATCCATTGGTGGTCTGGTATTTGTCTGGTGGTGGCCAAATGATTACTCCTACCAATTACTTCTAGCCAGATATCTATTTGTTTATTTTGGCCAAATTTATTTCGATCATAACCATGGCATGCTTTATTTCAAGAAAACCAATTTTAGACTAACATGGAAAAAAAAGAATTCAAAGGGCAAGAAAGTTAATTTAAAATCTTTAAAGTCTATGTGTAATTTGAGAAGATAAAAAGAAAATAATTTTGTATAAATGGCTGGCCTCTGAGGGACAGGGCCTGTACATTTACTGTTTCATCAAAACATGTGTAACAGGGTGCGATTAGTGTGCCGCGTCAGCGGGGCTCAAACCCACTACCCTGGACTTAGTGGTCTGCTGCTCTACTGACTGAGTTAAAGAGAAATTTCCTGTAGCATGAAGCTATAAGGCGACTGTATCACTACGTACACCATTTACGATTAAAACTTCTACACATGGTATGTGTGGGAATTTTTTTTTGTTAAAAGTTTACTAATCATAAAAAGATTTTTTTCACACAAATCAATATAGAATATCCATGTTCAGATTTTGTCATTTTAGCTCCTGACACTTTATACCATCTTTTTCATTGAGTATGTTCATTCTAACATCACATTTTTACAGTTCATTGAAATAGCCAACTTGATAAGTAATTTGTACCTATTACACTGACCAGATGGTGTAGGGATGCTCACATTGTGTACTGTCTCAGTATCTCTGATACACAAACCAGAGCTTTTACACATGATTTACTATGATGTTTGGCATGTGAAAGGCTATATGACCTTTTGAACAGATCATTTTCAGCCTCAATTGTGAGCCTGTATGATTGATATTGTAGCTAGGTGTGTGTATAGTGGGCTGTACAGAATGTGTATAGCATGTACTACAGCATTCCTAGCAATCCAAACATCATCTGTAATTAGGGATACACTCACATACAATTGTTACACATGGAGGTAAATAACTGCGTATGAGGTGCATTTATATATGACAGGTGTGATGCATACCTGTATGACAGTTGTGGTGTGTACCTATATGACAGGTGTGGTGTGTGCCTGTATGACAGGTATGGTGTGTACCTATATGACAGGTGTGGTATGTACCTATATGACAGATGTGGTGTGTACCTATATGACAGGTGTGATGCATACCTGTATGACAGGTGTGGTATGTACCTGTATGACAGGTGTGGTGTGTACCTATATGACAGGTGTGGTGTGTACCTATATGACAGGTGTGGTGCGTACCTGTATGACAGATGTGGTATGTACCTGTATGACAGGTGTGGTGTGTACCTATATGACAGGTGTGGTGTGTACCTATATGACAGGTGTGGTGCGTACCTATATGACAGGTGTGATGCATACCTGTATGACAGGTATGGTATGTACCTGTATGACAGGTGTGGTGTGTACCTGTATGACAGGTGTCGTATGTACTTATATGACAGGTGTGGTATGTACCTGTATGACAGGTGTGGTGTGTACCTGTATGACAGGTGTGGTATGTACCTGTATGACAAGTGTGGTATGTACCTGTATGACAGGTGTGGTGTGTACCTGTAAGACAGGTGTGGTATGTACCTGTATGACAGGTGTGATGTGTACCTGTATGACAGGTGTGGTGTATACCTGTGTCACAGATGTGGTGTATACCTGTATGACAGATGTGGTATGTACCTGTATGACAGATGTGGTGTATACCTGTATGACAGGTGTGGTGTATACCTATATGACAGGTGTGGTATGTACCTGTATGACAGGTGTGATGTGTACCTGTATGACAGGTGTGGTGTATACCTGTATGACAGGTGTGGTGTGTACCTATATGACAGGTGTAGTGTATACCTGTATGACAGATGTGGTATGTACCTGTATGACAGATGTGGTGTATACCTGTATGACAGGTGTGGTGTATACCTATATGACAGGTGTGGTATGTACCTGTATGACAGGTGTGATGTGTACCTGTATGACAGGTGTGATATGTACCTGTACACATCACGACAGATGTGGTGTATACCTGTATGACAGATGTGGTATGTGCCTGTATGACAGGTGTGGTGTATACCTGTATGACAGATGTGGTGGATACCTGTATGACAGGTGTGGTGTATACCTGTATGACAGATGTGGTGGATACCTGTATGATAGGTGTGGTGTATACCTGTATGACAGATGTGGTATGTACCTGTATGACAGATGTGGTGTATACCTGTATGACAGGTGTGGTGTATACCTATATGACAGGTGTGGTATGTACCTGTGTAACAGGTATGGTATGTACCTGTATGACAGGTGTGATGTGTACCTGTATGACAGGTGTGGTGTATACCTGTATGACAGGTATGGTGTATACCTGTATGACAGGTGTGGTATATACCTGTATGACAGGTGTGGTATGTACCTGTATGACAGGTGTTGAATTTATCTGGAAGATGTACTACTGAGAGCTAGGTTTGATGTCTGTTGGATGTCAGAACCAATGATTTAGTTTGACGTTAGACCAACAATTTAACTATAAAATGTTAAATGACTTGTATCATTTACATTCTACATAGTTATCAGTGACTGACATTAGATAACACACAGATATCTCAATACAGATATTTTTTATCTTTTGTGTTGAGGTTAAAACCTCACGCCTCTGCAAAATTTCAAAGTTTTGCTGATAAAAAAATCTCTGGATATTTGATCTGGGTTGTATGCTGCCAACATTAGCTGACATCTGACTGGAGCTTTCAACACAAGATAGTAAAGGCAATATACACAAGTTACCAGGTTTATAGGCAATACACACAAGTTACCAGGTTTAAAGGCAATACACACAAGTTACCAGGTTTAAAGGCAATACACACAAGTTACCAAGTTAAGTAAAGGCAATATACACAAGTTACCACGTTTATAGGCAATACACACGTTACCAAGTTTAGTAAAGGTAGTATACACAAGTTACCAGGTTTATTGGCAATACACACAAGTTACCAAGTTTAGTAAAGGCAGTATACACAAGTTATCAGATCAGGTAAAGGTAGTATACACAAGTTACCAGGTTAAGTAAAGGCAATACCAATAAGTTACCAGGTATCAAAAAAATGCAATACACATAAGCTACCAGGTATCAAAAAAATGCAATACACATAAGCTACCAGGTTAAGTAAAGTTAGTATAAACAAGTTACCAGGTTAAGTAAAGGCAGTATAAACAAGTTACCAGGTTAAGTAAAGGCAGTATAAACAAATTACCAGGTTAAGTAAAGTTAGTATACACAAGTTACCAGGTTAAGTAAAGGTAGTATACACAAGTTACCAGGTTTATAGGCAATACACACAAGTTACCAGGTTAAGTAAAGTTAGTATACATAAGTTACCAGGTTAAGTAAAGGTAGTATACACAAGTTACCAGGTTTATAGGCAATACACACAAGTTACCAGGTTAAGTAAAGTTAGTATACACAAGTTACCAGGTTAAGTAAAGGTAGTATACACAAGTTACCAGGTTTAAAGGCAATACACACAAGTTACCAGGTTTAAAGGCAATACACACAAGTTACCAGGTTAAGTAAAGGCAGTATAAACAAGTTACCAGGTTAAGTAAAGGTGATATACACAAGTTACCAGGTTAAGTAAAGGCAATATCCATAAGTTACCAGGTATCAAAAAAGCAATACACATAAACTACCAGGTTAAGTAAAGTTAGTATACACAAGTTAAGAGGTTAAGTAAAGGCAATAAACAGATGTTAGTAGGTAGGAAAAAGGGATTTACAGAATTTACCAGGGGTTATAGGCAATATGCATAGTTACTAGTATCATAGCTTTTGTTTGTTTATCAACAGCCAGGGTCATTTAAGGACTGCCAGGTTAGATGGTAGAGGAAAACAAGAGTACCTGGAGGAAAACCACCAACTAGCGGTCAATAACTGGCAAACTGCCCCACATAGGATTCAAACTTACAACCCAGAGGTGGAGGAATTGTGGTTATTAAATAATGTTCAAGACATGGTAACCACTCTGTCTCTGCAGCCAGTACTAGGATCATAGCATCTTTTAATACAAATAATATTTGAAAAAAGACCATGTACTTCAAAAGTTACTTAGGATCATAGCATACAATAAAAAAAACATAGTGATGAAAAGATAAGCCTACAACATTTACTTTCCCCTAAAATCTACTTTACGCTGACGTCTGTAGTAACGCCTGTATATCTGCGAGTGGACAGTCTACCCAGAGATAATCAGCGGGTCGGGTCTAAACCTAGACATGCTCATTGATCTGTATAGTTTATCCTCAACCACCAGGCTTGTATAAATCGGTCCTTATGAAATACTCTATCAGAAATCAATCTTGAAAGACCAATGCTATCAAGCCCTAATCTATGTGATTACCATAGCAACGCAGGATTTGCAAAATCCGGCTCATAATTGATAAATGTCTTGTTTAATTAGGATGAGCTGGCCACCTAGACTTTATAGAGATACATTGTAGTCTTATATTATAGCCAAGCATGCAGTAGGAAAGCTGACTCCAGTCCTGTTCAGATAGCAAACCTTCTAATGAATAAACAGGCTTCTTAGAATACAAAAATACCTTAGAAATTGATTTTAATGGATATAATCAGGTCACTATATTTAATTTGAAGATATTTAATGCTAAAGCATGCTACTGAAAAATTTAATGCTTCTTTTCAAGTACAAAAGCTTTTAAATGATAACCTGTTCGAAATGAAAGAGGTTCAAAACATTTGATAAGACAAGTAAGCTACTGGGAAAAGAGAATGTCTTTTAGGTAGACAGATTTTAATGAATAAACTACAAATTAATGTGGAATTGAGAAATAAATAAGGAAAAATGAAGGATAAACCAGGTACCATGAACTTAGATATCTTTAAGGCAAAATATTTAAATGGTTACATGATGTAGTAGAGTGATGACCTTGGTGTGACCTGATTAAGTAGTGACCTTGATGTCACCTGATTAAGTGGTGACCTTGATTTGACCTGACCTTGATCTGACCTGATAGACTGGTGACCTTAGCTGTCGTTTGTGTTCCCAGGTCTATATGACTGTTAATGACCTGTATGTATGTCTATATGACTGCTAATGATATAATGTCCTCAGGTTTACCTGGTAATTAATATTTATTCACAGAAATGATAATTAATGATGTTTGCCCTAAGGTAGAAATATTAATTATTTAGTGTTCACTGGTATTGATTAATGATAATGTATGTCCTAAGAATTTGTACTTTATGACATGAAAACTGGGTGGATTATATTATTGTGAATATAATCAATTACTTTAGAATTGTATTGGATCAAGAAATTCTCAATTTTGATTCAAAATAAGAAGAATTAATTCTATCAAATTAAACTTTACAACAATCATCAATATGACCTAACATTTTTTTCTATTCCATTTTCCATGACACAATATCATGATGTCCTGCAAAATGGCAAAAACATGATCTCCATCAAAATTACCAGCTACATGATATGTTTTCCTTATAGAATAAAAAGATTTTTTATCTTTAATACACAGTTTGAGCATTGTAAACATATTTCCCTTTAAAGAGATTTGATATTATCCTTGACCTTTTATACATGTTTTGAGCATTATAGATATATTTCCCTTTAAGAGATTTGATATTATCCTTGACCTTTTATACATGTTTTGAGCATTATAAATGTATTTCCCTTTAAGAGATTTGATATTATCCTTGACCCTTTATACATGTTTTTAGCATTATAAATATATTTCCCTTTAAAAGATTGATATTATCCTTGACCTTTTATACATGTTTTGAGCATTATAAATATATTTTCCTTTAAGATTTGATATTATCCTTGACCTTTTATACATGTTTTGAGCATTATAAATGTATTTCCCTTCAAGAGATTTGATATAATCCTTGACCTTTTATACATGTTTTGAGCATTATAAATATATTTCCCTTTAAGAGATTTGATATTATCTTTGACCTTTTATACATGTTTTGAGCATTATAGATATATTTCCCTTTAAGAGATTTGATATTATCCTTAACCTTTTGTACATGGTTTGAGCGGATCAGTATGGCCGTCATTCTCCTGAACTGTGTAACCTTGGGTATGTACCAACCGTGTGAGGACCAGATCTGTGATACAATGCGATGCCAAGTGCTCGAGAAATTTGACCACTTCATCTTTGCCTTTTTTGCCATTGAGATGATAATCAAGATAGTAGCGATGGGACTCTGGGGGAAGCTGACGTACCTGGACGATTCGTGGAACCGTCTCGACTGCTTCATTGTACTGGCCGGGTAAGTAAACATTTCACTCTTCCCTAGTAGTGCCCATCCTCCTGTATGCTTTAGTGAGTACAGCTACATGTTCCACACATCTCTCACCTCCACTTGCATCAAAGTATGAAAAAAAAACCAAGTAAATTTTTGCTTCTCCGAAATTTTCCAAGGTTAATTTATAACAGACTAGTGATTTTCAATATAGGTTCAATTAAAATGTCCATAACACCACTAAAATGTTTCCTTTGACTTTCCTAATAACCCATTTCTAGAAATTTGAAATTACCATTAATTCTATAACGTAAAGAAAAATGAGTTCAAGAAAATCTCCTTGCCTCTTACAATAGGTCTGACGACTCATAAGAACTGTTCCAATGTTGATAGATACCATTCTGTATGAAGACACTTACTGTATGTAGACACTTATTGTATGTAGACACTTACTGTATGTAACCCTGACACCTAATTACTGTCCCCATACAAGGTTGTGATAGACACTGTCCCAATACAAGGTTGTGACACCTAATTACTGTCCCAATACAAGGTTGTGATAGACACCTAATTACTGTCCCCATACAAGTTGTGATAGAACTAATTACTGTCTGTGATAGACACCAATTACTGTCCCCATACAAGGTTGTGATAGACACCTAAATTACTGTCCCCATTACAAGGTTGTGATAGACACTATTACTGTCCCCTCATACAAGGTTGTGATAGACACCTAATTACTGTCCCCATACAAGGTTGTGATAGACACTAATTTACTGTCCCCATACAAGGTTGTGATAGACACCTAATTACTGTCCCCATACAAGGTTGTGATAGACACCTAATTACTGTCCCCATACAAGGTTGTGATAGACACCTAATTACTGTCCCATATACAAGGTTGTGATAGACACCTAATTACTGTCCCCATACAAGGTTGTGATAGACACCTAATTACTGTCCCCATACAAGGTTGTGATAGACACCTAATTACTGTCCCCATACAAGGTTGTGATAGACACCTAATTACTGTCCCATACAAGGTTGTGATAGACACCTAATTACTGTCCCCATACAAGGTTGTGATAGACACCTAATTACTGTCCCCATACAAGGTTGTGATAGACACCTAATTACTGTCCCCATACAAGGTTGTGATAGACACCTAATTACTGTCCCCATACAAGGTTGTGATAGACACCTAATTACTGTCCCCATACAAGGTTGTGATAGACACCTAATTACTGTCCCATACAAGGTTGTGATAGACACCTAATTACTGTCCCCATACAAGGTTGTGATAGACACCTAATTACTGTCCTCATACAAGGTTGTGATAGACACCTAATTACTGTCCCCATACAAGGTTGTGATAGACACCTAATTACTGTCCCCATACAAGGTTGTGATAGACACCTAATTACTGTCACCTAATTACTGTCTCATACAAGGTTGTGATAGACACCTAATTACTGTCCCCATACAAGGTTGTGATAGACACCTAATTACTGTCCCATACAAGGTTGTGATAGACACCTAATTACTGTCCCCATACAAGGTTGTGATAGACACTAATTACTGTCTATACAAGGTTGTGATAGACACCTAATTACTGTCCCCATACAAGGTTGTGATAGACACCTAATTACTGTCCTCATACAAGGTTGTGATAGACACCTAATTACTGTCCCTATACAAGGTTGTGATAGACACCTAATTACTGTCCCCATACAAGGTTGTGATAGACACCTAATTACTGTCCCATCATACAAGGTTGTGATAGACACCTAATTACTGTCCCCATACAAGGTTGTGATAGACACCTAATTACTGTCCTCATACAAGGTTGTGATAGACACCTAATTACTGTCCCTCATACAAGGTTGTGATAGACACCTAATTACTGTCCCCATACAAGGTTGTGATAGACACCTAATTACTGTCCCTCATACAAGGTTGTGATAGACACCTAATTACTGTCCCTCATACAAGGTTGTGATAGACACCTAATTACTGTCCTCATACAAGGTTGTGATAGACACCTAATTACTGTCCCATACAAGGTTGTGATAGACACCTAATTACTGTCCCTCATACAAGGTTGTGATAGACACCTAATTACTGTCCTCATACAAGGTTGTGATAGACACCTAATTACTGTCCTCATACAAGGTTGTGATAGACACCTAATTACTGTCCTCATACAACAAGGTTGTGATAGACACCTAATTACTGTCCCCATACAAGGTTGTGATAGACACCTAATTACTGTCCTCATACAAGGTTGTCATAGACACCTAATTACTGTCCCAATACAAGGTTGTGATAGACACCTAATTACTGTCCCTATACAAGGTTGTGATAGACACCTAATTACTGTCCCCATACAAGGTTGTGATAGACACCTAATTACTGTCCCAATACAAGGTTGTGATAGACACCTAATATACAAGGTTGTGATAGACACCTAATTACTGTCCCCATACAAGGTTGTGATAGACACCTAATTACTGTCCCCATACAAGGTTGTGATAGACACCTAATTACTGTCCCATACAAGGTTGTGATAGACACCTAATTACTGTCCCATACAAGGTTGTGATAGACACCTAATTACTGTCCCTATACAAGGTTGTGATAGACACCTAATTACTGTCCCCATACAAGGTTGTGATAGACACCTAATTACTGTCCTCATACAAGGTTGTGATAGACACCTAATTACTGTCCCCATACAAGGTTGTGATAGACACCTAATTACTGTCCCTCATACAAGGTTGTGATAGACACCTAATTACTGTCCCCATACAAGGTTGTGATAGACACCTAATTACTGTCCCCATACAAGGTTGTGATAGACACCTAATTACTGTCCCCATACAAGGTTGTGATAGACACCTAATTACTGTCCCCATACAAGGTTGTGATAGACACCTAATTACTGTCCCATACAAGGTTGTGATAGACACCTAATTTACTGTCCCATACAAGGTTGTGATAGACACCTAATTACTGTCCCCATACAAGGTTGTGATAGACACCTAATTACTGTCCTCATACAAGGTTGTGATAGACACCTAATTACTGTCCCCATACAAGGTTGTGATAGACACCTAATTACTGTCCCCATACAAGGTTGTGATAGACACCTAATTACTGTCCCCATACAAGGTTGTGATAGACACCTAATTACTGTCCCAATACAAGGTTGTGATAGACACCTAATTACTGTCCCAATACAAGGTTGTGATAGACACCTAATTACTGTCCCTATACAAGGTTGTGATAGACACTAATTACTGTCCCCATACAAGGTTGTGATAGACACCTAATTACTGTCCTCATACAAGGTTGTGATAGACACCTAATTACTGTCCCAATACAAGGTTGTGATAGACACCTAATTACTGTCCCTATACAAGGTTGTGATAGACACCTAATTACTGTCCCTATACAAGGTTGTGATAGACACCTAATTACTGTCCCCATACAAGGTTGTGATAGACACCTAATTACTGTCCCCTGTCCATACAAGGTTGTGATAGACACCTAATTACTGTCCCCATACAAGGTTGTGATAGACACCTAATTACTGTCCCCATACAAGGTTGTGATAGACACCTAATTACTGTCCCCATACAAGGTTGTGATAGACACCTAATTACTGTCCCCATACAAGGTTGTGATAGACACCTAATTACTGTCCCCATACAAGGTTGTGATAGACACCTAATTACTGTCCCCATACAAGGTTGTGATAGACACCTAATTACTGTCCCCATACAAGGTTGTGATAGACACCTAATTACTGTCCCCATACAAGGTTGTGATAGACACCTAATTACTGTCCTCATACAAGGTTGTGATAGACACCTAATTACTGTCCTCATACAAGGTTGTGATAGACACCTAATTACTGTCCCCATACAAGGTTGTGATAGACACCTAATTACTGTCCTCATACAAGGTTGTGATAGACACCTAATTACTGTCCCTATACAAGGTTGTGATAGACACCTAATTACTGTCCCCATACAAGGTTGTGATAGACACCTAATTACTGTCCTCATACAAGGTTGTGATAGACACCTAATTACTGTCCCTATACAAGGTTGTGATAGACACCTTATTACTGTCCCCATACAAGGTTGTGATAGACACCTAATTAATGTCCTCATACAAGGTTGTCATAGACACCTAATTACTGTCCTCATACAAGGTTGTGATAGACACCTAATTACTGTCCCAATACAAGGTTGTGATAGACACCTAATTACTGTCCCCATACAAGGTTGTGATAGACACCTAATTAATGTCCTCATACAAGGTTGTCATAGACACCTAATTACTGTCCCAATACAAGGTTGTGATAGACACCTAATTACTGTCCCAATACAAGGTTGTGATAGACACCTAATTACTGTCCCCATACAAGGTTGTGATAGACACCTAATTACTGTCCCCATACAAGGTTGTGATAGACACCTAATTACTGTCCTCATACAAGGTTGTGATAGACACCTAATTACTGTCCCAATACAAGGTTGTGATAGACACCTAATTACTGTCACCATACAAGGTTGTGATAGACACCTAATTACTGTCCCCATACAAGGTTGTGATAGACACCTAATTACTGTCCTCATACAAGGTTGTGATAGACACCTAATTACTGTCCCCATACAAGGTTGTGATAGACACCTAATTACTGTCCCCATACAAGGTTGTGATAGACACCTAATTACTGTCCCATACAAGGTTGTGATAGACACCTAATTACTGTCCCCATACAAGGTTGTGATAGACACCTAATTACTGTCCCCATACAAGGTTGTGATAGACACCTAATTACTGTCCCTATACAAGGTTGTGATAGACACCTAATTACTGTCCCCATACAAGGTTGTGATAGACACCTAATTACTGTCCCCATACAAGGTTGTGATAGACACCTAATTACTGTCCCCATACAAGGTTGTGATAGACACCTAATTACTGTCCCCATACAAGGTTGTGATAGACACCTAATTACTGTCCCATACAAGGTTGTGATAGACACCTAATTACTGTCCTCATACAAGGTTGTGATAGACACCTAATTACTGTCCCATACAAGGTTGTGATAGACACCTAATTACTGTCCCCATACAAGGTTGTGATAGACACCTAATTGTCCCATACAAGGTTGTGACCCTAATTACTGTCCCATACAAGGTTGTGATAGACACCTAATTACTGTCCCATACAAGGTTGTGATAGACACCTAATTACTGTCCCCATACAAGGTTGTGATAGACACCTAATTACTGTCCCATACAAGGTTGTGATAGACACCTAATTACTGTCCTCATACAAGGTTGTGATAGACACCTAATTACTGTCCCATACAAGGTTGTGATAGACACCTAATTACTGTCCCCATACAAGGTTGTGATAGACACCTAATTACTGTCACCCATACAAGGTTGTGATAGACACCTAATTACTGTCCCCATACAAGGTTGTGATAGACACCTAATTACTGTCCCCATACAAGGTTGTGATAGACACCTAATTACTGTCCCCATACAAGGTTGTGATAGACACCTAATTACTGTCCCCATACAAGGTTGTGATAGACACCTAATTACTGTCCCCATACAAGGTTGTGATAGACACCTAATTACTGTCCCCATACAAGGTTGTGATAGACACCTAATTACTGTCCTCATACAAGGTTGTGATAGACACCTAATTACTGTCCCATACAAGTTGTGAAGACACATACAAGGTTGTGACAAGGTTGTGATAGACACCTAATTACTGTCCCCATACAAGGTTGTGATAGACACCTAATTACTGTCCCTATACAAGGTTGTGATAGACACCTAATTACTGTCCCCATACAAGGTTGTGATAGACACCTAATTACTGTCCCCATACAAGGTTGTGATAGACACCTAATTACTGTCCCCATACAAGGTTGTGATAGACACCTAATTACTGTCCCAATACAAGGTTGTGATAGACACCTAATTACTGTCCCCATACAAGGTTGTGATAGACACCTAATTACTGTCCCAATAGAAGGTTGTGATAGACACCTAATTACTGTCCCAATACAAGGTTGTGATAGACACCTAATTACTGTCCCCATACAAGGTTGTGATAGACACCTAATTACTGTCCCTATATCAACTGTCCCCATACAAGGTTGTGATAGACACCTAATTACTGTCCCAATAGAAGGTTGTGATAGACACCTAATTACTGTCCCCATACAAGGTTGTGATAGACACCTAATTACTGTCCCTATATAAGGTTGTGATAGACACTAATTACTGTCCCCATATGAGGTTGTGGTTGTTTCTTAGAGATGTTTTTGATGTGTTTTTGTGTGATGCACAAATAATATGTTAATATTTTAGACTCTGGACAAAGCATGTGCCATGGATTATCTTGTGCAAGCAGTTCTTATTTGTAATGATTTTCTTAAAAGATCTTCAATGAAGTCTTTTATTCCTTTATAAGCTTCTTCTCAATAGTACTAAAGTGTATTTTAAACGAATTTGTTAAAGGAAACTTCATGTGAAATGACCAAACATCAATCCAGAAAGGCAAATAATGATAGGCTTATTCTTTAAGAATCCTTTTCTTATAAAGTTCAAATGAAAAATGACCTTTTCAGTACAGAATACTATTGCTGTATTGGCTTCAAGATTAAGTTACAAAAACTGCTTCTAAGGTCTACAATCGGAACTGTCTGTATCAAGTGACCTTTTCTATCTATGGATCATAAAGCAAGGCAAAGGTAAATTTTGATTTGTTGTCTAACACGTTTTATTAGATAAGGACATAAGTATTGATGCCCTCAGACTTGGTATACAAATAGTCAATAATCGGTGCCCTCAGACTTTGTATACAAATTGTCAATAATCAATGCCCTCAGACTAAGTATACAAAAAGTAAATAATTGGTGCCCTCAGACTTGGTATACAAATAGTCAATAATTAGTGCCCTCAGACTTGATATCCAAATAGTCAATAATCAGTGCCCTCAGACTTGGTATACAAATTGTCAATTATCAGTGCCCTCAGACTTAGTATACAAAAAGTCAATAATTGTTGCCCTCAGACTTGGTATACAAAAAGTCAATCATTGGTGCCCTCAGACTTTGTATACAAATAGTCAATAATCAGTGCCCTCAGACTTGGTATACAAATAGTCAATAATCAGTGCCCTCAGACTTGGTATACAAATAGTCAATAATCAGTGCCCTCAGACTTGGTATACAAATAGTCAATAATCAGTGCCCTCAGACTTGGTATACAAATAGTCAATAATCAGTGCCCTCAGACTTTGTATACAAAAAGTCAATAATTGGTGTCTTCAGGCTTGGTATATACACAGTCAATGACTTTAACTCCCAGCTATTGTATAAAGGTAGTGAATAAAACGTGTCTGTATGACATGTGAATGAACAATAACTTTATAGGTGAAAAATGTTTTTGAGACCAAGAACTGAGAAATTATTGATGAGTTTAGTGCGACTGGACAGTGCCAATCATGAATGACCACGCAGATTCATTAGAAGTCTAGTTGTATTTTTCCTCTCTTGTTACAGTTTATGCTGCAGTGTTGTAGAATAGTCACTGTTAATTGGTAACATTTTTTTGTCAGTTCCAGATTAACGATTCTGGTCAAAAGTTGATTGACATTCTTGTTCTTTGAACAATAATGGACTAATTTGTCTGACTGGCATCCATGGGGATAGAGAGTCCCTTTGATTTAAGTCTCCCAAACCAAACACAGGAGGCTGGTGGCGGCCATTTTATTGACAGAACATGACCTACATGGTAGGAGTTGCCACGGTAGCAAAACCAGAGAGTCCCCTGGTAAAGACCGATGGGAGGACCTCTTTTATAAAGTATTGCCTGTTAATCTCACAGATTTGTTGTCTCAGGTGGCTAATAGCTATATACTAATTAGGTAAACAACTATTTGTTTTGAACTTTTGACCTTTTATTGACCTTTAAAACAACGAAAGGAGTGCCAACACTCTATAAAAGTGATGTGATATCACAAGTTGTTTGTAAATTGTGTTGCAGAAGAAGCTCTGTTTTAAATTGTTTGTCAATAGACAAAGGAGAGTAACTGTCAGGGTTAATACCAAAACACTTACTGAATAGAAACAAATCCAACCGAATAAAAATCCTGTTGTATACTTACGGACCCGACCCAGACGCTATAGTGCCATGGAAAATTGTTCCCGTCAGGAGCTGGTACCAGAAACACTACAAATGACAATGTTCCTTAAAGAGGCAAGGAGCAATCACAGACACATGACCAAACTGTTCCTTATATGGGGAAGGGGAAAACACAGGGGCTTGGACCAGACACTGGAGCTTGGACCAGACATTTGGGATTGGACCAGAAACAAGGGCTTGGACCAGACACAGGGGCTAGAACCAGACACGGGGGGCTAGAACCAAACATTGGAGAGAGGACCAAACACAGGGGCTAGGACCAGACACGGGGTCTAGGACCAGACATTGGGGATTGGACCAGAAACAAGGGCTTGGACCAGACACAGAGGCTTGGACCAGACACAGGGGCTTGGACCAAACACAGGGGCTTGGACCAAACACAGGGGCTTGGACCAGACACAGGGCCTTGGACCAGACACTAGATCTAGGACCAGACATTGGGAATTGGACCAGAAACAAGGGCTTGGACCAGACACAGAGGCTTGGACCGGACACAGGGGCTTGAACCAGACACATGGGTTAGAACCAAATACAGGGGCTAGAACCAGACACAAGGGCTAGAACCAGACACAAGGGCTAGAACCAGACACAAGGGCTAGAACCAGACACAGCATCTTGGGCCAAACACAGAGGCTAGGGCCAGACACATGGGCTAGGATCAGACACAGAGGCTAGGACCAAACACAGGGGCTAGAACCAGACACAGAGGGAAGGACGAGACACAGAGGGTTGGACCAGACACAGAGGCTTGGACCAGACACAACAGCTTGGACCACACACAGGGGCGAGGATCAGACACGGGGCGAGAACCAGACACAGGGGCTAGAACCAGACACAGCAGCTTGGGCCAAACACAGAGGCTTGAACCAGACACATGGGCTAAAACTAAATACAGGGGCTAGAACCAGACACAAGGGCTAGAACCGGACACAGCAGCTTGGGCCAGACACAGGCTAGGACAAGACACAGGGGCTAGAACCAGACACCGGGACTAGAACCAGACACAGCAGCTTGGGCCAGACACAGCAGCTTGGGCCAGACACAGCAGCTTGGACCAGACACAGCAACTTGGACCAGACACAGAGGCTTGGACCAGACACAGGGGCTTGGACCAGACACAGGGGCTTTGACCAGACACAGGGGCTTTGACCAGACACAGAGGCTTGGACCAGACACAGGGGCTAGAACCAGACACAGAGGGTATGACGAGACACAGAGGGTTGGACCAGACACAGAGGCTTGGACCAGACACAACAGCTTGGACCACACAGGGGCGAGGATCAGACACAGGGGCTAGAACCAGATACAGCAGCTTGGGCCAAACACAGAGGCTTGAACCAGACACATGGGCTAAAACTAAATACAGGGGCTAGAACCAGACACAAGGGCTAGAACCGGACACAGCAGCTTGGGCCAGACACAGGCTAGGACAAGACACAGGGGCTAGAACCAGACACAGGGGCTAGAACCAGACACCGGGACTAGAACCAGACACAGCAGCTTGGGCCTGCACAGCAGCTTGGGCCAGACACAGCAGCTTGGACCAGACACAGCAATTTGGACCAGACACAGAGGCTTGAACCACACACAGAGGCTTGGACCAGACACAGGGGCTTGGACCAGACACAGGGGCTTGGACCAGACACAGGGGCTAGGACCAGACACACAACCCTGATGACAAAACAGAAATGTGGGAGTGTAATCATATTATGTGGCGTGCAATATCCTGGTTTCATTCCAATTAAGTGTGCACATGAGCAAATCAAATTATAGCCTGATGTTATTGTGGAAGCACTGAAGCTTTGTCTCATGGTCGTTGCTGTCACTGTATCGCCTGTGCTTCTCGCGACGGTTAAAACATCGATGCTTCCCGCTGGTAAAGTCATGACTCCAGGAAATCCATTATCAGCAAGCCTTGTATGAGGGTGAATAACAGTTGAATAGAAAAAAAGTTTCCATCCAAAACCTGTACATACAAATGTAAAGTCCTTGTTGCGAGCTCAAATTTACGGCTTTACTGTTCTGAATCAAAGATCTCCTGAAACAGGTAAACCGTATTTAACCCAAGAAGTGCACAAGTCACTTAAAAATTGAGACAATTAAATGGGCCTATCATGGACCAAATATACTACTGAACAAAATGATTGGGAAACATCAATTTTGTAAGAAACTATATGGTATTCGTATATTCAGTCTGCATTAACTCTTTCACCCCTGATATCTTATAATGGACTGATCTAGCTTTAATTTAGAAGAGCCTAAATGTGTCGTCAGGGGTGAACGAGTTAAATGAAAATTTTAAGGTAAGAATACTTGAGACCAAGAAAATGTTAAGAGAGCTGAATATAATAGTTACAAGGGTGCATGTCTTTTCAAGGTTTGTATTATGTATACTACAGTTACATCACAGGAATTCATGATGTCAAGCATTTTTTTTTTTTTCGTTTGGCTAAAATTGCTAGTGAGGACAATCTGTTATATCTTTAAGGGTTGACAGGGAAATCTCTCCCGGCACTTTTGACAAATCAGTGAATGGTGGGAGAACAACTGGTAATTTATATTGGTAGTTTTGGACTTGACATGGTGGGTTATCATTGACCGGGTAGCTTGTGGAGCTGCCTACTTATGTTTGGAAGTCTTTGGTTTGAACAATGGTTCATGCAGCCGCTTCATTTTCTGCTATCTTAGCTGTACGTTACACATGAAACACGTTCTATTGCTGTTGTAAGCATGCAATAAAATGTTGGAATCCCAAAGTATTATGTACAGTTCCATATTTTGTGTGTTATTCAGAGAAGTTTATCACTCTGATTAAAGATAGGAAATTTGGAACGGAAAAATCTCGAAGGAAAATAGTTTAAGACACACTTAATTGATACTGAAACTGGGTTTGTAAGATCAGAAACTCTATTGTGTGTTTACATAATTCACTGTCCATTTTTTGTACATCATCAATTCTTTACTGACGATCGTCATTAGGCCACGGTTAGTTTTTAGGCCCTGATCGTTTACCCAGAGAATGTGTGCAATGCATGCTATGTGCTGACAGGCCTGTTGCCTAATCGTCAAGGTGAGGAAAATTGTCAGTTTTAACACAATCCCGTTAGCGTTGTAAACTGGTGGAATCCTCTCAGCATCAGCAGTCATGTTCTGGTATCTACAAGATAACATAAACACTATGTAAAGATAAAAAAGATTCATTCTAAATTTCTCCTAACAATCTCTGCCATGCTGATTTTTTACAACGGCAATTAGCGGTAACCGATTCTTCTCTTTTGGCTTTATTGCGTATTTACAAATGCTTTACCATAGTAAATCAAAAAGGGGGAAATATCTTTTAAAAAGATCAAAGAATACATGTACTACCAATTGTTTCTTAACTCCAAATTTGAAGTACCAATAATTGATGTTTTGAATGTGACTTTAGAAACAATAACATAAAAAAAACAACCTTTATATGAGAATTTTTTTTAACATGATTTCTTAAAATTCAACACCTGTTGCAATCAAAATTTCAGCATTTAACTTTCTTAGATGAAGTAAAAGTTCACAGTATAACAATGGAATTTATTGTTCATATTTTGTGTTTATACTATGTTAAAAGGTTCCTTCCTACAATGTGTAGGTCGGAGTTTGATTAAAGTACACCTCACCCTTTTACAAGATATTAGCCATCAGATGGTATTATCATTAAAGACAGCACAGCCATGCAAAATTAAACGGGGATCTGTGGATAATTGGGGATACAGGGATGGTAAAGATATTAGATAGCATTCTTCCCCGATAGCAACAAGGTTAAGGTCACACAATTACCATGACATGTGTTTAACAACATTTCTGATAACAAGGTCACACAAAAATTGTAACAAGTTTGTTTTTCTCGATATCTCCCTACTAACAAGATTAAGGTCACACAAAAACTGTGACATGTTTGTAACATTTTTCTCCCTGGCAACAAGGTCAAGGTCACACAAAAACTGTGACATGTTTGTAACAATATTTCTGTCCCTGGCAACAAGGTCAAGGTCACAGAAAAACTGTGACATGTTTGTAACAACATTTCTCTCCCTGGCAACAAGGTCAAGGTCACACAAAAACTGACAAGTTAGTAACAACAATTCTCTTCCTGACAACAAGGTCAAGCCTTAACAATCAGCTCCCCTACAATAATGTTGATTGTCTCCCATAGAATTTGTATATTTCCTTGTATGATATGTATAAAAGACAATGGCTACTTGTTCTTTTGTCATACCAACTGTTAGAAGTTTTTAAACTGTGTCAGTATCTCACTTGCATAGACTTGAATAGGAGAAATTTGATGGACAAGCTGATTATTATCTCATTGAAAAGAGAAACAGATCATTTAATTGTGGAAACCTTACCTCGTCCAGATGTGAAAATCTATAATCTATTCCTTAATGATCTAGTTCTTTTGATATCATATTGACAATTCTATTTGTAAGAAATTAAGAATCCACGTTTTCAGTGATGTCAAATTTCACCTTAAAGGCTTTGGTAGTAACATGAGAGTTTGTTCAGGATTCTCACTAGATATGTCTATGTTGATATAACCGATATTGTTAATTTAAGGCTAGTAGAAGTTGTTCACATTGTTGGGTTACACATGAAATTTTGTTTGATGCTGGTTGTTTATTGTGGCAGCAGGTTGTCTAAATCTGTTCTGCAGGTAAATAATTAGATTTCTCACAAGCCCCAGACACACTGACGACAGACTCCATTCAAGTGTAATTATAGAGAACAGGTCAAATTTAATGATATTATGATAGAAGTACAATGTTATATTGTAAA